>NC_136309.1:9952294-10600045 GCF_964198595.1 Lampetra fluviatilis | reverse complement strand
GAACAGTACAAAAACAATGCAAGTATCAGCACACTTATAGCTCGGCTTGAGCAGTTGTAGATAGATATATTGTTTTTTTGTTCATTATTATTCTTCATTGTTGTTGTGTGGGTGCATTGGATTGCCTTTTGTGTTCTCAGGATGTTGCTCTGCTGCTGGATTTTCTCAGAGAGAACATCTCCGTACTGTGTCAGCACCTCTACGAGGACACACGCAATGGGTGAGAGACTGGAATGAGATCACTGCGAAGGTCGTCAGCACAAGAGCTCTGCACGACACTCCACTAGGTTCAATCCGGGACTGGGTATGCAAATGATGAAAAGTCAGAGACTATAACCGCAGATTGGAACAAAACAAAAAAAAGTAGATGAAAGTTAAAAATAGATTGTGACGTTATATTTTTTTATAATCTACCCGAGGGGCATTCTAGTGAGAGAAAAAAATTGATTTATGTATTTTAAAAATCCCCTCCACCACTCACTGGGTTAGGCATCTAACCGGATTATCTACTTTTGTGCTGATGACTAAAAAACCACGACGATCGGTTCTGCTGGCTTTCCGTCGTGTGTACAGGTTGGACTGCGTGTTACTCAGGCATCATGTCCAGCGTTTTTTTTTATCCACTTCCTGGGAGTTTCTTCAGGAACTCTTTAGTTCCTTCAGGAGCTATTCCTGAACACTTGGAAATTCTCTCCAGAGGGAGAGTCAACGGAAATGAATTTCCTTGAGAAACGAAACGTCGGACATCACGCAGAGCAACACGCAGAGCAACACGCGGTGCAACCCGAAATCGCATTGGGGAGCTATGCAGCAGTCCAGCCGAGAAACCCAAAAAAACTCCAGATTGTTCGCTCAAACACAAGACAGGTCACACAAGGGCATGCAATCAGAAGTTGTATTTATCAATACATGAGCTTCCGCTTCTCTTAGTCTCACTGCTGTGGATTATCAGCGGGTGTACACGACCATGACTGCTCATTCGCTCACACAGGCTTCTGCAGGCTCTCTGGGCCTGCTCCCTGCGCCAGTTCTGGGAGGTGGTGAACGTCAGCCAGAAGCATCCGCTCGAGTACTACGGCCGGCTTCACCAGATGCTGCAGGTTACCGCCACACACCACGAGCGGCAAACGTGCCTGTCAGTCGCTCGTCGCTGGGCTTGTTGAAAGTGAAGACGCAGAGACGTGGTCGAGCGGTAGCACGGCTCATTGCAGAGGGCCGCGGTCAGATCCCAACGGCCGCCCTGGTTCAATGCCAATGGCTGCCCTGTTTCATTTCCAACTGCCACCCTGGTTCGATCCCAACTGTCGCCCTGGTTCAATGCTAATCGCTGCCCTGTTTCATTTCCAACTGCCACCCTGGTTTTGACCCCAACTGCCGCCCTGGTTTGATCCCAACTGCCACCCTGGTTCGATCTCACCTCACCCCATGCTCGCGGGGAGAGGGGTAGGGTGGGCCGTGGTGGGGAGGGGGGCTAGGGAAGAATGAGCGTGGTGGAGGGGCGGATCGGTTGTGGGGCTTTCGGTGAGGGCAGCCACTTCGTAGAACTCTGCCGGTAGTTTGAAATACATTTTCGGTACTTTGGGGTAATTAGTAGGACCGCGTCTGTGGAAACGCCGGTGTGCTTATGTAACGAACATTACAAAAATATGGACGTAACATCAACAGTGAGGTCAAAATAACTAAAACAATAGTAAAACCCTGCAGGCTAAGTCGTGTCGTTTTGATGAAATGAGAACATGATGGGTGCAGATGGGGTGAAGGCACAAGGTGAGGATGGCGTGGGAAAGGTACAGACCAAAGCCAAACAATGGCAACCACAAAAAAAAAACAGTTTGTGCAAAACAATGTTGGCAGTGATAGAAATTTAACCAGGTCATTCAATTATGAGCGGGCACATAAGTTGACTTAGCCTGGCAGCACAGATCGCAAATGACATCGCGGTCTTGCACAGGCGCTTGGGGGGTGGTCCTGACGAGGCATCGTAATTACACCTCAAACTGTAGGCTGGAAGTGACGTGCCGAGGTAAGCCTTGCCGTGTTGTCGCGGTGCAAGTGGACGTGCAGCTTGGCTCGGCAGGGGAGCCGGGAGTAGAAACCCTCCCCCCCCCCCTCGTGAGAAGATGTTGTGAATTTCAAACACCCGGGGTTCATCGCATCCAACGACAAAGTTGGAATTTGTATTCCTCTCATCTGCACCGTGGATGTTGTTGAAATTGATCGGAATTAATGTTTCAGGGGTTACATATTTTGTAAATGACCGCACAGGTCAGCACACGTGTGTGTGTGTGTGTACAACACGTGCCGTAGAAGTGAACGTAATCTCTCTCATTGTGTGTGTGCCCACAGGTTCTGTTGGATGTGTTTTATTCTGACTCTCAGGGCCTTTCACTAAACTCCTTGAAAAATGCAGAGTACAAGGTGAGACGCGCGTGCGTGCGTTCGTAAAAAGTAATCATAACAAACCGTCGTGTGCCATCAGTGAAAAGAATCACGGTCCTTTGTTAATCTATTGCTGGATCGAGACCTCCCTCCACATCTGGTCCGTCTCGTGGGTTGTTTGACCGTATTTCACCACGCTGGTCAGTGCGGGTTGGTGAAAGGTGGAGGGGGCGCCAGACCGGTTCAGCTGTTGCTCGCCACTGATGTTAGCCGTGAGCCGGAATTTAACTCGGGTTGCCGAGTTGAGAGCGTCGTGCACTAACCACTGTGCTACTACTCAATCTCGTCATGTTAGCGAGCATGGATTTAGCTCAACTTGGTTTAATTGGTAAAAATAAACGAATAAAAAATATATATCCTTCCAACAAATTTGCAAAATTCTTTTGCAAACTGCATTTCTAAAACAATTAAAAACGGATTATTTAAAGCTGTTTCATTTGAGTTTTCTTAAAACAAAATGCAATCTCATTGATTCGATTTGTTTGAATGAACTCAAAATAATGTTCAGTCAAATTAAATCAAGTGCAAATTTAGAGGGTTTTTTTTTACAAAATACTTCAACGTTTTTAGTTTTGTATTTTCAAATTAACAAGTTCCTGGTGCTGGCTGATTTGTCAGCATATTGGTCCATTCTGCGCTAACTGTGGCAAGCAGATAGAGCGACGCTAAATAGTCGTGTCACTGCCCCCTCCATGTATAACCGTGGATCCACCGGAGTTTACCTGCTGTCATAAATACTATGAGTAACAACACAGTAGCAGTCGTTTTCAATCGTTTTGGTGATACAGAACTAGAGTAAGAAAAAAAAAATTCCCTACGTGACTTTACTAAAAGAACCAAAGAGTATGGATCCTTGCAGTCAGGAAAACTTCAAATCTAGAAAGAACTAGAGTACATTAAGCGAGGAATCACTGCGGGCAGTGAATCACATTTGCACTGTACAACAAGCCTGCAATCATCCCAATGGCGGGACGAAGAGCAGTGACGTTCTAAGCAGGTTAACGTTTGCCCCATGTGACACAGAACAATCCTGTATGATCATTATTTTTTCTCACGCCCTTCCGGTTCAGTCTCTTGAGAACCAGCTCTATTTGAGGAAGTCCAACACCCTGGAGCTGATTGAAAGATATTACCAGGAGAGGGCCGAGGAGCAGGTTAGTAACCCGCGGCAAATCACAGCAGCACAAAAACACGCACAATCTCAGGCTTCCACCCAAAGGGAACAGTTTACTCAGCAGTGTCTACATTTGCCGGATAATATCTTGATTGTTACAATTTGCTTCAGAAATTATGGATGTCAGCAAATAACTGTGACTAGGCAAATAAGTGGTTCGAATCATGAATGTATGTCAATGTACGCATTTATTCCTGACGTCAACCGCTGCCTTCACCTCTCCATACTCATGTGCAACATTGTGAGCAGAAATCATTAAAAAAGCGGCAGCTAGTGGCACCTATATATGTATGTATATTGAACTTCTTTCGCACAGTACGTAACCAACTGTGCTAATCAGAGGTGCGGACATTCAGGCGTTCGTTACGACATTGAGGCCTCTAGTAAGACATTGAGGCCACGAGTAATCCTGCAGTAGGCTAGTAATCCTCCACGCCACAGCACTCCAGCAGACTGGTCCAGCTGGCAGGTCCGGAGTGACCGCGTGAGCTCCCAGCGTTGAGCAGTGTGGACGGACGGGCTGTTTGTGGCGATATGGACACAGGGTAGCGCAGACGAGCAACTCGCAGTGAGTCAATGACTATCCTTTACGCCAATTAAGCCAGCGCGCACTCACTTTTAGACAAGGGTATGTTGAAAAGATTCTGATAAAATATTTGCAATTGGATGATGCAAGGAACAAAAACCCTGCTGCCAAACTTGGTAAACTCTCGAAGCATTTGTGTAAAATAACTCCCGAAGGGTGTTGAACCGGAGTCATACCACATCATGGCTCTTGTCGAGCACTTCAATTTGCGTGTTTCTCGATTTTTCAACAGCAGGCAGCGGACAGTGCCGGGAACGGGCACGGAAAGTTGAAGACCGGCTGCTCCTACGACGACAAGAGTCAGACGCTCACCGTGGACCTGACGGACGCGTTGGCCAACGCCCCGTCGTGGGCCAACGGTAACTAACGCCTTTCAAATCCCCCGAGTGACCAATTCGCATTTTAATGACGAAGATTATCCTGAAGTGTCTGGCGGTGGCTTTGGAAAGCCCTCATCCAATGGCGGTTTCAATGAGACATAATTTAGCAGGGGAAAACAATATTTGTCAAAGGGGGATAAAAATACTGGGGGCTTCAATTTTATTTGGGGCTGTCCAGGACCTCAGCTCCAGAAAATATTTCCCTCCTGAGAAGCGAGGACTGAGGTGTTTGCGGTTGGGTGAGGGGCTCCCTAAAATATTTCTTGAGAAATTAAGCCTTTAGAGAATGCTGATGAGCTGGAAAAAGCATGAACCTTCGAGGCAGTTGAAAGAGCGGGAACCTGCCAAAGCGGCCGTGCGTGGTGTATCCCTGCTGAGGTGCCGAACGTGCCTGCGATGTTGAAATACGTACAATTGTCAATTCAATTAAAGAAACGTCGAAACTCGATAATACATTCAATCGTGCCATTTGTGCCTGGCCGCTTGCTGTTTGGTCCTTCGAGCAGCGACCGTGATATTTAAAAAAAGTTGTCATCAGTGCTTCACTCCAGCCGGAACACTCAGGAACACTGTTCTTGGAATTATTTTATTTTAGCACACCGCATCCATCTCACCTTATTTTGTCCTCATTGTATTCTCGATATTCCTAGAAAAATGTTCATAGGATTACAGTATAGGATATAGGATACATTAATATAGGATTGTTATGGTACTCTAGTAGTGGTAGTGGCTTATGCCGGCAATCCAAAAAACATTCAGTAAGAAATTGATTCCTGCGGAGGGAGCTGGTAGGAATGTTGGGTTGCTCGGTCAATGGCCAGGGTCAACGGCGACGTGGTGTATTCTGAAAATATGCCCGACTGTGAGTGCGGGCACAAGCCGGCGTGAGTAGGTTCAACGTTGAGTTTTAAAAGGGCCCCACGGGGTGACCAGCCCCTCCCCACCCAGCCCCACCCCTCCCACCCCCCACCCAGCCCCTCCCCACTCTCCCCACCCAGCCCCTCCCCACCCAGCCCCTCCCCACCCAGCCCCTCCCCACCCTCTCCTCACAACCCAGCCCCTCTCTCCCCACCTAGCCCCTCCCTGCACGACGGACACAATAATCCCCTGTGGGCTGGTGTAACCAGGAGGTTCCTACCAGTATTAATTCCTGGTCATAGTGGAGAGAATGTTGTTGAATGTAACTTGCAGTGATTGCATTGGTGGGTTGCTTAGTGGGCTTTACCTGGTAAAATATAGAGAAAAAAAACGTTGTTTGTTTTTGTGATTTTCTTACCTTTCCTATACTTTGCACACCTATCTTTGCGTTGTTTGTTGTGTCTGACCGGCCCCTACTGGACATCTCTCGAAAAATAGAGCTTCACGGCTCATCGGATTCCTCCAGTTATGAATAAAGATTCCGATGACTCCGGTTCTGCTTCACAGGCGGGTTGCCCTCGCTGCTCTGCTGGCCTGGCAAGAGCAGCGTGAAGCACTACGTGAAGGTGCTGCTGTGTCCCCGGCACATCTTCCCGCACGCGCACCCACGCAGGACCCAGCGCAAGATGCACACTTCTCCGATCCAGTTCGAAGAGAGCTTCAAACTGTGAGTGCCCACACCTTGGCTGTTGTTTTTATTATTAAGGGGCCGTCCATAAATGATATCACGCACCTAGGGCGGGGGGGGTGGTCAGACATTTGTGACGATGTGTCACGAGGGGGGGGGGGTTGAGCAATGTGACGTCACATCAAAATGCGCAACTTTAAATAAATATAGACAACACGTTCTATTTAATGAAATAGACTTTTTAATAAATGTTTTCTCTTACAACATCAGAGTGCAGCGCCACATTAAATACGCACTACAATGATAATAGTTTAAAGCGATTTGAAGCATGTTTAATTTTTTTTTGGTGAGGGAGCAGAGGGTCTGACTTTTTGTGACGCCGTGTGACGAGGAGGGTGGGGTCAAAAATCGTCCAAAATCGCGTGACGTCATTTATGGACGGCCCCAAAGTCAAAAGGATATTTTTTTGGTTGTTGCTAAACTGAGCTTTGCACTCATTACACACAAGTGATGCCACAGATGAACCACAAAACCTTGCTGATCTCGTCAAGGAGGATAAAATCATCAGCCAAACTTCGGTCATCCTCACAGCAGCAGCGGCTTTTGGCTGGCCATCGAACAAAGACGGTCACCGCATCGCGCGGCGCTTTCAGATGCGCTTCTGCGGCCGTCTGAAATGCTCTTCCTTCCGATATTAGGGAACCACTGCAGCTATGCACTTTCAAATCTAGATTTAAGACTAATTTCTTTCAAACTGCTTTTTGTGTTTAGTTTGTTGTCCTTCCCCCACACGGTTGGCTATGTACGGTGCTAAAGAAGTTCAACGCACATACATTTACAGTCCTCGGCCAGTGGTGGTAATTCCACATTCCTGTGATGGGGGCGAGTCCATCCGTTGAACAAGCACAGTCAACTTCCGAAAGGCATTTGCTTTTCAGAGCTAGCAAATCTCTCCTCTCCCCTGCCCAGGACTAGAGTGAGCTTGTTCAAACAGCACCGTTTCAACATGCCACACGTAACAGTGTAGATTATAATTTGTGCTTGCACAACTCCTCCTAACGTATTCTCCTTTCATCCTCGAGCGGTAACTATTGAAGTTGCTTCCTGCGTGTGCTTTGCCAAACTTACAAGCTACGTCCATTTCGTCATTTTGATGATGATGATGCTGCTGCTGCTGCTGATGTTGTTGTTGGGCTGTAGCTTCCCATTGCTGGGCAAAGGGACTCCCCTATTTTCCTCCTTCCTTCCATTCTTTAGTTCGTGATGTTTGCCATCTCCATCGCTCTGGTGGTGGTATTCAGACAATACGGTGACGGAGCAGAGTCCACTCACACCAACACTACTTTTTACAAACACTCCACACAGTTCCATGGATGAGCATGATTGGCTACGTATGGTGCAAAAGAAGTTCAACTTACATACATGCATAATGAATAATTCCTATTCGTAGAACATTTTAATTTACATTCCATATTCTAATATTCAGACCAAATTCTTCTCTGAAGACAACCTCAACTTCCTGATTCCATCTACAACACTTTATTGCTACATTTTTTACAAACTTCCCCAAGTTACTTACTCCGTCCTGCCGTGACTTTCATAGCTTACTCGGCATGCACCTGTTTTCAAAGGCCTCAAACTTATTTGTAAACTCCAGACTTAACCCTTCCTTCTCTCCTCTGCCAAAGATCATTCGCTACCCTAATTGCTCTCTCCTTAATTCACCTCACCTCTTTGACCTTCCAGCTTAATCCCTAATCCATTTCTCCCTCATGTTACACAAGTTACAAGAGGTGCTGTGTTAATCCTAAACATAATAGAGTCTTCATTTGTCCCAGTTTCCATACTATCCGGTTTATAAGATGCACTTTTTCCCCCTCTGTATTTTGAAGCAAGTAGGTGTGTGCACGTGACCAGATTTGTAGAAATTTGACACGGAGGCGTGGGTTTTGCGGTGCGTATTACCCTCCGGAGCGTCATATAATCTGGAGAATACAGTGGCCCGGAACTAACACGGGGGCGATCGCTTTGCCTGTGCAGAAACGTGACGATGGAGCAAGCGCGAGCACCCGGGGCCTGCCTGGTGCTGCGTCTGAAGGCCCAGTGCGGCCTTCACAAGGGCCTGCTAGGCGAGGCTGTCCTTGGCTTGCGCAGCGTCGCCGGCCTGGAGGTGCCAGCTCCCGAGAGTCTGCATTCCGCACGCAGCCAACTCCTGCTGCCCCTCCTGCGCCCAAAGACGCAAGGCAAGAGCCAATCCAGCGCCACTGCACCGTGCCAATTTGGAGACCAATTTAGAATAAGTAGTAGGAATAAATAAAGGGAAATGCTGCACGAGACCTGCCAAAAACAACTTGAGATCAAATAGTTGTTTGTAATACCAACTCAATTTGTTACTGAGTTGAATGAACCAATGAGATACATTTCACCGTTAAAAATGTGAACAGTAAGCAGACAGCGTGCCTTATAAGCAGAAAATGGAAATGGAAAAGTATGTGTGCATCTTTGAAAGCGTTATCGTCGCCGCCTGATTGGAGGACAATACTATCTTGAAGTCCCTGACATTTCAATGAGAGAAAATATATATAAAAACTATATAAATAAGCAGAGCCCAAGAAGCAAGATTTTCTTGATATCTTTGGCGTAAAAGTACAGTGAGATGTGTTTAAGGCACCAATGCCCACCTCTCTACAGATGATGTGATCGTGGGTACAGCATGATTATGATACTGCGTAGGGTTTTGCAGGTGTGCTGTGTAGCTCTGCGCTTGTGTGTCTGGGTCGTACCGAATGTTGCTCGGCATGATGTCCAACATTTCGCTGCGCATGCAGTGGGCTTCTTATTAAACTGAATCACTGCCAACTCTCCCTCTGTAATCTCCCTCTGTACTGAACTTTTAGTGGCCATATTCTTAGTCATTGCTAGGCTTGGACTTGGCCTCTAACACAGCTCAGCGAGGGCTTGAGTCGCATGTGTGGCTCAGCCATGGTTTGGCTAAGGCTCGGCTCATGGACATCCTGAGGAAGGCTGGGACCATGTATGTATGTTGAATTTCTTTCGCACTGTACGTAGCCAACCGTGCTAATCGGAGGTGCTCACGGTCAGCTTTAGTTAAGCATGGCTTTAAGTCAGAAGCCAGCCTGAGCTGAGCCAGGATATATAATATGGGCCGAGATGTTTAGGAATTAACTAAACTGTTCTTGAAGAAACTCCCAGCATGTGGAGCAAAAGGTTATACGTTACATACCAATTCAGACCTTATTGGTCACCCGTGCCCTTAGAAATCTCAACGTTGATCCTACAAAGTCCCATCACAAGGGAGAAACACAAACAAATACACCAAAAATAAATGTGCCCATATTGAAACGGCTGTACGCCGTATGGACTTGAAAACTCAATTTCCCTGTAGAAGAATACGGGGTAAACCATATGGGTTGACACGGTATGAGAACGGATCGTCGTGTTTTCGTCATCGTGAGCACAGAAGCGGATGAACCAGTTAGGTGCATAGCCCAGTGAGCAATGCAGGGTATTTTTTTAAAAGGACATTTTTTTACCTCAGGAATTTCCTATATTGTCATGAGAATGCACAGATAATTCAAATTCAGAATGTCAATATTTTACTTTATATTCATTTGTTGCATTCAGAAATAGACATTTTCTTGCTCCACATGCTGAAAGCATCTCCAGCAATTGAATGCACAGTACTGCTGGGAATTCTGAAGACATTTCCAGAATGTGGGGGCGGACATCATGGCGTTACAGCCTGAAAACACAGCGGATAGCGATGCTTGATTATGGCTCGTAGCGGCTGAGATTACCGCCATTAACCCTCGCCACGTGTCAAAATCTGCACTCCACCCTGAAGGCTATGGGAACAGAAACCTTTCAAAAGCGACCTAGCCACAAATGATAGCCCAACGAAGTAGCTTATCAACATGTCTAAATTTATAGCAGCCAAATACTCTAAACGCACGTTTCTAAATGTGGAGGGGAAAACCAGAGGACCCGGAGAAAAATCCACGCGACTACGGGGAGAGAGCACGCAAACTCCATATATACAGGCGTCAGGGTTGGGATCAAATCCACGACCTCCTGCATGCCGGGCGAGGTAGTTAACATCTCGCCACCACGGTAGCCATGTGATATGGCTGCTGTTTAGGTGCTTACGGTACTGTGTGTACGTGTGTATACCATTACAGAGAGTGACGCCGTGAAGTTCCTGCAAAGAAGATGCTCTGAGAAAGAAGGTAAACAGTTTCTGAAAAAGCTCCGGAAGGCAGAGAAGAGAATACTCTTCTCAACAGAGGACTTGTAGAGAGGCAACTTGAGAATGTTACAACGTTGGATGAGGTGTTATGTGTACAATTGTTATTGTAACTATTTGCGCAGGAGTTGACGTAAAAAAATATATATAATACTGCTTGAGTAGACAAATAATGATGTGAATTAAAGTGCATCAGTTCCTTTTCTTCACAACAGATTTGTTCACAGCACTGTTCTTAAATCGTTTCCAATACACGAACGGACCCGAGAGCGTGCTCATTGAGGTGTTTCAGAAGCTCCAAACTCATCGTTCAAGCTGGTCTCAGGATTACTTTGTGTGTTCGCATTGAGCATGAATGTCATTTCCACGAGTTAACTTGGGGTTACAATATAATGCCCTAAAAAATGCACGCGATATAGATTGTTGTTACATTTCACACGGTGAGGATGTAATCGCAGGAACTCGCATTGTCACCAAAATGCACCAGGAATTGATAACTCTACAAATGTAAACATCTTACAGGTTGATTTTAACGATTGATTAAACGAATTGTTTATGTAACGATACGGGTTCAGGACCCATAAGAAATAATATATTTTTTAAATCATCCAAAAAAAGTAATTGAGAGTGAGATGTTTCTTAAAATTCAAACCGGAAAATGTGAACTAGTAAGTTAGCAATTGAATACTGTACAAGTTTTTTTTTATTTGTGTTACTTTCGTTAAAGATGCATGTATCAAAACAACTACGCAATAATAATTATCGATTAATTAAAATGATTTCCCAATGTTCAATTTATGCTAATGAAGTAACACAAGCTGTACAAGTAAGACAATAACACAAGAGATTACACAATTTAAATTGTGATAACGAGACAAACAATTGATTACTAATTATTTCAATATGATATCGATATAGCACCTGAATTAAGATTAAAACAACTCTGCATTAGCTTTCTTAGTGGTAGCTAAATATATCGTAGTGCAAAAATCAAAGCTTTGGATCACATTGTAGGGATTTTTCCACAGTCCGTACCATGATTCACCTCCGCACCGTTACTCAATCTTAACTCTTCAAATGCAAATTGAGAGAGGTGGTAGCTTGGGCAGGCCTTCATCCAGCAGTGGATCGACCAAGACTGCTGCCGCTTGTGGCTTATGACTGCTAAACCTCGTCCCATATAAAGATTATAAAACAACGTATTCCATATGAAAACATAAGAATAGATTTTAACCTTTTTGGCAATAAAACAGATGCCAAGATGTTCAAACACCAAATAGAAACCTTTTGCAAGGAATCAAGTCTGCATTAACCACACTTACTTGTGGTGAATTACATAACTGACAACTGACACTTACGTAATTGATATTTGGCAGTCCAAAACAATTACCTTCAAAGTAACTTAATTGGGATTATGCATCGCACTATCGTCCCACTGCTGTGAAAACTTGGAAGGGACCCTGAAAAAAAAGTCTCGATGTGCCTCACTGAGGCCTTCTTGGGTGGACAAACATCGTCGTCGTAGTAAATAATAATAATCGCTCCTCCGATGGTATCATGGTTGGCTATGTACGGTCCGAAAGAATTTCAACATACGACAATCGCCATTGGCCACTAAGTGGCGGTGACGTCACCACGGCGCTTGTGCCAGGCTACGTGCACTTTAAGGCGACGTGAAGTGTCAGAACTCCTGCTGGCAGGAGATCATGGGGACAGACCCGGGTGCCACGGGTTGACTGAGATGACTGGCACACATTTACAGACAAAAACGGGAGAGGCAACACGTATTGATATATAACAAACAAAAAACAAGCTCTCTTAAAAACGTGTCAATAAGCTCTACAACGCCTGTACTGTCACAGGACGCCCATGTAATAGAGCCTAACAGCGTATTGTGCCATTCCTGCTGAAATAAATCAAATCTATCAGTCTAAAAACGCAGTGTTACGCAGCGTGTAAATTGGGCTGCCACCTTGAAGCTCGCAATATCACGGTTCGGCCCACTGCGCCAGCTCATGGCTGTGTGATGACTTCATTTGTGAATGGAGGAGACTTGTGAATGTCAAGAGATGGATCGTGGTGTGAACAATATGCCGTATCACGTTCCAACGAGCTAGCCACCGCCTACAACAACAATACCAAAACCGTTCATTATTGCACCCGTAAAGCGGCCTGCTAGGTTTGAGACATTTAAAAGGCTAAAAAGTGTATAAACAACTCAGATTTATGTACATAGTATTTGTTATATTTCGTAAAGCATTTGTGAAGGATGTACATAACATTACGAATACTATTTTTTGATAAAATGTATAATTGTATGGTAGATTAATATAAAGTATCTTTATATAGTACAGCACTGATGTAGTAACGCATATTCGCCGCATGATGCTTAGGTAATGAAGGAAAGGTTTTTGGGGGCGGGTTTGTTTTTGGAAGTCCGGTGTTTTTGTGTGGTTTGAATAAATTAATGTAATAAGGTGAATGTGTCTATAACGAGTGTGATTTAATGTTCATAGTATTCTCGCTCCTGCGTATACCCCAATTCGGGGTCTAGTCTAGTCACAGAGGAGTTGTATAGTCGCAGTTTGCGCCGATAAGCAGTGCCGGATTAAGCTAGTGTGGGGCCTGTAGCATATGTTATAAAGGGGCCCAAGATATAAAAAAAAACACACATAAATATGAAAACACAAGTTTTTTACTTGCATAGTAAAGTAATTGTATTTTTTCATGTGCTATGCAGCCAGATAATACGACACATCGCTAACCTTAAACACCCAGTCGTTCATGAAAGTTGAAGGCAGTATAGTACTATAGTAATAGAGCAAGTGCAGAGTCACTGAACCGGAATTGACAGCTTGCAATCATTTAGCGCGGGGTCCTTGAAAGTTCGGCGCCCGTAGCATATGATACTTTTGCTACTAGGGTAAGCCGGCACTGCCGATATGACATGTGGCCAGAAATTGCCCCGATATTAAAAACAACACACACACACCCACCCGTCGTCAGGACATTCACAAGCCATTGATTCAAGTGAGCCTGACCCTTTGCCGAATAAACAATGAATGTTGAAACCATTTCTTGCTATTAAAACATCTGGCAGTTCACCAGCATTGATTCAGGTAAGTCTGACTGTTGATGATACAGTGAATGTCGAAACCAGCCCTTTCATATACACATCTAACAGTACAGCATTGATTCAAACAAACCTGACTGCAGAAACACCGAATGCTGCAAGCGCTTCCAGAATTTGCTTGTGTTGATCCATTGCTGCTGATAGAATGCCCTGTCAAAAGGCTAGGATAGAATGAGTATGTGGTGCGGCTGTAAACATCAGCACTGGGGAGACAAAGGTGGTCAGGCATGGTGTTGGCCACCCCTTCAACTTTTGTGCCGTGCACGCGCTGGCCCCAGAAATCTGTTAAAGGTTATTCAGGGTATCTTGGGGTTTTTAAATCTTAAGCTGCGTTCGTACAAATCGTATTCTCTATGTAATAGCGTCAGTTTGTGGGCGCTGTCATTTCAGATTCAAATTTTGTGGTAAAGCAGTCCATTTTTTGGTGGTCCGCGTGAACTTCTCCTGAGAAACAGATTTATTTGGTGGGTGAGGAATGTAAAGTTGACCCGATTGGTTGAGATGAAGGACACGGAATGTGAGGAGGTGGTGAGTGACAGGGAGAGAGGAGGTGGTGAGTGCACACGAGGCCGTTAGTGGAACTCACGCAGAGCAGTGCTGCGTGACAGCTCGCAACCGGCTTCTTGGCTCTGGTTCTAACAGGTGGAGCCGCCCGCAGCAATACGGGCTGCAGGTGTCAAAGCCTTCATTTCTATGCCCTTTTAGGAAAGCTTCGAGATCATATTAAGGGGAATAAAGTCTTCTCTGCTTAGAAAACAGTCAAGGCTGAGCTTGTCTGCTCGTCGAGAGGAGTGTGGCAGAAGGAGTGTGCGGCGCGAGACGATGGGACTTGCGGCGATCAATGCGAACGCTGACTGCGTCCGAAGCCATGGTCCTTCGCTTTGCTCGGTGTCATTGCAATCGTGCGTGGCCGAGCCCTACGAGGTTCCGTACCGCCCCGAAACGTGGAACCATGGGTCAGAGTAGGTCCAACGGTTCTGACTAGATGCCAACTTTGGCCCAAAGTCGACGCTCTCTCAAAAGCACCTCTCGCATGCAATGGGTGCGCAACGAGACTCGAATAACTTTGTCTCCGTAGCCGTTTGCGTTGGTTTAACGGTTGTCCGAGCCGTCCTGTCGTGACTGGTTCCTAATTCCTCCACGTCATTGAACAAAGACGGTGGTTACCGCATCGCGCAATTTCAGATACGATGCCTCCGATTAGCACACCTGTCAACCCCTTATTCTTGGTTCTTTCGGTAAAGTCACGTAGAAGGGGAATAATAAAATAATACAATTTAAACAATACAATTCTCACTACGTTTCGATTGCAACACAAGCAATCATCATCAGGTGTGCTGTCGTTTTCACATTGTCATTGTAGTGCGTATTTAATGTGTCGCTGCACTCTGATGTAGGAGAAAACACGTAATAAAAAGGAGGCGTTGAAAAGCTTAAATTTAGCATAAAATTCACTTGAAAGCATTCAACGTCTAACTAAAACTGCAGATGTTCAGAATATTGCATTGAAATTATCTTATAATGATAAAATATAAAAAGTAATAACTATCAAAAAAATACTTGAAACTTTGTAGTAGAACGAATCAAAATGGAGAGTACAATTATAACAATCATATATTCATTGCACAGAATGAAAAGCCCTGGTAGAATCATTAGAATCAAAATGTTGAATAACAATAATTAAAATGCTTTAAAATATATATGCTTCTCCATTCCCCCCAGGTGCGTGACGTCATTTATAGACGACCCCCAAGCCGAAACATAACATATAAAAATAATGTTTAGAAATATTTTTTTTTTTATGATAGACTATAGTATTGTCACCAGTATGATATAACTATAGCAAGTTTGCAGTCGATACCACATTGGGAAGTGGGTTCAAATTGAGTTACAAGATTTGAGGATACAACAACAACAACGACAACAACAGAGTGAGTTAAATAAAAGCGTGTAATAATAATAAAAGCGTGTAAAATGTAATAAAAGCATGTAATGTAAGAACACGTGGTAACGTATCCACAAGCAGGGTCTTAGAAGTTCGCAATTAATGTTATCATCAGAACAGCAATCTGGAAGGGATGCCACATGCATCCTGCAATTCGAAATCGATACAGAAAATAGGATCTGACAATAGCACTGCACATATCAGTCTCCCTAGAGCCTAGACTGTACATGATCAATGCAGGCATCGTGAGCTGAATGCATTTTTTTTACCGATGCGTTTTGCGCATCGATGACCGACCGGCAGTGTTCAAGGTGGACGGGTCTCATCATGCGGAACGCTCACACTCTTAAGGTTGTACCTGGCAGTGGAGGTTATGTCTATTATTCCAAAGCTCCCTTTGCAGTCAACGCACGCCACAAACACGGCTCGTTTCTGCTTCGACAATGGGGTGGCATCTCGGTTACTTCCCTTCTATACCCCGAGACCCGCACGGATCTGGCGCAGTGCCAAGGCCACCCCCACCCCACAGGGAGTGACACGTAGCTACTCTCATTCAAGTGGCACGTGTGATGTAATCGGTGAGGGCTCGTACATATAAACCCACCGGCCAGCCAGCCGCTGGTTCTCTCGTGTTATTATAAATACATCACACACGCGCTCACAATCGCTGCGCGATTTCCTCCGCCACACGTGTCGGACTGTCGCCTGGCTCACTGTGACGTGCGTTGTGCACGCGTCAACAACATCAGCTAGCTGCCGTTCTTTAAATAAAAAACATATAGCATTGCCTTCGTGAAGCCGGCTGCTGTTTTTGTTTTGGTTCATGCGCGTTTTGAGACATTGATGTATGCGGGAGAAGAGAGATGGATTCCCAACTACAGGTAAGCTGTCTCCAATCGCATGTTGGGTGACACAGAAAACGTGTGCGGAATGCATCGGGTCTGATTACTTATGATGCGTTTGGAAATACTTCACAATGCTGGTTACTGTGGATTGATGAAGGCAGACCGGGAGGGAGACCAGGACCGGTTCGGTTGTCACCACCGATGTTAGCCGTAAGTGAAACATGCAACTGGGGGTAACCTGGCGGAGTGCGCTAATCACTGTGCCACTGCTCCACCCGTAGGTGGTATTAGGCTGATAAAAGCACACAAACACAGCACTATTTGAATTTTGAATGTTTAAAACATTGAAATGTGGCGAGATCCAAAAATGCTGTACAAGTGGGAGTGAGGGGGGACGTGTCCATGAATAGGGTTTGAAGGATTTTTCTCGTTATGATTGTATGGAATTACCAGCTAGAAGGAACTGAAAGCATACTATGGTATGAGGGTGTGTACATCGTTAATTCCTTCATTGTTAATGGACTTTCTTTACAAGTGCAGCCAACGCATCTGCAAATTCAAATCATAACTCACCCTAGGTTTGATTTTATAGACGGAGATTGTCATACAGAGAAACTAACAATCATTGTGAACAAATCACACGACTACGGCGTGCCTCGAAATCAGTACATTCTCTTCACTAGTCGAGGTTCATTTAAATTTTAGAATTTTTTTGTACAGTTCCGCCAGTGCAGTCCTCACAAAAATGATAACAGTGAGGCATGTATGTCACGAAAGGGACCCTGCTGGGCAGTGACTTTTATTTAAACGAATGGCATGAACACTCAAGTTGATTTCGGTTCACCAGGCGAGAACTCGCTCACTATTTAAACACGAGGCACAGAGTCGTGCGGCTGTGGCAATGCAATACAAACCGTGGGTCGTACAGTGAACCCATAGAGACATACTCGTGGAAGTAGGTATACATGGAGAGGGGCCGTCCATAAATGACGTCACGCAATTCTGGACGATTTTTGACAACCCCCCCCCCTTTCGTCACACGGCGTCACAAAAAGCCAGACCCCCCTCAAATATGACGTCACAAAGCTCTGCCCCCCCCCCCCCCCAAAATAAAACATGCTTCAAATCGCTTTAAACTATTGTCATTGTAGTGCGTGTTTAATTTGGCGCTGCACTCTGATATTGTAGGAGAAAGCATTTATAAAAAGTAGATTTAGTTAAGTAGAACGTGTTGTCTATATTTATTTAAAGTAGCGCATTTTGATGTGACGTCACATTTCTCAACCCCTCCCTCGTCAGGTGCGTGACGTCATTTATGGACGGCCCCAAAACCATAAAGACACAGCTATACATAGAGACCCGTATAGATACCCATAGAGATACGTTCAAAGCAAGCCACATTCGTGCGATTTTTGGCCATTCAACCCAGACGCTGGACCGTATAATAATCCCATAGAAGACACGTGAATGTTACATCGAGACTCAGAGATACACAGAGACCCATACAGATACAGTAATGCAGAGACCCATGGAGATACATTCAAAGCAAGACACATTGGTGCGATGTTTGGCCATGCAACCAAAACTATGGGCCATCGAGTAAACGACCGTAGTCTGCACTCCTTCAATGGAGGAGGAGGAACAGCGAAACTACACAAACGCCCTCTCATGAAGCCTTCTCGTAGCTAGCAGACAGACCTCGGATATTGACATTTAGCTCCTGGACAGGTTGCCATCGCGCGCAGGAATTCAAGTCGAGAGACCAGGATTACGCAGTCGGATTTGCTCATTTGCGACCTGTCACCAAAAAATGTACAACAGCAACAAAATGAGACACAGCATTGAAGGAAATCGCAACAACGAAAAATCAACCGCGTTACATGAGACATTAAAAAACGTTGCACAAACTGCATTCAATATTAGAGTAATTCAATCTCCCGTCATTAGAGTTGTGACTGGGACAATTGACATTTAATACGGCTAATTGTACCAGGGTGGTCCATTTCATTCTCAAAAATGTTCGTTCGTTTCTCAATCTGCTTGTCCTGGTGAAGGTCGCGGTGACAGCATGTTGAGTGGGGCGGTCCAGACCTCCCTTTCCCTGGCGACAGACTCCTAACTCTACACTACTATACACTACTACACTATAAACTACACTATACACTACTACACTATAGACTACACTATACACTGCTACACTATACACTACGCTACTATACACTATACACGACTATAACTACTACACTATACACTACGCTACTATATACTACACTATACACGACTATACACTACACTACTATACACTACACTATTGACTACATTATACACTCCTACACTATATACTACTACACTATAGACTACACTATACACTACTACACTACACTATAGACTACACTATACACTGCTACACTATACACTACGCTACTATACACTATACTGTACACGACTATACACTATACACTATGCTATACACGACGATACACTACTACACTATACACTACACTATAGACTACACTATACACTACACTATACACTACGCTATACACGAGTATACATAGACTCTTCCTGGGGAATTCCCAGGCATTCCCAGGGCAGCCGAGCGACATAGTCCCGCCAGCATGTAATACATTTTTAAGCAATGTTTATTTAAAACAAATGAATATGCAAATCAGGGTGGGGGGGGGGGGAATCTGAGGGGTCAATAATTAGAGGTCACAAGATATCTGGACCACCGCCCCATACAATGAAGTTACAAGCAAGTGCGCATGGCGCGTAACTACCACGTGTCCACCAAGGGAGTGAGCGATACACATCGCATCGGGGGTTTGAAAGTCCCGGGGGAGTTCGCCAACATCTCGGCTGTGAGCCGACTCTTAATGCTTCTTCTGTTTGGTGCTGTTGTTACTCAAGTTGAGCTTTCAGGTTGAAATTTTAAATAAAGTTGGTAAAGAAAAAGTTTTCTAATTCACACACATTTATTTGCACTCAAAAGTAGAAAATAATTTATGTTGACCCCAGAATTAATCAAATTTGATGTTGTGAATGAAAGTGAGTGGTTTCCTTTCGATAACTTTTATTGTCTGTATGCAAGCCACCCACTTTTATTGAGCACATCAAATTTGATTAATTCTAGGGTGAAAATTATTTATTTTCTATTTGAGTGCAAATTAAAGTGTGTAATTGATAACTCGTTTTTACCTGATTTATTTTAATGCTAATCTTGTAAAAAAAATTGAAAATGTACATGTGAATTATAAGATCTCAATCCAGACAATAACAATAGTTCATTATTGTCTGGATAATTCTAATATATTTCGATCCCGACCCTGACGCTTGCTCTATATTTGGAGTTTGCGTGTCTCTGTCCGCGTGGTCGCGTGGATAAGAGTATTTGGATGCTACACATTTCCACGTGATGATAAGCCACTTCATTGAGCAATCATTTGTGATGGCCAGGTCGCTTCTGAAAAAGAGCGACATGGCACATGAGTGGGCCTCACGTGGTAAAATAAACAATGTTTGTAGTTTAGTCACCGGTATTATAGCGCGGCGCAATTCACCACAGCACCGCCGCTCCCCACGTGTGATTGAATGTAGAGAGTTCATGAATCGCTCTGCCATGAGTTCACAACTCGCCCGTTCATGCTAGCAGTGCACGTGGGAGCGGCACATTTTTGTGGTGTCTGCTGAAATTGCCACGTTCTCTGTTTTTATTCCATTACAGTGCATACCTTTTACATAACAGCTAATCTTGCAGTCTTGCACGCTTGGATTGAATTACAACCCAACTGGGTTATGTATGAGAGCCGAGGCGTTAGACGTTCACATTGCATGGCAAGGCACATTTCACGCGCTGCTAACAATGCTGTTGTTGTTGTTCGAGTTACAAGATTATATTCTAAACAAGCGGCAGTAGTGATCTCGTTGCACTTTCATGACGCCTCTATTGTTAACCACATTTTTTGAGTTAATTTCATCGAGCCCTGTCCCCTGGGAGTCGCTGACATGGATAATTCACACGGCACACCCACAGCCAGTACAGGGACTCCCCTACTGACGAAGTAGTTAGGTTCCAGAGGTCTGTTCGTAAGTCGAACTTTACTCCTTGTCGATTCCAAACACGGTGTATGGCATCTACACTAAACACGGGGAACGGCTTTAAAAGTTGGATAATCTCCTGTAGATGTAGATGCCGCTGGTGCTTTACGTTCTGCAGATGTAGATGCCGCTGGTGCTTCACGTTCTGCAGATCTAGATGCCACTGGTTCTTCACTTTCTGCAGATGTAGATGCCACTGGTTCTTCATGTTATGTAGATGTAGATTCCACTGGTTTTTCACTTTCTGCAGATGTAGATGCCACTTGTTCTTCACGTTCTGCAGATGTAGATGCCACTGGTTCTTCATGTTATGTAGATGCCACTGGTGCTTCACGTTATGCAGATGTAGATGCCACTGGTTCTTCACGTTCTGCACATGTAGATGCCACTGGTTCTTCACGTGCTGCAGATGTAGATGCCACTGGTGCTTCACGTTCTGCAAATGTAGATGCCACTGATTCTTCACGTTCTGCAGACGTAGATGCCACTGGTTCTTCATGTTATGCAGACGTAGATGCCACTGGTTCTTCACGTTCTGCAGATGTAGATGCCACTGGTTCTTCACGTTCTGCAGATGTAGATGCCACTGGTTCTTCATGTTATGCAGATGTAGATGCCACCACCGCCGCCATTTATTGCACGGCGATTGAACTTACGACTCTCGGTCCGAACAGGCAAATGGACATACAGTATGGACAGGTTTTGTTCATTTCTCTGAAAGTTCGCAAGTCGAATGTTCGTAAGTAGAGGAGTCCCTGTATTCCTTAAGACTTGTTTTCAACTTGTTATGGTCCATTGAGTCAAACAGATATTTTATTGTTTGTAAACCGACAACGAGCCATAGACCATTAGCAGTTACAGGACATTGCAGGGTGGGAACACCACTTTCTAAGTCCTGTGGCTATTAGCCACGATATGCCACCGATTCCCACATACTAGCCACCCAGGGATCATTCAGTGAGACATTATGGACTGACTCAAGTAATGTGATACAGAAGACATGGTTAATATCGTGGTCCGGATTAAAAGTGTAATAAAGGACTCTTAGGCGATGTAGGTGTCCGTCTGTCCTTTATTGGGTTCTTGTCTCGCACCCTGCCGTAACTCCGACCACGTGGCAATTGGTGCCACTCTTCCACCAGCACCCCGCGTGGCTTCTCCTATCTTCACTCTCTCTCGACTCCCGATCCCCTTCCGGTTCTCACCCTATATCCTCCTCCTCAGGTGACCCTGACTCCTCCTCCTCACGTGACCCTGACTCCGCCCCCACTCACCCCGATGACCAGGCTCCACCTCCCCTATACTCCGGCCCGCGTGAGTGGTGCGGAGGCAGCGCCCACCCTGTCCTTGCTCGCATTACATGACCCCCCCCCCTGATGAAAAACCCAGCCGTCCCCAGCTGCAACAGAACAAAATAATGCGAGCAACAATACATTAATCAGGCATCACAAGACAAATGGAGATTATAACAACAATTAACGAAAGGAAAGGGACTTGGAACGCGTGCGGGTCGCTGGCCCGTCCCGAACGGGGGGCGGCCCCCGCACAGATCGCGACCGCGACAGGGTTTTAGGAGCGGCGGGATCGGAACCGCCCGCCACTGTTGAAGGCCTGTCAATTCCAGAGTCCCGTTCCCCAGAGAGACCCGTCGCCGGGGTCTCCTGCAAATGCATCCGTGGCGGGGTTGGAGGGGCAGTGGGGTCAAGTGTCCCCATCGCCGTGGTAGGCCCACCCGGAGCAGGAATCACTGTATCCGTCTGGGTCACGGCCGGTCCGTCTGTCGTGGGTGGTTCTGCCGCGTCGCGTCCGTGACCGAGGCCTCCTGCTGGGGCGGCTGCCAAATGCGAGCCCAACATTCTCTGGCGAAGTGGCCCTTACGGCCGCAGCGGAAACACGCCAAGTCGGCTCGCCGTGCAGCACCCCCTCTGTCTTGGCACTCCCGCGCCGGCGGCCCGGAGCGCTACCCCGCTCCCCCTCGAGCAGGCCACTGGGTCGATGCCGCCGTCAGCTCCTCAGGACCCCTCTCGTCCCGAACATAGACGGCCTTCTTCGGGTCCCACCCTGTTGCACCGCCTTCAACGGTGGGGCTCCCCGTCCAAGCCACCACCTATTTCCACCGGCGAAGGTTGAATTGGGCATCCAGGCACTTAGCCGCCATCCGGGACGTCAACTTATCGTGGCCGCACACTGGCATGGAGATGCCCAAATCCCTGGATAACTCCAACATTTTACCCAATATCAGGGGTTCCAGCAAATCGGGCTCCGTCTCCGGATACGCGGCCATAGCTAGCTCCATCACAGCGCCCCGGAATGCCACCGGCGATTCTTCAGGTGCCCGTTGCCGCTGCACGAACCTGCGATGTGCATCGTCCGGGAACTCATAAGCCTCCGCCATTTCTTCAAACACCCCCTTTAGCGTCGTCTTCTTCGCGGCCTTGATGGAGCGGAAGAACCTGACGGACTCGTCGTCAAGGAGCGTTGGCAAGACCTCCAAGGTTTCCGCATCCGTCCATTTTGCGGATCGTACCGCCGCTTGAAAATGGCAGGCGAATGCGCTCCAATCTCCGCCAATGGAGAACTCTTTCACAGTCGTTAGACGATGGCTGTGGGTCCCCACGCCGCCGTCATCCGCCGATGGTGATCCATGCGGCAGCGACAAGATGGCGTCACTCTGCAACGTGTTCAAAATGGCGGCTCCCCGTCGTTCCTCCCCGACCACGCCCAAGATGGCGGCTTTGTGCCGCGTGTTGGAAAGGGCGGGAAGCGTCGGCAAGGCCCCACTCGGATGCTCCCCGCTTGGCCTCCCCGGACTCGTCGTCGGCGTCACCAGGGTGCACAACTGCGTCAAAACAGCCCTCAGTGACTCAAGTTGGGCACGTGTCGCCATCCCTCCTCGGTGCCCACCAACGCAGACGGTCCTGCTGAGCCGGTAACATCTTGCACTCCCGGCGCGTCGCCCGTCCCTGCGTCTCCTCCGCCTTCCATCGTCGGTAGCGCCACCGCCGGAGAAAGATCGTCGTCGTCTTCAGAAGATGGTGCAGAAGATGGCGCAGGTATGTTCTTTTTCCTGAGCTGTTTCAACATGCCGTCTCACTTCTGACTCCAATGTAATAAAGGACTCTTAGGCGATGTAGGTCTCCGTCTGTCCTTTATTGGGTTCTTGTCTCGCACCCCGCGATATCCCCGGTCGGACCCGCACCTCTTCCGTCGCGTGTCCCCGCACGCCGTTCGAGTCCTCCGCTCTCTCTGCAGCCACACCGCTGCCCGTGTGCCCCGCACACTCTGCAGCCACCCTGCTGCTCCGTGTGACTCCGCACACTCTGCAGCCACTCCACTGCTCCGTGTGCCCCGCACACTCTGCAACCACTCTGCTGCTCCGTGTGCTCCTGCACACTCTGCAGCCACTCCGCTGCTCCACGTACACCGCTGGCCGACGGTGCCGTGGCTCCGACCACGTGGCAATTGGTGCCACTCTTCCGCCAGCACCCCGCGTGGCTTCTCCTATCTTCACTCTCTCTCGACTCCCGATCCCCTTCCGGTTCTCACCCTATATCCTCCTCCTCACGTGACCCTGACTCCTCCTCTTCACGTGACCCTGACTCCGCCCCCACTCACCCCGACGACCAGGCTCCACCTCCCCTATACTCCGGCCCGCGTGAGTGGTGCAGAGGCAGCGCCCACCCTGTCCTTGCTCGCATTACAAAAGTAATGGTCTCATGGCGCTAAACAGAATCGATAGCTCGTTATATAAGAACACGCAATCCATTTGTTTTCTGAGACATGAAAAGAGCAACAGGCAGATAAGAGAACACACACACAAGTTAGAGATGTTATATAAATTGTTACGAATATTGCGATCTTGGGCAGGACAAGTCAGGCGAAGAGACAATGATGATGATGATCGCCAGTGGATTGATGCAAACAAAAGAACGGTAACCAAATGCACTTTCAAATCTAGATTGACAAACTCATTTCTTTAGAACTGCTTTGTGTTGTCTTTCCCCCCCGCACCTCCGATTAGCATGGTTGGCTACGCACGGTGCGAAAGAAGTGGACTTCCAGACATGGAGCAATGAGACCATGAGGCATTCAGAAGTGGATAGATAATGATTAATTCATTCTCGGGCGTACTTTGTAGTTTTTTATTATTCAGAAATTACCACTGTGGAATATATTTCAGGAGAGTGGATGGAAAAAATAATTCCTGCTTCAGTGAACCGTGACAAAACAATGGTTAGTGTGATGGTGGGACAATTCAGGTAGCCAGCACGTAGTAGTAGTCGGGCTTTCGAGACCAATATGATCCATGAATGTTTTTTTCTTGTGGTTAGATCGCACGAATATGAATGGTGTCGTTAATTTATATTTACGCGATCTAACACGCCCGGTACTGTACAGTCTTAAAGGGAATTGGCCAGCGTGTGTGTTATGTAACCCCACTTGCTGGCTCTTGCCACTGTTGAAAGCCCCCCCCCCCCCCAAAGGCTCTCTGGGTTGTGTGTGTATATACAAGATACAGTACGTTCCATTTTCAATTGTACACTCAACAATGGGGGTGAGTTGGTGTCTCGGTTGTTAGCGACCTGCACGAATGGTTTGGCCATGTTTGTTTGTTGTAGTACGGAGTTAGAATGATGGCTTTAATCTAAGTTGTCTTGTGGTTGTTGTTGTTGTTTGACTTGCATCCCACTGGGATTTTTGCACACAGCGTTGGTGTACGGTGCTTTTTCTGGAAGATTTTTTTGCTGTTTTTTCCTGGATTTTTATGTTTGCGCATAGTCACTTTAAGATGATTTCTTGTTCATGTTTTGGTTTTTTGTTTGTTGCCGTTGCAACCGATTCAACAGCCGAATGGCTCACAGGGCTATACCTAATAAATTAAACTGAATACTGAATGAGCCAGCTCAATTGGTTCACGTCCCAGCTGAATATAATCCCTGACTTTGGCTATCGCGAGCGAGGTGTTTGGTACGACATTGGGCTGTGTATACACAGACACGATACAGGGCGTGCTATTTCCAATTGCACATTCTAACTTGAGTGGCATGGGGGAGTCGGTGCCTCAGTTTCTAGGGCCCTGTGCTAATGACCTCAGCTCAATGCGTTCACGTCACGACTGAATATAATCCCTGACTTTGGCTATCGCGAGCGAGGTGTTTGGGTACGACATTTGGCTGTGTATATATAGACACGGTACAAGGCGTTCCATTTTCAATTGCACATTCTCACAATTCGGGGTGAGTTGGTGGCTCAGTCGTTTCATGAGCGTGCTGATGAACCCAGCTCAATGGGTTCATTGGCGCATGAACCCCATTGAGCTGGGTTTATGAGCGTGCTGATGAACCCAGCTCAATGGGTTCACGTCCCAGCTGAACTTAATCCCCCTCGGACACGATACAGGGCGTGCTATTTCCAATTGCACATTCTAACTTGAGTGGCATGGGGGAGTCGGTGCCTCAGTTTCTAGGGCCCTGTGCTAATGACCTCAGCTCAATGCGTTCACGTCACGACTGAATATAATCCCTGACTTTGGCTATCGCGAGCGAGGTGTTTGGGTACGACATTTGGCTGTGTATATATAGACACGGTACAAGGCGTTCCATTTTCAATTGCACATTCTCACAATTCGGGGTGAGTTGGTGGCTCAGTCGTTTCGAGCGCTGTGCTGATGGACCCAGCACAATGGGTTCATTGGCGCATGAACCCCATTGAGCTGGGTTCATGAGCGTGCTGATGAACCCAGCTCAATGGGTTCATTGGCGCATGAACCCCATTGAGCTGGGTTCATGAGCGTGCTGATGAACCCAGCTCAATGGGTTCATTGGCGCATGAACCCCATTGAGCTGGGTTCATGAGCGTGCTGATGAACCCAGCTCAATGGGTTCATTGGCGCATGAACCCCATTGAGCTGGGTTCATGAGCGTGCTGATGAACCCAGCTCAATGGGTTCATTGGCGCATGAACCCCATTGAGCTGGGTTCATGAGCGTGCTGATGAACTCAGCTCAATGGGTTCACGTCCCAGCTGAACTTAATCCCCCTCGGCTGTGGCCATCGCGAGCGGCATGCGAATGGGGTGCTCGCTGACAAAGCGTGGGGAAGTATGGCCGAATGATCTCCACGACCGCTAGACGTGGGAGGCCTTAATCCATCCAGCAATGGATTGGCGCGTGGTTGCAATGCGTTTATGCTTAATTCAATAACATCGTTTCACCAGATGCCAAATGTTTGAAACTCAAACCTATGTGTAATATATAATAGTGGGTTTTTTGGGGGTTATGTGTAACTACCCGCCACCACCCATGAGGTGGTGGGTTTAATGACACATATATTTACGATCTAACCCAAAACAACCTCTATTATGGATGATGTTGTTGGTCGCGAAAGCCACGAGGCGTTACACTTTATGTGAATACATGTACAGTATATTGAGCGGGAAATCGTGTTCTTTTTAAGCCTGTTAAATCGCTGACGCTGCGGGATTACCCCTAGTCCAGACAGATGACATTGTGGATTTGATTATATTTTTTTCCTGATAAAATAAAATAAACTTTTGCTGGCTGGCCCCATGGAACCAACCAAATCCCACAGCGATGGGCGGGGCTCGTGTGCGATGACGTCACCCCCGTCGCCCCTCCCCCCGCTTCCCCCCGTCGCCCCGCCCCTCCCACTGCCCCCCCCCCCACCAGGGACGTATTTCCCGCGCAAATGCCGCGTGCGAGCGCAGTGCTTGTAGGAGGTTAGAGGTTATCAATGTTGACTGCAGCTCTTTGAGTTGTTTTGTATTTATCACGGCGGGATATTTTACAGCAGCAAAGACAAAAATAATCAACAATGCAGAGAACGAGTAGAGGCTCTCTGAGGAATATCTCACAGATCGCAAAGGAGGTATTTGACTGTCGTAAAGGAAATGCACTCGAATAACAACAATAACAACAGAAATGCAGCACAAATATGAGGGCAAAATGTGCCAGAATAACTGAGCTGCAGGTACAAGTAACATTGTTAGTCTCTAAAAATGATATCAACACAGGTTGCTCACAATATTCAAGAGTCTCCTGTGCGCCGTTAGTTATTCAGACGTTTTACCTTCGAGGAATCATCTTTTGAATCCCATGAAGATAATAACCCTGAGAAGGGTTGGAAACAAAAACCGACATTTGGTGCTGCCCTGTTCCATTTGATGAGCGAATTGCAAAGCGGCGATTCTGGAGTGGATGGGCCGGGCAATTTCTTGGTGAAACCCATGTGAGGTGGTCATGATTGCCCGCTGTGACTCTACACACTTATTTATTTGAAAGGGGCACGTCTGTCAACTATAGATAGGAAGATTCTTTCGGAAGAGAGACAACACGAAGTGCATTTATAGGAATATTTGCATGCGTAGTGAGGTCGGCCAGAATTTGGCGATGTCATAGATGAAGGCCTGATGGTCCAATTATTTCAAAGAGCGTTATAATATGATCTTATGTGGAATCTGAAGCATTTTTTTTATTTTCTTGCTGTGGTTTTCACACCTGATGATGCATGCTTGTGTTGCAATCGAAACGTCGTGAGAATTGTATTTTTATTATTTTATTATTTCCCTTCTACGTGCCTTACCGAAAGAACTAAGTATATAAACCTGAAGCAGTTTATTTTGTCGAATGCCATATATCCTTGAGTGGTCACGAAGATCATTTCCCAGTCCATCCACTTTTATAAACTTTTCCGGAGCAATTGACATGAGAACATCGTCAAGGATGGATGTGTGATCAGGGTTTCATTGTTACATTCAGATGCATTGTTGAAGACATGAACTGAGTAGTTTTCCAAAGCGGCATGTACATGCAATTGGATTGAATGTAATTTTGGGATGCCACGGTGGTGAGATGTTAGCTACCTCACCTGGTATACAGGAGGTCGTCGGTTCGATCCTGACGCTTGTATATTTGGAGTTTGCGTGTTCTCTCCGTGGTTATGTGGATTTTCTCCATTTCCTCCGATTTTTCCCTCCACATTTAGGAACATGTATTTAGAGTGTTTGGCTGCTTATACATTTCCACATGATAAGCAACTTCGTTGAGCTATAATTTGTGTCCAGGTCGCTTCTAAAAAAGAGCTATACAGCTCAGCGGGCCTTACCTGGTAAAATAAACATCGTATTTTAAAAGTATTTTGTCAAAAAACTATATTTTTACAGCATGAGGAGGCTAAAGCTGTTTTGTGTGTGTGTTTGCACAGAGCCTGTTGTATGAAGAGGTGCTGTATACCATTCATCATCAGTGGAAGCCAAACAGTGAAAGAGATGGCAAAGTTAAGACGCTTTTAGACAAGGTAAACACGCACTCCTTTTAAACAACAAAAACACACTCAACACACTCATCAACAACACTGCCCTCAAGAAAAGTAAGGCGCGTTTAACCGAAAAAAAATCTGCTCGTTCTTTGGGTAGGTTTCACTTTTCTTCGATATATTTTGTCCGATAAATAAAACGTGGGGTAACCCTCATATAATACGGCAATTATTTACGTGTTATGAACAAGGGCCAAGTCTCTAAGGTCACCGATTATATATTTGTATTTCAAGGCCACAATGCTGTTGACCAGTGTGTTGGGTTTTTATATTAATTGTGCAACGTGTGCCGTTGCCAATGCAGCATCAACAATTAACTTATTTTTAAAACCTGGGGAGGGAGGTTAGCAACAGTTTATTGCAAGAATTAATTCCTGGACAAGTACAACAGCCTGTGCTTGTGACCACGCATTCCTGCAATGCATTAACAACTAGGGGCTAATTCACATCGCGATTTCGGACAAATCACACAGGATGTGCACTGTCTTGTCTGATCTCGAAAGTCCCAGCAGGAATGAGCCTGGGGTAGTGCTTGGAAGGATGGCCACCACGCACGGTAGGTGTCGTGTGTGGTGGCCACCTATCCAGGCGCTGTGGTTATTCTGAGTCCACCCTAATTCAGATTTTGAGTTCAGCTTTAAGGTCGTTGTGAGTGCACGGTAATAATCAATTATGCCCACCGTCAGGTATAGCACTGACAGACCATGTCCGTTTAAAATGGGTACGCTTGTGTGCCATTGGTTATTAGCCGTCAGGCTGTTACCGGCCGACAAGTTCAAACGCGCGCTCCGACTTGCGCGATTGGCTGCCCCGCTAATGCACACTTGGATGGGGCCTTTGAGCGGGAAGAAGCTGATTGGTGGAACGGTTTGAATCGGGGTCATTCATAGCGGTCACATTAATGTCCGTATATAATCGGAGCGTGGAGGTGACATAGCTGGCAACCCCTTATCATTGCCTACCTTATTACAGACCAATTCAGACCTTATTGGTCACCCCGTGCCCCTTATAAATCTCAACGTTCATCCTACAGAGTCCCACCACAAGGGAGAAATAAAAACAAATAGACTTTATTTTTGGCCCATATTGAAATGGTTCTACGCCATATGGACGTAAAAACTGAATTTCCCTGTACAAGAATACGGGTAAAATGTATGGGTTGACAGGTATGAAGGGACCATTTATGAAAACCAGAGTTAATGTAAGTTATTTGCTTAAATCTAATCTCAATGCCCAGGAAAATCAAGTACAAAGGGAGGAGGATTGCTTTCGAGAGACATTGGGGGAAATTTTTGGTTTGATTACTGGCTTCAATAATTAATCAGCCCTTAGTTAATTACACGGACGAGTCATCCTGTGCACTTGCAGGTGGAAGGAGTTGTGATGAAGCGCAGTCGCCCTCCAGCAACAGCGAGCGGAGTGCCGGGCGGCTAAAACACAGAAAGTTGGCACAGTGGGGAGCACTACTGGTGCATTTGCCAGTCAACTCAGTCAATCAACACACGGCACCTGGGTCTGTACCGTGACCTCTTGCCAGCGAGCCTTAGACACCTCACGTAGTCTCATAGTGCACCTAGCATGGCACAAGCGCCGTGGTGACATCACCGCCACTTAGTGGCGAACGGCGGTTGTTGTTGATGATTATGGATGCTACTTTGAGCTTCAGCAGTCTCCTCACGGCAGCGCACCCTGTTTCTGCCCTTGCCACATTGGCCGTGCTGCTGCAGGTGTTTCCCAGGGTGATGCATGCTGACATATTGCACAAGGTGCAAGCTGCCAAGGTACGTTAAATACCACCATTGTTATACTAAGCTGTTTTTCAAGAACGTTAAAACTTGTACAAATTACACACACGTTTGCCAAGTTAGTATCGTGCATATTGTTTGTAAATATTGTAAATACTAGATTTTTGCTCGTCCAAGGACGGGTGTATTGCAGTAAATCTGAAACTTGCAAGTGAAAAGCAGACCGCGACGTGATATCCATTGCATTAATGCGTGTGCAATTTGTAAGGGCGCGGTGAAACAGACCTATCTCATTTTAGGGTTATAATCCCTTGTTCATCATGACGTCCTTTTAAATTTGATGTCTCAACAGCGTTACCGAGATCGCGTGACGTGAGGGTTCTGCCTTTGTAGTGAGGGCTGTAAGTTGACGCCGAGGAGGGGGGAGGAGGCGCCTCGGCCCCCCATGTGGAGTGATGTCAGCCGCTAATTAGTATGAATGTGGGGGGGTGTCCATTTGGAGGACGTTACCTTATAATGATTATTAATGAGGGGGGGTCCATTTGGAGGACGTAACCTGCTCGTGATTATTAATGAAGGGGGGCTGGTCGACATGGAGTGACGTCACGATTGTTAAGGATATTCCTGGTTGATTATTAGGTATAATGTTGTTATATGTTGAACAATAATAGACTTATACCCTTTCTGGAAAGAACGATTAAATCGTGTTTGTTTGCATGTTTTACCACAAGCATGGAGTGCAAAAGAATTCACAAACACCTTGTGAAAGACCCAAAGCAGAAGATCCCTGGGTTTGATATTCCGTGAAGCTCATGGTCCACCCTAAACCACATCGGCACAAACCATGGCAGCAGATGCAGAAATTAAAATTTTAAAACTCTCCATTAGTGGTGCGACTGTGGTCATCCAGAACAGATCGTACAACGAATAACGACACAATGCCCGATCCACAAATACGAAGGAGACATCACAGCGATGCACTCCGCTGCTCCTGACGCGGTTGTCTGGCTTGAGCCACCTGAATGTAAAATTGCAGTCATTGCTCTGCATCTACATCAGCCGTACGATAAGAAGAAGACCACAGGCATATGTGGTTAATGCAGACGTGATGTCTTGTAATAGGTGTCTATTTGGTGTTTGAAAATCTTAACACATCCTGTATTCTTGCCGGAAAGTGGAAAGCCTATTTTTTTTATAATCTTGATACTGGCAACAACAACAGAAATGGTCCCATAGATATTGTTATCTGTCCTTCACTTAAAAAAAAAAATACTGAGTAACTGACACTCATTGTATGCAACAAAGTTAAATAAAAATTGTATAATTCACAAACACAATACAGGATATAAGGATATAATGTACTGCATATAAATTTTACTCATTCCCCTCCAAGTCACGTCAGGCATGTTTAGCAATCATCAGGCGTGTGCGACTTGTAACGACTTGTATTTGAATGGAGTAGAGTGGGTCAACGTGAACAGGTCGACTGCGGTGGGGACTGTTGTTTGGGTAAAGGAAATAACGGACAATAATGTAACCATTTTTTTTATTTTTGCTCACGTATCCCTCCCAGCCGCCAGCTCATTTTTTGAAGATTATTGTTGAAGAACCTACAAATCATAATTCAAAAACAGCAAGTGGTAAGCTCTTAAAATCTTACTGTACGGTGCCCGTGCATACCTTTACACAAACAATGATCACTAGGCCCAGCACTACCTCGTGAGATGCACTAGCCCAGTGCTGCTTCATGATATTCCATTGTTTTCCATATCTCACATCAAGTAACAATTCAGGTTTGCACTATGAGACCTCCTTTACCAGTGGCAAAATATAGTAGTAGGTTTTTACCCTTTCAACTGGTACAAAAACTGACACCTTTATACAAGGCATCATGTTTGCAATAACCACAACACAAGCAGTCAAAATGCAAACAAAAAGAAACAACTCTGATAATGATAAGTGCATATCAATAACCACAACACAAGCAGTCAAAATGCAAACAAAAAGAAACAACTCTGATAATGATAAGTGCATATCATTATCAGAGTTGTTTCTTTTTGTTTGCATTTTGGCTGCTTGTGTTGTGATACGTGCATATCATTATCAGAGTTGTTTCTTTTTGTTTGCATTTTGGCTGCTTGTGTTGTGGTTATTGTAAACATGATGCCTTGTATAAAGGTGTCAGTTTTGTACCAGTTGAAAGGGTAAAAACCTACTACTAAATTCAGGTTTGATTCCAGAGAAGGTTCAAGAAAAATGTTTTTGTCTTGTGGCAGAAAAGACAATGAATAAATCAGTAAATGTATTTAAAGATACAGAGCAAAGGATGGCACGTCCCTCAGATATCATTGGCACACCGCCACTACATGTAAGAACCTTGAGGGTCGACTTGATCGTGAAAGAGCCATTCCTAGCGTTTTTGCGTCTCAGGTACAAAGAAACCAGGACATTTTGCGGAAAGTTGGATAGCTCACAATACGTAGATGTAGTGTCTTGAGTGGTTTATTATTAATCGTAGTTGTAGTCATGACGCAACTGAAAAAAACCAACAATCGTACTATCCCGGGAAGACTTACACATTTACCAGAATGGCTACCTCAAAATTGTACGATCCTGGCAAAAAAACCAGACGGGTGAGCAAACCTTATCATGGTCTTCCTCTTTCTGCAGCGACCTCGTACACCGCGCAACTGGTTTCTAAAGCTGAGATCGGCCGCAGGGGGAGCAGTTCGGGAGTGCTAGACGCGGACGAGTCATCCACCGACTCGCCCCACCAGCCTGCTTCCACCACCACAGACCAGATGCCTCATCACTCGTGGAGACATGCCTTCAAGCTGTGAGCTTTCCCCCATAGCCACGGTGGTGAGATGTTAACTGCCTCGCCTGGTATACAGGAGGTCGCGGGTTCGATCTCGACCCTGACACCTGCTATATATTTGGAGTTTGCATGTTCTCCCCGTGGTTTTTTCACCTACACATTTAGAAACATGCCGTTTTAAATTTCCACTCGATAAGCCACTTCGTTGAGGTATCATTTGTGGCCAGGTCGCTTCTGAAAAGAGCTATATAACTCAGTGGGCCTTACCTAGTAAAATATAAATAGTAAAATAGTTCAACACTGGGCTGTGCACAGCACCTATAATAATTATTTGCGAGGCTGGCAATACACACACACGTACATTATTAGCACACTCCGGTGGTGCCGCAAATACGGCGATTGCTGTCATTCCGATGAATGAATCTGTTCATTTGTCTAATTTGACAGGCTACAAACACAATGTCTCGTGTATTATTCTAATACAGTGATGATGATAATAATAATGTTGGTTTTACAATGAACTTAAGTTATTTTACTCTGTTTTTGTCCAGTGATCTCACAGATGGAAGGGACAAAGACCTACTTATAAATTTCTGGTAAGTTGTTTGTATTTGTATTATTGTTAACACTATATTTAGATTTATTTTCACACCTGCCAACCAACCCACACAGCTATCTACATAGCTGCCTGCATGCTTGCTTGTGAGCTTGTGATTCTGTCAAACTGCGACATCGATGGATACTTCTTCGTTTGACTTTGTCGACCAGCTAAACAATGTCAGTCAATTGTATTTTGATATTAAACAAATGGAAATACAGCTCGTTTCTGGGAAGTGCATAAGCATGACCGTGTTTCAGGACACTAAATGACCACCGCCATTTGTTATTGCTGATGTCGTCTGCAGGAAAATATCTCAAGAAAGGCATTTTCTCGAGTTCAAGTCAAAGGATAACGACAGAAGAGAATCCAAGAAACGTCACAGCAGCATTGTAGTTCCATTGAGTGTGAGTACATCACAATGCACAGCTTTGCGTTCTGTTGTTCGGGATGTCATGATCTAATGGTGCAATGTAAAATCAATCGGACCTGTGTAACGCGTGCAGTGTTTTCTCGATCTTGAAGAGAGAGAACGACTCAAGAGGCCCGTAGAACCTCAGAAAGGGGCTCTGGTTGCTTATTTGCATTTAGATTATTTACAATATTTTTCTGCTATAAATTTCCACTTGATAAGCCACTTTGTTGAGCTCTTATTTCTGGCCAGGTAGCTTCTGCAAAATAAGTTAATACCTCAGTGGGCTTTACCTGATATGATAAGAAATTTAGTTTTATTTGTATATTTTTTAAGTGATTTGTTTATCTTGTCTATACTTTACACTACTATCGTATTTAGTATTGTTTGTTGTTGTAATAGTCTAGCCCGCCCCGACTGGACATCTGTGAAAAAGAGCTTTATAGCTCATCAGATTCCTCCAATAAAAATAAATATTCTGATTCTGATATAAAGAAATTTGCGTTTACGTTTTGGAATTACAGCACAAGACCTTTCCCCACTATTTCAGTATAACTTGCATATATTGAAAAGGAAGAACCCCTTCAGGAGTATGCACCATCTGCAACTAAATTGGCCTGGGTTCTAGCTCAGCTATTCAGCAGCAGGGCTCTTTGTCGTTTCACATCAGAGCATCGCACGGCAGATGCCGGCGATCTCCTGCACCGACAGACGATTAAGAATATCCACAACTGTGCGACTGCGTTCATCACGTAAAACCGTGGACCACATTGTAACGCCACTTCCCACTTTTGATAGCTCGCCGACAGCGTTTCAGATCATCACGGGACTATTCCTGTAGATATCCACCGGCTCGGTCACTAACAGAGGGAACATGGCCACTAAATCTTCGGGTTATGTCACTCCCCAGTGATCCTTCACACAAATCAGATATGTACATATACAAATGAGGCTTATACGAGTAAAGAAAAACACCAAAACATTGTAGATCCATACGTAGGGTGTGTATCTCTGGGTATTCCAATAACGGAAATTAAGTACTGTACCGTGAGATTTGTTTCACTATTATTGTGACCTTGCAGTGTGACTTGGGCACAAACTGACTGATATAAGTTGTAGGAATTTACTCCACAAGTTGAATATATGAGCGGTGCTGTTTATTTTAAGTAATTAGTAGAAGTAACCAGCCCGTCCAAAAAGGAGGTATATTCCAGTAATTGGATAGTTGTCGCTTTCATCTTGCTAGTTTGGCTCATTGATGGCTGATTCGAACATCGGGTATGGCAACTGCTATGTGTTACGTCTATCACAGAGCATGGAAAGACCGGAAACTATCGACTCTTACTCACTCCTGAAAAAGAAGAATGGACGTTGTCTGGACAAAGGGACGTGTAGAGTCTCAGTAAGCTACTCCACAGAGCAGGTAATATCGCAACACTCACACGTACACACGTCCATGCAGGCTTTCACCCTGATCAAATCATAATCAGCTATTGTCTATCCACCGCTGGATGAAGGCCTCCCCATGCTTGATTGTCAGTGAACATGTTCTTAACGTGTATGTTGCTACTGAGAAGGCATTGATAATAATAATAAAAATACTCATAGACACACGTAGGTATGTATTGTTGATTAGCAAATCAATGTACATTATCTTTGGGATTACGTAATGCGTACGTTCACACGTGCCAGAGCAAGAGGTTAGCAACCAAAATAATGAGAAGAGACATTTAACAAGAAGAGACGCAACGCACTGTGGTGAATGCGAGATGGTGTTCTTTAATAATTAACGTGACGAAGCCAGTCCTTAAAGAGCCGCATGCGGGCTGCCAAGCCGCCCCTGTGCCAGTGTGATCGCGGCCAATGTCTATGGTGATTGCAATAGCAATTGGCAGAGACCCATACCTGTCAACCCCTTATCAGTGCCCACCTTATTACGGATCAATTCAGACCTTATTGGTCACCCCGTGCCCTTATAAATCTTAACATTCATCCGACAAAGTCCCATCACAAGGGAGATATACAAACAAGTATTGAAATGGCTGTACGCCGGCCGTATGGACCTGAAACTCAATTTCTCTGTACAATAATACGGGTAAACCGTATGGGTTGACAGGTATGGAGACTACTGATATCATTGCATACTTTTAGACGTGGGGCAAGGTTGGGCAATGTGCTGGTGCTAGTGCACTGCTCCACACGTCAGCGTTCGCTTCGCTACACCGTGGCCGTGTTGACACTGTGCAGAGGGACACGTCGCTGAGTCGGGATCCGGCGCGCCTGAGCTCGCAGGTCTACGAGCTCCTTCTCCAGGCACTGGTGGAGTGGGAGCACAACGAGCAGCAGGTAAGCACCTGTCAACCCATGCCTTCTGTTGTTGTTGTTCAACTGTCTTCTGTTGCCCACAATAGCCTATAGCCCTAGAGTCATGGTGAGGTTATTCGAAGGTGGTTTAATTGCGGGAGGATAGTACTGAAGGCCTAGGTGTAAAATACATGGCCCACCACTGGTATTAGGTTATCGAAGACGAATGTATGTACTGAGTACAACAATCAGCTTATACGTCCCGTTTAATAACCTACGCAGAGTGCACCACTGTTTGCTTTAAGCTGTAATAGTATGCGAAGTGATAATAGTGATCGTCATTGGCTTTGTTATCATGAAAGTGCTAATGCAATGCTTATAATTTTCATACGAAAGACAAATTATTGCACTTTTATGTGCTGTGTTGTTATGGAATCCTTGTTTGTGTATTTGTATTTTGTGTTTATAGAGGAATAATTAATCGGCAATTCCAATTAGCTCCACATTTTTACAAGCCACAGTGTCGAGATGTTAGCTCCCTCGCCTAAAACGACGTTTTAGGAATTGTCCCTTCTCCAAAGCAGAGATGATCTCCGCTGCAATAGCAGTGTCCACCACTGCCAACTCAGTATCGCAGTGTATTTATTGTATATGTGTGCGTGTATGTATCAATGCACAAGTATTGATATACAAGGTGGCCCTGGTAGTGTTGCTCACCACATGCATGCTGGCTGTGCGTGTGTGTTGTAAGCAGTGCGGTGGTGCGCTGGTTCGTGCGCTGCGCTCCGAACCCGGCGACCTGAGTTTGATTCCCGCTCACGGCCAAGACCCGTGATGGATTATCTAAACTGGTCCTGGGCCACCCCTAGGTCGACACAGCCTCAAATAAGTTCCTGGTGCAGTGTGTAAACATCATCACTGGGGAGACAAAGGCGGTCGGGCGTGGTGCTGGCCACCCACTCCCTCGTGTTGCTGTGCCGACCTTCATAGGTGCTCGCTCACAGCACTTGCCCCAAAAAGTCTGTTAAGGCTACGAGGGGGATCTTTGTCTGGTTTTAAGCAGAAACCCCTGTGGGACGGCAAGCTGAACGAAGAAGCCAGCGACATCCTCCTGCTCTATGGGTGCCAAGCGGACCTGCCGACCTTGCAGATGCTCGCTCAGTACGTGTGCCCTCACACGCCACACAACGCGCTGAGGCGCCGCTCGCCGTCTTCAACGGTTAGGCCAAGCCCAGGGGTCGGCAATCAAAAATAATAAGAAGAGACATTTTTTTTTCTAATTCAAGAGCCGCAATGCACGTGGCAAATACGAGATGGCGGTCCTTAATAAATAACGTCACGAAGCAGTCCTTAAAGAGCCGGAGTTGCAGGTTGCCAGACCCCTGGGCTAAGCATTAGAGGGGGATGAGGTGGGGCAAGGGTTGCACAATCCTCATGCCTCACTGCAAGAAGGATCTGGGTTCACTTCTTGATTCAGGTGCCTTCCTGCATGGAGTTTGTACATTATCCCCCTATTCCCTGAATGGGTTTTCTCTTGGCTCTCCGGTCTCCTTCCCATAGCTGAATTAAAAACATACCGTGTCATTGATTTTTACCAAACATCTCAATGCAGTAGCAGAACCTTCCTTGGTGAATACGTTATAATTATTCTAAGTTAGGGATAACAATATGCACACTGTCTACGAGATGCTCGAAAATTAATTAACACAATATTAACATTTTTATTTGCAGGAAGTGGTCTGTATATATGAAACAACATAACAAGAAACCATTGGACATCAAGTTCTTTAAAGACCTATTCACAGGGACTGTGAATATTTGGACAGATGACACAGAGGTATGTACTCATAGCAGGCAGTTCTATAACAAGTAGTTCTGAAATGTCATTGTCATCGTCGTCATCGTCATGGAGTCAAGTCTCAAGATACTACTGTCATTGGTGAGTGTAGAACACCATAATACGTATCATATGAGAGAGAGAGAGTGAATGTACAGTATTAGGGTTTTATAATTAAATAGATTTAAGTAAAATATATATATAAAGTATAAATATACATATTTTAAACATTCTGGTACCCACACACACATATACGCAAATTCCTAGGGGGCCAATCCTACTTCGCGGATTTTCACCTATCGCGAGGGGTTCCGGTCCCCATTAACCGCGATAAACGAGGGATCACTGTACTAGTACAGCACACCAATGTGTTGGAGAGTAAACCCACAACATTTACAATTCGAGTACGACGTTTCACCAATAATTACAACCAGCATCATCAGGCAACAGCCAGAGTCTGTGTATCACGATTTATTAGGGGTTACAACCGGTTGGATTTGGGGTTGGATCGAGTGATGGGACTGCACCCGAGGGGGTGGAAAAGTCTTATTGGACATCTGTGAACTACTTGACATCTGTGAAAAAGAGCTTTATAGCTCATCGCATTCCTCCTGCATTATAAATGAATATTCTGATTGTGATTAATCCAAAGGTGAGAATGCCATCAGAATGAAGGGCAGCTTGTTGTTCTAACCTCGCCTAGCAGAACGACGGGCTGAAGGAAGTCGTGCTGGAGTTCACGAAGCAGCGTCTCGCCTCACTGCAGCAACTGGAACAGCACTTCCCCAACTCCTCCAAGGAAGCTCTCAAGCAGCTGAAAGAAACCCTCTGGTGAAATGAGACAAAGATCCCCCGTGTAGCCTTAACAGACTGTAGGGGCAAGTCCTGTTAGCGAGCACCTATAAAGGCCAGAACGACACACGAGGGGGTGGGTGGCCAGCACCACGCCCGACCGCCTTTGTTTCCCCAGTAGCGATGTTTACACACCGCACCAGGTACTAATTTGAGGCTGAGTCGACCTAGGAGAGGCCCAGGACCGATTCATATAATTGTTACCGGTGATGGGCGTGAGCGGAAATCGAACTCGGGTTGCCGGGTTCATATCGCAGTGCTCTAACCGCAACACGACCACTCCCCACGGTGAAACATGCACAGATGCACACACTCCACACCAGCTGAAGCCTCACTGAACTGCACAGCAGTCTCAGTAGTTTGCACGACACTTGATGCATTTCATTACGTATTTTTTTAATATCAAGTGTGTGTTGTATGTTAAGGCCCACATCCACGGGAAACCCCTTCAGTGAATGTATGTACTGTATGTTGAACTTCTTTCGCACCGTACATAGCCAACCGCGCTAATCGGAGGTGCGGGAGAAGGACAATTAACTAAACACAAACAGCAATTCTAAATAAATAAAGTTTTCAAACTACATTTAAACGTGCATATTTCCAGTGGTTTCCGAATATCAGTTTAGCATTCCAGATGGCCGCAGAAGTGCATCTGAAAGCACACGAAGCGGTGAACCGTCTCATTGGCCAGGCGACGCGACTAACGTGATGTTTGACTTGGGTTAAATAAATAGTCACAATGCAACGTGCAGCATTTTCGGTGTGAGGCATTCCACTGGATCCTGCCAAAGTGGAACATTCCCACTGAATAAGCATTGACATTGTTGGTTCCCCTTGCAAACTGAATGCATCTGTTTTGCTCTGCACGAGCTATACAATCACAGATTTGAATTGATAAATCCAGGTGTTCGTCACCGTGCAATGACGGAACCTCTGACTTAGATGAAGATGATGTCGTGAAATTGCAGAAGATTTGTGACGAAATAATTTTTCCGCCAGGATGGTTACAGAAAAGATCTTTGTCAGAAATCAGTTTCACGTTGTCATAGCAGTGTGTTTGTTGTCTGATTATGACAGGCTACTGGAGCACATGAACAATTCCAAGATTATTCAAGGGAATTCCAGATGTCTAATGGAGAGCATTGAACGGGAAATCACGGTACGTTCCGCAAATCGAAATTACTTTGATCGTGATTTATTTGACACAAATGCGAAACTTATAATGGCGTCGGCGAAGATCAACTGTATTCGAATGAACTTTTCGAGAGAAAAAAAGATTAAGTGCGTGCATTTTTTTTTTTTACATGAATTGTCTCCCGCGTGCGACGTGTGCGATTTAGGAGGGAGCCAATGTGTGGTACACAAGCAAGAAGAAAACCTGTGAGATATTCCGGGTAATTGTACAATTGTGGTTATTGTCCTTCTACCTTCTCGCGAAAACAACCACTGTCTGTCTCTCAAACCTTCCATCAAACTAGGCTCGATGTGGCTCCTTCTCCACTGCTGTCCAAATGGTCTGAAACACCCCACTCATTGGCTGCCCCCACTGGTCTGCGCTGAAAAGTCGAGACGACATACACCATACAATCAATGTGTGTCCTTGATTCTCTACCTCAACTCGTCTATGTAATTGTTGTTTACTTATTATCCTATCGTATGTATCCGTCTACGATGCCTTACTTACTTGGGCAGCAGGATGGAGCAGCGGTACCACTTGCACCTCACAGCAGGAAGCTCGTGGGTTCGTTCCCCGACTCGGGTGCCTCTCTGTGTGGAGTTTGTATGTTCTCCTCCTGTTCTGCCTGGGTTTCCTCCGAATTCTCTGGTTGCTTCCCATAGCTAAAAACATACGATGCAACTGGTTTTGACCCAAAACATCCCAGTGCTGATTAATTCTAGATTTGAAGCTTTCGTGACTGCAAGGATTCATACGCTTAGTTCTTTCGGTAAAGTCACGTAGGTAAAAAATTAAATTAAAATTAATACAAAATAAAATGAATTGCCTGCAAATGACTAAACTTAACTATTTTTTTACTTTACCAGGAAAGGCGCACTGAGCTATATATCTCTTTTTCAGAAGCGACCTGGCCACAAATGACTAAACTTAACTATTTTTTTACTTTACCAGGAAAGGCGCACTGAGCTATATATCTTTTTTTCAGAAGCGACCTGGCCACAATAGCTCAACGAAGTGGCTTAGCACGTGGAAATTGACTGCAGCCAAATACTCAAGTGCATATCTCTAAATATATAGGGGACAAACCGGAGGACCTCGTCAAAATCCACACGACCACGGGGAGATGGACATGCAAACCCAAATACTGTATACAAACGTCAGGGTCGGGATCGAACTCACGACCTCCTGTATACCAGGCGAGGCAGTTAACATCTCTCCACCGTGGCGCCAATTACTGGATTGGTATAACACAGTGGCACGATTACCCCCAACTGCAAAAACAAAAAAACTTCAAAGGACCCTCTTGAAAAAGAATATGGAGACTCAGAAATGTATGGGTAAACAAGATTCAGAACAACAATAAAAAATGAAATATACTTTTACTGCTCTACACCTGCTTTTCAGTAATAAAAGATGATACCAGTGTATAAATCAGGTTCTCAAGCGATTCAGCTGATTCCTCAACTGCATTGAGCCTGGCGACATAATTTGACGCATGCCAGTTCAGACGATTGAAATGTTCATTTCATAAATAGTAAAAACAAACACGCACGCTGTTGTGTTCCCGACTAACACCGTGCCGTCGTTCCGTCTGCAGCATCAGAAGAAGGACTTCATGCAGGCGATGGCCAAGTTGTGTGAGCTTATCGAAGAGGAGCTCAGCACCATGGAGAAGTACAACAATGTATTCACCAGGTACCAGACGTTCGATACCAGAAATGCGGATGGCAAGCTACTGGGCATTGCATTGGTGTGACCCGGTGACCAATAATATCGGTGGTTATAGGTGTAGTGCCAGTGGCGTAACGAGCACCCCCTGCATGCGTGGGGCATGCCTTACCCCCCCCCCCCCTCTGGTGGCCAAAGCTACCAGTTGGGGGAGCCCCTTGTCAACCACCATGAGATTTGTTTTCAACAACAGCGTCAAAGAACAACAATTCCTTAAAACGCGGTTCAAATGTATTTTCATGGAAATGCTTTCATTTACGTTCCATGTTTTATTTTCATCCAAACAGGCTGTAAATCGCTGCGCTATATAATAGCCTAGGTGCGACCGTGCGAGACAAATCAAATATTGGGGTCCCCACCCTGACTGACTGCCGCACCCCCTGAGCCGATACTGTCGTTTGCTGCGTCACTATGTGGTAAAATTTGTTGCTGTGGAGCAATTGGTGAGCACACCGGAGCTGCGATCCATTTCTCGTCACTTCGTATGACAGAGATTCCGAACGTCCCCCCCGCCCTGCTTCTGTCCACCCGGCAGTCAATCGGTAGGTCGCGTGTGGTGGGGTAAACTCTGGGCACACTGACTTCCTCAAATATGAAGTCCCCTTTCACCTGCTTCTTTCTAGAAACACAACAGCCGAGAGAGATGTGTAGCTGACGTGAGGCGATGTTTTGGGGTGGCTTATGTCTGTAGCAGTGCCGATGAGAGCCTGGGTGTGAATCATTAACATTCGATTGTGAAAAAATATTTTCTAAATTAACAATTGTGAATTAATTAACAATAATAATTAATGACCCGGCTTCTCAGGTGCTAGGAGTTGGATGAGCTATCTTATCGTGTGGCTGTATTAATACTGCAGCATTCATACTGCAGTATTAATATATTAATACTGCAGTATTAACACTGCAGTATTAACACTGCAGTATTAATACTGCAGTATTAATACTGCAGTATTAATACTGCAGTATTAATACTGCCTGATAGACACAAAAATAGACCTGTGATTTGGGCAGTTGAGAGAGTGGATGAGTTTCCATTCCTGGGAAGTGTGACCAATCCCGATTTGGCACTGGAGGTCTCCCTCTAAATCAGTCGAGCGGCATTATCTTTTCATTGGCCACATAACGCTTTGGAAGCTACATGGCCTCTCACTCCATACAAAGCTCTGGGTATTCTCAGCCACAGTTGTGCCCTTTCTTCTCTGTGCTTGCCAAAACGTTGACCTCTTTCAAGGGAACATCTGTGCCAGAATGCAAAATTCAGGATGACCTGCCTGCAATCCATCCTGGGTTTAACCAGACTGCATTGTGTAAAGAGCTCAAAGTCCTTTGGCAGGCGAGGCTGTGTTAGCTGGGTCATGTAGCCCGCATGCCCAGCCACCACATGCCCAACCAAGCAGCGTCTGTTTGGCCAGATAGAGGGGGATACACAGGCATGGCACAGACTAGAGAAGAGATGGACAAATGTGGTACAGGAGGATCTGGAGCTGAGTGGACTTACCTTCAAGATCGGATTCTATAGAGGAGGCTGGTGAAATATGTTGCAACAGCAGAGGGTGGAGAAGCGACGCTCACAACAACGAGCCAATCATCTCAGTCGGTCAACCCATAACACCTTGGTCTGCCCCATGACCTGCCAGCGAGCTTTCCACACTTCACGTGGCCACAATGTACACCTAGCCTGGTTCAAGCGCTTTGGTGACATCACTGCTACGAAGTGGTAAACGGCAGCTGATGTTTTGTTTGTGTATCCGTATATGTCTCCACGTGTGTGTCTGTGTCTCCATGTCTGCCTGTCTCTATTTGTGTGCAGTGCATTTGTCTTTGTGTGTGTCTCTATATGCATAAAGCTTTATCATCTTATCTGCATAGAACAGTACAATATAATTATCATTTTAACTGGTAAGCGCAGAGTTTATTTTATGTTTTCACTCTGAAGTACAGAATATACAAGTATTCTGGTTCGATGTAGGTTCAGGACAATGCACACTTAACACTGGTTTTTGCATTCCGGTTTTTAACTGATTTAAACTCTGGATATAAGTAATGTTAAAAGACAATTTAAAACTACTGTATGCTGCGCACGGACGACGATGCACGTTTTACTGTCTTGTGTTGTAGGGTGGTGTACATGAACTACTGCGCTGTGTGGAGCAGACAAATAGAGGGCATGGTAGGTGACCCACCAGAGAGACATTCGTGCGTGCTGTCCACAAAGTTTGCAATCGATGTTCCACTTAAATAACAATCGGACAGCCTAAATATGTTTTTTAATGCACGTTTCACCGTTTGCATTTTCCACTCATTCCTTCTCACGACTGCCGCGTCCGTTTCGCGCCTGCGATTCGTGCGGTTGGCTACGCACGGTGCGAAAGAAGTTCAACATTCGCGTATTCAATCGTTTAACTCTGTATAACCCCACGGTGCACGTACAGGAATTAACAATGCGTCACTGACGTGCGGCAGTCTTGTTGAGGACTCATATTTTGCTGGGGGAAAGCTCGCGCACAGACACTCACACGCGTGCGCACAGTCACACACAAAGATGAAGATCCCCCGTATAGCCTGAACAGAATGTTGAGGCAAGTGCTTTTAGCGAGCTCTTATAAAGGCCGGCATGGCACACGAGGGGTTGGGTGGCCAAACCCACACCCGGCCGCCTTTTTCTCTCCAGTGGCGATGTTTACACACTGCGCCAGGTACTCATTTGAGGCTGAGTCGACCTAGGGGAGGCCCATGACTGGTTCAGATAATTGTCACCGGCGTTGGCCATGAGCAGGAATCGAACTCGGGTCGGCAGGTTCGTAGCGCAGTGCGCTAACCGCTACACTACCACTCCCCACAACAGACAGACACACACGCGCGCACACATACGCGCGTGCAAGGAGTTTGCATCGGCCGCGTTGAACGTTGACTGCAACAATCGCGGAGTTCCACTGGCGGCGGCAACGGCGTGAGACGGGCACGCGCGCGCGCACCCGCCGCTCACGCTGGAACCTGCGCGCCTGGCGCGTGCAGCTGGCGCAGGACATCAGGAGGTCCGCGGAGGAGACGCAAACCGTGTGGGAGAAGGCGGACGAGAGCGTGGGGGACAGGTGCAAGAAGGAGAAGGACCTCGCCAGTGCGATGCACAGCCTCTACATCTCGCTGCAGGCCGTTAACAAGAGACTGGATCGGTAAGGAGGCGAGGACCCTTTTTGTTGTTGCGCAGGTCACTGCAGATGATATGGTGTACTATGGCATTCACGACGTTTTAGGTGCAACCCACTGCTGGTGGAAGGGCTTCTCCGAGAGGCAGCTGTACGAACTTCTTTCGCGCCGTACGTAGCCAACCTTGCTAATTGGAGGAGCCGTAGAGAGAGCCCCTCTGGAGGGTATTATGGCCCTCACTAGCCAGCCGTCTTGGAAGAGGTGGGAGTGCCCACACTTTACCCCACCACACGCGACCTGCCGAGCAATGATTTATGGTGCGCCCATTTATACCACTCGGGTGGACAGAGGCAGTGGGAGGTGGTGGGTGGGGGGAGGGGGGGTTTTAAAAAACCTGCTCCGTTTCAACTGCCACGCCGGGAGATGGAATCGCACCGGTGACCTCGGTATTGCAAGCCCCGTGTGCGAACCATTACACCACAATACCTTAATGATCTCGTCAGGGAGCATAAACCCCATCAAGCGAACTCACTCCAGTTATCTTTGTAGCAGCGTCTTTTGGCTGGCCATCATACATCACCGCATCACGCGCTTTCAGATGCGGCCGTCTGGAACGCTGTTCTTTCCGATATGAGAAAGCCGCTGGAGCTATGCACCTTTAAATGATCTAGATTGAAAACTAATTTCTTTAGAACTGGATGGGTTTTTTTAGTTTGTTGTCCTTCCCCCGCACCTCCGGTTAGCACGGTTGGCTGGGAAAGAAGTTCAACACATGTACGTACATATTCCATGTTCAGTCTCGTATTGCCTCATTGCTATTTTCGTAATTTCACCATTCTCTGCTGTGCCCTTCGTGCTTTGTATTTTCTGGAGTGTGTTGTAAGCTGCTCTGACAAGAAGGCATGTTAGCACCAAATACATGCATAGGTTTATCCTACATGTATGTATGTTGAACTTCTTTTGCACCGTACGTAGCCACCGTGCTAATCAGAGGTGTTGTTTTAGGTACGCAGGTTGTGACTCAAATGGGTGTCGGTTTTATCAACGTTCTGGCCACCTCAGCTAACGGATTTGACGAGCCACGCCGTAAGGGAATGTGAACTCAAACGGCGAGGGGTGCCCTCCCCCCAACGAATAATCGCAGATCGACTGTGTTTGTCTTTGTGTTGCAGGACACTCAAGGATCAGCCGCAGCCCCTCGCCTCCTTCCACGAGTGGTTTCTTGGGGCCATCAATGCCTGGGCCAAAACCGTTCACTGGAAAACGGAGAGCATTGTGAGAAATGCCTTGGAAAAGGACAACGTAAGTTCTTGACGCGTTGGGTCAAAATTCCCCTTTGTACGCTGGCATCGAAGGTTGGCTTTGAAGTGCTAAGGTTTACCGCACGCAGTACGGCACTCCAGAGGTAGCCGATGCAAACAATGACGATTCGTCTGGAGCAGCTATCCTTCTGGATCTCCATGCTCTGAACCTTTGACCACGTTTTCTCCTTACCTGGAAGGCAGGAACTCCCACCATACTGAGCTCCCACACTCCACGCTGACCCTTGCTGCCTTCTTGGTCCCAGCCCTCCTGGCTCAGAGCACAGTCTTTCTGGACCAGTCTTCCTGAACCTCGCGCTTTCGGCCCCGATGACCCTGTTTTCGGCTTGTTCCGCCGTGTGTGCCCGACGTTTCACACCGATTCCTGGAAGCTTCTTCAGGAACCGATGCCCGCGTTGCCGCCGGTATTTTGACGCAGCCCGGGCAATGCTGTCCATCAGCTACGTCACTTGTGCGTGTCAGCTTGTGCATACTGTGCTCATACTTTGGATTAAATTAAGTATTTGGCTGCTAATAAATTTCACGTGATAAGCCACTTTGTTGAGCTATCATTTGTGGCTAGGTCGCTTCTAAAAAAGAGCTGTATAACTTAGTGGGCCTTTCCTGGTAAAATTAAAGGTAGTTTGAGTAGTTTAGTTTAACCATGATTGTAGCCAAGATCTGCGCTGTATAACATTCCTGTCGTCGCAGCTCAGTGGAGCTTACCTGGTAAAATAAAACAATTGTTTCTAGTTTTATGTCTCTAGTTGTTGCACCCTAATTCTTGAGTTGTGAAGCATGAGATTAGATACCTCATTATCATAAGCCTTTCCCATTCCGATGACATGTGTACGTCATCGGTTTTTCTTCCGATTCTGTTCTGTTGACGTACATGCGTGTATGTCATCGGTACAGAATCGGAAGTACAAGGCCATGCGGGAGGGCGTGTGGCACAGCTTGGCGTCAGCTATCGTAGAGCATGACAGTCGGGTCACTACAGTTCTCTGCGGTGAGTACAGCGTCTTTAAAAACAACGGCGCTGCTACACCGCTCTAAATAAGATTAACGCCGAGCCGCTCGCACGCTCCGAGGTTCGGCGGTGAACGGGACACCCACCCCGCAACTTGCAGACGTCTCGGAGCGGGAAAGGGTTCGTAACGATTCCGGTTAGTACGCTTGGTATGCGTTAGATTCCTTATATGACGGGGGGTATTGTGAGGGCCGCTGCGATTCAGGGATGGGTATAGTCTGCAAACGCGCTGCCTGGTGCAAGGATCCGGGCTGTAAACTGAACCCGCGTGTCCTCCCGTGCTCTCAGCTCATGCGGGATCACCCTGCGGTGAGACACAGCTCGTCGGCACACGATTTGCTGAGCTGGTTCGTCGCCATGCGGGATTTCTGGGTAAAACTTGCTTGGCCTGACCCGGACATCACCAGCATGCTCGTCTGCAAACTCATTGAGGTATGTTCGCAGTTGGCACACTGCGCTGTGAACCCGGCAACCCGAGTTCGATTACCGCTCAGTCCAACACCAGTGACGATTAACTGAACCGGTCCTGGGCCTCCTCTAAGTCGACTCAGCCTCAAATGAGTACCTGGTGCGAAGTGTAAACACCGCCACTGTAGAGACAAAGACGGCCAGGCGTGGTGCTGGCTTTGTGTGCCGTGCCGGCCTTCATAGGTGCTACTCGCGAACAACACTTGCTCGAACAGTCTGTTAAGGTGATGTAAAAAAAATCGGATTCAGATTTTTTTGTGGGCAGCGGAAGTGTAGCGGTTAGCGCGCTCCGCTTCGAACCCGGCGTGCCGAATTCGATTCCCACTCACGGCCAACACAAAGTAACGATTATTTAAAACGAGCATGGGCCTCCCCTAGGTCGACTCAGCCTCAAATGAGGACCGGGTGCAGTGGGTAAACATCGCCACTAGGGAGACAAACACGGCCGAGCGTGGTGCTGGCCACCCACCCCCTCGTGTGCCGTGCCAGCCTTTATAGGTGCGCGCTCACAGCACTTGCCCCTACAGTCTGTTAAGGCTATACGGGGGATTTTTATCTTTTATTGTCACCAAAATGTGGCACTGACGTTCCCCGTGCACAGTTCAATTATTTTCCTGCACGGTAACCATGCCACAGCATGCGGTGCAACCAGTGGGTTGAGAACCGCTGGCTCTGAGCTTGGGTTGACTATTCGGATGCTTGACTCACACGTGCGCCACAAGATCTCTTTGTTACGACCGACCGAATTTTGCGACGTTGCCTTGAGCTCCGAGTTATTTAAAGCGTAAACACATGCTTCTTTGAGTGTGCAGTTGCGAGCCCTTTTGAGGTTAGGAGACAATGCTCCTCATCCTTTGATCTCAACAGGAGATCTGCGATGCCAGCGTCAGTTACGTGACTTTGATGAGGGCGCGACTGGTCGCAGAAGGTTTCAGCAGTGGAAACGGACAAGTCTTCGTGATGTCTGCAAAGGTTTCACATCCGTTTCACATTCATGCCGCTGCTCCCCCCCCCCCCCCCCCCCCCCCCCAAAATGAGCAATATTCAGATTCATATTTACTGCGTTCTTGGTAAATAACTTTTAAAAGTCAGTGATTTCCTCTGCAAATCTCAGTGGCGAAATGTTATCTCGCTCACCTGATATGCAGGAGGTCGTGGGTTCGATTCTGACCATGATGCCTGTATATTTGGTCGCGTGGACTTTTCTCTGCATCCTGCGGTTTTCCCCTCCATATTTAGAAACATGCATTTAGAGTATTTGGCTGCTATAAATTTTCACACGATAAGCCACTTCATTGAGCTATCATTTGTGGACAGATTGCCTCTGCAAAGGAACTACATAGCTCAAGTGGGCCTTATCTAGTGAAATAAAAGATTAGTTTAATTTTAGTAAATGAGGATGAATGCGTTATCGCCCCTGCCATAGCAATGTGAATATTCCAAATTCCTATGGCAGGGGCAAGTCTCTCCATGAGACAACCGCTGTTGACATCCCCGCGAAGCGGTATTTATTTTATTCACCTTGGAGGGATGATTGTTCGAGTCAAATCTCAACCAGGATTTGAACAACACTGTACTATTTATGAAGGAGTTGCCTTTGTCAGTTCTTTAATGTTGATTAACGCTCACTGTTGCCGCAACATCTTTTTTCCCCTTGCTGCACGGCAGATCTGCGTGGGGCTGTGCAGCATCCACCACCTGCAGTGCTCCCTACCCTCGCTGCTTGGCTCGCTCATCGACAAGAAGCCGCAGACGGAAACTGATGGTGCTGCTGCTGCTGGCTCGACCGCCGTCACCTCCACCGGCAGCGCAGCTGGGCGGGCAGCAGCAGCAGCAGCGCCAGCGGCTCAGAAGGCCCCTTGCAGCTACGTGCTAGACAGCGGGATTGACGACCTCGACAAGCAGATGGAGGACACCGTGAGAGAAATGGCTGAGCAGGTGAGGACGGTGGCTCTGGTTGGAGCGATCGTTTTGCTTTCCAGGGGGGGAGAAAACGGCAATTGATGGCAAAGGTGCAGGGCCGCAGTTGCTTCCTCACGCCGCCGCTGCTCGGGGATGAACCTCCACAGGAGGGAGTTGTAATAGAGCCCGTTCTAAAGGGTAGTTTGGCCTACTCTTCCACACCGGCCAGACGACTTGGAAGAGCCGACAGTACCCACATTTTATCCCACCGCACACCACCTGCTGGTAGGCTAAGTGTGGTACATCCATTGACAATGCCGGTTTAGATATTACTCGTCATCGATGTCAGCCGTGGCTATGAATCAAAGGCTGTTTGCCGGATACATGGTGCAGTGTCCTGACCACTGTGCCTCAATTCAATCTGCATCTGTTTTGCGTACGTTGTAACAAAGTTGCGATGGCTTTTTGATGATCACATTGTTCACGTGAAAGTGAATGTAGCAAACAGGGCAACATAGCCCTTCGTTCTAGATTTGAAGCTTTCGTGACTGCAAGGATTCATATTCTTAGGTTTTTTCGGTAAAGTCACGTAGGTAAAAAAATTAAATTAATAAAAGTAAAATAAAACAATAAAAAATAAAAAATCACGACGTTTCGGAAGCAACACAAGCCTCTGTCTTCAGGTGGAACCGTCACAGCCACGACACCTGTATCAAGTAAATGAGAGATCACAAGAAATACCACCCCGTATATATAATGGTTGAGGGGGGAAGGGCTAGTTACAAACCGCACCTCTCCATAACAAAGGCTCAGTCCTTTGTTATGCAGTCTATTCTTAGTCTTAAGCCTCACCTTACCATATTAATAAAAAGTGTGCCGTTCCTGGCCCTTCCCCCCTCAACCATTATATATACGGGGTGGTATTTCTTGTGATCTCTCATTTACTTGATACAGCTGTCGTGGCTGTGACGGTTCCACCTGAACACGGAGGCTTGTGTTGCTTCCGAAACGTCGTGATTTTTTATTTTGTTTTATTTTACTTTTATTAATTTTAATTTTTTACCTACGTGACTTTACCGAAAAAACCTAAGAATATAGCCCTTCGTGCCATAGTGTTGAGAATCACCCATGTGCGTGCGTGTGTTCCCTCTGTACAGACAATGCTGTATATTAAATCCCATCTCGAAGCTATTGCATCTGACGCAGCTGTTAAAATACAGGTACAGTATATTTCCTTTTGTGGCTGTGAAATAGAGCATTCCCTCGTTGTTCACGAACTTCCTATCGGCGATTTTGGCTGTCCGCATCTGAAACTACATGACTGCATCGGGAGAGAGAGAGAGATGGGATAAAGTGATGAGAGATGCAGTGTTGAGAGATAAAATGATGAGAGATAAAGGGATGAGATAAGTTATGATGATGATGATGATGCTACTGCACAGCATCATAAATTAAGGCAAGTCCATTTATAAACTATTATTACATTTTTTTGTATTATTTACTTTAAGTTTATTATAACCAATTTGTATGTTTGTGTTATTATATTTTTTACGTATTTAATAGCTTATGTATTTATTTAAAGTAATTCATTAGAAAAATATAGATTTTGAAGGCCAATATCATCCGTGATATTTTCTATTCACGAGCATCTCCGGCACGCATCCCTTGTCGCGAATAGCGAGGGAATACTGCAGCATCAAATTGCATTAACATTCCACGTAGGCTTCACGAAGGAAGTTTGTGAGAAAGAAAAAAACACAAAGATGTTCGGCTATAGTTTTTATTTTATTTATTAAATAGCGTTGAATCCGATCGTGTCCGTGCCTGCCACACTGTCTCGGTGTCGATTGAAGCAAGGCCACCTCAGTCACTCCTCCTCGTCGGTTTTTGATTGAGCGCAGTCTCCACGAACAAAAGTACAACGGGGCTATCACTCGCAAAGTCCGTAAAGGAAGTTTGTGTTGAGATTTGGCAGGAACAAAATGGGGGGTGGCAGAAAGAAGCAGCGGTTGGTTGAACCATTTTACAGGGACTCCTCTGCTTTTGAACATTCGACTTACGAACTTTCAGAGGTACAAACAAACCTGTCCGTATGTCCAGTTGCCTGTTTGGACCGAGAGTCGTGATTTCAACCGTAGCGCAATAGATGGCGGCGGTGGCATCTACATCTGCAAAACATGAACTACCAGTGGCATCTACGTCTACCAGAGATTATGCAACTTTTAAAGCCATTCCCCGTGTTTAGTGTACACGCCGTACAACATGTTTGGAATCGACAGGAGTAAAGTTGGACTTAAGAACAATTCGACTTACGAACAGACCTTTGTCACCTAACTCGTTCGTAAGTAGAGGAGTCCCTGTATTGGCAAATAACCCCTCCCTACCGAAACTTGAATCAGAATTGTGGCTGATTAAGTCGATGTCATGGGGAACCCTGGAGCACTAGGCAAAGATTGGGCCATCCGTGCACAATGTGTAAGCAAACGTTCAGTAGTTGAGGTGTGTGTTTTTGCGTGATTTAACAGTAAGTGAATATAAATATACATTGAGTTACTGCGAATGTTTGTTCCAAGATGATTTGTTGTATGGTCTGTTCCTTTCCTAGGATGAATCTGTCTACGAATATTATGATAACAATCTTAAACAACTTTTTGAAGGGCTGAATGAAAACAGCAAAATATTCCAAATGTGAGTTAAACTTTGTATTAAGTATTTTTGAAGCGGGTGGGGGGTCATGTTTGGAATGTTAGTTTCATGACGATCTTTGAATTCATGCAATGGTGAAAAATTACCTAAACCCAACACTTTGTTATCTTTGGCACCAAAATTTGTGATGCACCAACAACATTTCACAAAATGTGCCGTTACCACCACCACTGCTACCGCCATCACCTTTACAACACTCAACAACAAAAACAACCGCCATTCGCCACTAAGTGGCGGTGACGTTACCACAGCACTTGTGCCAGGCTAAGTGAACTCAATTATCAAATTATCAGCATACTTCACATGGTTGAACAGTATGGAGCCATCCCTTGACTGCACCCGGACATCGATCAGCCTCTTATTGTATGTGTACCTAATAGTCATGTCTGTGGTACAGCCATGGAAAGCGTCACAAACTACGGCGTCAATGACGATATTAAATAGTGTAAGGGCCGGAGGGCATCCATGCCACACCACAAAGTGAACAGGGAATGGCTCTGACTCCTGGCCACCATCATGAAGACCCTTAATGATTATGAGAAGGGGGTAAGCGACCCCCAAAAGTACGAAGAATAACCCAGAGCCCAGGTCTGATGATGGTATCGTAGGCCTTGAGCAGGTCAATAAAGCAGAGATGTAGGTCTTGTGAAAATTCCCTACACCTCTGCTGTAGCAGATAAATAGAGAAATAGACATCGTGCAGAACCACCCCAGTCTGAAACCACATTGTTGAATAAACTTTGCCAAGACCTTTTCCAGCACACCGAGGAGGGAGATTCCCCAGTAGCTATTGCAATCGCGCAGTACCCCCCCCTCCCCTTCTTAAAAGGGGGGCACTGTGCTGGGGGACTACCAGGGCATCCTTCCATTCTTATGGAACCCATCCTGTGGTCCGAGAAGTTGTAATGATATCATACGGGGCAGCCTACACATAATTGCCACCATCCCTCGGCAGTTCGCGTCAGAGATCATCTCTGCCCAGCTCTTTACCTGGTCACTCCCAGGGATGACTACCTCCTCCAGTATTTGAGGAACGGCAGCCCCTGCAGGGTCAACCCCAGGTTGCCCCAAGATGTTATCTGAACTGAGATGATTTCCCTTCCCCAAAATCTCTCAGAAATCATTAGTAGATCTGCAAACCTCTGCATGGGGATCGTTGATTAGATCACGACTCTTTCCCTTTAGGACGGTCATAGGTGTGGTGCTACCAGTTATTTTTTGATAGAATTAAAAAGTGATTTATAATCACGTGCTGCTGAGGCAATTTCCATCTCCCCAGCAACCCGTGACTACCACTCGTCTTTTGCAGCGCCACACAGCTGTCCAAACCTATGAGTGTAGGCTGCGGTAAGCCTCCCCACTCTTGGATGTGATTTGCTGTAGACGGTGAGTGAACCTGCTGCATTCTCTCGGCTAGCCTGAACACCTCTGTCACCCAGGGTCTCTGGGGACATCTGGACCGTGTACCCAAATGCAGCCATTGCAGCTGACCCATTTCCCCTGAGCATTAGGAAGAGGGGTGGATGATACCAACTCCAGATGCAAGCGATGGTGAAATTCTGGCTTGCAACTTTCATCCGCTAGCCAAGACCAGGCTATTGTAAGTGTTTTTTTTCTGAGTTATAGGTGGAAACATAGCACCAACAACCAATACAAATACGAAGATCCCCCGTGTAGCCTTAACAGACTGCTGGGGCAAGTGCTGTTTGCGAGCACCTATGAAGGTCAGCAAAGCACACAAGGGGATGGGTGGCCAGCACCATGCCTCGCCGCCTTTGTCTCCCGAGTGGTGATGTTTACACACCGCACCAGGTACTCATTTGAGACTGAGTCGACCAAGGGGAGGCCCAGGACCAGTTCAGATAATCATCACCGGTGTTGGTTCGTAGCGCAGCGTAGCGCTCACCGCTTCTGCTACCGCTCCCCTACATCACCACCTGTCACATGAACACTACCGTGACTATCACCAACCACAACAATTATCACCACTGTCAACCCCACCACCTTCAACACCAACAAAACCATCACCAACACACCATCGCCACACGTAAACTCTTACCACTGCATGAAGGGTCATGGTTTGTGCAAGAGTAAATCATGTTATTAACATTGCGGGCACCGTAGGGGGTCACGTAAACTTATTTCACCGTACAGTTATATGATAATCGGCAGTACTTTGTTGTGGGGAATTAGTAGGAGAGCCACCTAGTACATGCGGGCTGTCACGTAGTAATTCTGCCTTGCCTTGCTGCTCTTCCCTCAGTTTTCTGTATATGCTCTGGGAGACGGTGCTGAAAGCGTTTAGCGAGGAGCTGGAGAAGAACAGGATTTGCTCTGGATTCATGAAGGACAGGAGGAGTAGCCTCAGCTCCCCGTACTACACAAGGATGCAGACGATTCTAAAGGTGCAATACAAAAACAACCACGCGTTTAAGATAAACGCCTACATTTCCCTGCAGTTACTCTGCCGACTACAAAACAAGTTTGTGTAAAAAAAATCAATGAGATGTTCTGCAAATCACACACTTGACTAACACAAATTATAAATACAACCAATTGGCAATGAGGCTATTGCATCCATTGCTGCGAAAGCCACTGTCAAACCTCATCTCTTTCTTCAGGATTTCACCGCTGTTGCGCAATCGACACCTGGCTGTCACGGTCCCATAGTTTCCTCTTAAAGTATCCCACGTTTGATCAGATATAGATATCTTTCCCATGGCCAGCAGCCAGGGGCGCGACTATGGTTGGGGGGTATGTGGCAGTGATGTGCGATGCATAGGGAGCCCAGTCGGCCACAAAGCGGGCCCCGAATCAACGGATAAACAAGTAACATTTTTTTTCATTAAAAAAATTACCTGCAGTCTACCATGGACCAAGCCCGATGATTAACGCCATCTGGCTATCACATCAAGAGAGCATCAGCAGCAAGTTGCAGATCCACCCCCTTGGAGGAAATCCTAGAACCGATGGGGTCGCCATGAATGCAAGACGCTTGATAACTTGATTTTTAAAAATGGGAAAAACTGGTCGTTAACTCCAGCGTTCCCGATGTCTCTTGCGCTGAGCTCACTTCAAGTGCGGCTTTCACTGTGCAACTTTAAAAGCGGTTGGAAAACACTCCGACTTGACGTCGACATGCCCGCGTGGGACAACCACAGCAAGAAACAATTGCTGTGGTTGTCCCACCTGATGACAGACGCTTGTGTTGCGCCCGAAACGTCGTGATTTAATTTATTTTATTTTATACTTACGTGACTATACTGAAAGAACCAAAGAGTATCTAGACTGAACAAACTGTCAGAGGAAAAATAAGTTAGACGCGCCTAGTGAGCGTATCAACCAGTTAAAGTCCTGCAGAGCGGTAATTAACTCCTGTCCACCCATTATCTGAATGGCTCGTATATTACTAACCTGTCTTGGTTTCAACAGAAATTGCTGCAAGTGTTCAACGTGGATGTGCATGGAATCAAGATGGAATTTCTTCAAAATGACGTGTATAAAGTGAGTGCGCGATTTTTTCTGCCAAACGCCGCTGCTTACCCCCAAATCATTATAATGTGCACGTAGTAGCCAACCGTGCTAATTGGAGGTGCGGGGGAAGGACAATGAACTAAGCACAAAAAGTAATCTTTTAAAAAACTTTTTAAAAACACGTTTTTATTAAATGTACTGTAGTAATGGCAGAACTCCACGACTCCAGGAAATGGCCCCGAAGCTTGCCATAACGTAAGGGACCGTGGCCAATTACAGCCAACAGCATTTGAGCTGAGCATGGACAATTAGACCCAAGCCGAAACATACATATAACAAAAGAATGTTTAAATATATATATTTTATTTTTAATTATAGAATATAGTATTGTCATCAGTATGACATAAATATACCAAGTTTGTAGTCGATACCACATTGGGAAGTGGGTTAAAATTGAGTTGCAAGATTTGAGGATACAACAACGACAACAGACAGAGTGAGTTAAATAAAAGCATGTAAAAAGCAGTTGTAAAGAAATTAGTTTTCAATTTAGATTTAAATTGCATAGCTCTAGTGGCTTCCTAATATCGGAAGGAAGAGCGTTCCAGATGGCCGCAGAAACACCGCATCTGAAAGCGCATGATGCAGTGACCGTCTTTTGTTCAATGGTTATCCAAACGCCGCTGCTGTGAGGATGACTGGAGTTCGCGTGATGATGGTTCACAAACAAGCTTGATTCCCATTATCGATTTTCTGAAGCAGCCTTCTTGTCTTTGGTGCAATTCCACAATGACATCGAAGTTCCAATACGCAGCGGTGCTGTTGTGACCATGCGCGCGTTGGGTTTCCACCCACAGGGGCTGGAGGAGCAGCTGGAACTGAGGCAGAAGAGCACACCTGAGCTCATTGACTTGTACCATCAGGAGAAAGCAAAGCGTCAGGTTCGTGCTCACCGTATCATTTGGGGACACAGCCCCATGGTTTAAGATTAGCTCAGAGAGCAGCGCGTTAAATATCACCTATGTCAAGATAATTATTTGATGAGGGTGGTGGTGCACAAACACGAATAACAAAACACTCAACACACATTCGTCAAAGAGCGCATGTGCCATGAAGAAGGACCATTTCCCAAAACGTCGCCTGTTATATATTTTATTTTAAGGCCGCAGTTTTGTTGACGCATGGGTGTGTTGAGTTTTGTTTCGTATCCAGAGGTTACATTTGCGAGGTCAGCTTTACGATCGCTGTAATCTGTAATCGCCACCGCCGTGCCAAATGCCGTCGTTAGGTTCCTGTGGAAGAAGCAACCCAAGGAACGTTGGACGTGGAGTGTCACTACGATGGGGAGAGGACAGCCCTCGTAGTGAAACTGCTCGGTGTGTCAGGCCTACCAGGTGGGTATCGCCGGGGATTCATTTCAGCCGCGTCTGTCTGGGTTGGCGACCCAGAAGATACAGGGACACCACTGTGGCGAGATGTTATTATTGCTATTATTGTTGCTTGTTTACCCATACATTCCTCACCGAATCCCAATATTCTTTTTCTGGAGGGTCCTACGAAGTTTTTATTGTTTTTTGCAGTCGGGGGTAATCGTGCCGCTGTGTGTTATACCAATCCAGTCATTGGCGCCGCGGCGAGATGTTAACTACCTCGCCTGGTATACAGGAGGTCGTGGGTTTGATCCCGATCCCGACCCTGACGCCTGTATATGTTGCGTGTTTTCTCCTCCCGTGGTCGCATGGATTTATCTCCTACGAGTCCTCGAGTTTTTCTCTCCACATTTAGAATCAACGTGCATTTCGAGGATTTGGCTGCTCTAAATTGCCACACGATAAGCCACTTAGTGCAGCTATAATTTTGTGGCCAGACTGCTTCTGAAAAAGAGCTATATAGCTCAGTGGGCCTTACCTGGTAAATAAATAAGTTTAGTTTTTTTGTTTTTATCACACCCAGCAGACCACATCAGGTGCCACCGACTCCAGTTTACCAGTGACCTGAAAAATATTCAGTGAGAAATTAAGCCCTGGTTATCACCATGGTGTATGCAATTATGTTCTCTCGATGTGTCCTCGTAAAATTACATTGGAATAACCGCAACGATGTAACGAGCAAATATATGTTGCGCCTTATAAACTGAATAAAAGACGCAAACGATAAATCCAGCCAAAAAAACCCTGTCAAGCGAGAGACAAAACCAAGGAGACCAAAAAACGGTTTATGTGTAGGGTTGTTACGGGAGGGCTGTAGGTGCATGGGATCCAACGGGGAATAAACACAGTGGGCGGAGCTCCGGGAGTACACGGGGGGGGTGCCCGCAGCGACGTCCGCATCAGGCAGCCTGGGGGGGTTGTGATCCTGACGGGGGGTATAAAGGGGGAGGACAGAGAGAGCTCGTGGCTCAGTCTGGGAACGAAGGAGGAAGAAGGAAGATCTTCTAGTGAGAAGCCCTGGACTCCCCTCGACGCCGCCCTTGTAAGGGCCCCAGTTATCCGGGTGAGGGGGCCGCTACCCCCTCTAGTGCTGTCCTGTACCGACAAGCTTGAATAAACATACGTGTGCCTCAACCTGGGTGTCCAGCGTACTTACCGGTACTTCATCTGGTGTCAGAAGAACTACGGACATGGAAACACGCCAGACAGCTCGAGCCAGAGTACCGGAGGAGGACACTGCTGAAGTCATTGAGCCCGAGACGGCTCACCAAGACATGGCGCAGCCGGGGGCCGACGCGTTCCTACCGGGGCATCGGCATGAGGAGGGGCCGCAGCCAGACGCGCTACGGCTGGCTCACGAGAGACTGGCGGAGCTACTGTACGCCGCTGCCGCCACGCTGGAAAACATCACGCGGCTGGGGGCTGGTGGTCCACCACGGGGCGAGGGGAGTCGTCGACCTGAGCGCCTTCCCGCCATTTCTGAAGACTCCAACTTTGAATTTCCCGCCATCGTTACGGCAGCTGCAGAGGGCGTGGCCGGGCTCAACCTTGGGTCCGACACCGCTCTCGCTGGGACAGCTGCGTCATCACCAGCGGAGGGAGCGTCATCACATCGGCGACAGGCGATTCCATCTGCCATTCGCGCCGACGCACAGCCGAGTCCCGGGAATAACAGCCTGCAGACTTCCAAGGCGAACGCTGCGCTGCAACAACGGCTGCCTCCGCTGAAAGAATTTGTTGGTGCAGAGGGCGACTGGGGCGGCTTCCAGCGACGCTTCATCGCCCACCAAGAAATGGCAAGGTGGTCCGACGATGAAGCCCTCTGCGCGCTGCCGGCGCTCCTCGACGCAGACGCGCTCGCCGCCCTCACATCGGCGCCGAAAGAGAAGCGGTCTACTCTGCCGAAGGCGCTACAACTGCTGGCCGGGGTCTATGGACCTTCAGCAGAATGCAGAGAGCAGTTCTACGAGCGCAAGCGGGGTGAAAAGGAGTCGCCCCTGGCATACAGGACGAGCCTCCTAGCGCTGGCTAAGACGGCTTTTCCCCGTATGGACGACGACGGCGTGGACGCGATGGTCACGGAGAAAATACTCCTACTGGCAGACGACCTGGACATCGCTGTCGTCGCACAGGAGGACGCTGAGATGACCTCTCTTCAGGCGGCGCGCCTCCTTCACGCCAACCTTCTGTCCCTGCGGCGGAAAGCCAGCAGGGCATCGGCAGGGCGTGCGGTGGCTGCAGCCACCCTTCCGACGGAGGAGCTCTTCGCCGTCGACCATCGACGGCAACAGGCGCAAGAAGTACGGTCGGCCCGGGACGGGTCAAGCCGTTTCAACCGCCCATCGTCTCCACCGGGGCTCCCGCGGTGTTTCAACTGCGGCGTCCGGGGCCACGTCGCCTCGGGGTGCCGCTCTCCGCGACAGCGCGGGACGACGCCTCGACGGGACGCCGGCCCTCCTCTTCCCAAGCTCCAGCAACATGATCCGGCGAGTCGCGGCACCACACATGCTTGGCCAAAGCACCCACCCGTTGCACACTCTCGCACCACAACAAACGGGGGGCCGATGTCGCGTTGCAAGGGGCCAACGCGGATCACTGCGGGGACTCAAATCGAGCCCAAACAGTGGTCCGTGTTGGCCCATCGCGTGGTAGCCGCGTCATCAGGGTCGTCGGCCGTGGTCGGCCACATTGACGGGGTAGAAGTACGCATCTTGGTCGATACGGGGGCATCGGCGACAATCATTTCGGAATTAATTTACAATATTCTGCCCGTACAAAGCCGGCCTTTAATGCCGGTTAACGTCCCATTCTATGCCGCTAACGGGGGCTCTCTCGGCATCATGGGACAGATTCGAGCGCAAATTTCTATTGGGGACATCAAATTGTCGGGGCCGATTTTCGTTTCCTCCTCGCTGGCGGTTCCGTGCCTGCTGGGGACGGATTTCTTAGGCAAAATGCCCATTCGTATTTTGATCGACCAAGGATGCATTGAGCTTCCGTCGGGGCGGCGCATGGCGTTCCTGCCATCCCCTGCGGCGGCTCCGACGGCGTTCGCAACGGTACCGGCGTTCGTTGTTAAGACTGTTCGTGTGCCGCCGGGAGCCCAAATGCTAGTGCCTCTGAAACTTCGTAAGCCCTTCGCTAAGGGCATAGGGGATCAGGGTGTTTTGCTGGGACCGTCTAGGGCCGGGGTTAATGGACCTCATTTGATTCCGGCCCAGACCGTTGTAAGAGGGGACGGGGACCCTTTCATCGCGGTCCTCAATGTGGGATCGCAGACGGTGGTGGTTCCTCAAGGGACGGTGCTCGCGCATGCGACGCCGATGCCCTGCGAGGTACCTGTCGCGAACCACGTTGGCTCTGCTTCCCGGATGCTCCCACATTCGGACAGCGATGAAGGGTGGCTCGACGCGCTTTGTGCGGAATCGACGGACCTGACAAATTCAGAGCGCCAACAGCTTAGAAGGCTACTGAGGGAATTTTCCGACGTTTTCAGTCGTGATAAATATGATTTGGGTTGCACTCACCTGCTGCGTCACCATATTGACACGGGTGACAGCGCGCCAATTCGCCAAAATCCGTTTCGGTTAAGTCCCGCCGAAAAGGACCATGTCAAATCGGCTGTTGATGACATGTTAGCCGCCGACATCATTTCTCCCTCCACCAGCCCGTGGGGAGCGCCGATCGTCCTGGTTAAAAAGCAGGACGGCTCGTTGCGGTTTTGCGTGGATTTTCGGCGCCTTAATAAAATTTCGGTTGCCGACGCATACCCGCTCCCACGGATGGACGAATCGCTGGACGCTTTGGCGGGAGCGCGATTCTTCTCCACGCTAGATTTACTTTCGGGATTCTGGCAGCTTCCTCTGGACGATGATTCTAAGCCTAAAACTGCTTTCCGTACACCGCACGGCCTGTTCCAATTCAACCGGTTGCCGATGGGCTTACACTCAGCGCCGGCAACTTTCCAGCGATTGATGGAATTGGTTTTGGCTGGGTTGCAATGGGAGTCGTGCCTGATTTATTTGGATGACGTTATTGTCTTTGGTAAAACTTTTGACGAACATCTCCAGAGGTTGCGGGCGGTTTTCCTAAAGATGCGGGCTGCTAATTTGAAATTTAAGCCCCAGAAATGCCATTTGTTACGCGAGTCGGTGCGTTATTTGGGGCACATCGTAGGGCGCTCGGGTATTGCTACCGATCCCGCCAAAACGCAGTGTGTCAGCTCCTGGCCGACTCCAACCACGGTGGGAGAGGTCAGGAGTTTTATTGGCTTCGCATCATATTACCGACGCTTCGTCGCTAATTTTGCAACGATTGCAAAACCCCTACACGCGTTAACATCTAAAGGGGTCCGGTTCCACTGGGGTCAGGATGAGGAAGCTGCTTTCTGCTCCCTTCGGGACGCGCTGGTGAAGGCTCCTCCCTTGATTTACCCAGATTTTTCGAGGCCGTTTTTGCTCGACACCGACGCGAGCAACACGGGTATTGGAGGCGTGCTTTCCCAGGTGGTTGACGGCGTGGAACGGGTGGTCGCGTACGGCAGTCGGGTGTTGTCTCCAACGGAGCAAAGATATTGTGTCACCCGTAGGGAACTGTTGGCAATTGTCTATTTCATCCAACAGTATCGCCCATATCTGTACGGTCGGCATTTCACCGTCCGCACAGATCATGCGGCACTGCAGTACGCCCTGAAGGTTCAACAGCCATCGGGACAATTGTCCCGATGGCTGGAGGTCCTCCAGGATTTCAGTTTTGAAACCACTTATCGTAAGGGCGTTCGCCACACCAACGCTGACGCTCTGTCACGGATGCCAACCGCCTCCGAATGCGCATGCCTCCTGGGGTCGGGGCGTTGCAAGCCAGTAGGGGACATGATGGTTCCGGTCCTGGCGGCGGCCGCCGACGATGAAACGGTAGTCCCCATTGATATCGCCGAACAGGGGAGAGATTCCCTGCTTGGATTGCCCGTTGATGAATGGGGGCGCCTCCAGTTGGAGGATGCCTCCCTCCTCGCGTTGCGTCGTCGCGCCGGGGAGAGGGGGCGTGTGACGGGTCATGCCGACGCATGGGAAACCCATGCGGGCTTGCTTATGCATTGGGACGGGAAATCCCAGCGTCACCGGCTGGTGGTCCCTTCTGGCCTACGGGGTAAGGTGGTGTGGGCTGCTCATGAGCGCCTCCTCCACCTAGGTACCCAGAAAACACTCGCCTTGCTCCAGCTGAATTATTTTTGGCCGGGCATGACTAGGGATGTCGCTGATCTGTTGGCGGCATGCCCTCAGTGTGCGCAGCGCAAACCACCAGCACGGGAGTCGAACCCGCCCTTGCAGTCCATCCAGGTCTCCAGAATAAATGAACTGGTCGCACTGGACATTCTGGGGCCATTCCCCGCCACCCCCAGGGGAAATAAATATTTGCTTACTGGGGTCGAATATTTTACGCGCTGGCCTATGGCCTGGCCCCTGGCGAATCAGTCGGCAGCAGCCATCGTCGACGCCTTTGTCCAAGGTTATGTCATGGACAAAGGTGCCCCGGAGCGGTTGTTGACCGACCAGGGTAGAAATTTTTCCGGGAAACTCCTAAAACAAGTCTGTGATCTCCTAGGAACGAAAAAAATTCGAACCTCTCCTTATCACCCGCAAACGGACGGGATGGTCGAGCGTCTGCATCGCACCATCTCGTCTATGTTGTCGCAGCAAGTCTCGGACTCACAGACTGATTGGGACTTACAAATTCAAGGGGTTCTAGCGGCATACAGATTGGCTCCCCATGCTGCGACGGGATTTTCACCATTCTTTCTTATGTATGGCCGCGAACCCGACCCACCTGTTCCGGCACAGCTGCAGATCCCCGCGCCGCTGGGTAAAATTAAATTGGATGAACACGTTAAATTTAACCTTGACAAACTGACTGAGGCGCGGGATGCTGCGAGGCTAAATTCTGACAGGCGTCAAAAGGCGAACGAGCGCCTCAGGCGGGCTCGCGCGCACGTGCTGCAGTGGAAGCCGGGGGACAGGGCATGGCTGCACTGTCCCCAGGTACCACTCGCGACCTCCTCTAAACTCGTGCGCCCGTGGCGGGGCCCCGTCGAGGTTGTCGAGGTTTTGAGGCCTCAGTGCGTTCGAATCAAATGGGGCAGGCGCCAGTGGTTTGTACACCCCTCTAGGCTAAAACCGTTTGTTGCGGTGCGAGGGCCCACTCCACACGCGCGGGGCCAAGCATGTGGGGGGTCGACCGACTCGAAGGGTCCGTCGCTGCTCTCGCCTGATGTGTTGCCGGCTGTCCCACCCACAGGTGCACCGGGAATGACGGGCTCACGCCCTAGAACCCACACGGGTGATGCCGACAGTCGCGCGACTTCAATCGCGACCTCACCTCGAATGGGACAGCCGCCACCGGATGGTCCGCCGTCCGGGGTTGCCCCGTGTGACGGGCCTGCGGCAAGGACGCGCGCTAAAATGCGCAGACTCTTATAATATACAGAAGGAAGAAAAAGAAAAATTTGTTTTTTTATTTATTTTCCTTCACGTGTCATGGTTACTGTATGCTGCGTCGGTGGTGTGCTCCTTGCACACTGTGTGTGTTGTGTGTGTGGGTGCGTTGTGTGTCGTGGGTGTGCTGTGTGTGCTGGGGGAGTTCCTGGCTAGTTGTATATACGCGCTTTTACGGATTTCGTATTTATACGGGGGGGGGGTGCGTCGGACATTCCCTTCGGGGGTGTGCTTGTTCTTCTTGTTGTTCTTGTTGTTGTTGTTCAATTTGCATTTTGTTGAAAAAAATGAGGCACACACGGGGTTGAGGGGTAAATGTTCCTTTATTGGAATTGTTGCAGCCGGGACGGCTGCGAGCTGTAATGGGGGGAGTGATGTAGGGTTGTTACGGGAGGGCTGTAGGTGCATGGGATCCAACGGGGAATAAACACAGTGGGCGGAGCTCCGGGAGTACACGGGGGGGGTGCCCGCAGCGACGTCCGCATCAGGCAGCCTGGGGGGGTTGTGATCCTGACGGGGGGTATAAAGGGGGAGGACAGAGAGAGCTCGTGGCTCAGTCTGGGAACGAAGGAGGAAGAAGGAAGATCTTCTAGTGAGAAGCCCTGGACTCCCCTCGACGCCGCCCTTGTAAGGGCCCCAGTTATCCGGGTGAGGGGGCCGCTACCCCCTCTAGTGCTGTCCTGTACCGACAAGCTTGAATAAACATACGTGTGCCTCAACCTGGGTGTCCAGCGTACTTACCGGTACTTCATATGTATGGAAACCTTTATTATATGGGAATAGAAACATAAGGATTTATCTTTTTAAGTCGTGTCAAAGGGCAGGTCTTTGAACGCTGAAACCACTGCGTGTGCATGCAAGCTGGTTTCACTGTCTCTGCTCAGGGCCGGATGAAGGTTCTTGTAGGCCCTAGGCACTTCTGTTTCGTAGGCCTTCAGTGATAACTTTCTTCAGTCGCTACTGCTGCTACCCCATGTTACTACGACCGCTGTCACTCGCTTGTTTCATGCAGTATTTCGTCCAGCCTCTGGACAGATGTCGTTACTGATACATTCGCTATTCATGATACAGGTTTTTTGTGTTGTATCGCGTAAATATATAAATGTGTCGTTAAACCAGCCACCACCCGACACAGCCAATTAATAAGGTTTGTCACGTAAACAAAACATGCCATTACGTTACTAGTACAGCATGCCGGTGTGCTGGAAAGCCACAACATTGGCATGTTCTGTTTACGTGACAAACGTTACTAATTGGCTTTGTCGGGTGGTGGCGGGTTTAACAACACATATTTACGTGATCTAACCTAAAAACCCTGTATTATGGATGATATTGGTTGCGAAAGCCTAGGTGTTAAACTGACGTTCGTTATTTATTCTGTGCCCTCATTCGATGGGAGCGCGCTGCGTGCCGCACATAAGCAGATTTAATTTGAAATTATTGAGAGAAAAAAAACAAGGTTTGCCTAAATATATTACAAGTGGAAATATTTTAAACTGTTTTTCACTATGATTATGATATCGGATGATGCGGCTTTAAAAGGATGCCATTCATTTTCACCGATAACAAATTCAGGGTGCTGGCAGGACAACCGCGTGGCGAGTGCCACGTTGCTTTACTTTCGTTTTAGCTTAAAGATGTTTGACTGTTATTTGGAGTGTAATATGCCTCGCGTACGAGTCAACGACTTGTTACCACTGCAAAGAAATTGCAACGAGCAGCCAACAAAATAAATAACAAAAGGAATTTACATTTTTTTAAGTAGTTGTTTTTTATTTCGCCAAAATTACTGCATAGAAAAACAAGTTGCCATATTCCCCCAGTTTACCTTATATATTATCATTTCAGAAGTGTCAGGGACGAGGACTACTCGGCTGCTGAGTTTTGTTCGCAGGCCCTTTAGTTTTCGTAGGCCCTAGGCACAGTGGCTACTGAGACTACTGTCCCTATTGGATAATACGGACCTGTCTCTGTTCATGCTTTACCACATTCAGGGCAGGTTTTAACATGTGTACACGTGATTAGCTGCATGCGATTGTTTGTATGCATGTACGTTGAACTTCTTTTGCACCGTACGTAGCCAACCGTGCTAATCGGAGGTGCGGGGGAAGGACAACAAACTAACAACACGAAAAGCAGTTCTTAAGAAATTAATTTTCAAAGTGTATAGCTCCCAGTGGCTTCCTCATAATTGTGCGTGTGTACGTGTGTGAATAGGGGGCTCATCGCAAAAGGTTCAAGTTAAGCTACAGCTCTGCCCCAGGGAATGTTTTTCTACCGTCAAGACCCAGAACTCAAGGAGCGTGGCCTCCACAGGCAGAGACAACGGACGCTTCAATGAAACGTTTGAATTGTACGTGGTGCATGCGGCATGTCTTGTTTGGTTTTTGCAGTGCTCAGGGCTATCGCCACTTAATCACCGGGTTTTAAATGTTCGCGGTTTGACTTTTTCCCCCAACCAGTGTCGCCTCGAGGCATTACCAAATGACATGTGCTCAAAAAGTGTATTACAGTACTATGAAACGATCCTATGATAACGTCTGGTTACCCGGCAGATTTTGTTGACTTTAACAAGCCTTATTCTGCCGAGGAGACCCAGAATGTATAACCTGTCCAGGGTGTTTCTTGCTTACACAAATGCTGCTGGATAATATTGATATGGTTAAGCCAATTGCCTCATCGATTTTGATTTTTTTTTATATATACGTGGAGGCATAGAACGGAGTTCAGCTTATAAATGCCATGGCAAAAACATTGCCGAGCGGCTAAATGGCTCATAATGTCCATATCGGAGCCACGGTTATCCCGAGTGATTTTTACCTGTCCAGACAACACCTAAGGCAATAGCTGCTGATGTACAAATGACGCTATAGTGATCAACGTCTTTATACCTGTTCACCATGTGTCTTTAGACTTAACATAAGCAAATTGCATAGTATGCCTACCCACTAAAATTATAATTACCAGGTGGGATATAGGTGCTCTGCATGTGATCAAACACCAGACTCAAAGTAAAAGTGATGTCTTGCTCAAATGTCATCCTCTCATATTTGCAGCCCTGAGCCAGTGGCGGAAATTCCTCATTCCCAATGGTGGGGGCGAGTCCATTCATAATACAACCACTGTTGACTTCCCTACAAAGTGGTACACACTTATTGACCCCCACATAGATGATGATGGGTGGAGTCATCCCCCGACCAAGATTTGAACTCGCAACGTTCCGATTGCTAGCCGCTCACTCCCGCACCTCCCGATTAGCACGGCTGGCTACGTAAAGTGCGGAAGAAGTTCAACGTACACACGCACGCACGTACTCCACCGCTGAGCCACCTGGTCTGGTGCGACGCGTAAACTCGTAAGCCTCCACGCCCGCACAACAACCATCTGACGTGAGCGTTGCACGCTGGCCCCCGTTGCCCGAGCAGTGCGGTGAGCGAGGAGCAGTGCGGGTGCCTCGAGGTGTACCTCGTCTTCGAGCTGTGGCGCACGCGCTTGCTGTCGAGGAACCTGCAGCTGGGCCAGGCCGTGATGTACCTGAGCCGAGCCGCTGGCGCCGCCGGCCAGATCTCCCTGCCGCTGCAGTTGCCCAATGTGAACGGTAAGGTGTGGGTGTCTCTAGGGGGGGCGGGGGGAGTTAGGGGGAGATGGCTGGGCGTAAGGGGGGCTAAAGGGGCAACGCGCCCTGGGGTCTCGAACAAAAAATGTGTCCCGCAACGGGCCTGTTGTTTGTGTCGCTCGTGACAAGATGACAGAGCCAGGCAAGGCAAGTGAGGCAGACGGGGTGAGGCAGGTGAATATGCCTGGGATGTAGCAATGCCAGTGTGACAGGCGAGTGATACTGGTGAGTTTACCTGTGATGTAGTGCTGCTGTTGCCAGGAGGTGTGCGACAGGTGAGTTACTTTTGACGCCAATAGTTGAGACAGGTGAGTTAGATAAGGGGGCTCCACGTGGTACTCTGCCCGGGGTGCCTCTGGGTGGCCCTGATGTGTGAGATACAAGTGAAAGCGTTGGGAACCATTTATACCCTTGTCACTTTTTCAGTAATTTTTTTCAAATGTATTAATCCTTCGATGCGTGGTAACGTATATTTTTTTGTTATTGTTTCAACTCAATGGGAGCCCGTTAGATAGCACCGATCACAGAACAAGAAGGGGGCGGTCGGGATCGACGCCACTGCATGGCTCGGTGAAGAAGGGCGGATTGGGCTCACTGCGCAATCCGCCCTTCTTCACCAATAGCAGGGAAGTGAAAGTTTATATACGGAAGGGAACAGGAAGGGAGAAGATAACTAACTTAAAAGGGAAGGAGGAGGGGAAGAGGGGACGAGGGTGGGGGGGGGGTGTTTCCGAGTTACTTTTTAAGATTCCTCCATCAGTCGCCTTGGTTGAGGAATCGTTCGTCACGGTTGGGATTTTTTGCATTGCGTGGAACTGCCGAGTTTTTGTGTTTTTATTGTTACCGACTTTCGGCCCACCTCTGATGAAACCCCGATTGTCAAGCGTATAAGCCCCAGTCATCAATGACTTCACAACAACAAAAACCCCTGTCGCATAAATGATTCAATGTTACTTCATTTGAATTATTCCCATTCTGAGAATTAAAAATATCCGTTTGGGTGTCAGGCGAAAAAGAAACCGAACTCGCAGCCGCCGTGAAGAAAAAAGTGACACGCTTGCTGTGCAAACGACTCTTGCGTTGTGTACACGATAACGGGCTCCACTTGGACAGCGAGAAGGCACGTGGAGGGGGAACCTTTCAGAGCCAATCTCCGATACAGCTCTGTGATCTTTGGTTCTTTCGGTAAAGTCACGTATAAAACATAAAATAAATTAAATCACGACGTTTCGATTGCAACACAAGCAATCATCATCAGGTATGAAAACTACAGCAAGAAAAAAAATGTTTTGCTGTAGTTTCGATTGCAACACAATCATCAGGTGTGAAAACTACAGCAAGAAAAAAACTATTCCGGGATATTCTTGCTGTAGTTTTCACACCTGATGATGATTGCTTGTGTTGCAATCGAAACGTCGTGATTTAATTTATTTTATTTTCTACCTACGTGACTTTACCGAAAGAACCAAAGAGTATGGATCCCTGCAGTCACGAAAACTTGAAATCTAGAATGACAGCTCTGTGAGATTTCCGAACGGATTCCTTGTTTCATGACGCGGTGCTCACGGCACAATTTGACTAAATCTGGGGAGAAATATACTGCGTGTGATTTGTCTTAAGTTACACGTGCTAAGTTACTGTGTTTTTGCACGCTTATCAGTGTGTGTGTCTCATGTGCATGCTCTTGTTTTTTAAACCAGAGTCACAAGTGCTAAAGATTCTGGAGAAAAGAAGAGATCCTGAGGCCAGGAATTTCTTCAAAAATTTAAAGTAGTGACGGGTTCTGAAATGAAGGAGCATCAGGCTATGTTTTAAACAATGTACATGAAACATGTATAATTACCAGTATATATTTTTTATATTTTCACTTAATCTGCATTGTTACAGTATAATATTTTCCGCATATTTATCTTGGGCCCAAACTTTGCAGCCCGCTTTGTTACATTCTGTATGTTATGAGTGACTGCAGCAAATTTCAGATGTTAATCCTCACTCTCAATTTATGCTTCAGCCTTGAACTCAACTCCCCAATCCAGACTTTAAAAAAATATACGATTTTCTCAAGTGGCTGTGCATGACCTTGGTGTGAGCAGATCTTCATCTGAGACTCACACTGACTCGAAGCGGGCGTGGGCAGGACATGTCGACAGAAGGCATCTTGGCCCATGGTCAAGAAAAACAGTGGAGTGGAATATCCTTTGCCACTCCATTGTGAATTTCATTGAACCCATCTACGTGACTTTACCGAAAGACCCAAAGAATATGAATTCCTGCAGTCACGAAAGCTTTAAGTCAAGATTTAATGGAGTGGCAGTGAAGGGAAGGAACGCATTCGAGTGTACGCCCACCTTCGCGAGTGACCGCCCACCGCAGAGATGGAGTAATGAATTCAGCTCGTGTGCAGGCGCTACACGGATTGTTACATCGTGTGATTGTGAGAGACGGCGCTGACTAGAGGCCTTCATCCAGCAGTGGATTTTGACCATGGCTGATGATTAATTTTATTCTGCATCCTTGTTCATTGTAAACAAGGTGAATTCTCAGTAAATTATGGATTTACTGTCATTATTCAGGGATAGCATCCGAAACCTAATCGTACCCAAATAATTTGAACACAAGCCTTTCTTACAACAAATGCATGCACGTATATTGACCTTCTTTCGCACCGTTCGTAGCCAACCGTGCTAATAGGAGGTGCAAATGTCCATGGTGTATAGTATTACAAGGTATTGGGCCTCAGGAATTGCGTACACCACGTGTATTTTTGTGTGTGTGTACACCTTTTGTATTTATACAAACACACTGCATTGGCACCTTTCGCACGAAGCAATTTTATACAAAACGGGTGTCGCAGCAAGCGGTTGGTGAGCTGGTTTCAAAGTGGAAGAAGGGAGGGGGGTGCCAGCTTGGGTGGAGGCACTGCGGAGGTTGAGTCCCATTGCGATGGCGCCAACACGATCGAGACGACGAGTCCGGGGACCTCGAGCGGAAGGAGCGATCTCCGTCGCCCACCCCAACCGCGTGACGACGCACGGGCCTCGCTGTCCACTGGACAACTGACGGCTCGGCAGCCCAAGCTGAGCGTGAAGTGCCCGTGCATTCAAGAATCGCCGAGCGTGAAGTGCCCGCACATTCTTCACCAAGCGTGAAGTTTTCACACATTTTTCACCGACCTTGAAGTTTTCACACATTCTTCACCGACCTTTAAATACCCGCACATTCTTCACCGAGCGTGAAGTACCCGCACATTCTTGCACCGTGTTGTCTTGTTCGTGTTTATTCAAAGCGGATATAACCCGGTCAACGTTGTTACTGTTACCATATCCTTACCTACGTCCCATAGAGTATTTGGCAATAAAACAATGGCGTTATGAACTGCTGGCACTCTGTTTTGTATTTATGGGACCTTTCGATGAAATAAATGTTGGACTTGTACGCATTGGACCGTTTGTTAACATGAAAGACAGCTGTGGGAGACTTTAAAACTGAAACATATGGGAGCTTGTTGCAGACACTTTTATTTTATCCAGCGCCTAACAAACCTGATGATGCACAACACCTTGCACGCAGCGCTTACTTGCGATGCCCCTGACCCATCGCAGAATGGATGTATTTGCTGATACGATGGACCAGCTGGCCGGTGCAAATTCTATTATTACTGAGAATCTGGTCTGAAGTGAATCACACCCGGACTAAACGCAGGCAAAGGTGGCTTCAGTGCACTGAACTACCAAACTCAGGGACTCTCCATTTATGTAATTGAGGTTTTATAATCCAACGAGGGTGAAAAGGCACCGTGAAAATTGTGCATACAGTATAAACACACTTGTTAACGAAAAATTAGGGATTATTCTGTGTACACTGCGAGTGGAAGAAAGCAGAGGCCCTAAAGACGAGAAAAAGGTCAATGTAAGACGGTGCAAGGATGCCTGCAAAACCAGTTTGGGTGGAAACTACCCACGTGGTCAGGGGCCGGCAACTCGCGGCTCCGTAGCCGCGTGCGGCTCTTCGAGGACCGCTTCGTCACTTCATGTATTAAGGGCTGTCCGTCTCGTATTCTTCACCAGTACATTGCGGCTTTTGAAATATTGAGGGGTTTATTTTTTTGCCCAATTCGAAAGAAAAAAATGGCTCTTCTCGGTAGTTTCGTTGCCAAACCCCCCTGCACTGGTTAAATCCACGGGCTGGATGACGATTAGAAAACTGGGTCAGGCCTACCTAGTCGGAGGACAACTCGGCTGGGAAGCTTTCCATGGGGCGATGACCAGTCAGGAGGTGGACCAAGCTGAGCGGAGGGAACGACGCAGCACAGGAGGGAGGAGGCACAGGAGGGAGGAGGGAGCTCTCCCACCCCCAATTTGCTGTCTCCACGCTTTGCTTTCAAGGGATATACTTTTCCCCAACGCATATTTGGATACACATCTTGGCAATTTATTTTGTCGTCGTAAAATTGACAACTGGGAAATGCGGCATTTTTCATTCCCGTACACTGTATACATTTTCACATTCTGCAATTGCTTCGTGCGAAGGTGCTGTGGCTATTTCCACTTCTTAAGAAGTTCTTGCACATATTTTTCATCGCTTCTTTCTTCCAAAATCTTGAGTATATCGATATCTGAGAGAGAGAGAAAAAAAAACATGAGATGTGTGAACTTCTTCCGCATAGAGCAAGCATATCCTTAAACTCTTGTCATTTTACATCTCCCCCTTTCACAGACTTAATAACCTGCAGTGTGCAAAACACGGGAGTGTACTCTGTTGATCTTACGTTTTTAAGCCACAGTTCAATGTATTCCACCTCGCATGGTTGGCTACGTACGATGCGAAAGAATGTCCACATACATACATAAAAAAAAACCTCTGACCTGAAATCTTAAAGTGTTTCCTGGGTCACTCGATGTGCTATGTGCCTGGGACATTCACTTATTCTTGCTGGGCTGCCTTTCATGGATACATATTTAATTCCAGTCAAATCTCAATCCACCAATGAAGGCCTCTCCACGCAATATCAGTCATCGTGGGTTGTTTTTGTGTTTTTATTGTTACCATACGTAATGACCGAAAATAACCCCAAGCCAATGTACAGTCTAACGGTTATTCAAAGATAGACCGAGTTCTCCGATTGTAGGAAAGAGGCCTCCACAGGGATTAGCCGGGAGACAGGGCTTTTGAAGTGATTGGAGAAAGAGTTTTCAATGAGAATAGGCGGGAAACAGAGTTTAAAACCCAGCAGCGAAGGTTGGGATCCGTTAGAGGGGAAGGACAGGGATTGGCTAAGGGAAATAGGGTGAGGGAACATTCGAGAAAGGGGACTGGAAAGATATAAAATGGTAAACAGCACAAGGGGAGGGAACGTTCGAGGGAAAGTACAGCTTCAAGATCAAGCACGAAGCCTGGCCTCAACACGACAGGAGCCGTAGAGGACCGCTCTAGAGGGCTTTTTGACCCCACTCTTTCGCAGCGGTCAGATTTATTTTCAAAAGGAGCTTCAAGAATTCCTCCAGTTTCAAGCAAGATTCTGATTCTGAAGAGGTCAGAGCGGCCACACGTGACCCCCGCCACACGCGGTGTGGTGCACCCATCCGCACCGCTGGGTGGACAGAGGTGGCGGGGGGTGGCGGTGAGGGGGGTGCGGATGGGGGAGAGTTAAGAAGCTTGCACCGTTGCATCAGCTGCCGCATCAAACCAGCAGCGTCCCGACTGCTGTGAGCGCAGTGCGCCAACCACTACACCACGGCAGCGTCCTCATTCTCTCGACGTAAATAGCTAAAGAACCTAACAGACCGTACAGCGCATAACGAAGCAATTCCCAGATGCAACAAATACGAAGGAGACATCACAGCGATGATGATACACTCCGCTGCTGCTTCCTGACCCGGTTGTCTGTGGCTTGACCGCCTGGATGTGAAATTGTCGCCGTTGCTCTGCATCTCCCATCAGCCATACGAAAGAAGAAGGAGAGGGGGGGAAGGGGCACAGGGGTGAGGGGTAGCGTGCACCTGCATGCAGACTTTTGTCCATGAGAGGCAGGCTGCGCTGGGGCAGTTCCGGCGGGGCCTCCCGCGTCTCCACGCAGGCCAGGTCGTCGAGGCGGAGCACCGTCTGCCCGATGTAGTCGTTGGCCGTGAAGAGGTCGAAGTCCATGACCGTCATCAGGACGCAGGCCGAGCGGCTCCGGCACTGCACCTCGCTGACGGAGCTTTTGGGAAAGCAGCGCGGAGTTGGTTTTCGCCCACGGGACATTTGGATGACCGACAACGCTCATGTCAGGCTGGTTTGAGCCACTGGAGCCGTGCGCTTTCACATTGTCGAGATTGAAAGTATAATTTCTTAAGAACTGCTTGTTGTGTTTAGTTTGTTGTCCACGCCCCCCGCACCTCCGATTAGCACGGTTGGCTACGTACGGTGCGAAAGAAGTTCAACATACGTACGTACATGTACTTTAAGCTGGTGAGTGCATTAAACTGGTATTCTGAAAAATGCAACAATAAATATTTATCATCAGCTAGTTGAGTTGCACAAGTGGCCACTGACTGCTTTTTACTCAATTCATGAACGCGTGGAGTTCCAATTATTGTGAGTGGTGAGCGCCCTACCTCCAAACCACCCAGCCACTTAAAACATCACCATGGGGCAAATCCACTACGATGCTCATAAGGTTTCTCCAATTTCTTTGATGAAGAACAACCATGTAGAATCGAGATACTCATCATTTGTATATTATACCATTTGTGTGGCATATTATGTTTTATTTAAGTAAACTTATCTCCACAAACCATACACAAACAAAAAACAAAAATAAACTGGGCAAATCGCCTGATGAAGCTGGTTGTAACCACCAGTGAAACATCGTACTCGAATTGTAAATGTTGTGGGTTTACTCTCCATCACACCGGTGTGCTGAACTAATAACTAACAGGCACGTTTTGTTGACGTGACCAACCTAACTAATTGGCCGTGTCGGGTGGTGGTAGGTATTTACGCGATATAACACAAAAAATGTTTTATTACGAACAACATTTCTCGCGAAAGCCTACAGCGTGTTAAGTTGCCAAACTTACAATTCAAACGTCTCGCCGAAGATGGGGTTCAGAGTGTTGCTTTGGGTTTGTGTGCGCGCGCTTTTGGCGAGCGGGAAGTGGTGATGCGGGCAGAGATCCAACGTCACGAAGGGGTCGCTCAGGCCTGCGGGTGCCACACAGAACGCGCCGTCGTAGCAAAGACAAAGATCCCTGTATAGCCTTCAACATACTGTTGGGGCAAGTGCTATTAGCGAGCACCTATGAAGACACACCGGCTTTGGTTGTAGGTCACGGCCTCTCGTGATCAAGGTGGAACTACTTGTAGTTTAGATTATGTGTGTCTGTACTGCATTCGTGCACACAAAAAAAACATGAAAGTAGCATCATCTTACTCTATACTCTTTGGTTCTTTCGGTAAAGTCACGTAGGTAGAAATAAAATCAAATAAAACAAATCACTACGTTTCGATCGCAACACAAGCAATCTTCATCAGGTGGAACAACCACAGCAAGAAAATGCTGAAGTCAATCCACGGCTGGACAAAGATCGTGGAAGGTCACTAAACCGTGCTTTACTGCGCACTGGTCAGATCGGTGCCCCTTCGGCCACCGCCCCTGGCACAGTAGACCCCACGCGACGGGGCAGGGTGGAGCCAGGGCGGGTCTCGCACGATGGCGCTAGCCCTGCTCACCGTTGGAGTCCATCGCCGGCAGCCCCGTTCCGTTGAGCACCTCCACGTGCAGCCTGCTCTCCGCGTGCCAGCAGCGCACCCTCAACTCCCCCAGGCCGCTTTGGTGACACAGCTCCTGCAGGCACAGGGGGCACTTCGCGGTCGGCAACAGCCGGGCGGCTCACAGTCGCTAACGAATATCAACCACACCCAAGTGGCTAGGTTGGAGTAGCTCGCAGTCGCTAACGAATATCAACCACGGCCGGGTGGCTAGGTTGGAGTAGCTCGCAGTCGCTAACGAATATCAACCACACCCAAGTGGCTAGGTTGGAGTAGCTCGCAGTCGCTAACGAATATCAACCACACCCAAGTGGATAGGTTGGAGTAGCTTGCAGTCGAAATGCTGTGAGTCCAAATCCTGGTTGGCAGGAGGGTGGGGTTGACTCAGCTCATCATCCCACTGGGGATGGTAAAACTAGTACTACTTTCTGTGAGAGTCAACAGTGTTCGTCCTATGAAGAGACTTGCCACCTGCCATAGGAATGAGGAATTTCCACCACTGGCTCGGGGTTTAAACGAGAGATGAGCACCGACTCGTCAGTGCTCGACTGAGCAGGACATCTCTTTATTGGGTGAGTCTTGTCCTCACCGTCGTGCCGTCTATCTCACGCAGCGACCATCACCTCGTAAACGCATAAGGTGCTTTATCTCTCCCCTCACAGCTTTGGACACTCCATGGAAGATGTGAGGACACTTTCTCCATCAATGGAAAATGAACGAGAGTCCAGTTTGTGACTGTGGTGGTGTTGCGTCATCTCAGACCGTGCAACATCTCGCGAACGACCGCCCAATCGGATCATTCAACAGCGATCTGAAACAAATCCACGCGGCTACTCCTGAAGCAGTCGAATGGAATTCAAATCTCGACATTTTTGTAATCTATATTCTTGGTTCTTTCGGTAAAGTCACGTAGAAGGGAAATAATACAAGAATAAAAATAAAACAATAAAATTCTCACGACGTTTCGATTGCAACACAAGCAATCATCATCAGGTGTGAAAACCACAGCAAGACATTTTTTGAAAAAAGTGGTGTTTTTTTCTTAACGTTACCACCACGGACAGCAACTGGTGGTTGTTCAGACGGACGAGTCCATCTATGCTCAGAATGGAGGAGGGGGAGAGGAGAATGGAATGCGGTCTGAAAGTCACCGTAAACGTGAACACAATCAAATAAGACCCGAAATGGTTTATCACATCCTTCCAATGATTGCTAAGCCAGAATCCATCTTCTCGGTTGAAAATGTCTCTGTGTTTGTATATGTGGATAGCCTCATGAACGAATCTCTCATGGTAGCCGGATGGCTTGCAGAGAACCTCAATCTTGGAGAAGTCAATGTCATGTGAGCCCACTGAATAATAACAGTGGTCTGCCACGGCTGAGGTGTTGGTCCTACCGTGTTTTAGGTCTGCTTTGTGTTCACGGATGCGGTCCGAGACATGTCATTTGGTTTCTCCAATGTAACTGCTACCACAGAGGCAACTTAGTTTGTAGACGCCAGGGAATATGTCTCGGACCCCCGCCCCCGCGGATGTGACAAACAAACCTGCTCTTTTATCCTCTCCAGGTAGAACTCCTCGATGAGCTCCACCGTGGACAACGTCTTGAGACGGAGTTTCTTTTCCAGCACCTGTGAGAGAGCGACGGCAGCGGAGCAAATGTTTCGCCGATTTGCACGGAGCCACGGCGAGTCCACGTGCCGGGAGCATCTTCCGAAACCTAATTCAGCTCCTGAAGAAGGTCCAGCAGGTGAAGCGAAAACGTTGGACAATCTGAAAACACTTTGTAAAGCTGTACTAGCGCCACCGCGAAAACATACGCAGTGAAGAAACAATTGAACAAAATATATTCTGGGCCGCCGCATGGAATGAATACCGGGCTGTGGCGGGCGCACGCCTGTAATCCAGCACTGTGGAGGTAGCGAGGGTTGGTGGATCACCACACAAATGTTACGAAACTCCCCTTCCCGTGGGCATCCAGGAGCAGCAATACTCTTGCCTACCAGAAGGCGCTAGGGCAAGGTGGTGGATTAATCTCTCCTTCAGTCCCTTCTGTCTGGGATAGAGCGTTGCCCCCTCGCACGCTTGGGTTTTCTCCGAGTGCTCCGGTTACCTCTCACGTGAATTAACACCACGTAAACAAACACCTCGTTTATTGAGAGCCACAGAGCGGCTCATCACCAAGTGGCTCCTGTCCTCTCACTTGTCTGCTGTTGCTCGGCAAGTGCGAGATGCATTCATTTTTTTATTTGCCAGGTAAGGCCCACTGACCTATGTAGTTTCTTTTTCACAAGTGACCTGACCACGAATGACAGCTCAACGAAGTGGCTTATCCCATGGACATTGACAGCAGCCAAATACTCCAAAACGCGTGACGTTGATTCTAAACGTGGAGGGAAAAACCGGAGGACCCGGAGAAAAATCCACGCGACCACGGGGAGAGAGACAGACACCGCAAACTCCAAATATACAGCAGGCGTCAGGTTTGGGATCAAACCCACAACCTGTATACCAAAACGTGTTAGTCAACATTTCACCACCGCGGCAAGCCCAGATGTCGGCGCGTGAATGATGACGCCACCATGTGAACTGAACGTGACGGTGCGCGCGTGTGCTTGACGACGACGGCGGAAGCGGCTCACCTGAAACTCGTCGCTGTCCAGCACCGCCGGCAGCAGTCCTTCCCCACCCGCGTGGAACGTCTCGCGCAGCGCCTTCACGCGTCACACGACACCCCCCCCCCCCCAAATCGTTCGGCGAAATCGGTCAACAACTAAAAACGACCTTCGTATATAACATCGTTTGACGGAGCCCTGGGGAAAGCCTCCCAGAGCAGACGCCGTTGCTGTTCGCGACGACGGTGTTTACAGGACGGGTTTTGACACCGCTCCGCCTTATTTATATACAAATGCCATTAAATAATCCAGTCCCTCATACTGCTGTCCCCCGGTTCCTTTTTATTGGGGGGGGGGGGGGGGTTAGGTTCCATAATAAACCTTTTCCCTTGAGTTTTACTTGAAGCCAGTACACGTTTTCCCAACTCGCCGCATTTGGAGATCGCGTCGCCATGAGACATTTTCAATATCTCTCCGCTAATGGAAGCACCCTTCCTTAGTAGACGAGCATTGTCGACGGTGGCCCTCCACCGCAACCAGACTGCCTGAAATATTAGCGTACGTTTTTTTTCTTCCCGTTATGACGCGGGCGGTTATAATTGCAGTGGTTACGCTTGCTTGGCTTGTGTTTTGTACGCCACTGTCAATTTAAGTCCGTATTTTTATTTAATCGGCTTTCCAAAATTAATTATAAGATCGTTATTGAGAGAGAAATAAAGAAAAAACCATAGTGGGTATATCAGGGTGCCTTTTGTGAGTGCTGCTGCTGGCCTGTACGGTTCTAGTAAAACACCGGATCGAATTTTAAGTTCTTGTCTTGTCCTTCAAGGCCCTGAAAGGGTTAGTAGCTCCACTATATCTGGGAGATTTGCTGAAACCGTATGCGGCCCCGGTTCGGGAAACTGAAATCCACCAAATCCGGTCACCTCTGAGTGTACCAAGGACAAACCTATGTTCAATGGGTGATAGAGAATTCAGCAGTCAGGCGCCTCGTTTGAGGAACGTCTTGCTCCAGTCAGTGACGGACGCTCTGTCAGTCGAGGTTTTTAAGGCTCGTCTGAAAACACGTGTATTTTCTCCTGCATATCCATCTGTGTAAGGCTGTTTTCCTCTGAGTTTTCACGTAAGGGTTCTTACTGGGATCGTGTTGTAAAGCGCTGTGAGGCCTTGTGTGAATGGCGCTTTATACAAATGAGTTTTACTCACTCGCTCTACTTTACTTACCAGCAGCGAGTAATGGAAACGGACGTCAAACGACACACAGTGGGACTGGCGACCCCGAACGGCGTCCGTGAAAATGTCTAGAAGAGCCGTCCACACTGTCTGCATTATCCTGATGGGAAACAAGATTAACTGTGAATGACCCAACCAATAATAGATACCCACTTTAATTTGTATGAATACATTAACCCCCCCCCACCACCCGGTCCTCGCACCTGATTGGCTCACAAGTGACGACGTCACATTGATCTCTCCTCTAAACACCGAAACAGGAAGAGGATTTCTCCACAATTCTGTCTGTTGCCTGATGAGGCTGGTTGTAATTACCGGCGAAATGTCACGGTACTCGAATTGTAAATGTTGTAGTGGGTTTACTCCACCAACTCCACCAAGTGGTGCTGAACTAATAATGAATTGACATGTTTTTTTACATGACAACCCTTACTAAATGGCTGTGTCAGGTGGTGGCGGGTTAAACAACACATCTATATTTACGCCATCTGACCCAAAAAACCTCTATTATGGATAAGTTCAACACAACATGCTGTAGAACTCAACAGACGGCAGGGACAGTATAATTTTCAGAGAATGAACTGGGCCACCAATATAACGAAGGCAAAATGAATTAAAGTACCATAAAAGTAATAAAGCAAATAGAAATCAGAACAAAAACAACTGTTTTGCACGTGAAATAAAACAAATTGGCACAAACGTAAAGCAATGACAACTTAAAGTTCAATATTAAATTCCCTCCAGCGCAAGTTGGTTCGAGCGGGTTATTTTTAGACTCATAATAGTGCAATTATAGAATTAAGATACAGCAGCATTAAACGGACATAGGGTGACTATGGCGCTAATATGTAAATAGGTGAGGATATATGACCAAAAATACAAATGGCAATAATACACAATGGCGATTTTGTATTTAAATTATCAAAACAAACCCTTGATGCCTTGCAATAGGTGTGTCTGTTCAGTGTTTGAACATCTTAACACCTCCTGTGTTATTGCCAGAAAGGGTAAAGCCTATTTTTCTTATTCATGTTATTTGGGTCTTACGGTAAAGTCACGTAGATAGGTTCAAATAAAATAACAAAAAATACCAAAAAACTATAACATTTCGATCGCAACACAAGTGTTCGTCATCACACATTGCTTCATCAAAACAAATAAGACAACTGCAGTGTGAGGGAGGATTACAAGATAAGGATTTATCAAGTCCACAGAATAGAGTGATCTCAGTAACTCGTGACGTAGACCCATAACTTACAGTTTGTAAGCAGAAATTAATGGAAACAATACGCATGGTACAAATGAATACGTGTAATAAGAGTACAGCCTGTATGCGCTGTGAGTGGACTATTGGCTACGGGAGGTAATGACAGGGGAGTCAGCCTACAGTGTGAATGGACTAGTGGCCACGGGGGTATCAGCTGTGAGTGTGAAGGGACTGGTGGCTACGGGAATGATCAAGAAGGGAGCGTGGTCAGGTGAGGGGAGAGGACGGTGGAGTCTGCCGGTGGAGCGAGCGTCCAGAGTCAGCGACAATGATCGAGAAGGGGGGCGTGGCCTCGGTTGGTATAAAAGGGAGATGCGCGGGAGACTCGTGGCTGTTGCGGTGGGGTCTCTAGCTCATGTCAAGTGAACGTGTCTTCAATAAAGTGCCATCCTAAGAGAAATGTGCCAAGTCCTCATTACACATGTGTAGTGGCGTAACGCGTGCAGGGTTGCAAACAGCGAATGCATTCACGCGCGGGGTTTGCAAACAGCGTGTGCATTTCAGGGCGAGCAGGTGCAAGCGTTAGGACATGGAACAGCCGCCAGAGAAGCGCCAGCAATTGAGGGAAGAAGCGGTAATTAGGTGGGTGCATTTGGAGACAGCCAGGTGCAAGCTAGCAAAAGTAGATGCTGGAGAGACGGGAGATGGAGACGATAAGGGAGAGAAAGCACGTGCAGGAGGTGCCACCGAGACGCGGGCTTAATAGGAGGCAACTGAGGACCCTTCATGAGGAGGGGGATATAAAGGGGTGTGCGGAGAACATGGGTTGAGTTGGTTGGAGCTGAAGGAACGAATAGGACAAGAGCCAGAGACAAGAAGCCTGGGACCTCGCCCTCCACACCTCGTCCTCCCCAGCGGTGTTGGCTGATCCCCCGCTGGGGGCACGGACGAGGTTGGAGGTGTGAGAGAAGGCTGACAGGCTAGCGGAGTGTTAAGTGACAGGCTAGCGAAGTAAGAGAGAGAGTTTGGAGCAAGAGGTGCGTTGTGTTAAGAGTGAGGAGCATCCGTGCGGGATGCGAAGTAATAAAGTGTGTTGTTGTGTGTGGGAGCGGTAGTGTAGCGGTTAGCGCGCCATGCTATGAACCTGGCGACCCGAGTTCGATTTCCGCTCACGGCCAACACCAGTGACGATTATCTGAACCAGTCCTGGGCCTACCCTAGGTCGAATCAGCCTCAAATGAGTGCCTGATGCAGTGTGTAAAAACATTGCCACAGGGGAGACAAAGGCGGTCGGGCGTGGTGCTGGCCACCCACTCCCTCGTGTACCGTGCTGGTCTTCATAGGTGCTCGCTAATAGCACCTGCCCCAACAGTCTGTAAAGGCTATGCGGGGGATCTTTGTCTTTGTGTGGTTGTAGGTCACTGCGCAAAATGAACGGTTTTCATGACAGAAGGGCATATGAATAAAATGGCATGTATGCATACATGACATGTTCAAATGCTGGGAAATATACTGGCACAATGCATTTTCATTCACACTTGATAGCAATACCTAGCACATGACATGTCATTCCGAAATGTAAACACGCTTGACGTGGAATTGATTTCTATTCATGGCACAAAGGAGAGCACCCCAGTTTGAATTCAATATTTTCAGAGCCGTATCATAATTGATATTGCGATTACAGATGTAGCAACATAGAATGGGTTACTAGGGCGCGTAGCGCTGGTTACTGGTAGAGAGCGGGATTGTGGGTGTAGTAGCCCGGTCTACCAGCAGGGCAGGTGAAATGTCCCACTGGAGCGCGTAGTTGCCGGCAGAGAGGGATCTGAGGACACTGCAGCCGGTCTGCCAACAGGGAAGGTGATAGGCCGGAGTAAGGGATGTAGGGTAAAGGTGACAGAGGGGACACGTGGGGCGAAGCCCAGAACCTTCTGGTAGGAGGATAAAAGGGAGGTCCTGACGCTGGGTCGGGGCTGTCGTTTGGAATGGAACCCATCGTCTACGCAAGTCTTCGTCCCCGGCTTCACCTCCTCGGCATTGTGGGTCAGGCAGCGTGCCGGCCATCCTGACCCGTGTGTTGTTATCACCTGTACTGTGAAGTGTAGAATCGACGTGTGTGCCTCCTACTATTGGTGTCTCTGAAGTGACTACTACACAGGTAATGAGTATTGCACTGAAAAAAAACGTTTAAAGGTGAGAATGACGAATACCTGATGCACCGCTCGTTCGAGAGTCTTTGGTTGAATGTGAAGAGGCTTGCTTCAAGATACTCAATCAGCGGTGACAGAGCCTGCAAATAGTTGTAGACAATATTTTTTTAATTCACGCTTCTGTTATTTATTAATTGATATGAATAAACAGATTGATTCCTGCACTTAACATCACACGCACAAAGTACGACTATTTTGTTACTATTTTTATTTTACCAGGTAAGGCCCACTGAGCTATACAGCTTTTATTTCAGAAGCGACCTGGCCACAACTGATAGCTCAACGAAGTGGCTCATCACGTGGACATTTATAGAAAACAAATACTCTAAACACGTGATGTTCATTCTAAACGTGGAGGGAAAACCCGGAGGGCCTGGAGAAAAATCCACGTGACAACCACGGGGAGAGACACACGCAAACTCCAAATATACAGCAGGCGTCAGGGTCGGCATTGAACCCACAACCTCCTGTAACGTGAATCGTGTGTGAATGACTGTATTGTTTACAAAATCAGTTCCGACAATAATATACGAGGCTTGGATTCAAGGCCACGAGCCACAAGGCCAAGACAAGGCAAGGAACTGCAGCCTTTTAAGTCGAGGCTACCGTCAAGCTGAGTCAAGGGCGGGTCTCCTAGGCTACTGATTAGCTACAGTAAGCAAAGCTCGTGTTGTAATATTGCAACTGCAGTATGGAACTTCTTTGAAACAAATTGATACCATTACATCTCCTCCCAATGTAATTTCGGGGAGATAAAATGTTAATTTAAATAATAAACTCGCCAGTACGTTCTATCCGAGTCATCATTGAACAAAGATGGCCACTGCATCGCGTGCTTTCAGATGCGTTTCTGTGGCCGTCTGGAACGCTCTTCCTTCTGAAATGAGGAAACCACTGGAGCTGATTGAAAAGTTATTTCTTGAGAACAGTTTTTAGAAATCAGTTCGTTATCCTTCCCTCGCACCTACGATAAGCAAAGTTGGCTATATACAATCTTGATTTGAAGCTTTCGTGACTGCAGGAATCCATACTCTTGGTTCTTTCAGTAAAATCACGTAGTTAGAAATAACTACGTGACTTTTGTTTCATTTCATTTTTTTTCTAACTACGTGATTTTACCAAAAGAACCAAAGAGTATGGCTATGTACAGTGCAAAAGAATTTCAACATACATACATAGGTCACAATTCTGAGATATTACACGTGACCAGTTTGAAAGACGACACAAGCCCTTGAAGTACTGAGGCCCGCGGACTCCCTAGGCCACAGTGGCGAGGCCGTGCACTGGTTTCAGGGACCAAAGACTGACTTAGACCAGACGCAGAGTGGAGGTTCACATCACACGCATGTGTTCTGCTGAAGTAGTGCACATCATGGCTGGCAGCGTTACGTGAGCCATACTGCACCTGTGCCAACCGTGTGGGCAGATAGACCTTACTGGCATCTTGGCCAGGGAGGTTTGTGGGTGGAGGGGGGTGGTGTTACTATGGGCTGCACATGAGTTCCAGGATTTAGGATGCACATTTCAGACAATATGGAAACATCACTGCCATAGCCTTGAACTGGCTCGCCAACGTCGACACCTACACGGAACGCCATTCATCACCCCGCCCAACAGGAGAAGAAGAATAAGACGAAGACTTCACCTCTGGAGGTTGAATGTAGTCTGGTGCATTCACGAGGGATGCCACTCGCTGCTTAAGATCCAAAAGCATCTGAAGAAAGAAAGAAAGAAAGCGAGGATGAACAGATTAAAAGAAAGCACAAGTACATGACAGCAGGGCTTCATTTCAGCCGGGTCTATCTGGGTCAGTAACCAAAAATTTATAATTAAAAAAAGAAAATATTTGTATTTTACCAGGAAAGGCCCATTGAGCTATACAGCTCTTTTTCAGAAGTGACCTGGCCACAAATGACAGCTCAACAAAGTGGCTCATCTTGTGGAAATGTATTGCAGCTAAATGCTCCAAATGCATGATGTTGATTCTAAATGTGGAGGAAAAAACCGGAGGAACCGGAGAAAAATCCACGTGACCACGGGGGGAGAGAGACATGCAAACTCCAAATATGTGGGCATCACGGTCGGGATCGAACCCACGCCCTCCTGCATACCAGGTGAGGTAGTTAACATCTTGCCACCGTGGCACCTTTCTACACCCGGCACACCACATCCAGTATATATCTTTCTATGGCTGCGGCTATGAGTCATGTACTGCCTTCAGGTGGGCGGGTGGGTGGGATCCGGGCGTCTGGTAGAGGGAGGGGGGGTTAGCGATGCCCCGTAAAATAATCCGTGACGAATTAAGCCCCCGGACGAGTTACGGTCTGAACGTTTGACAACGAACCCGCGTGGGCACGCTGGTAAGGATGTCGTTGGCTTGGCAGGCGAGGTCGTCCTGGGCTCCGTGCAGCTGCCCGTATAGCGCCGTCTGCACCTGCTTGCCGTGGTCTCCTATCGCCGCCCCGAACTCCTCCCAGCCCAGCTGCTCGGGGAACAGCAGCAGCTTCTCCCGCACGAAGTCCAGGTCGCCCACCACGGCGCACAGCTGCGCTCGCACGGGCGGTCGCCACGCATAACGCAACAGGGCGGGGGGTGACGGCGAGCACATTCAACGCTCGCGAGCCACGCGTGGGTTTTTTCCCCCGGATTGGGCTGCGCGTTGAGCATTTCATCGCGGTTGGCTGCGTACGGTGCGAAAGAAGTTCGACGTACGTACGTTTGTTGTCATTTTCATCTTCTGAAGACGCCCGCAGGAGTGCGTGGTGCGAGCATGAGAGAATAAATGCTTAACAAGCGGAAAGCCGAGCTCGGACGATACACATCTGCTTGACTGATCGGTGGTTGGTTAGGAGTTATGACATTATGTACTTTAGCATCATCTCACAACCCTGAGCCAGCAGTGGAAATTCCACATTCTCAAAGCAAGGGGCAAGTAAATCCAGAGGACAATCACTGTTGACTTCCCCCACAAAGCGGTTTATCAACCCTGGAGGCATGATGGGCTGAGTCAACCGCCCACCCCCAACAAGAATTTGACCTCGCAAACCTCAGTTCTGTGATTACCTGCGACGACACTTTGCTCTCTCTGCCAGCAGGCTCGGCTGAACACTGCTCCAGCTTCTGATGGATGAGTGTGGCATAAGCGACGCTGGCGTCACAAATGTCCTGATCGAAAAACAGAACCACCAAAAAACCCAACAGTCAATGATGGAATGGCACCATGGCTCAGTGATGCCATGATCACGTGTTGCACAGGCAGGGACCCCCTTTAATGCGATTCCCCCATCGTTGTGGTCACCGAATGCCAAGTGACCAAAACTTCCAGGCCCTCCTGCCGCAATTCGTGAAGGAGGATATGTCATAGTTTTTGCCGCCCGATTCAAAAGAGCAGAGTAGGCTCAAGAAAGTTGCCAGGAGGAACGGGTGGGGAGGTGGGAGGGCTCATCCACATTGCAAATCGTAACCCCACGTTAGAAGACACCATCAATGAACGGCGAATCCAGGAGGATAACTACTCGCTCCACCAGTACACCACTGCCCGAGGCTTGTATGTAGTGTACGTATGTTGAACTTCTTTCGCACCGTGGTAGCCAACCATGCTAATCGGAGGTGCGGGGGAAGGACAATGAGCCAAATACAAAAAAGCAATTCAATTGAAAGAAATTTTCAATCGATATTTAAAAGTTCATAGCTCCAGTGGCTTCCTAATATCGGAAGCGTTCCAGACAGCCGCAGAAGTGCATCTAAAAGAGCAATGCATTGACCATCTTAGTTCGATGGTTAGCCAAATGCTGCTGTGAGGATGACTGGAGTTTGCGTGATGATTTATACTCCTTGACGAGATCAGCAAGGTTTTGTGGTTCATTTGTGGCTCGTGACTTGCCGCGAGATAAACCGGCAAAATCATGACTCTCAACAGCTGATTATAATTATTGCTGCCACCTTGAGAGACACTCTTAATGAATGTCTGACAACTTTACATTAAACTCTGGCTGAAGTTTAACATTGCAAATAGACAGCTCTTGGTCTAGGCGCAGACATCTTGTATAATATTTGTTCAGAATTCACTCACGCACAGGATAGTTACTGTATAATGTGCTGCCCCATAAAACAAGAGAGCAGATACAAATTAGAACTATCAAGACGGTTAAAATCGCCTGACAGATAAAAGTGAATTCACAGCCACTTTTCCTGGTGGGGCATGTTGGCATCTCACCAGCAGGGCTTAATTTCTTAACCGAAATGCTACTCAGCTCACTTGGAGTCTGGATTATCGTCGCAAGGTACTATCACTACACCACAAGGATGTGCCTAGCCGCAATAATCCTATGTTATTGTCCCCGATAATCCTGTAATCCTAGAAAAAATGCTTTACAAGGTAACACGAGGCCAAGGTGGGATGGGTGTGGTGGCTTGGTGCCAAAAATAATTCCCGGAACAGCATTCCGGATTGTTCCGGCTGAATCCGAGTAACTGCTCAGACTCGGCGAAGGGAGACGTCAGCCGTCTTGGACGTCAGTCGCCTTGGCCGCGTGACGGCGCTCACCTGGGTGAGTTTGGTGGCGAGGACGAAGGCTTCCAGTGGCTCGGGCCACGCCAGATTGTGCCAGAACTTCTCGAGCTGGGAGAGACAGGTGGCCGTGTCCACGGCGGAGGTGCTGTGAAAGACCAGGCTGTCCATCGCCTCCAGCTGAGCCGCGGCGCGCAGGGAAAGAGGCGGGGGGTGGGGGGGGGGGCGACAGCGCAGAGGTCATTGTGGGTTTCACCGTGAGAGTTGGTGCTTTGTGATCGTCAATAGAGCTGAGGAGGAGGAGCAAGAAGAAGAAAAGGAAAAGAAGGAGAAGAAGGAGATGGTGCCCGTGAAAGGTGGGATACCGCAATAAACAGAGGAGTCACCGAGTCTATGCTGACAGCCTTCCGGATGCGATCGTGAATCTTCTGCTGGATGACCACGAACCACTTGTTTATGGCTGGCTGGAACCACTTGTGAAAGCCGAACAAAGCCAGCGTCTCCGTAGCCCTGCAAGGCATTGAGCACAGAGCCACTGTGAGGGTGCGGCCACGGTTGCCGACGGGCAGAGCCCCACCATAGGTTGTCGGGTTACACGGGGCTTCAACCAGCTCTGTGCCGGCGACCCGAGAAATAATTTCCACACCCGGCACACCACACCCAGTATGTGCCTCGCTATGGCTGCGGCTACTAGCTAGGCGCATGTCTACTCCAGTCTACCAGCGACCCGGGAAACAAAACAAAAAACCTTAAAAGGTGAAAATGCCCAACTCAAAAAGTACTTAAAACACAATGACGGCTGGGATCCCAATTCATGGACCACTTAGCTTACCCTAGGGGTGGCTGGGGAGGGGGGCACCAAATATCACTTGCCACTGATATGAGCCGTGCCTGGGAGTTGAATACAGGTTTCCAGGTTCATAGTGTAGAGCGAGCTTCACCTGGACCATTCATATTTTCCCCTACGTAAGTGCAATTACTCGAGTGATATACACACATATCTCGAAAGGCCAATAACAATACTTTAATTTAATATACAGTCGTTCATGCTTCTTGCATTCCATAACGCTGTCCATTAATTACATATGATTCATATTAAACGGTCACTTCTGATAGAGTTTATAAATACAACATGAAGCACGGTAGTTTTTATTCTTCAAAATCAGTCATGCACATCCACCGCCGTTACAGCGTTAACAATGGACAAATAATTTCTGACCCCACAAAATAGCCGCCCTGTACGTGCGCATGTTGAACTTCTTTCGCATTGCACGCAGCCAACCGTGCTAGTCGGAGGTGCATGTTAATCAGAGGTACGTGCTAATTGGAGGGTGCCCTGGCTTCGACCTGACCAGAAATCCCTGCACCACACACAAGCGCAACGGGGACATCGCAACGGGCTCCGCGCCCACCGTCTCACGCTCAATTGCGACTGCGGCTCCACGTCTCAAACCACGTGCCACGTACAACAGGTGCCACGTCCCCCAACCGCTGCCCCCCGCAAGATCGCTCAACGGAGGAGCCGCACGCGTGGGGCCTCCACAAACGCCAGCGATAAACCGCCCCAGAATATCGAAGCGGCCTTTTTGACTTTTGACGTTCGGCCGTTACGCGAGAAGACGGTGGGATGAAACTTTGCTGACGTTACAATGAAGCGGTCCGTGGTACAGCCGCAGCAACGTCAGCAGTTGGCAGGAGCACCTCCGATTAGCACCGTTGGCTACGTATGGCGCGAAAGCAGTTCAACACACACACACACACAGTACCTGTCTGTGACGTGCTGATGGAGACCGTGCAGCTCTTTGAGGTGGACGTAGACCACGAAGAGCATTTCTCCGACCTCGCAATCATAGTGCCCATCCTCGGCGCCCTTGAGCAGCTGGGACATGTCTTCTGCGACACGCTGGACAGTGTCAGCCACCTGCAATTCGACAAATCAGGGGTCCATTCGGCACCTAAAGACGGCCAGGCGGCTCCGCGGGAGAGCAAGCGAATCCCGAGCGGAAGGTCACGAGTGCAAACCCTGCTCGGGGGTTGACTCAGCCCATCGTCCTACCGGGGTCGATAAAATAAAGACCACTTTGTGGGGAAGTCAACAGCAGCTGTTCTCTGGAGAGACTCGCCCCTGTCATAGGAACATAGAATTTCCACCGCTGGGTCAGAGCTGTAAACAGGAAATGAGCACCACCACCTCAACGCTTATTCGAGCAGGAAATCACTCTGAGTTTGAATCCACACTTGACACTCTGCCACAATGCTGCATTGAACAGATGCAAATCCGCATTCTCTCTGCACTTTTGTCCAGTAAACGTGGTGTCATGTTGCCTACGTTTAATAATAAATGATGGAAATTTGAACTTGGACCGCGTTGCACAGCACTCGCTCGCTCTCGTGGACAGAGAACTACTCAGAAGCGCGAGGAACCACAGACAAGCAGGAAGGCAGCAACGCGATGATCCTTCGACGACAGTTGCCCAAGCTCTGTGGTCCTATAAAGTGTTCTAATTTTACCAGATGAGGCCCACTGAACTATATCGCTCTTTTTCAGAAGCGACCTGGCTATCACAAATTATAGCTCAACGAAGTGGCTTATCATGTGGGACTTTACAACAGACAAATGCTCAAAGCGCGTGATGTTCATTCTCAATGTGGAGGGAAAACCCGGAGGACCCGGAGAAAAATCCATACGACCACGGGGAGAACATGCAAACTCCAAATATACAACAGGCGTCAGGGTTGGGATCGAACCCACAACCTCCTATATACCAGGTGAGGTAGTTAACATCTATATAATAAGTAACACCATATTGTCATCGGCCAATTCATGAGTGTTTACATGTGAGATAAATCTGCAGCGTCCTGAGAAAACACAAGCGTGCGAGGGGGAAACATTCTATCCCACACAGACGGAGGAGGTGGAGTCCACATTATGTCCGCACGGCCTCCTCCTGGCGAGCCAGGGTATGGCACCTCGACAACCACGGGAAGGGAGTTTCAAAACGGTTGTGCGGTGATCCATCAAACCTCGTTGCCTCCAAAGTGCTGGGTTACAAGCGTGCATAGCCACCTCCTTACGCCCAATCGATACATTGGCACGAATGCACGCCATTGCCTGATGCAGATCAACTGCTCCGAGATGAACACCACATGCATTGTCTAAAATATGGCTGTCCAAACCAGGGCACGCAGGCCAAAACTGATCCACAGATTACTTGAATCCGGCCCTCCGGTCGGTGAAGGTGGATGAGGACCAGGACCGGTTCAGATATCGCTCACAACCGTGTGTATGTATGACGTTGAACTTGTTTCGCACCGTGCGTAGCCGGCCGTGCTTATCGGAGGTGCGGATATTGGCAATTGGCTAAAATAAAACGTGGGTTGCCCAGTTCCTAGGCTCCTCACTGGTTCCTAGGGTGCTAACCACAGCGCCAACCCCCTGTCACGGCCTAAACCAGCGGTTCTTAACCTCGGATGCACGCACCCCATGGGGTGAGAGGTGCCCTTTCTGGGGTTGCGAGACATGGCCGGATTTTTTTCGAAGGTAAATCATCGAAACGCAAATGAAGCGCCTGAGTACAGCCGCTTTGTTCCATCAGGCTGCAGTAAAGGTTAAGAACCACTGGCGTACATCAGCAGCAGCGGCAGCAGCGGCAGCAGCAGCAGGCGAATGCCAAGCTACTGCAGGTGCAACCTCTTACCAATGTCTCCAGAAGGCAGTAAACGATGTTGAAGTAGTCCACATTCACAGATCTGCAACAGACGAGCAAGCTGAATCAAACTGCGCAATTTGAGTACTGTACACAACTATTCACGTAAATAATAATAATCATAATATTGTGTTTATCTCAGTTCATTATATTTTGTGCCACTCAGAGAACTCTCAAGCGGCACTAGTTCACGACCACTCCCGTTACGCCGAATATTCCTGGGCTAGATTTTCCACGAAGCTGCTCACGATCCACCCTCAACCACATCCACTGCACAAATGGAAAAGTAAAAACTCTCCGGTAGTAGTGCGATTGTGGTCCATCCAGACCAGACCGTACAACGTATAACGTTGCAATTCCCCAATCCAACATATGCGTAGGAGTCATCACAGCGATAGTGATGATACGCTACTCTGCTTCCTCCTGACGCGGTTGTCTGGCTTGGCCGCCTGAATGTGAAGTTGTCGCCGTTGCTCTGCATCTACATCAGCCGCTGTGCGAAGAGAAGACGGCTCCTGTTACCATGTTGAATCAAACAATCACCCACGGCACCCTTCCATTCGAAGTTTCCGGAAACACATTCCTGCGGAGGGAGCTGGTAGCAACGTTGGGTTGCTCGGTCAATGGCCAGGGTCAACGACGGCGTGGTGTATTCCGCAAATATGCCCGACTGTGAGGGCGGGCACAAGCCGGCGTGAGTAGGTTAAACGTTGAGTTTTATAAGGGCACCACGGGGTGACCAGCCCCTCCCCACCCAGCCCCACCTCTCCCACCCCCCACCCAGCCCCACCCAGCCCCTCCCCACCCAGCCCCTCCCAACCCTCCCCTCCCCGCCCAGCCCCACCCTCCCCACCCAACCCCTCCCCACCGTCCCCACTCAGCCCCTCCCTCCCCACCCAGCCCCTCCCTGCACGACGGACACAATAATCCCCTGTGGGCTGGTGTAACCAGGAGGTTCCTACCAGTATAACTCTTTGGTTCTTTCAGTAAAGTTACGTATATTTTTTTTTTAAATAGCATACGACGTTTCGATTGCAACACAAGCAATCATCATCAGGCACAAATGAAAGAGGAAACAAACCTAGCAAACTTAGAAATATAATGCAATGCAACACAGAGCGTCGGCTAACATAAGTCAACACCCTACGTGGTTGATTACGTTCTTCCAAAGATTGCTAAATTTGAGAGAGACAAAACACAGACACGGAGACACAGACAGACACACAAGCAGAGAGAGACAACACAGAGACACACAGACTTTTGTTTCGAACGCAGCACGATCGACCCCCGCAACACCGCCACCGCCGGCCGCCGTCGATGGTTTAATCACCGCAGGAAGAGCTCTTGGTAGCAGCGTTTCTTGAGGCCCAGCTCGGTGGTGACCTTCTCGACGATGGCACTCAGCTGTGTGAGCCGCTCTCGCTCGCCTCGCATCGCCACCGCCGCCGCATCCTCAGACGCGTTCTCCTGCACGGGGAACGCCACGGGCGCTTCATGCAGCGTGCGCGCGTGTGATGAACTTCTTTGCCTTTTGTACGTTTGTATATTTTGTATGTATCTTTGCCTTTCGAATAGACGTTCGTTGAATTTCTTTCGCACCGTACGTAGCCAACCGTGCTCATCGGAGGTGCAGCGCGGTTACAAACCTTGCGGTCACGCATCGCCGTCTATTGCGTTTGCTGGCGGTTGTGTTGGTGTTGGTTGTGCTGATGATGGTGGTGGCGGTTGTGCTGGTGATAATTTTGGGGGCGATAGTGTATCGGTTAGCATGCTGCACTACGAACCTGGTGACCCGGGTTTGATTCTTGCTCACGGCCAACACAAGTGACAATTATCTGAACCGGTTCTGGACCTCCCCTAGGTCGACTCAGCCTCAACTGAGTACCTGGTGCAGTGCGTAAAAACATCGCCAATAGGGAGACAAAGGCGGCCGGGCGTGGTGCTGGCCACCCATCCCCTCGGATGCCGTTCTGGCCTTCATAGGTGCTCGCTAACAGCACTTGCCCCAACAGTCTGTTAAGGCTATATGGTAGATCTTTGTCTGTCTTTTTGGTTGTGCTGGTCGTGGTGCTGGTGATTATATTTGAGGTGATGGTTGTGCTGGTGGTCGTGCCAGTGATTATAGTTGAGGTGGTGGTTGTGCTGTAGTTGTAGTGGTGGTGACTCCGGGCCCCAAACTCCCACGCTTGTGGGACTGCCTTGCCACCTTGTGATGAGCCGAGTGACACAGCAGCTATGAATGTAATTGCTTACCTGGGCATCTTTGTCTGATTGAGCCAAGGATCTGTACCAGCTTTCAGTACCTTCCTGAAGAGGACATGCCAATCATCATTAATATTATTTTTACTCCGCTTGTTGGCTCAGGAAAGCCTCACTGAGTCTCAAGGCTTCTTTTCAGGAAGTCCCTGCCAAGCTGTCACAGTCGGGGGGCCACATTGCTATGTACTTACGTTGAACTTCTTTCGCACCGGACGCAGCCAACCACACCCACCGGAGGTGTGGGGCAAGGACAACAAACTAAACACAAAAAACAGTTCTAAAGAAATTCGTTTTTAATTTAGATTTAAAAGTGCATAGCCTTCAGTGGCTTCCTACTATCTGAAGGAAGAGCGTTCCAGACGGCCGCAGGAGCGCATCTGAAAGCGCGGCGATGCGGTGACCACCGCCTTTGTTCAATGGCCAGTCGAAAGCCGCTGCAAGGATGACCGGCGGAGTTCGCGTGATGGTGGTTTATGCTCCTTGACGAGATCAGCGAGGTACTGTGATTAATTATGTGGAAAGCACTTGGTACGTAATGAGTGAGTTATCCCAATTGAGTAATTTGCCGGTAATTGTTCAGCATTCGGAAGTTTGGCCAATTCCAATCGCATTGTGTGTTCTTTTAGCTATGGGAGGAAACTGGAGAACCCGGAGGAAAACCCACGCAGAACGGGGGGAGAGAAACACGTAAAGTGCACACAGAAAGGCACCCCGAGTCAGGAATCGAACCCAGTTCGTTCTTGCAGTGAGGCACAAGTGTTACCACTCCGCCAACCTGTCACGTGATTAATGAACTTCAGTGGTAAATGTAATATTGATTAAGTAAGGCGATTGGTGATCTATGAGTTTAGTTGTTAGCAGATACACCATGTGCTGCATTTAACATTTGCACTGAATATGAACAGTAATATATTTACCCAGGAAATCCTCACCAAGTCTCAATATTTTTTCATGACGCCGCTGCTGGGGCATGTTTTAATCGATGTTTTGCATGTGTGTGGGAAATTAGAGTTCCTGGAGAAACCCCACACGCAGGAGGGGTTGACAATCAAAGAGGAGTGATGGCTACAACACAGCAAGTTGGCACAACAGCGAGATCGGCAGCTACTCGCAACCAGCACACAGGAGAACTATTGCTGAGTTTGCAGTCGACCCCTCAGTCTGTTAACCATCGATGCCTGGGCCTCTTCCATGACATCCTGCCAGGGGGATATATTTCCACGCCAGTGCACCCAGCCTGGCGCAGGAAAAGCGGCGAAATCACCGGCGGTTGTTGGCCACCGATGGCTCTGTTTACCTGAATGGCAGTGGTAATCAGTCCCTCCAGGTCACCGTGATAAGCGCACAGCTGCTGAAAGGCTTCAGTCTTATAGAGCTGCGCCAACACACTGCTCAGGACGCGGGGCACACACAGAGGCAGAGGACACGGCACGCGTCAGTGCTCAGCACGTAAACATCACACGCCACGTAATCAATCCTACTTATTATTGCCAGTAATCATTACCCGAAATGTAACTCCGTGTCGAAAAAAAATATTATTTCGAAGAAAAAAAAGAAAGTTTTAGTTCTGCAATTTCTTTGTCATGGTTCTCCACGAGAGGAAGCTATAGAGGGCATTTTGGGCTACTTTTCTACGTTTGGCAAAATAATGTACGTAAAATGTAAAGGCTTAATGAAGTAATTCCCGTATTTAGTAGTAACAAGGCGCTTCATAAGATGCAGTACCTGTGTGCCGCAATGGGTGCCAACTCCAAACTAAAACAAATGAAACAAACATTTATTTCACCAGGTCAGGCCCACTGAGCTATCAAGATCTTTTTCGGAAACGACCTGCCTGCAAATGATATCTCAATGAAGTGCCTCATCACGTGGACATTTATAGCAGCCAAATACTGCAAACGCACATTTCTAAATGTGTAGGGAAAAACCGAAGGACCCGGAGAAAAACCCACACGACCACGGGGGTGAACATGCAAACTCCAAATATACAGCAGCAGGCGTCAGGGTCGGGATCGGACCCACGACCTCCTGTATGCCAGGCGAGGTAGTTAACATCTCGCCACGGCTCCCTTTAATGCAAGACGACACATGCGACGACAGAAATTGAGGTCGCGTATGTTCGTCATTCGGGGTGAAATTTGTTTTGTGGGGGGGAAACATTTAACTTTTTTTTTAAATAGACGTAAAGCCTTTATATAACAGCATGTGGCAGCATGCTACTACATGGGAAATGAAGAGAAACCCCATTTCATTCCTTGCACCGGGGCACAAGCCAACCAGGCGACGCCACTGCCTGCACTGTTCAATGTTGAAAAGATTAGAGTTGATCATCGATTATCCGGCACGTGATTAATCGGGTTCCAAAATTATCCGGCGATCCCGGGCCGATCCGGCAAAACTTCTCCAAAGGCTGTAACCAGTCCTGCGATCGTCAAACACATGTTGGTGTTGAAACGAGATTGTAGTACGTACATCACCCCCTGCAGAGTCTTCGAGATTAGAGTGAAAAATATGGTAAAGTCAATACAGCAACCTTGTACAATAGGTTAAAATAATGTGTCCATTCGTACGTCTATTTATGCCAATTAATATAGCAAACACATTTAAAACAATTTTAAAAAACACAACACCTAAAACAAAATTTTATGCAAGAATGTGCAAAAATAAGCTATTTTAAAAAATGATTTAGTGATTATCCGGAATTTTTGAAAATCCGGCACACCCCCCCCCCCCACCCCCCCGAAGCCGCCGGATAATCGATGATCAATTGGACTTGCGGACTTCAAGATTTGTAGAAATGGTGTCCAACAATAAAAACCCCGCCACGTAACCATTTTTGTTGAACCGCGGGGCCTCCTGCCCCAATAGCTCCTCCACCCCCCGCCACCCCCTACGGAGGAGTGAAAGATGTCAGCGGCCCCCACAGCTCGCTCCATTCGAATGAGAAACCGCAACGGGTGCCGTCGACGCGACCACCGAACATCGTTCGTCGTCGATCTCCCACCCCACCCCCCCACCCCCCCGGGTCTCCAGAGCATCAACGCGAGCCCCTGGAGGTGGTGCCGAGTTGGTGGTGGTGGGGGATGAAGCTGGAGACCAGAGCATGGCTTGCAGCTTGGCGGTGGCGTCCTCCAACCCGGCAGGGAGGGCGGGAATCTGGCGAAGCTTGCTGAGAAGGCCATCGATGTAGGTAGTGAAGCTCGCGCACAGCAGCTGGGCCTACAGTGCACACAACAAAGACAAAGATCCCCAACCCCCCCGTACAGCCTTAACAGACTGTTGGGGCAATTGCTGTTAGCGAGCGCCTATGAAGGCCGGTACAGTGGCACACGAGGGGTTGGGTGGACCAGCACCGTGCCCGGCCGCCTTTGTCTCCCCAGTGATGATGGTTGCAAACTGCACCGGGTACTCGTTTAAGGCCGAGTTCACCTAGAGGAGGCCCAGGACCGATTCAGGTAACCGTCACTGTTGGTAGCCGTGAGCGGGAATCGAACTCGGGTGGTTGGGTTCGTGGCGCAGCGCAGCACTAACCACTGCAATACCGCTCCCCGATGCATCAACGCACACACACAGATGTCCCCTGCAGCCTTTCGCAAACTGCAGGTGGGAATGCTGTCAGCAAGTTCCTGCTAAGGCCAAGGCGGTGTCCAGACAGCTCTCCCGGTGCTGATGGTTACATACCACGCCAAGTACGCATTTAAGGCTGAGTCGACCTCAAATGGATGGGTGACTACCGGGTTATCGTGCCAGCTTGCCTTGTGCTGTAATAATGACAATCATTAAGATGTATGAGGCGCCCTTAAACAATGGATCTCAGAGCGTCACGCATATGTAATAATGTTCTAGATTTGAAGCTTTCGTGACTGCAAGGAATCATCTTCTTAGGTTTTTTCGGTAAAGTCACGTAGAAAGTAAAATAAAATAAAAACAAAAATCACGACGTTTCGGAGGCAACACAAGTCTCCGTCATCAGGTGGGACCGTCACAGCCAGATTAGCTGTATCAAGTGAGGCAATGATTCAAGATGTAATCCCTTAAAAGCGAGTTGAGGGGGGAGGGAGAGGGAGGGGGGAGCTCATCAGACTATGGTAGCCAATGAAAGGAACGTATCGGGAGGGAGGGGGGGCGAGGCCAAAAGGGTGGGCGATGGACGTGGAAGCGCTTGTGCGCAAGCGGCCAATTACTGCACACGCCAACACAATGGAGAGAGAGGGGGAGGGGGGGTCTGATACACATGATAGACAAAAGAACGAAAATGCCCATGTTTATACCAATGCTGGCTGAACAATGACGAGAGTACTGTTAAAATAACTGGGGATGTTAACACTCGGTAAAGTACAGTAAAATAGTGCCTGTCAGATAAGATGGTCCAAAAAATTTGTGATTAAGTCTTTTTTGCATGGTTGATAACATCTTTCCAATGATTACTAAGTTTGTACCCATCATCACGGTTGAAATTATGTCTGTGTTTGTATATTTGTATGGCTTCGTGTACAAACCTTTGATGGTAGCCGGGAGATTTGCAGAGAACCTTGGTCTCGGAAAAGACAATTTCATGAGAGCCCACCGAGTTGTAGCAATGATCGGCCACGGCAGAAGAATCAGTTCTGCCGTGTTTCAGATCTGACTTGTGCTCGCGGACACGATCAGAAACATGACGTTTCGTTTCTCCAATGTAGCAATCACCACAAATGCAACTCAATTTGTAGATTCCAGGATACTGTAAGTCAGGAACGACATCCTTCACAGATGGAATCAGATCACGGATTTTATGCACTGTACTGAATCGGACTTGGATCTTATGTTTGTTTAGAATTTTGGAGATCTTTTTGGTCACGCCAGCTATGTATGGTAACGTGATGGTTTTGGTCGGAGTTTCATGTGGCTGTTTCTGTGTGGTGGGAGAGACAGCTTGGCGGATAGTACGGTCAGAGTATCCGTTCATCCTGAGGGCCCGATGTACATGTCTTAATTCACCGGTCAGGTGGTGTTTGTCAGAAATGCCATGTGCTCTGTGGTATAGCGTTTTGATGAGAGAGTTCTTTTGAGATGGGTGGTGGTGGGAATCCAGTTTCAAGTAGGAGTCTGTGTGGGTGGCTTTTCTGTAGACAGAATGTCCCAAGGAACCGTCAGGACTCCTCTCAAACAGAATATCCAAGAATGGTAGTTTACCGTCTTTCTCCACTTCCATGGTGAATCTGATGGATGGGTGTCTAGAATTGATGTGGTCCAAGAAGTGGTTCAATGCTGGGAGGCCATGTGGCCAGATGACGAAAGTGTCATCCACATATCTCTTCCACAGGGAAGGACGCAGGGTGGATGTCTGGATGGCGTCTGATTCAAACTTTTCCATGAATATGTTGGCTATAACTGGTGACAAAGGGGAGCCCATAGGGGTACCCTCATTCTGTTTGTAGAAGGTGCCATTCCAGGTAAAATAGGTGTTGGTGAGGCAATGCCTAACCAGCGCAGGTGCATCAGAATTCAATCCATGTTGGACTAAGTCCTCAATTATTGTTAGGGTGTCCGGTACTGGGACTTTGGTAAACAAAGATACTACATCAAAGCTGACGAGGATGTCATCAGGAGATAGTACCATGTCCTTAACCATAGAGACTAATTGGGTTGAGTGGAGTACTGCTGAAGAGGTCTTGCCTGTGAAAGGGAGCAGAGTATCTGATTGAAAACGGGCTAGTTTGTACGTAGGAGAGTTTATCGTCGACACAATGGGTCGTAGCGGGGTGCCTTCCTTATGGATTTTGGGAAGACCATAGAGTCTGGGAGGTCTTGCCGCCGATGGTTTTAGAGAGGGACGTTTGCTTGGTTCGATTAGGGAAGTCGAACTCGTGATGATATTGTTGGTTTTCGTCGTTAGGCTTTTAGTGGGATCGTTTTAAATTTTGGAGTAACTCCCATCATTAAGAAGGTCCAGGATTTTGTTGTTGTATGAATCTTTATCCATGATGACCGTGGCATTGCCCTTGTCTGCCGAAAGGATGACTATATCATCTCTCTTTTTTAGGTCCACGAGTTCAGAGCGTTCGTTTTTGCTGATGTTACTAGTGGGTTTCTTAGCATTCTTAAGAATAGTAGCTATTTCAGCTCTTGCTACATCCGCATGGATGTGTCCTATGCCTCTGAGGGCTACATCAATCTGGGAAATCATATCCTCTACTGGTATATATTTAGGGGTGACGGCGAAATTTAGTCCTTTGGCCAGTACCGTTTTTAGAGTGTCAGAAATTGGGATGTTACTCTGATTAATCACGGTCTTGTTAACATCCAGCTTTGCGATGTGTGGCTCTGGTTTCTTCTTAGATAGGAGGTTGAATTTAGAAATCAGGTTAGCTTTGCATTTGGCTGACAGTGAGTCAGCAGAAGCAGAAGTCATGTTATCAACGTGGTTCCAATCAGGAGGTGACATTTTTGTGTTAACATTAAATGTGTCTGTAAGAGAGTCTTGTCTAAATTATCGAGTTCAGATCGGAGTAACCTTATTCTCTCCGAGATTAGTGATAGGCTGGCTTTAAATAAGATCTGTTTGGAGTTCGGTGAGGACACAGCAGCGGATGTGAGTGTGAAAGCGATGGGTATTACCTTGTTATCTCGGCATCTCTTGAGGAAGGCCAGCGTCTCGAGAAGCTGTGACTTCTTGTCTCTTTCTCTGTTAAAAACTCTAACAGATAGGTGGAATTCCTCCCCGTAGAGGGCATTAATTCTAGATTTGAAGCTTTCGTGACTGCAAGGAATCATCTTCTTAGGTTTTTTCGGTAAAGTCACGTAGAAAGTAAAATAAAATAAAAACAAAAATCACGACGTTTCGGAGGCAACACAAGTCTCCGGAGACTTGTGTTGCCTCCGAAACGTTGTGATTTTGTTCACCATGGAAGTGGAGAAAGACGGTAAACTACCATTCTTGGATATTCTGTTTGAGAGGAGTCCTGACGGTTCCTTGGGACATTCTGTCTACAGAAAAGCCACCCACACAGACTCCTACTTGAAACTGGATTCCCACCACCACCCATCTCAAAAGAACTCTCTCATCAAAACGCTATACCACAGAGCACATGGCATTTCTGACAAACACCACCTGACCGGTGAATTAAGACATGTACATCGGGCCCTCAGGATGAACGGATACTCTGACCGTACTATCCGCCAAGCTGTCTCTCCCACCACACAGAAACAGCCACATGAAACTCCGACCAAAACCATCACGTTACCATACATAGCTGGCGTGACCAAAAAGATCTCCAAAATTCTAAACAAACATAAGATCCAAGTCCGATTCAGTAGAGTGCATAAAATCCGTGATCTGATTCCATCTGTGAAGGATGTCGTTCCTGACTTACAGTATCCTGGAGTCTACAAATTGAGTTGCATTTGTGGTGATTGCTACATTGGAGAAACGAAACGTCATGTTTCTGATCGTGTCCGCGAGCACAAGTCAGATCTGAAACACGGCAGAACTGATTCTTCTGCCGTGGCCGATCATTGCTACAACTCGGTGGGCTCTCATGAAATTGTCTTTTCCGAGACCAAGGTTCTCTGCAAATCTCCCGGCTACCATCAAAGGTTTGTACACGAAGCCATACAAATATACAAACACAGACATAATTTCAACCGTGATGATGGGTACAAACTTAGTAATCATTGGAAAGATGTTATCAACCATGCAAAAAAGACTTAATCACAAATTTTTTGGACCATCTTATCTGACAGGCACTATTTTACTGTACTTTACCGAGTGTTAACATCCCCAGTTATTTTAACAGTACTCTCGTCATTGTTCAGCCAGCATTGGTATAAACATGGGCATTTTCGTTCTTTTGTCTATCATGTGTATCAGACCCCCCCTCCCCCTCTCTCTCCATTGTGTTGGCGTGTGCAGTAATTGGCCGCTTGCGCACAAGCGCTTCCACGTCCGTCGCCCACCCTTTTGGCCTCGCCCCCCCCCCGCCCCCCCCTCCCTCCCGATACGTTCCATTCATTGGCTACCATAGTCTGATGAGCTCCCCCTAAGTTTGTACCCATCATCATTTTCGTTCTTTTGTCTATCATGTGTATTAGACCTCCCCTCCTCCTCTCTGCCCATTGTGTTGGCGGGTGCAGTGGCTGGCCGCTTGCGCACAATCGCTCCATTGTGTTGGCGTGTGCAGTAATTGGCCGCTTGCGCACAAGCGCTTCCACGTCCATCGCCCACCCTTTTGGCCTCGCCCCCCCTCCCTCCCGATACGTTCCTTTCATTGGCTACCATAGTCTGATGAGCTCCCCCCTCCCTCTCCCTCCCCCCTCAACTCGCTTTTAAGGGATTACATCTTGAATCATTGCCTCACTTGATACAGCTAATCTGGCTGTGACGGTCCCACCTGATGACGGAGACTTGTGTTGCCTCCGAAACGTCGTGATTTTTGTTTTTATTTTATTTTACTTTCTACGTGACTTTACCGAAAAAACCTAAGAAGATGTAATAATGTTCCAGGAGACTGGACGCCGGGGTTTGGAGGCACACGTATTTATTCCGTGTCGGTACAGCACAACACTGACATACAACACTGGAGGGGGTATCGGCCCCCTCACCCGTCTAACTGGGGATACACTCTCTAGCTATGCCTAGCCTACCTCTGGGTCCTCCACTAACGGGCTAGGGGAGGCTAGCTAGCCCTACACCGGCTCTGGCTCTCGGGACCACGCCGCTGGCTCGATCCTGTTCGGCCCTGATAAGGGCGGCGATCCAGGGGAGTCCAGGGCTCTATCTACGACGATCTTCAGCCTTCACTGGTTAGCTTCAACATCTCTCTCTGAGCCCTCCGGCTCATCCCCTTTTATACCAAAACCCCCGCTGAGGGGTGGGGCCCCGGGGGATCCCAGCTCCGAGTCAGCCCCCCAGGCTGCCCGATGCGGACGTCGCTGGGAGCACCTTCCCGTGCACCGACATAGCCACGCCCACTGTGTTTCTTTCCCATCTGATCCCATTCTATAACAGCCCCTCCGTAACACCCCTACACATATACAAGAGGGAAATAAGTGAGAAGCAACCGGAGAAGAGAAAGACTGAAGCGGAGAAGACGAGAGTGAGATCGAGAGAGGAGGCCGCCGTGTAAGACACGTGGTGGGGTCTCAACCGGGACTTGGAAGTCTCCATCGACTGCGAGTTCCTGACCTCAACGGGGCAGGGAATCCCAGAGCCTGGCCACCATGCAGACAAAAGCCGCGTGGTCTCCCCAGCGTCAAAGCCTGCAGCGTGGTCACCACGCGCAGTAGGGAACAATTGGTGGATCTCAGAGATCCCAGTGGAGGAACGTGTGGCTGGGTAGTGGAGTGTGTGGCTGGATAGTGGAGTGTGTGGCTGGGTAGTGGAGCGTGTGACTGAATAGTGGAGCGTGTGGCTGAATCAACTCTTGGGCCAATTTAAAGCCTTGAACATAAGTCGGAAAATCTTAGAACTCCACCACGGGTTTCAACTGGAAACCAATGCGGAGAAGTAAACACCCGTTCTTATCTGCTGCCAGGTCTGTGCACTCGCCGTTGTGAGCGCCACTCCGCTGCCCTCCGTTGTTGTTGGAGCGCGACTGTGAACACAGTACGCACACGCGTGGTGGCTCTAGCCAGTTCTAACATCCGCGCCGTTGTCCTACGAGCGCCCGGATCCGAACTCGGCAAGGACGGTCAATTTTGGCCGTTCAGGGGGAAACCTGCACCGCGCGCTCGGGCAGTGCCGCCACGGGAAGGATCAGGGAATGCAGCACGAGCAGTTACCTCTGGGCTCTGCGCATCCAACCGTTTCCAGGTCCGCTGCATCTCCTCAAGGCACGGCTGCAGCATCTCATAGTGGACGCCTCTGCTGCACAGCTCCGTGCTGTACACGATCCAGCGTCTGCAAAGGGAAGTGAAATTCAAGCAGGGGACGTCCTAACCCGTGTCCCGTTCCGATGACGTACATACATACGTACGTCATCGGCTTTTCTTCCGATTCCATTCCAATGACGTACATGTATGTCATCGGAACGGAACCAGAAAAATAAAATAACTTAATCGGTACCAAAGCTCCCGCAAGGCCATACGGGAAGGCGTGCGGCGCAGTTTGGCGCCAGCTATCAACTAACGAGTGCGGTCGTGTTGCTACGGTTCTCCGCGGTGAGTACAATATCTTTAAAAACAACGGCGCTATGCTGCAAATAAAATTAACGATAACCGCTTGCGTGTTCCGAGATACAGCGGTGAACGGGTCACCCCGCCCTAAAACTTGCATTCGTCTCGCAATGGGGAAAGGATTAAGTTCATCCAGCTGTTTCCAAACACAGTTCCTGCATCAATGGTGCAGTTTTCCATTTCCACCAATCGTGAGATAGTGTGCGTGTGTGTGCGTGTACCGTCATTGCAATGTCACAAGGGCGAGGCTACATCGCCGCGGCGCCATGTGCACTGGAGTGGACTCGCACAGCGGGGCGTGCGCATGCGCACTTGTTGCCACGACAACAGAGGGCCACGTGTGAACGGCGACTCGAGGGTTCAATGCCAGGTGGACATGATTTTGGGCAAAGGGAATCAACAGATGGCATTGCTTCCCCCCCCGCCCCCCATTAACTTTGTCCATTCCCCGTCGCCATCCCTTCCCCGTGTAAAGAGACTGCGTTGCCGCTCGCAGTTTGCTACGTAAGTGGAGCAGCGAGCCAACCTCTCTCCATACTCTTTGGTTTTTTGGGTAAAGTCACGTAGGTTAAAAGAAAACAAATAAATTAAATCACGACGTTTCGGAGGCAACACAAGCTTCCGTCTTCAGGTGAAACCGTGCAGTCACGAAAGCTTCAAATCTAGAATTAATACCCTCTACGGGGAGTTTTTACACACTTGATACAGCAATTTTGCTGTGATGGTTTCACCTGAAGACGGAAGCTTGTGTTGCCTCCGAAACGTCGTGATTTAATTTATTTGTTTTCTTTTAACCTACATGACTTTACCGAAAAAAACAAAGTATGAATCCTTGCAGTCACGAAAGCTTCAAATCTAGAACTTCTCTCCACTTTACCCGAGGGGCCGTCCATAAATGACGTCATGCGATTTTGGAAGATTTTTTACCCCCCCCCCCCCCCATCGTCACACGGCGTCACAAAAAGTCAGACCCCCCCTCAAATATGACATCACAAAGCTCTGACCCCCCCCCCCAAAAAATAAAAACATGCTTCAAATCGCTTTAAACTATTGTCATTGTAGTGCGTATTTAATGTGGCGCTGCATTCGGATGTTGTAGGAAAAAACATTTATTAAAATATTTTTTATTTAATTAAGTAGAACGTGTTGTCTATATTTATTTAAAGTTGCGCATTTTGATGTGACGTCACATTTCTCAACCCCCCCCCCTCGTCACACATCGTCACAAATGTCTGACCCTCCCCCCCCCAGGTGCGTGACGTCATTTATGGACGGCCCCTGAGCTTTATTGTTCGGGTGCCCGCCCGTAGAATTCCTGTGTCCCCCCCCCACCTTTCCCATGTTTCTGCTCGAGTTCTGTACCGGGCTCTTGTTGAATTAAAGCAATAAACAATTAATAAATAGATAGATAAGTAAAAAATAATTCATTAATAAAACAGACACCATTGCTTACGGATGAAATATCTACAAAAAAAAACTCACAGGAACAAAAAAATTAATTTAAAGAACCGGTTCGTAGAGAGTCATGCGTGGATACAACGAGAAGCCGCTGAGGTTCACAGCCCGTGCGGGTCGCGAATTCGTTGCGAAGTTCACAACGGAGAGGCACTCACGCCATGGCTTTCTGAGACGACGTCAAGCCCGTTTGCATGCTGTTCAGCGCCAATATCCGTGTGGCCCCCGTGCTCAGCTCGCCACTCCAATCTTGAACCTCCCTCTGTGCGGAGTGACACGCGAGGTGAAGAAGTCGCCGTGGCAATTATTACTCTTAGGTTATTTCGGTAAAGTCACGTAGGTAAAAATAAATAAACAATAAAATAAATAATAACAATAATATAAATAATAATAGAAATAAAATAATAAATCACGACGTTTCGGAGGCAACACAAGCTTCCTTCATCAGGTGTAAAAAGGCACAGCAAAATAACCGTAGGAGCCAGGAAGGTGAAGGTGGTCCTAAAGGACCATCCATGACTCCGTCTTTTAGGACCACCTTCACCTTCCTGGCTCCACCCACACCCCAAACCCCCCCCCCATCCTGCACCCGTCCTCCTTGGCTCCTCCCCCCTCCTCTTACCCTATATATTAATGTCCCGTCACAAATAACTCTCACTACAGTAATTTTGCTGTGCCTTTTTACACCTGATGAAGGAAGCTTGTGTTGCCTCCGAAACGTCGTGATTTTTTATTTTATTTCTATTATTATTTCTCTTATTTATTTTTATTGTTTATTTATTTTTACCTACGTGACTTTACCGAAAAAACCTAACAGTATGAATCCTTGCAGTCACGAAAGCTTCAAATCTAGAAATAGTGGCAATTATTGTTGGCACAGGGGTCCCTCAAACCCGGTCATGGCTCAAATGTGCAGAGACGCAACGGAGTGGCGCTCGATGCCGTTGAAGCGAGAAGAGACTTACCATGACCTTGAGTTCATGTCGCAGCAGCACAGTGAGAAGCACCAGCTGTATCTTCAGAGGGTGCCTCTGCTTTGGCGGAGCATTGCTGTTGTAACTCGCCGACCCGCCCGCACTGGACGCCTGTGAAAAAGAGCTTCATAGCTCATCGGATTCCTCCTCCAGTCTAAATGACGATTCTGATTGATTCTGACATTCTGCCGCAAGACATTACGCGTCAGTATCGGCACTTTTTTCTAATTTTCTTGCTGAGAAAATTTGAAAAACCGCCACTTTTTTAACATTTTCTTGCTGTTGATTTCACACCTGATGATGATTGCTTGTGTTGCAGTCGAAACGTCGTGAGAATTTTTATTGTTTTATATTTATATTATTATTTCCCTTCTACGTGCCTTTACCGTAAGAACCAAGAATATACCTCCTGTTTCATTGTCAGAAAAGGGTAAAACGTCTGTTCTTATTTTTCACGACGATTAATTTTAATTATCCACCACGGGCCACTCAGCTTTTAACTCTTGACCGTCGGTCGTCATCCATTCCGCGTGTTGCGCACTCTGACGCTCGTCACCTCTTTGGCAGAAATGTGGAGCGAGAGGTGGCAGTCGCCGGACACGTTACTGAAGCTCGGCTGCTTCTGCAAATGGAACCACTCCTCCCTTCCAGCAAACGATAGTTCCTGTAGGCAGGGGTGGGGAACGTCCGGCCCGCAAAATCATTTGATCTGGCCCTGCCAAGGCAACCGCAGGCGGGACTCGAAATTCAATAAATCTAGGAGCAAACCTGGAAAAGCAGTTGCGAGTAGCAACATCATCAATACGCAGCTAACATCACACGCCTCGCCAAAGAGAAGCAGTTCCAGCCATCACATTCGGGGTGAGTTAATTAAATGTTTGACCAAATATAACGGGCTAATTTTTAAGTTGATAATTTTGTATGGCCCTCGAATGATGTTATAAATATCCAAATGGTCCTTGGCAGAAAAAAGGTCCCCGCCCCTGCGGGGCACCGAACTGGCGGGCTGAGCAGAGCACGCGAGGTGCGTTCACTGTGCACTCGTATTGATATCAATCAACAGAACATTACTAACGTCGTACCGTATTGCAATTGTATTAAAGACGTTATTTTTCATGATTCTAAAAATCCCTAAGTCATACCATCACTGATAGTGCAATACAGTACTGTACGCTTTCTTGCACGCTACATATTTTATTTTGATGATGTGTACAAAAAAATTGTCAAAAAAATAGTAAAAAAAAAGCCAAAAATGCAATTGTAAATGTTGTGGATTCACTCTTCAACACACCGCTGGACTAAAGTAGTGAACTATTTGTCCTTTGTCAACGTGACACTGAATGACCGTGTTGGGTGGTGGAGGGTTACGACACATTTATAAATAACGCGATCTAACCCAAAAACGTTTATTATGAATAATATTGGTCGCGAAAGCCTACGTGTTAAATGTTATAGATTATTATACAAACTACAACAACAACAACCGCCATTCGCCACTATGTAGCGGTGACGTCACCACGACGCTTGTGCCAGGCTATGTGCACCTTGAGGCCACGTGGAGTGTCGAACGCCCGCTGGAAGGAGGTCAGGGGGCAGACCCAGGTGCTATGGGATGACTGACTGAGATGACTGGCAGATGCACCACCTGTGCCCCCTACTGTGCCAACTTGCTGTGCTTTAGCCACCCGGCGCTCCGCTCGTTGTTGTGAGCGTCGCTCTTCTGCCCTTCGTTGTTGCTGGAGGGCGACTGCCTCCAACTGCCCAGCATCGTCCTTCACGAGCCTCCTCCACTCAGGCCGATCTTGATACCGCTGGTACCAGTCATCGGCAAATCCACTCAGCTCCACGTCCTCTTGTACCATATCAGCTCCATCTCCTCTCTAGCCCGTGTCGCGCCCATTTAGCCCCCTCTATCCGGCTGAACAAAAGCTGTTTAGGCATGCAGTGGCTGGGTATGCAGGCTACATGACCCAGCCAAACTACAACTATATACACACTTTGTAGTAATTGCATGAGTCTCCTTTCTCTACACCTCCGATTGTTCACCATGTAGATGGCAGCATGCATCGTATTGAGATTTGAAAGGGTGCCGCGCGTTTGTTAAGTTGCCGAAAGAGCAACTGCTGCTTTTTTTGGTGGGTTTTTTTGGCAAACACTTTTATCGTCAGTGAATGAAAAACGTTGCCAACGTTTGAACCGTGCGGTTCACTCGGCTGTATTAGGTACACAGTACATTTATTGAAGCTGTGATGATGTTCACCAACAAAACATCAAGCATCCCTTTGTAAACTGAAGCCCTCAAGCAACCCATCAGTGCTCTCCCGCTGTCATCTGTATTGTCTTGGTATGCTCTCGCATTGTTGTTATTGTTGTTTTGCTGCCTTGCCCAAGCTTACAAATCTGCAAAAATGTATATACAAGTGCAATTTGTACTTGCACGCTTAATCTATATTGCATAAATGTATGTTGAACTTCTCTCGCACCATGCGTAGTCAACCGTGTTAATCGGAGGTGTGGGAATTGATGATTTAATTGCTTAACCTGTCTCTATCTCACTCCTGTATCCTTTCTTGTTTTTTTTGGTTGACATAAACCTGCTGACCCCCTCCCTACTGGACACCTGCGATAAAAGAGCTTCCTGGCTCATCAGACTTCTCCAGTCCTTAACAAAGGTTCTGATCGCGATTCGCCACGCGTGGTGACGGACACGCGTGTGCGTGCGTGCGCCGGGTTAGTTGGGAGGCGAGGGCCCCCGAATTGACCTTCAGGGAGATGTCAACGCAGCCCAGGAAATCGTCCGCCGCGTCGTCGTCCTCCTCCTTGGCTGAGTGGCTCTTCACCGACTTGACCACCTGCTTCAAATACCTTACACATAGTACACAGTGGCATATGTCGTCAAATAATGATAATCATAATAATTTGCAATCCTTATTGCATGTCCAGGAAAGCCGCACCGAGTCTCGAGGTGTCTATGCGCATTGGGATATGTTTGGCCATTAACATTAACGAGTGTTATTTTCCGGATTGAATCGAGGCTGGCTTGGAATGGGGAGTATCCATAAAGTTCCAGGTATGTCTATCCATCATAATAAAGCGATATCATTGTGCACTATATTCCTATAATATTATGTGCAAATCAATAAAAAGCATCACTGTGGAGAATGTAAACAGCAAACGGATCAGCACATGTGTTTATCTCTTTCATATTAGTTCGTCTCTCCACATGAAATTTTTTTAAACATTTTGGTATCCAGAAATGTATCTCAGCACATCGCGCCAGACTGTACGAGTGAGTGTCTAAGCGAGTGAGATTGGTCTGGCTTAATTGAAGGACTGCCTACATGCCTAGTTTCAATCGTGCAAGGTTTACGGTGCTGGTGTGAGGTCGCAGAAATAGACCACGTGTTAACCACATAGGCTTTCGTGACTAATGGTATGATTCACAACAGATTTTTTTTTGGGTCATATCAGGTAAGTAAAATGTTGTGTCATGAACCCTCCTCCACCCGACACGGCGAACTAATGGACTGCAGGACGTTTTCACAATGCTGGCGACTTCGTGATAATGTTGGTTGTAACAACCAGCAAAACACCCGTACACAATTGTTAAATGTGTGTGGATCGCTCTCCAACACACCGGTATAATTAGACCTCGGCAAGGTAAGGTAGTTTACCATTTTTAATGGGTAAAAGGGAAAAGGTAAAGGTGTCGACATGCCAAGGGGTAAGGTAAAGGGTAGGGTAAAGGTAGCGAGAAGTATTACCCGGTAAACACCTTGTTTACCTACTACCCAGTTTACCTACTACCTTGTTTACCTACTGCCTTGTTTACCTACTACCCAGTTTACCTACTACCCTGTTTACCTACCTCCTTGTTTACCTACTACCTTGTTTACCTACTACCCTGTTTACCTACCTCCTTGTTTACCTACTGCCTTGTTTGCCTACTACCTTGTTTACCTACTGCCTTGTTTACCTACTACCTTGTTTACCTACTGCCTTGTTTACCTACTACCTTGTTTACCTACTGCCTTGTTTACCTACTACCTTGTTTGCCTACTACCTTGTTTACCTACTACCTTGTTTACCTACTGCCTTGTTTACCTACTACCTTGTTTACCTACTACCTTGTTTACCTACTGCCTTGTTTACCTACTACCTTGTTTACCTACTGCCTTGTTTACCTACTACCTTGTTTACCTACTGCCTTGTTTACCTACTACCTTGTTTGCCTACTACCTTGTTTACCTACTACCTTTCTTACCTACTACCTTGTTTACCTACTACCTTGCTTACCTACTACCTTGTTTACCTACTACCCTGTTTACCTACTACCTTGTTTACCTACTACCTTGTTTACCTACTACCTTGTTTACCTACTACCTTGCTTACCTACTACCTTGTTTGCCTACTACCTTGTTTACCTACTACCCTGTTTACCTACCTCCTTGTTTGCCTACTACCTTGTTTACCTACTACCTTGTTTACCTACTACCTTGTTTACCTACTACCTTGTTTACCTACTACCTTGTTTACCTACTACCTTGCTTACCTACTACCTTGTTTACCTACTACCTTATTTACCTACTACCTTGTTTGCCTACTACCTTGTTTACCTACTGCCTTGTTTACCTACTACCTTGTTTACCTACTACCTTGTTTACCTACTACCTTGCTTACCTACTACCTTGTTTACCTACTACCTTATTTACCTACTACCTTGTTTGCCTACTACCTTGTTTACCTACTACCTTGTTTACCTACTACCTTGTTTACCTACTGCCTTGTTTACCGCTCGCTAAAAGCTCCGTGGCGCAGTCCGTGGCCTCCATTTAGAATTGGAATCATCGAGATTATTCTATATGTATAAAGCGCTCTACCTAGCATTTACCTTGTTCATGTGTAGTGCCCCAGTAATTACCCTGTAATCGGGTCATTTGTATGGGGTAAGGGTAAAAGGTAGGGTAAAGGTAGGCTCGTTGCTTCTGACCTTTTACCTTACCTGCTAAAGGGTAAAAGGTAAGGGTAGAGTGATTGTATTGTGGTAAGGTAAAAGGTCGGATAAAGGTAGGCTCGTTGCTTTTGACCTTTTACCTTACCTTGCCGAGGCCTTGGTGTGATGCTGCTGTAGCAGTAATACGTTAAACACATTTGCCAATCACGTGACAGCTTAATTAATTGCGAATCACGTGATAGCCAGACTGGGATAAGGTGGATGCGGAGCTGACCTGTGGACGCCTTTGATCGTGTGCACTTCGTGCAGTGTCTTGACGGCGTCCACAACAGTCAAGTCCTCGTCATAGTCCCTGCTCCACCGGACCACAGGAACACGTCCGACGATTAAATGTCCCAAAACATAAGAATAGATGTTTTCCCTTTTTGGCAATAAAACAGGAGGTGTGTTTTAATGTTCAAACACCAAATATATTTTGCAAGGCATCAAGTCCGCATTAGCCACACGTGCTTTTGCAAAATATGCAAACAAGCTCCGATAATAATAATGATGATGTCTGCATCGTCTTTGAAACTGATTGGCCGACACCAGAGACAGCAGCCTTTTTTAAGGCCTCGTCTCTGCACCAAAAGGGGCGTCCATAAATGACGTCACGCGATTTTGGCCGATTTTGGACTCCCCCCCCCCAATTGTCACACGGCGTCACAAAAAGTCAGACCCCCCCTCAAATATGACGTCACAAAGCTCTGCCCCCCCCCAAAAAAATATAAAACATGCTTCAAAAACTATTGTCATTGTAGTGCGTATTTAATGTGGCGCTGCACTCTGTTGTAGGTGAAAACATTTATTGAAAAGTATATTTAATTAAGTAGAACGTGCTGTCTATATTTAAAGTTGCGCATTTTGATGCGACGTCACATTTCTCAAACCCCCCCCCCCCCTCGTCACACATCGTCACAAATGTCTGACCCCCCCCCCCCCCAGGTGCGTGACGTCATTTATGCACGACCCCAAAGCGAACAGTACAAAGGCAATGCAAGTATCAGATCATTTATCGATCGGGTTGAGCAGTTATATCTATGGGACCTTTTTTGCCAGTATCAAAAATAAAGGTCTCATGGATTAAAGGTTCCCATTAACGTCGGCGAATATCTGCTCGCTTCATTTCAATAAATCTATATGCTAAGTGCCGTGTCAATCCGCTGATGGATAAAGGCCTCCCCATGCCTAGTCGAGTCATTGGGGGTTGTTTGATGGATGTCACTCGCCAAGGATATTTAGCCATGGCTGGGAATCGAACTCGGTCACTCAGTTGCACAGCCCAGTACCCTAACCACAGCAAGTACCACTCCTCCACATTGCTCTTCGTAAGATCACAATATCCTAACAAGCTCAGCTGAATAACAGACCCGTGCGATTACTCTCAGACGCAGATTTGCAATTGGTCTGTACATAAAAAGATGAGATTGGTTGTTATGGATATGTGGGCATCTGTCCCAGATTTATCTGTACAGCGCATAAAAACTGCTTTGTATAATTGTACAATTATATTGCTAATGATTACTAATCCATAGAAGCGGTGTAAACATATTTGATAATCACAACAATCTTACCAAATGTCCAGATGAAATACTCCATTTTTTATGTCCGTCACATCTCTGAAAAAAATATGTAAAAACAATTGTAAAAACTGCTTAAATATTCACCATTTTTTTCTTTTTACAAACATGTATAAGTTATAAATTCCACTTAAAAAGACACCGGGCATGCAAAGAGTCGCATTAATTAACATCTCCATGAAATTTACAAATAGAAAAAATAACCCCAACAATCGGCGTTTCTAATTAAATGACAGTGACATCACCATAGCACCTGCACCAGGCTAGGTGCACGTTTGGGAACTCGCAGAGAAACACACGCACACATGTATCACCCAGCCATGCTCACCTCCGATTAGCACGGCTGGCTACATACGATGTGAAAGTAGTTCAACATACATAACCATCGAACAAAGACGGTCACCGCATCGCGCGCTTTCAGATGTGCTTCTGCGGCCGTCTGGAACGCTCTTCCTACCCGTTATTAGGAAGCCACTGGAGCTACGCACTTTAAAATTATTTCAATTGAAAGTTCATTTCTTTAGAACTGCTTTTTGTGTTTAGTTTGTTGTCCTTCCCCCGCACCTCCGATTAGCACGGTTGGCTACGTACGGTGCGAAAGAAGTTCAACATACATATCCTCCCTTTCTTACCCTTGCATCCCATCTCCACCTTCCCTTCGATATGTCACGAGCTCCTGCACTCACCCACATCACGTGACCCCACACTTTCCCACCTCGCCTCATGATGTGTGTCTCTTCACACGTTCATGTGCGAGTCGAATTTCTGACGCTCATTCAAAAATGGCCGGTATTTGTGCTGTGGGCTTCCTTACGTGCACAACACCAAGGCTTGTCGTTTGTAAATGCACAGAGTAGCAGGGAGTGATGCATGCTTGCTGGAATTACATTTAGATAGAGAAAAGTTAACACGTGGATTAGAGGACATACGCAGGTAAGATATACCATAGCGACTGTGGAGAAAAGCGAGTGGGCTTGGGCAGGATGCGTCGTCGCTGGAAGGAATGACAGAAATAAAACTCAAAAGTTTAACTAATTTTATTTTACAAGGTAAAGCCCACTGAGCTATTAGCTCTTTAGCAGAAGCGACCTAACCACAAATGACAGCTCAACGCGTTGGCGTATCATGTTAATTATTTTTTGATCGCAACCAAATTCTCTAAACACGTGTTTCTAAATGTGAAGGTAAATGCATGTGACCACGGGAAGAGAGACGTGCAAACGCCAAATATACAAGGGGTCAGGGTTGGGATAAGACCCACGACCTCCTGCATACCAGGCGAGAGAGATAACATCTCGCCACCGCGGCACGGAAATGGCAGCCATTGGACGAAAAACCACCCGAGAGGAGATGGAGCGATGAAATCAGATCGTGTGCAGGTGCTTTGTGGACTGTAGCATCACGGGACTGTGAGGGACAGCATTGGCTTAGGGAATCCTTCATCCATCGATCGTGGCTTGCTAGTGATTATGATGCGTGCTGTGTGCCCAGGGCCTTGTCATCCCAGTGTTTCAGAGACGTGGCGTCGGACAAGAAGTGAAGACTTCCTCACAAGCTGAAGCTCTCGTTCCAGACGGGGTTGAGCGTCTTTGTTTTGATCTTGGTCATGCACGCGGACTTGCTGAACGAGCACTTGTTCTCCTCTGCCAACGGTTTGGCGTCGCTGTGCCTCTTCTTCTTCTTGTCGGCAGCATTCCACGCGTTCGGCGTCACCTCTCTGTTTCCTGACCCCTGGATCATTCCAAAGATGCAGTAGGGGTCACTGAAACCTGAACGGAAGAGGCGAGTGGACACTGCATGAGACGACGCGAATCGGCACGTTTGACCGTTTAAAATGAAACACACTTCGTCATTATCTTAAACGTCAACAGCCACTGGCGATCCACTTTGTGGTGAGGGTCTTCCCACGCTGTCGCCACCTCTCATTATGCTGCAATGTCACGATCCGTGGAGTACTTTTACGTGACATGATTCTACCTCGCTCCATCTCCGCAGAGGGTGGGTCACTATACCAGTGACATACTCAGTGAAAAGTGAAACAAAATGTGCTCCTTTCACCACCCAGCGCTCACCAGCATGGTGAAGTATGATAAGATCTGCACGTGACTGATGCCCTGCATACAAGATTTCCTCACTTAAAACCTCGTGTGATTTTGAAATAATTTCAGGCTACAAGGCCACTTTTTGCCCCCCGCAATTTTATCCCGGTTGTGGCATTGGGCATCATGCAGTGTAAGAGCACCATGACATTTAAATGTATTAACATAACAATTACAATGTATAAATCCATCACCTCTCGTGGCCCTCCAATGAAATCATAATTAAAATGTATAAATTTAAATATATACATTTCTTTATAAATGTGTAGTGTAATAGCGCCGATTGTTGTCCAGCAGCGGCAACTGCGGTGGACGAGCAGTGCACACGCCGGTGAGCGTAGACGCGGGTGTGTGTCGGCAGGGCGGAGGAACTGGGGCAAGGGGCACAGAGACCCCGTCTGGAAGTCCCTGGAACCCGCTAGTGGGTTCGAGAAGGGAGGCGCGGCCAGGGCGGAGCCAGGCCGTGCCGGGTAGCATAAAAGCAGCGGAGAGTGGGAGCTCAAGGCTGCCGGTTCTGGAAAGTGGACTCATTTCGTCATCGCTGCCGTCTTCGCTAGATATTGCGCGGCCGGATAGTTGTTGGCTATCTCGGTCGGCGCCGTCGGTGTTACACGGTCAGGGTTGTGTTTAGGCTCGGCTAGACGACTAGGGAGAGTGCGAGGGCGAACCTGTGAAGTGTGAATGTGTTAAGAAAGAAGGTGCCTCCTGGAAACCCTTATCTCTGAATCACTGACACACAAATGTATCAATTCATCGGCATTCTTTGCTGCAATTTAAACGATTAATTTTAATATATACATTTAAATTATTATTATTGCATTGTAGGGCCATGAGAGAGGAAATGGATACATTGGAACGAGAGACCCTTTCAACCAGCAGTGAATAGATGATGATCATTATGAATTAACTTTATGTTCATGGGTATCATGTGTACCCGTACGGCACAGGAAACAGAGCATTGTGCTTCTGTGATGTACAGTGGGCACTGTGTCGTTTATATGTTGACATCTTGGGGCTACCTTCATCCAGCAGTAGACAGATCATGCCTGTTGATGATTGGCGACTCGGACGAAACTATCAATCCGTGGCACAGGAGACAATGGCTATTTTTCCGTGAATTTTCAAACCTTTTTTTAAAGACAACCACAAACTGAAAAGACACACCAAGCCGGGCTCACCATTGACATCCTTTGCTGCAAGGTTTCTGGCCTCGATCACCTCCACAAACAGCGTGTAGGATGGAGGCTGCAGGAAAGAGAAACCAAACAGAATATACTACTCACACGCGTGTGTGCACGTATGCACAGTCACAAATAAACACGTGCATGCCGGTCGGTTTGCAAAATACGCATGGTACAGTTTGAAAAAATGATGAACATTTTCCTCCTCCGTGGTTGGAATATTGCGGGCACTCGCACCTCTTCCAAGACGCCTGGCCGGCATGGAAGAGTAGGCCAAAAATAACCCCCGAGAGGGAATCTGTAGAGCTCCCTCCAATGGATTCCCTTCGCGCCAGCAGTGGCATGATCACGTAATGTCCGGGATACACCTTTACCTTTTACGTGTTATGGTTAGAATACAATTCTAAAGACAAGAGGATTCCGATGAAAACTTTATGCTTTCTACAGAGTGAGAAGTTGCAGAGGTGTCCAGGTGCATTCCATCCAACCCCCCCCCCCCCCCCTTGGCTTTCTCCAGACAAGAGTTGACTGTGTTTGGATTCATCTTCTTGGTTCTTTCGGTAAAGTCACGTAGAAGGGAAATAATAAAATAATAAAAATTAAACATAATAACATATTCTCACGACGTTTCGGCTACAACGCAAGCAGCCGTCCTCAGGTGAAGAATGAAACACCACCAAGCTTGGAGCGTATATTTAAGCTAGGTTGTAGAGGGAAGGAGAGCGCCTTGACAAAATAATTTGCATATCAAGAGGAATTTAGCATATTTTTTATGTTTTATTTTTATTATTTTATTATTTCCCTTTTACGTGACTTTACCGAAAGAACCAAGAAGATGAATTCCTGCAGTCACGAAAGCTTTAAATCGAAATGTGTTTGGATTGTCTTAATCACCGCACGATTCTTGACTTTGTTCACAGCTGCGAGGTGCTCGTCCACACTTTTATTGAAGACCTGCAAAACAGCCACGGTCGTAATTATCGAACTTGTCGGCAAGAAATAGGGCAAACGGATTGCAAACACACAAATAAACAACTTAACACGGAGGCTTTCAAACGTGTTAACACTGGTGAGACTCGGTCATGAAGAAGGCTGTCTCTGGTGAAGGCCAATCAGTTTCAAAGACGATGCATAGATTATATCAGAGCATGTTTGGTTTGCCTGTTCACCACAGGTACGTGTGGTTAATGCGAACTTGATTCCTTGCAAAAGGTTTCTATTTGGTGTTTGAACATCTTAACACTTCCTGTTTGATTCTAGATTTGAAGCTTTCGTGACTACAAGGATTCATACTCTTAGGTTTTGTCGGTAAAGTCACGTAGATAAAAAAAATAGAAATAATAATAAATCCTGTTTTATTGCCAGAAAAGGTAAAACCTATTCATATTTTTCATACTTTGATTTTGGCAAAAAAAGGTCCCATGATATAAAAAAAACAATGGTGCAAACGGTTAGCACCGTGCTCAAAACATCGCGCTGTCGAAGTTTGAATCCCCATCATGGTGAACGTCAGTGACAACTCACGAATCTCACCAGTTCACCAACTTGCACTGACCGGTAAAGTGTGATCAAGCAACTGCCACGATGACCTCGGTGCAGGAAAGAAACCTTCATCCAGCAGTGGATTGATAAGGAGTGTAAAAGCCTAGCTTTAATCATCCATTAAACCTAATTTTAACAGATTACATGTACGGTCTGTTCTCCTATAAAGCGGTAGTTGCGTTCCAGAAGAACACGGCGTTATTTGAGAATCGCGTTATAATAAATGACATATACTATAAGGTAAAGCACAGTTGGCGATAACACGTGAGATGCGTATGCAGGCTGAACAAAGACTGAGGCGTCTGGGTAGCATCTAGAAGAATTCAGCAGCATCCCACTGCCTTGTTGTGTGATGATGCTATGCCGAGGCAGCCGTACGACCGCTTATTCCGACGACGTCGCTCCGGTCTCTCAATCGCGTTATATCCAATTCGTGTCTGCGTTATAAAAAAAATGTGTTCCTTCATACATTCATTGCGTTAAATACAATTCGCGTTATGAAAACAACAACACGCGTTATAGGAGAAAAGTCTATCAAAATGCGGTGGCCATTCAATAAGGTATGATGGCCCAGTCAATCAAACCTTAACACAATGAGGGCCAGCCAATCAGGTTTAGTACGTGGCTTATGCTGGCCCATGATAGTAAACAAAAACTCACATCTGCGACTCCTAATATCCGTGGAGTCAGGCCGATCTACAGTTCCTCCCACTACGCATGGGTCAGCACTCCTATTATCAGTAATTTATCAAACAAGAGGTCAGAGTTACCAAACAAATACCGAATGAACTGCTAAATGCATCCTATTGATTGCCTTGGGGGGAGTGAGTCATGTCGTTTAAGCCCATACACACTGAGACGTATGTTCATGAAATAAACCGAATGACACGTGTCCTTGAAATTCTATTGAACTCAGAAGAGATGAGTGTTCGAGTGCTAGCCTGGGGCAAACGAACATCACAACCTGTGGTGCAGTGAACACGGAGCTAAGTAAGTAGCAAGCCATTTCAAGCCTTAACCGTTAAGATCAATTTAATGATTAACTCTGCATCGATCACACAACAACCAGCATTGGGCAGCTCACCGTCACCGTGTTCGTGGTGGATGCTGTTACCTGCTGCACATAGATCAGAAGCTGGTTCCTTGAGATGTTATTCTCATCTTCGTTCTCACGCTCGCCTATCCAGTGCTGAACCATGTAGACGGTGTCTTCATACAGCGTGTCCACCTGCATTCCACACGGCATGAAAGTGAAATACAGCGAGACCCTGGTTGTCACGTTCCCGATTCAGACACTTAATTAATTTGGTCAATTTAAAAAAACAAACTTGAACTGTTTGGGCTGACAGTCACAGACATGCACAACCTATATGGCCACGTTAACGGCACAGACGGGTAATTTGCCACGACCAATATGTACAGACACGATGTCAAAACGATTGCCTTTTTCCATCCTGCAGTGACAACAAAAGTGCTGATTACAAGTGACCTATTTTTACTACATTTCACAAACGTTGAAGACGCTTACCTCCGAGTTCAAAGCCTCCATGTCAGCTTTGAAGGAGCTTGACGACTCCGTCTTCGGTGGCTCCATCGCAAAATAACACTGGCGCCTCAACCCAGTTCCCTTTTTAATAACTCTTGCACAGCCTTGGAATTAGCAAATCTACGTACAGTACTTCCTTCGCTGCGTGTGTGAAGCACATACTGCTTGGGCAAAGGGGAGGTGGGTGACTTTTGGCCAAACTCAAGTGTACAACTTAGCCAGACGCATTTGCATTTCTACAATGAAACACATTCCTGTGAGAATAAAAAAGCATATATTTACTATCAGTTTTGTTTTAGTCAAAATAAAAACTCGGTCCTGCAGGCATCGTAGATTATTTAAAAAAAACTTTATATGCAATTCACTTGGTACACAGCTGCTAGTAAAGATGTGGAAGTTCTCTCAGATACTGCAGTCAGCCAATGATCCACACACTTCATAAAACCACGTTCAGATTGAACATTTATAAGAAAAAAAAACACACATTTTGAAACTCGACTTAAAGCGAGACGTACATTTATGTGGCCAAAGTTGTGAATGGGAGTTGGTTCAATAATGTTGGAGCACATTTCACGAAAGCTCTGTTTGACAGTGCCAGTGTGAGAGGAAAGGACATGACCTGCCAGAGGAATCACAGTTGACTAACGGAATTGCACAATAATGATTGCACATTGTGATTGGTTCAGCAAGATATGGACAATTGGGAGGGATACAACTGGCAAACACAACGGGATATCTGTATTTTGAGCAATGAATGAACGTGGACCGACATCAATGTGATGAAATAACGAGGCAAGTAAGCACACGATGGAGTACCTTTGGAAGATTACATTTGATTATGAGAAGCAACATTCCAATATGGAGAGGAAAGTTTTCATGCACCTCACATTACCTGCCATGACATTAATTGGGAATCGTGAACTCTTGACAAAGAATGTGGAAAATAATGCTGAAAACTGCACACGAAGAAATGCTAATAATGACAATGAGAGACATCAAGAGAAACACAGGGATAAGAGAACATAAATCTTTGATTATCTTGTTAACCAGTACAGAAAAGTTGGCTCGGACAGGACACATCACTGGATGTCGAAACGAGGGAACACACACACACATAAGATGATTCTAATGGCAGCGATGGTGCTATGAGGTCAGTTTGTGTGCAGGAGCCAGAGGGATTGTGGGACCACAAGATATTGATGGATGAGGACGACATGGGGAGGCATTAACCAGTGTGGATAGATAATGGATGATGTTGATGATGATTCAGTAAAATCTTATTCAGTTTTTTTAACTTGTAAAAACACTGCAAATTGTGAAATATACATATAGTCAAATTGTGAGAATAACAATTGTCTTTATTTATTGTAGTAGTTGCAGACATAAGATCCGAGGTGGGCATGAATTAATCATAATCATCATCAGTTGTCATTACAGCATTTGTTTTTTTAATGGCTGTCAATTAAAATGCATTCTTATTTTATAAATACAATTTTTTTTTAGCACTAATTAGATCAGTCTACATTGCTTCCCACTCAACCCCTCACCCTCCACGTGCCTACTTGTAAGAACACACATTTTCGAGCGCTAACAGAATGAAAAAACACGTATAGAATCATAATAACTAGTTTACCATGTTTTTTTTACATAACTTGTACAAAAAAATATCTGTTGCTGTATATACATTTCTAAAGGTTAAATCTTAACGTTTAACAATAACAAGACGACACTTCAATGTCCAGAAGAAAAAAGTAAATACTGTGCAGTAAGTAATATTGTTTTTACAACTTACTTACAGTAGTGCTGATAATATTTTAAAATTTTATCAAGAGGAAGTGGTCAGATGCAGAACTTCCACCACAGCATAAATAAATGCACATGCAATATTTGACTCTTCAACAAACCTACATTCCATTTCCTTCAAAAGTATTTGACGTGGGTTTTCAGCGCCAGTTCACAGTACACCAGTCTCACTACACTGACCCTACACATGTTACACCAAGTGGTGATGAAGCTTACATTTCCAGTATTAATTATATTTCAGTAGTACTCACATCATGGGCACAATTAATTACAAAGAAAACACGATCTCTTTGCCTAAAATAGCAGTGTGAACATTTCATGTTATTAATTTGTTTAATCTATTACGCCACAGATAACGAACATGCAGTGCCCCGTTCTACGACGTACAATAATCAGACGTTAGGTCTCCTTTTTACGTCTGTCCCTCCACATAAAAAACAAGTATTTTTGACATATCCTATCAGCCACACGGCCTTTCTAGCAATGCTTTATTGCAGCAGTATTGGCTCAACACAAACAAACTATGGACTGGTTTCGACATGCAGTGTCTTTTCAGCAGAGATCATGCAGCTCTACCAAACCTGCTAAAGTCGGACCGTGTAAAAAAAAAAGTTTCAAGAGAGTGGGGCAAAGTAAGTTATGATTATAATTAAATAATAAGCTTGAGCCCTTTGTCAACAAGTGGTGGTTTATGGCCAATCATGAGAGTTGTTTGACCGTACAGGCAAAACAACCACAACAGCTGGTAACTCGTAGTGTGCTATGAGCTATGGCATTGGGGAGGAAGGCTGACATTAATTATCTGTTGTTCGCAGCCATCACAGTGGCCAACAGGGACTCTGAATGGGTTTGAGGGGCTGGAAACCCCTCCACCATCACTTACATTATCCCAAAAAAATAAATTTTAACGAACAAAATAAATAAGCCTATGCCAGAGACCCCGGGGGGACAGGCCCCTACGACATGTCCTGGCCAAACTCCATCTGGTCGAGCCAGGAGATTGGCTTCATAGAACGTTTGAATTATCACCGTGGAGGAGAGGCTGCCATTCCTATCGGGAGCTTGACCAAGACCGCCGAGTCCTCCGTGGAATACAGGAGGTCCGGTGGTCTGGTTCTGACTCCAGTCACTACGAGGGGTGGACAGTCCTCCGCTCGGCAAGAAACTGTCAAACAACAAGGAGTAACTCTTCTTCTGAACAACATAATGAAGGGGGCGTGGGAGCATGGTGGTGAGGTGTGGGAAGCTGTGCATCCCAGGCTACTGTGGGCTCACCTCCCCATAAAACTGAGGCAAGGATTGTTGGTGGTAGTGGCTTCCATCCCCACTGAAGATGAACATCAGTGGTGGGATGCAGGCAAGGCTGATGAGTCAGATGTCTTCTATGACCTCATGTCCCGGGTGCTGACTAAAGTGGCCCCTCGGGATACAGTCATCCTGTCGGATGACGTTAATGCCAAAGTTGGTCATAACGGAGGCACCTGGGCTGGAGCGATTGGAAGGCATGGACCAGATCTGCTCAATAACGGTGCTTGACTTCTGTGAAGCCCCGTGGGCTTGTAATCACCAATGCTCTTTTGACATTTGTGCAACAACACACATCATGGATGTAGAGCAGATCCAATCAAGAATACCCACAATAACCTGGTCAACAGTTTGCTGATGAAAGTTGCAAGCGAAAAATCTCATCTTTTGCAGCTGGGGCTGGCATTGTCCCCCCTCCGGGAACCATGGAGGAGGCGTTCCGGACAGCTGAGAGAAAGCGAAATTCCCTTTCCCACAGCATCTCACGTCTAAAAATGAGGCTTAACCGCAGCCTTTGTTCAGAGGTTCGGAGACCTGTGCGTCACTGCAAGAATAAGTGGTGGTCATGGGTGGCTGAGGAGATGGAACCTGCCTCGACATCTTATGATCACGAATTCGTCTTTTAGTTCCATAACAAAAAAATACTTGCAGTGCCACATCTATCACCGTGCTTAAGGGTAAAAAAAACGTTCTTGAGCATTTCTGAGGTGATGGGGAAAAGGGAAACCCCTCAATCCAGATGATATGATGGGGAAAGGTTGGGTTGACCATTTGCTGGGGCCGTTGTGCCTCAAAATATAAAGAGAAGTAGCCCCCAGTGTGCGCTATATATTTAGTATTCTTGACTATTATTTAATGTCGATTACTAAGGCCATTAAGTGATTTAATTCTGTCCAAAAGTGAAGAAAAAATACATAAGTGTATTAAATGTTGTCGATTTTTAAACGTGTTTAATCAATCGTAGCAACACATCGAGTTCGTTTTTGAACCTGCACATATATACTGTAATACCAAATAGCAACACAGCTAGTCGGAGTTGTTGAACGTATATAAATGAAATATAGCAACAAATCTAGACGGAGTATATCCTATGCTTTGAACCCCTTACCAGGGCCTACCTCATTACAGACCAATTCAGACCTTATTGGTCACCCCGTGAGCCTTATAAATCTCAACGCAAATCCTAAAAAGTCCCACCACAAGCGAGAAACACAAATAGACTCACCATTTTTTTTTGCCCGCATTGAAACGGCTGTACGCCGTATGAACTTGTACAAGAATACTGGGTTAAACCGTATGGGTTGACACGGTATGGTAGTGAATATTTTCTTATATAAGCGTACAACTTTATCTATCTGTGGTGAACGCTGCACTTTCCGTTGTTTTCCTGCAGGGGGCGCTGCAAACAGACGCGCCCCCTGCATGAACGACGGAGGCGCAGGGACAGACGTTCGATCAAGTTGGAATCGATCTGCAGACGGCGGTCTTCTCGCACGGCCAGCTGTGTCGCCTTAGATGACGTCACGCGCCTAGGGGGGGGGGGGCGTCAGACATTTGTGACGTTGTGTGACGAGGGGGGGGGGGTGAGAAATGTGACGTCACATCAAAATACGCAACTTTAAATAAAAATAGACACGTTCTACTTAATTAAATATACGTTTTAATAAATGTTTTCTCCTACAACATCAGAGTGCAGCGCCACGTTAAATACGCACTACAATGGCAATAATTTAAAGCGATTTGAAGCATGTTTTATTGGGGGGGGCAGAGCTTTGTGACGTCATATTTGAGGGGGGTCTGACTTTTTGTGACGCCGTGTGACGAGGGGGGGGGGTCAAAAATCGTCCAAAATCGCGTTACGTCATTTATGAACGGCCCCTTATCTCGATCCCACAATCCCAAACAGGTGTAAGTCCGCATCGAAGCGAACCCCCAGCAAGGCCATTGACTAAACGACGAGAGAAAATTCACACGAAATGTAATTTTCAATGAAGTCTTCCAGATGTAAAATGATTGAAGCTTTTGATGAGGAAATAAAATTATCTAATTCAAAACATAATACAATTCAAAACGGAGCATCGGGTGCTTGTGTGAAAACTCCGTGACGCTATCATTCATAATAATCATTAGCGAGTGACGTCACTCCACATGGAGATCCCCCTCATTAATAATCATGAGCGGGTGACGTCACTCCACATGGAGCACCCCCCTCATGAATAATCAGGAGTGACGTCACGCCACATGGTGCACACACCCCTCATTATTAATCACGAGCGGGTGACGTCACTCCACATGGAGCACCTCCCCCTCATTAATAATCAGGAGCGGGTGACGTCACACCCCCCTCCCCTTATTAATAATCGCGAGCGAACATTATTTTCGATTGAATATTTCTGATTAACTGCAATAACCCCTGCCTTGGACGGGCTGTGTAGGCTCGTACTTTATATCGCAGCCGAAGGCAGAAGCAGTCTTTATTTAGACTGGAGGAGGAATCCGATGAGCTATGAAGCTCTTTTCACAGCTTAATTTTGGAGCTTTCGTGACTGCAGGAATTATTCTTTGGTTCTTTCGGTAAAGTCACGTATAAAGATAAAATAATAAATTAAATAATAGCATACAACGATCTCCCTCTCTGTGCCTATGTTACTCTATGTATCTTGGTGATATCTGTCTGCTTATATGTCTGTCTATAGTTTTCTGGTTAGATTTTTTGTTGCTATTTCATTTATACCTGATGACGATTGCTTGTGTTGCAATCGAAACGTCGTATGCTATTATTTAATTTATTATTTTATCTTTATACGTGACTTTACCGAAAGAACCAAAGAATTAATCTTTTCACAGCTGCCCAGTGGGGGCAGGCACCGAGTTCGTGTCTCTACGCGACGCAGACCGCATTCACCCCCACGCAGCATGGCGCTGACTTACACTCACAACACGCCGATATGACGCCACGTCCGATCGTTTACATTAAAAACAAAGCGCTCCACAAGAAGGGCCATCGCTCGAAACGTCGCCGATCATTATAAAAAGGCGCAAGTGCGGTGACGATTGCGTTGAATTCTGTTATTGTGCTTTGTTCAATCGAAACGTCGTATGCTAGTATTTAATTTATTATTTTCTCTTTATACGTGACTTTACCGAAAGAACCAAAGAGTAATTCCTGCAGTCACGAAAGCTCCAAATTAAGTGTTGTGCTTTGTGTTTACTTGCATTATATAGGCGTGTGGTGACGTCACGCGCGATTGACTTTTGACCCCCCCTACACCCCCTCCCCCTCCACCCCCCTCCATCCCCACCCCCCTCCATCCCCACCCCCCTCCATCCCCACCCCCCTCCATCCCCACCCCCCTCCATCCCCACCCCCCTCCATCCCCACCCCCCTCCATCCCCACCCCCCTCCATCCCCACCCCCCTCCATCCCCACCCCCCTCCATCCCCACCCCCCTCCATCCCCACCCCCCTCCACTCCACCCACCTCCACCAAAATTTGGCGCGAACTTTTTGCGCAGCGGAAGCTTTTGCACGGCGCGTCGTCGTCGTCTCGACGCTTTGATATTTATTGAACGTTTTCGTTTTGTTGTAATTTTTTTTTATCTATTTAAAAAAACAACCCCTCAACGTATTGCCGTGATAATAATAATAAAAATAACATACAGACGAAGAGAAGAAAATGCAGAGATCCATCGCGTACGTTTGCGGAGTGTTCGATCCGTGTGGGCCTCGAGGGTAGCTGCGCGCTGGTTGTCGATGCTGTAATAAAGCAGCAACTTTTATAATCATCGTCGTCGTCGTTATTAGTATCTATAGCCCCCTTTTGTCAGGCCACTGCTTGGCGAAGGCCTCCCCACCACCCTGGGCGCGGATGTTCAAAAGTACCGTGCGCGTTTCGCGAAGGCGGGAAGCCTAGAAGTGCAGTACAACGTGTTGTTGTTTCCTGTATGCCCACCGTGTATGTAGTAGCCCTGGTGGTTAACCCCAGGTCCAAGCACAACCTGCTTGGCTTGCGAGATCTTGGTGTGGCCAGGGGCCTGGCAGCAAGAGGCTTGCTGAGGGCCCGGCTCCTGTATCTTTGTGTAGAGTTCGACGTTTCGGTCGCAACACCAGCAGTCGTCATCAGGTAGAACTGCATTTGAGAGACGTGACACGGAGACACGAGCAGAGAGACAACATGTGTCTGTGTTGTCTCTCTGCTTGTGTCTCCGTGTCTGTGTGTCTCTCTGTGTTGTCTCTGTGTGTGTCTCTGTCTGTGTCTCCGTGTCTGTCTGTGTGTCTCTCTGTGTCTCCGTGTCTGTGTGTCACCGTGTCTGTGTTGTCTCTCTGTGTCTGTGTGTCTCCCTGTCTGTGTGTCTCTCTGTCTGTGTCTCTCTGTCTGTGTGTCTTCGTGTCTGTGTGTCTCCGTGTCTGTGTGTCTCTTTGTCTGTGTGTCTCCGTGTCTGTGTGTCTCTTTGTGTGTCTGTGGCTCCGTGTCTGTGTGTCTCTCTGTGTCTCCGTGTCTGTGTGTCTCTGTGTTGTCTCTCTGTCTGTGTTGTCTCTCTGTGTGTATCTCTGTCTGTGTTGTCTCTCTGTGTGTCTCTCTGTCTCTGTGTCTCCGTGTCTGTGTGTCTCCGTGTCTGTGTGTCTCCGTGTCTGTGTGTCTCCGTGTCTGTGTGTGTCTGTGTCTCTCTGTCTGTCTCTGTGTGTCTCCGTGTCTGTGTGTCTCTCTGTCTGTGTGTCTCTCTGTCTGTGTGTCTCCGTGTCTGTGTTTTGTCTCTCAAATTTAGTTCTACCTGATGACGACTGCTTGTGTTGCAATCTAACCGTCGTATTCTATTTAATTTACGTGACTTTACCGAAGGAACCAAAGAGTAATTCCTGCAGTCACGAAAGCTTCAAATCAAGTTTATCTTTGTGTAGTTGAGTTTGTATGTTTGGCGTGGGGGTTTCTTGTGATTATTCCCATATATAAAAGTGTCATTGGTGTGGACAGAACACTCGAATGTAGCAGTACTCTCCTGAACAAGACTTAGGGCTCTGTATATGTACAGTACAATATGTTGAATTTATTTCGCGCCGTACGTAGCCAACCGTGCTAATCGCAGTGTTGCTCTCCTTGCAGGCTAAATGCGTAGATTTAAAACTAAAAGTTTTACAACTGATTTTTGTATTTAGTTGTCCTTCCCCCACACCCCCGATTAGCACGCTTGGCTACGTACGGTGCGAAAGAAGTTCAATGTACAGTATACATACAAAAGTTATTCCGGGTGAATCGTGATTCGTAATCGGATGCAAGAAGCCAGGGAAGACTGAATTAGATACAATTTGAACAGTTGGACGCAACAGAGTACTGTGTGTGTGTATATATTACAAGTGTCTTGAGTAATATGGACGTGTTAATACTTAACAATATAAACGAATGCAAAATATCGATTTAAAGCTTTCGTGACTGCAGGGATTCATAGTCTTGGTTCTTTCGGTAAAGTCACGTAGAAGGGAAATAATAAAATTAAAATAAAACAATTAAATTCTCACGACGTTTCTATTGCAACACAAGCAATCATCATCAGGTGTGAAAACCACAATTTTCTTGCTGTCGTTTTCACACCTGATGATGATTGCTTGTGTTGCAATCGAAACGTCGTGAGAATTGTATTGTTCTATTTTTATTAATTCCCTTCTACGTGACTTTACCGAAAGAACCAAGAATATGAATGCAAAATACATTGTAGCCCAAGCACGGAGTATTGTGCCTCGCCGTGTCATCCAAGTGGCAGGAATGCCATCATCGCCAGCATCTTTGAGAAGGGACGTGGCACAATATGGTTATTTTGACATCATTCGGCAACTTGAGTGATCGAGTAAGTTCGCTGTAGCCCGGGTCTGTTTGCACAGAGTCGTGGTAAAAGTGTCGCGATTTAGTTGTTGATCGCTAAGCCCAAAATTTCCCATTTTAAAACTGGAACGGGACATTTGGCAGCGTTAAAAGTTAAAACTCGGGTCTTACAAGTTGTTCGCCGTTTAAGATGATGCATACAGTATGTTGTCATTTTTGTTTGTTACGACTGCTTCCACACGCCAGGCTTGGATCATGTTAACGTGTTGGTTTTTTCTGCTTGATTATTGCACTTCTCTCATTCTCTCCCCACAGGTCTTTTTTCCAGCCAGCAAAGGGCCAACAGCCTGAGAAAATAAAACCCAAGCAGCCTGAGAAAACTAAGACAAAACCAGAAAAAGTGTACGTGTTAACTACCTCACCTGGTATACAGGAGGTCGTGGATTCGATCCCGACCCTGATGCCTGCTGTATATTTAGAGTTTGCATGTTCTCCCCTTGATCGTGTGGATTTTTATTCAGGTCCTCTAGTTTTTCCCTCCACATTAAAAAACATGCATTATCAGAGTATATTTTTTGTTTGCATTTTGACCACAGTATTGCGGTTAATGCAGTCATGATTCCTTGTAAAAGGTTTCAAATTGGTGTTTTAACAACTTAACACCTGTTTTGTTGCCAGATAAAATGGAAAAACCTCATGCATAGAGAGTATTTGGTTGCTAGACATTTATACATGATAAGCCACTAAGTTGAGCTATTATTTGTGGGCAAGTTGCTTCTGAAAAAGAGCATAACAGCTCATTGGGCCTAAGCTGGTAAAAAAAGTATAATCTAATACAAATTGATGCAAATATATTGTTCCTAGAGCATGGAGTATAATGCCACACCATGTCATCTAATTGCCAAATCCAAATGAATTATGAATGCTCATAAAAGCATCTTAAGGTTTTCTTTATCCTACCGTAGGATGTAAGCTATCGGATGTATCTTTGTCGATGAATGTGTAACATTGACCACTCGATCAACATTGGATAGCTGGATTAACGAACATTGTACTTGGTGAATTATTCATGGTTTAACTTGTTATATACTGCATGTGGATTTTGAGACGTAATTTATCCGTTGGTAAAATATCCAATGATGTTACATAGGAATTTCATCGTATAAGTTGTCTATAGTTTAACACGTAGGCTGTGTCGGGTGGGGGCGGTTTAACGACGACACATTTATATTTGTGATCTAACACAAAAAAAACCATCTATCATGGAATTTATCTATTATTACCAAAGTTGCTTTTGAAATGCGGCCCTCAATTTTGTGTAATTGTGTAACTTCCTTAGAGTGACGAAAACTCCACTTAAAGCAAAGAAGAATGGTTGCTCTCCACCTGCTGCTGACAACACCGAATCCCCCGTTAAAAGATCTAAAAAGAAAACGCGGCGAGTCCTGGAGAGCGATGATGACGATGATAACGACGACAATGTTGACGAGGAAGCACGTAACAACGGTGTGCCTAAGAGCACAGGCTCGGAAAAGAGCAAAACCACGGAGAGCACCGTTACCCCGGATAAGAATACGATGCGAGTAAAGAGGGAGACCCCAGAAAGGATGCCAACGCCAGAGCAGAAGAAGACTCCTAAGAATAGTAAAGTCTTAGTGGAGAAGGACAAAACAGCAGGGCATGAGGTGAAGTCGAATGGGAAGAGTAAAGAATCACCTGGCAAACAGAGTGAAGAGGAGGTCGACACCTCCACCTCTGAGCCAGAGGTAAAGAAACTTTGTAATTTTACACGTTTTTTACCGCATGATGACTCTGCTGCGTGGTATGAAATTTATTTAGACCTGGTTGTATGTGTAGTGGCTTCTCCAGTCTGGTTGACATCGAATTAAGTTTTTTAGCTCAATCGCCGACTGGTTAACATGCTCAAATAGCATGTTCACCAGAAAATCAGAAGCTACGTTTCTATAAACTGGATGTTAAACATTTCTAGCATTTAATTATCACACTTCACCTCCCCTTCAACTCCACTGGCTTTCCTTTTACCACAGCTGTCTTTGCAAATAGCTGATGGTAGTCTTTAAACCTCGCGATGGCCTTGCCCCACCTCATCTCGCCTCTCTCATCTACTTCCATGTCCCCTGTCATCCTTTTCATCCCCAATTTTCTCTGTCCCTCCTCCGTGCCCAGTCCCGTTTTTGGTCTTCACTCCTTGCATCCCTCCACTGGAATATACTTTCCTTGTACGTTAAGGAGTCCCCCTCCTGAATCTCCTTCCATTTCTCTCTAAAGCAAAACCTCTTCTCTATTGCTCTTCCCTTCCCTCACCCCTCCACTCCTTCTTGTCACACACGTACCCTTTTGTGACCCTAAGTACCCTCTCTCTGTCACTCATTCCTCAATCCTTGCACTTCCTGCCATCTAAATCATACTATTGGCACCGTGTTTAAAACTACATCAAGCGCCTTGAGTGAAGGCGCTCTATAAAATAAAAAAAATGCATATACATTGCGCATCAGCAATGCTGTGATCGGAACTAGCCAAATCTGGACAATTTACTAAATGAAGTAAAAACACTTCCCTGCTTGAGCTGGATGTACCTGACAAATACACCACAAGTCCTAATCTGTATTGAATGTGTGGGTGCTATTCACAGAAAAATTCATTGAATGAGGGATTTTTTATCATATACGTGAAAAATCTTTATCGACTAAATTTGGTTATAATACCATGCTGGTGTGCCATGACAACATTTTGGCAAAGAGATAACTTATTTGGCAGATTGCATGACTAATTGGAGATGTTTGTATTTTTTCTGTTTAATAGCCATGATGGTTTTTTCCCCCCACTTTCTGGTCCGCAGGCAAGCAAGGCAAAGGAGACTGAAAATGTGAATGCCAAGACTGGAACTTCAAGTCCCACGCTGCCCACATCCCCAGAAGGAAATTTGGTCATCCCAAAGCGCAAGACAGGTCAGGTGCCAGCCTTGTACATGGTTCTAAGAGACAAATAAAATTGAACTGTGACATGCAATTTATAATTCGAATTTGCAGTAAATGAGTGAAATAATAATAGAAGTAAAATTTTGAAGTGTCATTGTCATAAATAAGATGTATAAATTCACTAATTACATTCACTTATTATGTGACTTACAGTGCAATAATTGTTTAGAGTTTTGTTTTAATAGTTTTTTTTTTAATAATTGCTTATTACCTAAAAGTGATCATTTATATTGTGATGTGCAAAACAACTTGAAGCAGTGCTACCGTGTGACATTGTTGGCTTTTTAGAAGGCTGACGGTTGTACTATGGTCTTTTTTCTGTGAATGCTTTATAATGTATTGTTAGTTTGCTGTCTGTAGGTAATGCTGGGAATAATTATTTAGTTTGGCTTTTTACATGCCAATAACATGGTGTGATTACCATTAAAAACAAAATATACTTTTGAGTATTTTTTATAAGCCTCATTAACTCTATATAGGTCAGTGTTCTTTCACAAAGTTTCAGGGGAGGGGTGGGCACTTTTACCGATAAGACATCAGTGTGAGAGCCGCCACACGGCCTGCAAGGGGGGGGGTGTATTGTCGGGGGTCGCACTAAAGGCCACCATGGGCCCACCAGTGGCCCCAGGGGCCTTGCAATGCAGAACACTGCTTTGGATTAGTTAAAGGGGTGATGTTCACAGTCACAGTTGCTCACCAAAAAAAATGGATTTGTACGGTTAGGATTCAGAAAAAAATTAACCCGTAAAAACAAAGTTTTTCACTAAATCCTTTATATGCGTGGCATCGGTTTTATTTTATTATTCATTTCTGTTTTTCTTGAGTAAGAGTTTCATTTTTATCACATTGGTATTTAAATAAAAGATAAAAAAAAAATTCCTAAAAGGTGGAAAATTTTGGAAACATTTTTCACGAAAATAAATTGTCACGCACAACGAGTCTGTGTGCAAAATGTCAGCTCGATTGGATCACGGGAAGTGGGTTAAAAAACGACCGAAAGATTTGCACGGTCCTAAGCGCGCAAGCAAGTTAACTTAATATAAAGGATTGAAAAAGATTTTAATCGTGGCTCTCTGGCTTATCGTCCTGTACGCTTGTGTAGCCCGTAAACAATTACCTAAGCGGAAGCTCGATGCCTCCCCTGAAGCCTCGAATTCCTCCAAGAAGCCCAAACAAGAGGACGCAGGAGACACACGTGAGTTGCTACTTCCAGTTGTCTTTTGCCAACTTTGCAAAAGGAGATTGATTTCATGTAGCGCAAAGGTCTATTAGAAGAAACTCATGCAGAAGAAACCTAGGGGATGGTGATTTAGTTGTGGTTAATTAAAAAAATGTATATTTTGTTGATGCTTTGACAATACCCTTCAGAATTTGTTAATGTAGTTTACTCTGTGAGAGCCCATTGAGATGGTCTCATGTGGAAAGGAGACCTGGGAAATTCTGGATAAAAATGGTTATTAACTTCCAGTTCAGGTAAACGTGACTGTCATTTCAGATGCGAGCTATTATGTCAGCAAACATTGGCCTAATTTTAATAATGAGGTTCCCCAGAGATGACCTGCTAACGAAGAACTAAAACTACATGAGAATTATATTGCCTGCACTTATAAAATCGTGGTTTGGAATTTAGGCAAACTACTTATGATTAAATTTGGTTCACAAGTGTCATGGATCAGTGGTCTCAGCCTAGTCGGCAAATACTGCCCCTGAATTAGTTTCCATCATAACGATTTTGTTTATGACTTAGATTTTTTATATTTCATCTGAGAATTAAAATATTCAGTTTGCTGATTGTGAACGTTATGAATAGGGTGTATTTCATTACTAATAGTGGCATATTAAAAACACATGTCCCAGGCTTGAGTGTGCAATTTACAGCAGATGCTCTACTTTTGTAATTTTTATTAAAACATTTCCTTGTGGATAGTGACTGCAATAAATGTCCGTAATCAACCACAGTAAAGTGATGTGCACTGTTCTAACTCTCTTTTTATTTTGTTTAAAGCAGCCAAGAAGCAGGAGACGATTCCCACGAGCACAGAGCAAGGGGAGAATGTGGCCGAGCCAATGGACGTGGATACGTCGGCGACTGAAGCAGAGATCACGAAACCAAAGGACAAAGCAAACACAAGCGCAGACTCCGCACATGAGCCCACTGCTGAGGAGGGCTCCCCCGAGCGTGAAAAAAAATCTGTGAAGAAGAAAATTAAGGAAAGGATAATTTCTCCAGATAAGGCAGATGAGTCTTCAAAACAGACACCAAAGAAGAAAGCAACAGAGAAGCCAGCCCCCAACAGCAAGGGCAAAGAAGTCATGAGCAGCTTTTTTGGTGAGGCTACAGTAACGTATTGTACTGCAGTGTTTTTTGTGGTTTCACACAGTCAATAGGGGTGACACCCTGGCAGCGCGCACATGGGGCGTCAACGGAGATGGGGTGAACCAGGTTGTAACCGTTTGTGACCTTCTCGTGCCTTCAGCGCCGAGGAAGAGCTGTGCCAAGGTCATGGAGGAAGAGCAGAAGGTGCTGGAGGAGAATAAGAACACGGCAGATGAAGAGGTAGAGGAAGAGAAAGAGAAGACGGACAAGGAAAAGGCTGTTGACAAAGATGTTACACCGAGCCCCAAGCCTATTAGCAGGTATTTATAAATCTTTATCAAGATACTCAAGTTTGCTAAACATTCCATAAAGCAGTCGAATCATTGGTCAGTACAGCACAGTGACAAATAACAAAAATTCCTTTCCCTTATAGCCCAAACTTATAAGCTTAACTTTTACTACATATCTGGAGAATTGGTTGAGACTGAAGCGAGCTGCTTGGTTGATGTTGCTTATAAGAGCAGTTTACAACTTGTCAACACTTTGGGCAGGTATATAGTGTCAACAGGCAAAAGATCAAGACAAATGAAGCGTTACAGAAGTGTGAGCCTTCCTATTTATGTGGAAACTTGTTCTCATTTACAGTAAAACCTTTGATTGTGAGTAACTTGGTCTGCGAGTGTTTTGCAAGACGAGCAAAAATTTTAAATAAACATTAATTTCATAAACGAGCGAAGTCTTGCAATACGAGTAGTACGTGTATACGCTTTGTCTGCCGAGCGTCACGTGATCACAACTGATATACGAGTGCTTTGGATTACAAACACGTTTCCAGAACGAATTATGCTCGCCATCCAAGGTTTTACTGTATTTGTAATTCTTGTTTCGTATGGCTAATGTAGATGCAGAATAACTACAATTTCACATCCATGTGGTCAAGCCAGATAACCACATCAGGAACTGCGGAGTGTATCGCTGTAATGTCTCCGTATTTGTGGATCATCGTGCATTGTGTTGTTATATGTTACGGTCTGTTCTGGACCGCCACAGTCGCACACTGGAAAATGATTTCATTTTCTATTTGTGCATCGGGTGTCTGCATCTGCCATGGTTTGTGTGGATGCGATTTAGGGTGGACCGATTTAGGATGGATTAATTTGGGGTGGACTATTTTACTAATTCCAACAATGCCATATTGTAAGAGCCGACCCTTCACTATGGAGCACCCCAAAAATTAAGTTACAGTTGGATCCCATTAAACGCACATTATTTTTCCATGGAACACTTGTCAATGTATAGGCCAATTAATACAATGTTTTTAGGTGATTTCAACAACCTAAGCATATATATTATAATCAGAATAAATCTGAATATTTATTTATACTGGAGGAATCCAATGAGCTCTAAAGTGCTTTTTCACAGATGTCCACTAGAAGCAGGTCAGTATGTTAAATAAATATGTGCAGATGATTAATTATTTACCTCGTTTATGAGTGTTTTATTGCTTATGCCCTCTTAAGCTTTTTTGGAGGTGGAAAAGTGGAGACGTCACCAGGCTTACAAGAAAACTACAATCCCGCGAAAAGCCATTACCACCCAATAAATGACGCCTGCTGGGAACATGAACAAAGGTGAACATTCATCTTGCTATCCAGCACTCATTCCTATAGCTTCGAGACAGTTGTGATATATATATATCACCCATTCACTTCACTAGGCTTGCATGGTTGATTCAGGCCTGCATGATCTTGCATGATCTCACAAAGATTGCTTGATCTCGCCACCATGGGGGCGCCACAGTGGCAAGATGTTAACTACCTCGTCTGGTATGGAGGACGTTGTGGGTTCGATTCCGACCCTGACACCTGAATATTTGGAGATTGCATGTTCTCCCCATGGTCGCCTGGATTATTTTCCGGGTCCTCCGGTTTTTCCCTCCACATTTCGAATCAACGTGTTTGGAGTATTTGGCTGCTATAAATTTCCACGTGATAAACCACTTAATACAGCTGTTATTTGTGACCAGGTCGCTTCTGTAAAATAGTTTTTTAGCTCATTGGGCCTTACCTGGTTAAAAACATATATCCTTGTTTAGATTCAATTCATAATACAATTTGTATCATAGTATCAAAATGTTGCCTGGTTCTCATCCTTATGGAGGTCATTATGAAAAAACAATGGAAGATGTTGACCTTGAATGTGGAGAAAATGAGTGGGGAACCTACATTTACTGAGCTGTATGCATCTGTGTGCCTCATTCCTCGAATCACCCTCAGCCAGTGTCATCAAAAATTTGTACGTTGAACTTCTTTCGCACCGTACGAACCCAACCGTGCTTGGCCACATACCATTGTTAGAAGCCCTTGTGCCGACATGAATAGGATCTTCCTAAGCAAAGCAACTACGGTGGAGTGTTTGGCTCAATCGATGAGATGAGCAAAGTCGGTTATTTCTGATAGTTATAAAGACATTACTCTTTTTGTAAATGGAGATGATGATCTTTGCGTTATAACCACTAGTTGCTGATGAAATGTGTAATATATTTATATTGTCTTGTGTGTTCAGGGTTCCCTATCTTGCTGTAGCAAGGACGTTTGAGAAAATTGAGGAGGAGTCTGCTCGGTGAGTTGACGGGGAATTCATCTCATAAATATGATAGTTAACGACACAAGTAACTTGATCGTCTCGTGTTTCAAGGCCTTAAAATAACATTAGTTTACAAAACAATATATATTTGGAATATAAAATATACTGTACAATTTGCAAATGCCAAATATTTGTAATACCAAAAAACGTTAATTTAAAAAATAATATGACATACGTGCTGCAATGAATTTTGGGGGATTTTTTTCAGTTGTCAACGATATTTAACACATACAGCCATGTGGTCAGTCCTCAGCTGTGCAAGTCCTTATCTCTAGGTGATTGATTCTCTCACAGATATAATGAAAAGCCATTCCAGGACCTAAGAGCAGTGAAGGAATTATAGGGTGAGGGACCTCCAGTATTGCAGAGCTGAATTGGAAGCTGAGAAATAGTTTCTGCGGTTTAAATAAGTGTAAAATAGTGTGAGAAGAAGTGAGATCAGGAAGGTTAGGAAAATGGCCAAGGATGCCCCTAAAGATGAAAAGAGAAGAGAGAGTTTGCCTGCTTGTCCTCCTTTGGCGCCTCACAACAATGTTCACGTTGTCCTCACTTCAGGCTCAAGATCGTGGAGACGCTGAGCAACTTCCTGCGTTCTGTCATAGCGCTCACCCCGGACGACCTCCTTCCATGCATTTACCTGTGCCTCAATCAGCTGGGCCCTGCCTACCTGGGCCAGGAGCTCGGCATCGGGGAGACCATCCTCATGAAAGCCGTTGCTCAGGCTACAGGTGTGTGCATGCGATGGGGCGTGTTGCGTAGCGGAAGTTCTACGTGAACACATTTCACAGCGTTTGCGTGTTTTATCAACAGTGATGCTAGGCACTAGGCAGCAGGGTCCATCCCGGTCACCTCGTTCTATCGTAAAACCTGAGGTTGACACTGTGAGCATTGGTTGGTGTGAAGTCGACAGGGAGGGATATGTAATTTTTACTGCTGGATTGAGGACAGATGTGGTTTTCATAGAGGGGTGGAATGATAGCAATGTGGCGAGCATGCTGTTCTGAATTCGGCAACCTAAGAGATGATTAAAACATGGGAATGGATTATTAATAGCTTTTCAAAGGATTATTGTGAAATGTGCAGATCCAATTTATAAAGCATTTTATATGCGGATATGTTTTTTATGGTTTTATGTCATCCGATTTACTGTTATTGGTCACAATAAAATATGTAATAAAATGTATTCCTCTTATATATATTCCGTTGAACGTGGCTGCTGGTGTTTTTCCAATTTTCTGATTATGCCCATACAGGGCGGCAGCTGGACAAGATCAAGGCGGAGACCCAGGAGAAGGGAGACCTGGGGATTGTGGCCGAGTGTAGCCGCAGCACCCAGCGCACCATGTTCACCCCTCCCAAGCTGAATGCCACCACGGTGTTCAGCAAGCTCAAGGACATCTCACGCTTGACGGGAAATACTGTGAGCAACTTAAATTGAGTCCACTCGTTCATTTAGTACTTCCCTTAATCTATCTGGAGTATCAGAGGCTCTGGTAACCATTTATCGTGTGAAATGTATCCAGTCATTTATATACTGCACCCAGCTTGTGAACGTATGTCCCACCAGTCCACTCTTTCATGTCATCAAACCACCCATTGCACAATATTCATCCATCCCAAACTGACCGCTACCACGGTGTTCACCAAACTCGAGGACATCTCCCACTTGATGGGAAATACTGAGCGAACTTAAATTCGTCCACTCATTCATTCTGTACTTCCCTTAATTATCTTGAGCATCAGAGGCTCTGGTAACCATTTTGAAGGGCCAGTCATTTATACACTGCACCCATCTGGGCGTATGTCCCACCAGTCCACTCTTTCATGTCATCAAACCACACCTTTCCTGGATCACCTTGATCCATCTTTTCCTTTGGCCCAACCTTCAATCGTAATTCAAGGAGCCAAGCTGCCGGTGAAGCTTCCACCTGCATATTTCCAGGAATAAGACCCATCTTCACTCTGACTATTTTTGTTAAAAGCTCTCCACATCGTGAAGCTCTTAGGGGATGCTGATATCCGTTCAAGCTTTGCGTCTGTATCTTTGCTTCCAGTCTATGAACAAGAAGATTGATGTTGTGAAGACCATGTTTGTGGCCTGCCGGCACTCAGAGGCTCGCTACCTCATCAGGTGAGTGCATGGAAGTTGGCGACACCTTGGCGCCTACATCACTCTCCTTGATTTGTCAAACACCAAATGACAGTGCTCTTTTTTATTTATTGAATATTTCACTCGCGTTGATGGATGACATCCCCACTAGCCACTGAGAATCACCGTGAGTAGAACAGTGAGGCCAATACCCTATGTTGCAAAGTGTGAGATGTAGGAATTTATCTCTACCATGAGCTGCATTTTCTCGCGTAAAATCTCCAGTTCTATTAAAGGTTGCGAATACGCCGTAGAGGTAATGAACAGGGCCCTGCAGTACTTAATGCTAAAGCAGTGCACTCATTGAGACCACTTTGGCTTAAATCCTTCTTTTGAGGTCATAATTGTATCCCTGAGATTAGGTTTAAAGTGATGGAATAAAAACATGAGCACAGCTAAGTTTGGAAGTTCCGTCGCTCTCACCTATGTTGGCTATACATAACTTGACACATCTATCAGCGATTACCATTTGACAATAACCTGTATCATATATCTGTAACTATTATTTAAACTGCTCCAAAAACATCACTTAACAATAAACTCCATTAACTATACGACTGGTAAAGAGTCATGTGTGTCAATAACCAACAGAGATGAGCACTGCCCAATGTTTTTTTTTGCTTAATTGACATTACATAACGCTCGTTGATTTTATTCAGGTCACTGGGAGGGAAGCTGCGTATTGGGTTGGCAGAACAGTCCGTCATCGCTGCCCTCGCCCAAGCCGTCAGCCTGACACCTCCTGGACAAGGTAACGTGGCCATCGGTCATCACACCCGCTGGGGTAACGTGGACCATGTCTGGTGACACTCGTGTGCCATTTGTCACTTATGAGAAGGGGTTGCTGGATCATGTGGAGAGTAGTGGTTCTCAAAATTGTGTTCTGCAAGGCCGAGGGAAGTGATTTGTGGAGAGGTTGCAGGTAAAATATTTTTCATGAATGTGGAATTTCTATCACCAGCTTAAAGTCTCAAGTCAGTTTCAGTTTATTTATTTGGTATAGCCATGTGAGCCATTCGGCTCTTGAATCGGGTGCAACCGCAACAAACAAAAACATGAACAAGAAACATCTTAGTGACTACACGCAAACAGAAAAATCCAGGAAAAAACAGCAAAGTCTTCCAGAAAAAGCACCATATATCAATGCTGTGTGCAAAAATCCCAGTGGGTTGCAAGTCAAACAGTAACAACCACACGACAATTTGGATTAAAGTTATCAGTCTAACTCTGTACTACAACAAACAAATATGGCTAAACCAAAACGTTTTCAAAATCGCCAAAATAAAGCTATAAAAGCAATGTAACAGTGATCATAGGAACTGTGATTGAAATTTTACAATAAACGATATACATAACATGTACTACCAAACTTTGCAGCCATAGCTGGCTGCAAAGTCAGTGATGAACACCGCCCAAATGCTTGTTTGAGAAAAGATACCCTGACTGAATGGTTTGATATATAAGTAAAAGAAGGACCAATCACTGCAATTATCCTTGTTTCTGGCAGAGTTCCCACCGAAGGTACTGGACGGTGGAAAAGGCATGTCGCCAGACTCTCGGAAGGCATGGATAGAAGAGAAGAACCAGATTCTGAAGCAGACCTACTGGTAAGGACTGAACAACAAGATGTATACCACCGTGCAGTGTTTCTGAGACATGGTTGTATAGCTCTTGCCTTCCACCAGTTGGCCACATGGAGCTTTTTGTGTATAGAGTAGATAATGTATGGCCAGCTCACAGTTGGGCGTTGGTTTCATTCATTGCGTGCTCATGCCCTATAAGCAATCTGTTCAAGAATTACTGCCATCCAGATCACTCCTCGTCACATTTCCAATTTAGGCGGTATAAACAAGAAGTGAGGGCGGAGCGATTCCAGGTCACGACTAACTTCAGTAGCGAGTGATAATCTGAACCCATCCTGGACCCACCCCGCCCACCTTCACCAATTGCAGTGAAGCGTGGTCAAACATCTTGCTCGTCTGGCACCCATGGCATAGGGATGCAGTCATCCAGCGTTGAATTGACAAAGCTGCAAATGATGCTAACGATGAAGTATGAACTTGCTGCATTGGTGGAAATTTTACAGTTGATACGTTTTTATTAAAGATAATAGGTTGAGTTTGTTAACTCTGAATTTAAGAAATATTGAGGTTCACCATTACATATTGAAATAGGAAAATTTAAATGGTGTGGGTTGGCACTGTCACCATCGATTTACATAGAACCACCCATTTAATTGTCAAGCACGTAAGATAGGCCACACAGCTGAAACTATGGTCTTCATTTCCCCTCATTGATCGTAAAAGATTACAATTATCATTGACTTAATCTCATTGCAATGTAGTAGCCATGATCTTCTCTATGGAGAAAATCCCCGGATATCACCGGATGAGTGGACTAAAAGTAAATCATAGGATGTTGTTAACCACTGCATTGCAATTGTTGTCTTGGTTCTTTGAATGCTAATGATGTTACGTTTCTCTTCCAGCGAATTGCCAAACTACGACGTGATTGTGTCAACCCTGCTCAAAGAGGGCCTGGATAACTTGCCCAAGTTCTGCAAACTCACCCCAGGTAAAATGCGCCCGTTAGCATAATTCTCATTATCGTCCATTGTTAATGCACTGCTGCATGAATGTGTCCTTCACGCTGACATCATTGCTCAACATCGCTGTTCTCATGTACATGATGCTGTGGCAGGAGTGCCCATGAAGCCCATGCTGGCACACCCAACCAAGGGCATTGGAGAAGTGCTCAAGAGGTTTGATGAAGCAGCCTTCACTTGCGAGTACAAGTATGATGGAGAGCGGGCACAGGTACGGCTGTGGGGTTATTCATTTGCAAGTTATTTTCCCGGGTTATCTGGTGGCTCAAGTAGCTCTAATGCACCCGTGTCAAAACACACTGAGCAAACACACTGCTGAGGTCTCGCCTGATTACACAAAATAAACTTGAGATCCTCGGTGGGAGTCCAGACAGCCACCAGTGAATTAACCAGATTGGTAGGTGGGCTGAGTTGATAGTCTGAGTTTACCTGCTATAATTTATAAATAGGATAATTGACATGGCAAACTAATATTTAATTAGTGTAAAATTGTTACATAAGTGACTACTATGAAACCCCTCTTTCATCATTCTGAGCAACTCTTTGACAAGCGATGCTCTGCTGAGTAGGAATTCTGCAAGGATATTTATATATTTTCTTTAATGGTAAATTTTTGGAAGCACAATCTTATGTAACTGATTATAAATAAAATAAAATAAACAGTTTTGAAAGATATTTGTTCGTCTACATGGATTAGTAATAACAAATGTCTCCCAGCCAGATCACATTACATCGCCAGTTTGATTTCTGTTGCTGCTCCGTTATGTTAGCAGAGGGATTTAATAAAGTGCATGTGGTTTGCTGTGAAGTGAATCCTTACCTCAACCACCCTTGGACAGTATTAATATCTTAACTGAAGTGTGTGCCGATGTTGGGAGCCTGTAACTTTCCCACTGCTGTGCCATAGGCTTCCATCATTTTCTTCCATTTCTTACTTTTATTCATTGCTCTTGTTCACACACATCCTCCAAACTGTTTAATTTATTTTTCTCACCATCTCCTCCACTGCCTTCTGGTTATTTTGCCTTCTTCCGCTCTACACTGTCTAGTTAATTTTGTTAATCTCTCATAATTTGTTCTCAAGACGTGTCCTGCCCGTTTATGCTTTATTTACTTTGCTTTAACAGGAGCATCGGCCGGTATGTTATCCCAAATTGAACAGTTAAATTACTGCACCTATAAGTTTGGAATAGTGGTAAATTAGCTCACGTTAATATATTTTTTATTGTCTTTTCCCTAATAATTTAATGACGTTTTATGTTAGATTCATCTGTTGGAGAATGGGGACCTCCATATCTACAGCCGAAACCAGGAGAACAACACCAGCAAGTACCCTGACATCATCAGCCGTTTTAGCAAGGTTGGCCAACGCTATAAACCACACACACCTGCAGGGAGTTACTGGGCAACTGATTGCCGTGTTGGCTTATTGAATTGGCACTGCCGAGATCCTCGATTAAAATCCGTAAATCCGTCTTCAATTTATACTACATCACTGCACAAAAATTACATTGTGGTCTTCTGTGCATACATTGTTGTACGTATATGCAGTAAAATTTACACGTAACATTTTATACGCAAATAATATTTGGATATGTTCCTCGGTGACCTGCCCATACTGGACATATGTGAAAAATAGCTTCATAGCTCATCGGATTCCTCCAGCATAAATACATATTCTGTTTGCGAATGTTTGACATTCTATCCTGGTGAAAGGAATTTCAGAAATTACATTTTTGACTTAATGACAACCATATTTTATCTTCACAGACAAGGGTGACCGCAAAAACAGATCTGTTGCCATGCGGATAGAACGTAGTAAAAAAAAAAATCTCTAAATTACACATCAGGCACCAGATGATGTGAAATGTTGCCGTGTGAACAATGCTCCCTGCAGGTCAAGAAGGAGCACGTGCGTTCATGTGTCATCGACTCGGAGGCCGTAGCCTGGGATCAGGAGAAGAAGCAGATTCAGCCCTTCCAGGTGCTCACCACCCGCAAGCGGAAGGTGAGAAATGATGCCCTCAGCGCCCCAGCGGGTAGCCGTCGCGTAATTCAATGCCGACCGACGGCAGCTTGGGTGTACGACCGGGCAGTTTGCGTGCTCCCTGCCAAACAATTTTTATCCGCTGTTGGCGGTTTGCTCCTTCAAGCCAGCGAGCAAGAAATAAGATGACATTCTTTGTCTTGTGTGAAATTAGTGTGAGGATGTGGAATTTGATACCTCGGCAAACCGTGAAAAACAATTATGTCCTCAACAATAGAGAAGTGTTTTTAATCAATTTAGCTGATGTTCTACAATCTTGTGATGGGTTTTTTTGTGATCGCTTTCCTCCGCAGTCTATGCCCAAGATTGTCTAACACGGGTTGGATCATACTGCAGCATTTTGCACAGGGGAACTAAGATGTGATTTAAACTACATATAAAATGTAAATATCGTCAGCAAATGTAACACATGTAAGAGTTCAGAATAATGCAGCTCTCATTTTATGGTGCTTTGTTTCAGGATGTTGATGCCTCAGAAATTAAAGTTCAAGTCTGTGTCTATGCCTTTGATCTGCTCTACTTGAATGGGGAGGTAAGATTAACGAAATAAAAACGTTTCTCTCTGGTGCCTTTACACATTGGCGGGAAGGAATGTGTCTTTTCGGAGTTAATGGAGACACAGAAAGGTGAAGGTCTCTGCTGTGCATAATGACCCATCAGCCAACTTGTGATCGGGGATATTCCAAGATGTGGCGGCTGATGCACCATCGCTATACAGCCAGGTATAGCCTATGACCAGATCATCTGAATGGACCTCCGAAGACAAGCAGGTCTGAGCCCGGATAGTGTTTGGATGGGTGACCACCTTGTTGAACAAGTGTTGGGCTTGCAGAGCTAAATTGTGGGCAGCAGAGGGCAGTGCAGCAAAATCCATTGTTGCATTTCTTTACCCCCACGTCTTTCTCTGCACCATCTCTCACTGACCACCGTAATAAGACATGGTCAACTAACCCTATACGACCCACGTAGCGTTCGGAGGCCTTTCTTTAGCAGTCGATTCACAAAAGGGCTGTACACGCACTTATGTAATATTACGCTTATCATGGAGGGCCACACACTATCAACAGTTGCGCTTGCCACATTGAGGATTCAAAACGCACTGAGCAAATGTGTTTAGCATCTGCTGTGCGCCCTATGTGCAGTCGCTGGTGAAGGAGCCGTTCCGGCGCCGGCGGGAGCTACTGCGTGCTGCGTTTGAGGAGGTGGAAGGGGAATTCATGTTTGCCACAGCCATGATCGGCTCAAACACGGAGGAAATTGCGGAGTTCCTGGAGCAATCTGTTCGTGGTGAGTTACCCCCTTGCACCCAGGGCATCAGAATCCGAATATGTATTTACACCGGAGGAATCCTATGAGCTATAAAGCTCTTTTTCACAGATGTCCAGTAGGGACACAGAGTCAGAACGTGACAACAACAAACTATACATAAGGGGGCCTCGCTTGTCAAAAGTTGCGGTAAATAATTTTGAGAGTTGGATGTTTGTCGAGTTGGTCAAGTGACCCGGCAGGATAATGCCCAGATAGCGTCACTTCGTCAACACCTCCGACACTTTTGGGTTTGAATTTGGGCAGTCAGCCATCGAGGTTAAACCTTTTTCTCAAGTATATTGAGTTGATGGTCTTTATCTATGGGACCTTTTTGACAGTATAAAAACGATGAATTTTTTTTGCATGTTTGTTTGCATGTTTGCCAGAAGTATGTGGTTAATTTTAATTCAGGATCTCAATATATTTAGTGTTCGAATAGCTTAACAACTGTTTTATTGCCAGAAAGAGTAAAACTTATTCTTCAAATTTTTTCATCGTTTTGAAGGTCTTTACCCATTTATATGTGACTTTGTAACAACAAGAACATCGTACTTCATGTGTCTGTGAGATGGAAGATGTTTCTGCACGAGATAGAAGACAGCTTATAAGAGAGATGTATCCATAAGAGAAGTCAATCATTTAGGGTCATTGTTTTTCATGTGTAGATTCTTGTGAAGGCCTCATGGTGAAGACTCTTGATGTGGACGCCACCTATGAGATTGCCAAGAGGTCCCACAACTGGTTGAAGGTGAATATTGTTTCTCATGGGTTGTACATTTTTTTTTTCGAATAGATACTTATGAGGTTTTACCCTCCTCGCCGGTATTGCTCTGCGCTGCATCGTGTGTGGCGTTGCGTCACCACGTCGGGGACATGATCCACTGTCTCAAACAGCTAAAGAAGGACTACCTGGAGGGGGTTGGAGACACCCTGGACCTGCTGGTGGTAGGTGGATACCATGGCCGGGGCAAGCGCACGGGCACGTACGGGGGCTTCCTGCTCGCTTGCTACGACGACGAGAACGAGGAGTACCAGACAATCTGCAAGGTGAGGAGCTCCGCCAACGCGCTCGCCCGGTGTAATGCCAGCACTCGCCAAAAACATACACATACATTTTTAGAGCCGATCCTCACTGAGCCTTAAAACCTTTTTTAATTTAGCATATGAGGGGTAATGGCTTCACCTCTGCCATCTCTTGGCTGGCTACCTTTTGTGGCCCCAGTACAATCAGCGGGAATCCATTGGGATTTCCAGTGTCTGATGTAACAGCTTGGAAAACAATAATCGCTAATGATATACTAGCAATTGAATTGTTTTAACATTAGCATATTCCCCCATTCACATTCCGATGACGTACGTGTATGTCATGAGTTTTTCTTCCGGTTCCGTTCCGATGACGTACACTTAACAGAACGGAACCAAAAGAATAACTTAACTAAAGTAACTTTATCGGTAGCGAGGTTCCCACAAGGCCCATACGGGAGGGCGTGTGGCACAGTTTGGCGTCAGCTATCATAGAGTGCAGTCGTGTCATTACGGTTTTCTGCGGTGAATACAATGTCATTAAAACCAACGGCGCTACGTCTCTCTAAATAAAATTAACGCTGTGCCGCTCGCGCGTTCCGAGATCCAGCGGTGAACAGGACACCCACCCTGCAACTTGCAAACGTCTCTGAACGGAAAAGGGTTAACACTCGACTCACTAATTACTAATAACTTCACTAATTACACTGACAGCACTAATCACCAAAAAGACCAGGGAGTGCCACAAAAGAGATCTCTTTGCTGGTGTTTCTGATTGTAATGTGGCCGCCGCAGGTGTGGATGCATAGGAGAGTGTTCTGTCACATCAAGTACCATTCTTCCGATTGTATTCATGCACGTTTGTTAACACGCTTTTCATTTATCTGCAGATTGGCACGGGATTTAAGGATGAAGACCTGGAGAAGCATGCTGCCTTTTTTAAGGTGAGAGTTCCAAATGATTCCGCAGTATGTTATGATTTTTTTTGGAATTTTTTTTTTTGTATCGTATAAAACCAAATAGAGCACTGTGGATGACATCCCCACAACTTCACAGTGAATGGAGCATATTAATTTAGATTTACATTTCATTAGCATTTAGATCATTAATCTGGCCTCAATATCATGTTGAATCAACAAAAAAATAAGTATCCGGTGTGGTGTGTTATCAACGCTGGGAAATGAAAGCAGCTGGGCTTGGTGCTAGTCATTCCACACCCTTATATACCATGCCAGCCTTACTTGGTGCTTGTTAAGAGCACTTGCCTCCGATTACGATGGTTGGCGACGTACGTTGTGAAAGTTCAACATACATACGAGTCTTTATAGCTCAAATATAGGGTCTTTGTTGTCGCGTATGTTGGTGATTGCATATATATATACCCCCATGCAGAGCCATCCCTAGGCTAAAGCCACACAAACAATGTGCAAGTCTCTCGCATTTAAGGTTCCAAGTCTCCACCGCCACCCCCGCCTTCCACACCAGCACAGTGAAGTTTGGTCGAATAACCCCCCCCCCCCCCCCCCCGATATCCACAGTGCGTGGGGAGGCCCTTGTGCAGCAGTTGATTAACAAAGGGGATGTCTGTATTTATGATTTATCTTCGTGTGTGGACCTGCAGGAGCATGTGATTGAGCGTCCGCGGTCGTACTACCGCTTCGAGAGTGGCGCAGAGCCCGACCACTGGTTTGACGCTGTGCAGGTGTGGGAGGTCAAGTGCGCCGACCTCTCAGTGTCTCCGGTCTACAAGGCAGCCAACGGCCTGGTACAAACGTGCACACACGCACCCAAAACAAAGACAAAGATCCCCCGTACAGCCTTGTTGGGGCACGTGCTGTTAGCGAACACCTATGAAGGCCGGAATGGCACACGAGGGGGTGGGTGGCCAACACCACGCCCGGCCGCCTTTGTTTCCTTAGTGGCGATGTTTACACACTGCACTAGGTACGTACTTATTTGAGACTTAGTCTACCTAGGGGAGGCCCAGGATCGGTACAGATAATCGTCACTTGTGTTGGCCGTGAGCGGGAATCTGGTTCGGGGTGCTGGGTTTGTAGCGCAGCGCGCTAACCGCTACACGATACACACACCCAATATTATCGCACACCGGTGGCGAGGTGTTAACTCCCTCGCCTAGTATACAGAAGGTCGTGGGTTCGATCCCGACCCTGATGCCTGTATTTGAATTTTGCCTGTTCTCCCCGAGGTCACGTGGAATGTTCCTTCCACATTTAGAAACATGCGTTTGTAGAGTATCTTGCTGCTTTACATTTCCACGTGATGAACCACTTCGTTGAGCTATCATTTGTGGCCTGGTCGCATCTGAAAAAGAGCTGTATAGGTCAGTGGGCCTAACTTGGTCAAATAAAAAATTGGTTAGTTTAATCTTATGCATGTGTTCGTAAACATATATCCATATACGCCGTGTACGCATGTATACAAAATTCAGACACTATACTTAACACCCTCAAAAACACACGTAATCACACATTGATGCATGTGTGTGACAAAACACACCTGGTCTTCTGTACCACCCTTCCACCTCTGAAGCTCTTCCTCCACCGTGCTGCCCCTTCCACCCATCTTCCTGTCGCCCTGTCCCTTCGGCCAGTGGGTTGCTCAGAATCAATGGTTGTAATGTGTACCACATATCTGTTTTACATTAACTTAATTATAAAAAGTCCAAATTTCTTGCAATAGTAATCTGATTACACACCGACAAAGGTGTCATGATATATTGGATTACCATTATTTGCTACATTGGATTGCCGCCATTGCCTATTAATTATAATGGGTTATTACAGTCATGATTTACCTATTATGTGTTTCATGCCTTTACTCCTCATCACTGACGAGAGTAAATACTATACTCTTTGTTTTTTTCGGTAAAGTCACGTCGGTAAAAATAAATGAATGAAAAAACAACTAAATGAAATCACGATGTTTCGGAATTTGGCTGTAACGGTTCCACCTGAAGACGACGGATACTTGTGTTGCCTCCGAAACGTCGTGATTTACTTTCGTTATTTATTTATTTTTACCTACGTGACTTTACCGAAAAAAACAAAGAGTATGAATCCTTGCAGTCACAAAAACTTCAAATCTAGAGAGTAAAGACTGCCATTCATTGACCCGTCGACCTTCGCACGCGGAGCCCGACGCTAATAGATGGATCCATGGGACTACCCAGTGGGCAAGGGTTAATGGGTCTTCTGCGCCCTTTGTGCTGCGTACAGGTGGACAAGCAGAAGGGCGTGTCCCTGCGCTTTCCTCGCTTTCTCCGCGTGCGTGACGACAAGAAGCCAGAGGACGCCACCAGCAGCTCGCAGGTACGGTCAGAGCGCACGTCGCTTGCGCTAGGACGCAATGTCACGCAGTGGTGGCCTGTGGGTAAATGTAATGGTCGCCACTTGAAGCCCATGTGAGGATCGGGGGAAAGGGGGAGGATGGTGTATGCAGTTTATGATATATATGAGCAGTTGTGTATACTACTCTATGAGACCTCCTTTACCAGTGGCAAAATATAGTAGTAGGTTTTTACCCTTTCAACTGTACCAGTTGAAAGGGTAAAAACCTACTACTACAGTTGTGTATTGTTTAGCGTTTTTATTTTTTTCCCGAGTAGGACCCGGCCCATAATGACTGGTCGCCATTGATGCAGCGACAGCTGTTTGGTTATTCTAATAAGCCTTGGCGTACGCCCCTCGCAGAGAAACGTGTGCCCAAAGAACTTTCCGTTTATGATCTTATCCAAGCTTATTTTAATGATGGCATGCAGTAATTCTTCACCTAGATATGTTTTGACAACAATACATTTTCCAGCAGTAAACCCCTTTTTTATGCCTTTGGTGCATAATTTTTTTATTCAAAGTGTGCCCTTGCTCAAATGGAAATTGGGCAGTGGTCATTTCGTGTTGGCAATTCTGAGCCAGTGGTAAAAAAAAGTTATTAATTTTAATGCCTGGTCCAGTTTTTTCCATTGGTCCATCCATCGTTGAACAAAACTCGTGTGATCATTCCCTCAATGCAGGAACATTCTGATGGAAATTCAAGTGCTGCTATTTCACCACCCCGCCAGATGTATTATGTTCCCGATGATAAAATAGTCACTTTGTGTGCGCCATGTTTCCAACATCACCAGACATTTTAACATGTAATTTGTCACAGCTTGCTTGCTCTTATGTTTGAAGTCGACCGCTTTGCTTGACAGCCGTGCATGTACTGTGTGTGTGCAGGTGGCAGAGCTTTATAACAAGCAGCAGCAGATACAGAATCAGAAATCTTCGGTGGCCGAGGATGCGGGCGAAGAAGAGTTTTACTAGATGGACATTGCATACGCGAGCCTCTTCCGTATCAGGGGGGGGGGGGATCCAGAGTGTTTGGGTCAGTCTCATTGCTGAAACCAGCCTACTGCCGACTCGACCTCTAATAATTCACTAACACAACATTTTTGTTCCTGGGTAGTAAGTGTTATTTTCTAATTGCGTGTGCCTCAAACGTATGGAAAATGGCTACTATTATTCCCCACAACTTTGTTTTTGTGACCAGGACAGTGATATTTTTTAATTTACCTATTTTCAATGAGAAAACGTGGTGTGTATTTGTGTCATTCCTTCACATAAAGTCCTGGTCACAAAAGCAAAGTTTGTGGGGTTAATATAATTTTCTGTACTTTTGAGGCATAAGCAATTAGAAAATAACACTTACTACCCAGCAACAAAAAAATTATATTTTTTTGTTACACAGTATATAATTCAGCTTCCATGGGGGCACATTTGCGTGAAAATATGCGGTGGTTTCACGAGACCAGGTTTTATTCTACGTCCATGAGTATCCTTTCGGGGAATTTGTACAAGTAGTGCCTTCTGAAGAATAAATGCCGCAATATAACCTGTCAATATCTCCGTGGTTCACGGTGAAACTAACTCGGCAACGGCTCGCTGCATATTTTACGTGCCCGAGAAAAAAAGTGTTATTTTCACAAGTTTCTGTAGAGTAGCAATTGTACAGAAGACAATCCTTATCTGTCCACTTGTAGGATTTGTTTGCGAAAGCCATGCTGGACAGGATAGGGTATGAAAGTTATTCTAAAAACATTTACCAGGCGTGCTGTTTCTGGTGTTGTAATTAAATATCTTTAATAGTTCTACTTTGATAAGTGGCTGAAAACCCCCCTCCTATTACGTTAAAACTACTAGTTATTAATGTTCTTCTTAAAGTAATCAGACTTTTAAAGACTTTTTCGGCTGGTCACGTCTTCAATAGATTGGTGAATACAAACAGCGCTCCAGTTTTGGGCTCAGCACATCCATCATTGGCCCTTCTCCCATCTCAAATCTCGCCACTTTTAAAATGCATTGGTGATCCCCACCCCAAGCTGTTGCATAATGCTCTGATGGACACCGAGGCAAACCCTATGAAGTAATAAATAAACAAACAAATGCCAGCCGAGTTCAAATAATGTGCTAGATTCACATTGGTGAGCTAGCATTGGTTTAGGGGGAAAGCTGACGTGAGCACACAATCTTATTTTGTGATGGAGGTGGAACATTCAAATTAGATTGGTCAAGAGAGTAATTTGGAAATGGCTGGGAAAGCCATGTACAAGTGGGGGGGGGTCTTGGGGGACCATAGGTGAGACAAAGGGTGGACTTGGTGGAGAGGCAAGGGAAGTTTGAGAAGGATGAGGGGGATAAAAGGAGTCATTAAAGGGATTTGCGAGGATCCTTGAACGGATAAATTCTGCTACGTGTTGCATGTTGCGGTGTTTTATGTGCCTAAGAAAATAAAGAACAAGTTTAAGACTTGCCCGGCTGGAACTCCTTTACACTATCACAGCTCTACGTGCTAAGGAAACTAGCCTCACTCAAGACATCCTCAACTGGGAAATATAAACTACCTGCTTTTGCTTTGATCACTGACAAATCCATACACTTTATATATATAACTTGATCAAGGAAGCCTCAGTTCTCTAATAACGGTAAACTGCTTTCATTCATCCTAATCTAAAAGGTGGATTTACAGATTTCCTTGATTTTTACTGGCCAATTTCAATCGCGTCACCACAAACCAAAATATGAGAAAATTCTCAAGACCCAAATTAACAATTGCACCCCTAAAAATTGGCTTCACTCTAAATAATTGGGCTTCTGTAAATATTGAGACTTCCACGGTGCTCAACTCCCTTGATTTAACACATTCCTGTGGAGGGAGCTGGTAGGAACGTTGGGTTGCTCGGTCCAAGGCCAGGGTCAACGGCGGCGTGGTGTATTCCGCAAATATGCCCAACTGAGGGCGGGCACAAGCCGGTGTGAGTAGGTTAAACGTTGAGTTTTATAAGGGCACCACGGGGTGACCAGCACGACGGACGGACACAATAATCCCCTGTGGGCTGGTGGAACTAGGTGGTTCCTACCAGTAATATTTTATACTGGACAGTAAGCAATGATGTGCCAATAGTAGTCAAACGATATGGTGGACCGTGTCACCCAATTAAAAGATTGGCAAGCCTCACTTTCTCCAGGCATACAATTGACTGGTTCAATAGCAACCTTTCTGAATGAAATTAGGTTGTTTCAGTTGAAAACCTTGTATTTAAAAAAAATGTAATCTCATTTGGAGTTCCACAAGTTATTCTCCCTTCTATGTAATTGATCTGAGAAACCAACTTTAATACCATTGATTTTTTCTGTTGATACTGCAATAATGGTAACTGGAAATTCACCAAGTAATTTTGACCTCACTGAGAATCTTATTTCCATGAAATAAAACCAAAGTAATGCTTCTTTGTTTTGAACTTCTTTCACACCGTACATAGCCAACAATGCTAAGTGGAGGTGAGGGAAGAACAAGCTAAAACAGCAGTTATCAGGACATTAGTTTTCAATTTCGAAAATTCTACTTTGCAATGAGAGATCCTGCCACATTTCCAACCCAAGTTGCCTGGATAATCAACAAATATAGCAAGTGTAGGAGCACATTGCAAACAAGAATAAAATTGGTTCCCTATACATATAAAATCTGCATACCACATCTATACTATGTTTAGATATGGTAAGAGTAACCGTACTTCCAAATGTTGACTTTTCAAATAAGCTAAACTCACTCGCATTCGGCCCTTCGCTTCCCACTGAACGCTCCCTTCAGTACCCACCATTGCAACATTGATTGGTTCAAACTTGAAATCCCTCTGCCCGTAGACACATCCATTAGGCGTGTATAATCACACTACCCAAGGAACAATGGAATTATAGAAAAAGCCTGGAATGGGATGATCTGGAACATCACTTGGCATACGGCCCCACACAGAGCCCCTTCAAACTTGCGTCTGTTAAACCTCGGATAGAATTTCCACGTGGAAGGCGATTCACATTGATGAGGCTGTAAAAGCAGTGCTAGAGTCGTGGCTTATGGAAGCCTGCGGGCTGATTGGGGCACGTGGATTTTAGTAAATGGTGACTTGAGAGAAATTCTTTGCCATGTTGATACATGTTCGATGTCAGCAACTTATTAAAACGCAAGTCATGTTTTTGCAGGCAAGTATTAATTTTATATATTGCATGTCAGGTATTTTTCACTATTTCCATAGCTTTGACCATTGTTTCCTCTTAATTGTATGTTGGAACCTTTTTCGCACCGTACTTAGGTAATCTTGCTAATCGGAGGTGCGGGGGGGGGGAATTGGCAGAATGGCAGCTTCTGCAATCACATTACACCCCAAATCTTCGTTGATATTACACCAGAAAATGTGTATATTTACCCAAATAAATGTGTGCACATCAATTTACGTGGGAATGTGAACACCGTCAGAACAAGCAATGCGACTAATCTCATGCAACCCCCCCCCCCCCCCCAATGAAGACACCTCCAATGAAAGATGTTTCGTTCTTTATTCAAAAAAAATTTAAAGAAACATCTCGGTACACTAACATTTCTTAAAGACTACACTTTGTACAAAAAGAATTCTTTCAAGTATAGACAGTAACAAAATATAAGGTATAAAACACAACACAGGTGGTCAAATGAAAACAAAATTGAAGAGATTGCAGCAGCTCTACTCAGTCGCCTACACTACCACACAGTATACACAGCATAAGAGTTCGGGAGGGAGGGGGGAGGGATGGAGGAGCAATGGAGCCAATCTGCATGGGACAGCGAAAGCCAAAGGACCCATTTTAACCGTCAGCATCCCGTATAAAGGGAAATGTTGATGGCTTACCCCTAACTCTAATCTACGTTTGGAAAAAGAAAAAAAAACGTTGTACGTCATCTTCAAATCATTAAGTGTTACCACAGGTCAATGAAATCGGAACACTTTACAAAATGATCCGAATGCATCTTTCAACCAAAATATTTTAATCCTACTGCCCAACTTACAATCGCCGCCGCTCGCAAATACGGAAGATGGGGGGGGGGGGGAAGAGACACCACCTTCCAACCTAAGCAGATGCCTTGGGGGGGGGGAAACCATTTAGGATAATACTGTCTGCCAGCATTTTATTCAGTGGCAGACAAGTGGCTGGACAAAATGTACAAATAGAAAAATTGCAGCAGCAGCTATAAAAGAATCTCTCCCCGAGCACTCCCGTGATGACTGCCCAGTCAGGGCCACATTTTCAAATGGAAGTGAACAAACATTCTCGGTGCTCTGCAGATCAATGAGACAACTGCATTAATGGTACACGCTGCACATGTTGTATGTCGGGCTTTTTTTAAAGGGGCAATGTACATGGTTAGATAAGCAACTTCTCCACGATTGAAAACTCAATACCTTAAATTAGCAAGCAAATAACCTTTATTTTTAGTTAAAATTGAGCATTCGTAAAACTGAGCGAATTGAGCAGTTGTATACGAGCATAATAGGTTAAGGGGCATTTAAAAAACATTCAAAGTTGCTATTGGAAACAATGGGGGGGTTTAGATAGCTGGATTTATGCCATTTCCAGGTAAAAAAAGCAAGAATCTAATTGGCGAGTAATTCCTGAGTAATTACTGCATTATTCAATGGTGCGGGTCATGTCAACAAAAATACGAGAATTCATTTTAAGAAAACATTAACCAAAACGTGAAATGTTTGTGTTGTCTGACCTATCTGCCACCCAATTGGTTATATCCAGCACCACATTTGCTAAAATTACTGTAACTTAATACAGCCCACCCCAAACATAACTCAACTGTTGTCAGTCAAGAAACTCCATACCATCAAAAGCAACCTCCTGTGAGCAATTCAAAGACTCAACATTATAGTTACAAAGTAGCTTAGTAACTACTGTTATCAATGTTATATCGAACTATTGATGCAGGCATACGATGCAGAAATAATACATTTAGAGGGCTGCATACAGTTGAACACGGAGCATCACCGGGTATATTTCTTTGACATTTAAAATGCCAAAACGCTGTCAACACAAGCAGGCTAAACAAGTGCCATTTCCATACACCGCCGTTGAAAGCGACCCGCAACATCCACGCATGTGCGTCGATTAACTCCAAAGCACTTAGCGGCAAGAGGTACTGAGGTGGCTTAGGGCATCCCTATCAGGATACAGAGCCCAATAATGGCCTTGTGATCTTGGCCCAAGCATCGATGATTTCACAAAGAACAAACAAAAATCACACATTACTAATTCGTAACTATAAGGTTGACTCGGAGTTCAGTGGAAGCCCAGTCAATTAATATTTGCTTGTACATCAAAACACGTTCCTTCGGAGTGGGCAGGTAGGAACTTGGTTGGACAGCGCATTTGTGCACGACAGACAAATAATCCCTGGTGGGCAGTGTGGAACCTGTTGTTCCTACCTGTATAACACATTTAAGCTATATGAGAATTCACTTCACTAGCTTGTCTAAATTGAGCTAAGACCAAATGAAGTTCAAATGTCACTTTTGTTAGTTCTTTGTGGGATCAACAGTTGAGCAGAGATAACAGGAGGCCACAGTACGTCTGTAGTCGGACAGGGATCCCCCTGCGACAATGCAAGTAGCACTCTACAAGAACTTTGGAGTTTACCAGTGCACATGTTGCTATCAACTGCAAGATATGAAAATGCCAATTGTTTGCCCTGCTTGTGTAGACCATGTTTAATACATTTGAAATGCCTAATAATTATACGTGGTAATGTACCGTGTTCAACAATGCCCGGGCCTGTCATGTTTCTGCATCTTGTATCCTTGCATCAACTCTGTCAATATGCGTACATTAAGTTTAACACGTAGGCTTTCGCGATCAATATTAATCATAATAAAGGTTTTTGGGTTAGATCGCGTTATTTATACATGTGTCGCAACCCTCCACCACCCGACACGGCCAATCAGGAAAAAATGTGTCACGTTGACAACAGACAAATAGTTCACTACTTTAGCCCACCGGTGTGTTGAAGAGTGAATCCACAACATTCAACATTTTTTAGTACGACGTTTCGCTGGATGTTGTGGATTCACTCAACACACCGGTGGGCTAAAGTAGTGAACTATTTGTCTTTTGTCAACGTTACACATTTTTTTACTGATTGGCCGTGTCGGGTGGTGGAGGGTTGCGACACATTTATAAATAACGCCATCTAACCCAAAAACCTTTATTATGGATGCATAAATGAAAATAGCATCACACTTTGAAATTGTAAATCCACATAAAAAAATTTTTTTTTTAGATTGCTTGTCATTTTGTTATTTCTCTGCAGACAAAATGAAATCGCACAAATAAAAACACAACCGTTTTTATGCATGCAGTATGTGCAGTGAAATGCATCAATGTTGGTCAATACCAGTTTTTAAGAAATATCACAGCCAATGCAATTGACAAAATGTGCAAAACTTAAAGACAATTATTTTACACATACACCAGGTTGTAGATGAAGGACTTCTAGAAAGGGTTAAATTCACATGTCGGTTGCCATAATGTGCTAGAGTTGTGTTTGCGGTTAACACTTTAAGGGGAACACCAATGAAGGTTACGACGTACTGCCAGTTTCAATTCTCTTAAAATGTATCCCAATCACAGCTTGCTGTTACAACTAGCAGCAACTGGAAATTACTTGGCATAACTATTCCCTTAAAAGAGTCCAGCATTAATATTCTACCAGCTGATGTGGAAAGTTGGCCCTTGATGAACTGGTGTGAGATTATTTGGAAAACCAAATGGGATTACAGCTTCTGGTTCTATAAAAACTAAATGAAACTACTCAATCATTGTATAAAAAAAAATTTATTTGGAAAAATATGCCCCCTAAATCTATGTGCTTGCGAGTCTTCCAGCTAGAGAACAAGCCTAAGCACCTCTTACGTAAACCAAAACATTTAAGTGAACTTAGTCATGCGAGATACCTCGACTCAAATCACTGCCACTTTCTACCCTCAAGTACCCTCTACCTGCTGTTTTGGTTTCTGCTTCACAAACAGGACCAGTTTCTTACATTGACCGTTGACTGAACCCACCGACTTTCTTGAAGGGTTCGGTTTGTTGTAGTCTAAGCCTCGCTGACTGAGATGGAGAGGTGGGTGGGGTGAGATTAGGTGGAAGGGGAAATGGGATGTGGGCGGAGGGGTTTAGTTGTGCTTGAAAGTCGCTCAGGCTGGAGAAAACTTCTTGGCCTGGTCACGCACCCTCTTCTCATACTCAACCTTATTTTGGCTGCAGACAGAAATGCACACAAAACACCGGTACACACACGCGCATTACCCCTTAAAAATGTAACAAAAGTATGGTAGGTCTTCAATTACAGTATGCAGTAAATCAAGTGTATTTCATGACAGTATTTCCAGTGTCACTTTTAACCACAGACGTGTCGCGGTCGTCGTAAACGAAACGGACGGAGCGGGCATTGTTCAAGCACGGGGATACGATCATGGAGCCACCTGTGTGATTTGGCTACGGGCGTGGTTACACGCACTTACCAGTAAATGGTGTAGGCTTCTGCTTGCGCTGGGTCCTGCACGTTGGGCTCATTGAGCAGCTCCTGGATTCCCAGCAAGATCTGCAATGAATGCTTCCTGGTGAGAGTGGCGGCGTTCGCGTGGCCAGCAGCACCTTCCGCTTCCTTTACAGCGTGCATTTTATAGCTCGATTTGTATATTCCACCAGATAAAATCTAAAATATTGGTCCGATTCACGTGCAACAATGAATCTTTGCAAAACTTATAAAAGGTGTGTTGACGGTGTGACAAATGAGCCTAAAGATGAGACATTTTCAAGCTATTCTAACAACGTGGTAAACACTGCTGGCTAGACCGTTATTCATAATAGAGGTTTTTGGGTTAGATGGTGTAACTATAAATGTGTCATAAAACCCGCCACCCAATTAGTAGGGTTTGTCACGTGAACAGAACATGCCAATGTTTCACCAGTAATTACAACCAGCTTCATCAGGCAACAGCCAGATTTGTGGAGAAATCCTCCTGTTTCGTTCCTTAAATCGAGCGATGTGATGACGTCACTTGTATGCCCTTCTTGCGCGAAGTGGGGGGGGGGGGATTAATGAATGCATAAAAATGACTATGGGTTATTTATATGGTAATTAACGTACATTATACATCCGCATTATGCTATTGTGGCTTTGCTCTCCAACACACCGATGTGCTGTACTAGTAACGAATTGGCATGTTCTGTTTCGTGACAAACCTTACTAATTGGCTGTGTCTGGTAGTGGTGGGTTTAACGACACATTTATATATTCACGCGATCTAACCCAAAAAAACCTGGATCATGGATATTGGTCGCGAAAGCCTACGTGTTGAACTGGAGCGTTATCACTTACACACAAACATCACTGTGTGCGAGTGCTCTTGCTCATACCTGTCTGATGGTGATTGCCGGCCTCCAGTCTTTCTCCTCCTCCAAGATGGAGAGGCACACGGTTCCCGAGGGATACACGTTGGGGTGGAACAGCGGGGGCTCGAACTTACCTGGAATTGAACCCGACAGACACACAGGTTTGTGTGTATGTTGAACTTCTTTCGCACCGTACGTAGTCAATCGTTTTAATCGTAAGTGCGGAGGAAGGACAACAAACTGAACACAACAAGCAGTTCTAAATAAATGAGTTTTCAATCTAGATGTGGAAGTGCACGGCTCCAGTGGTTTCCTATCGGAAGTAAGAGCGTTGCAGACGGCCACTGAAGTGCATCTGAAAGCACGCGATGCAGTGACCATCTTTGTTTGATGGCTAGCCAAAGGCCGCTGCTGCGAGGATGACCGGAGTTCGCATGATGGTTTATGCTCCTTGGCTCCTCCCCCCCTAGTACCATATATAACCACGTGTCTCTAAATAGCTCGCTTTATACGCTACAGTAATTTTGCTGGAGCAGTCACACCTGATGATGGAGGCTTATGTTGCTTCCAAAACGTCGTGATTTCATTTAGTTGTTTTCATTTTTATTTTGTTTTCATCTACGTGACTTTACCGAAAAAACCAAAGAGTATCAAGCTATTGTGGTTCATTTGTGGCAAGCACTTTGTGTGCAATTAGTGCGACCTTATTATGTATTCAGTTCAGAAACAGGAAGCCACTGGACGGACGTGGTCAGATCTTGCAGTACCCATCACAACATTGCATGAAGGGTCACAGCCTGGCCTCTAACTTGTCAGGCCAATATGGAGATTCAAATGATCATTTGGTTGTGAGATAATGTTACAAAGGACTAGGAGGTGGAAACCGTAGTGGTTATTGTGTTACGATAGTAGTTGGTGATTAACTGGTAGGACGTGTTTCTGTAAAAGTGCATGACGGGTGGGAGTACATGTTAAGAGGGTTGCCCCAAAAGCGTTACATACATTCATCTCTGAAATTACATTTTGGCCACCCTGTATATGAATCAATGAAAATGGGAAGAAAGTGCACGGTGACATAAGCACGCGGATGTGAAGGAGTGTGCTCACGCGTGAATGGGGATAATGAGAAAAAGTGTGAGAGGAGATGGGCATGTGATGAACAGTGTTCTAAAAAAAAATTGATGAAAACATTGAAAAACTCAAGAGTGAATCAAAAACATATTCAAATCAAAATAATACATTTCTAAACAAAGAATCTATCAATGTGTACAAGTGTTACATTTGAAATAACAAAAATAGATGATGATTTTTATTTATAAAAATAACATTGTAACTCATAAATCTGGGCGTGACCAGTACAATCATCAGTTATCCATCTGTCTCCCTACACGAAAGTTTACCAGTGCCACAGATGCCGATATTTCAGCCAATCCAGCTTGGTTAAACTTCACCTTTCTTAGCAATGCAATGCCTGATTCAGATAGACAGAATGGCTATTCAGGGCAATTCCAGGTGTACATGAAATAACTACAAATCCTTGGGCCAGAGGATGGTTCTGCAGGATTGAAAGGATGCCTTAGACATCATCCGATTAGCACGGTTGGCTACGCATGGTAACGTGAGGGCAAGGGTGAGTTCGGCACGCACAGAAACTTGTGGAGTCCCATTGTAGGGTTCAGGCAGGGGCACTTTTGGAAAATTTGGTAAATGTGACAACTATTTCATCTCAAATTGAACATCAGAATTCTAGCCCAAGAAGACGTCCATGGTATCGGCACAGATATTTGGCATTTGAGCCAGTCAACCACATTGAGTATCAACATCTCAGCCTAAATATTTTCTACTTCAATAAAAAAAAATATCCAAATTTCATCTTTTAATTCTCTACGTTGTATATATTTTGAATATTCACACTGTACGTAGCCAACTGTGCTAATCAGAGATGCGGGAAGGACAACAAAATAGACACAAGAAGCAGTTCTTAAAGAAATGAGTTCTCTACATCATTAGACCTCCTTTGCCAGTACCAAAATATAATAATAGGGTTTTTTTCCCCTTTTTTCTGGCAACAAAACTGAAACCTTTTCAAGAGGATTCATGTCTGCATTAACCACAATACTTGTGAAAAGGTTTCAGTTTTGTTGCCAGAAAAAAAGGGGAAAACCCCTATTATTATTAAATGAGTTCTCAATCTAGATTTATATGGAATTCCTGCAACATACAAACTTTGGTGTTTAAAGAACATGATTTTAAACTGGGTGCTGCAGTGATCTAAAAAAAAACTTACATTTTGGGGGAGTGGAGGGGTAGTCATCCTTAAATAGCATCCGGAGCCTGTACTGGCCTCCCTCCCAAGGAGTCTGCATGGCACACGGGCAACACAATCATTCGCACGGTTACCTGCGGCTCAAAAGCAAAGCCCCGAACCACTTTAAATAACCAATCGTGATGTGTCTCTTACCCCTTTCTTGCCTGGAATGGCACATTCCCAGTTCATGAGGTTCAGAGTCCCATCAGGGTTCTTCATTGGCACAGCAACAAAACCCTGCAGAGCAAGCCATAAGCAAAATTAGTCAATCATTCTTCTTTGTTCGTGCTTAACTGACATGGATAGAGGCCACATCCACATTTAATGTTGACATTCTTGTAGCACAGAGAAATATATATAAACAAATAAAGTTGGAGACTTACAAAGGGGTGATTCTTCCTCCATGATTTCCTCTCTTGAGCAAGCCGACTCAAAGCAATGCCTGACATGGTTGGGTGTAAAAGCAACTGCAAAGAAATAACAAAATACAAATTAAAAGGAGAGTCAGGCATGGAGATACGCTGCCACAGCGATGTTGACCCACCCCTTCTGGACATGTATGAGAGTCTTCCAGGATAAACAAAAATTCTGATTCTGTTGGTTTACACTAATTCCATTGTTCAGGGCTCATAAGTCCCCAACTCATTCCTTCCACATTCCCTTAACCTAATTCTATTACGTAACAAATGACACCGCATGCTCAGCAAGTTTACACCTATCTACTCACATCGCCTATCGTCTTCCTGATAACTTCAACTTCTTTAGACTTAACAAACCCTCGGAAGGCAGTGCGCTATCCTCTTCTATGTATGCATCGACATTGAATGATCTTATCTATAGGACGTTTGTGGCAGTATAGGTGTTCACCGGTTTAACACTGGTGAGATAAGGTCATAATACAGAAGGCGGTCTCTGGTGGAGATCAATCAGTTTCAGAGACAATGCATATATCAGAGCATGTGATGCCTTGCTAAAGGTATCTATTTGGAGTTTGAAAATCTTAACACCTGTTGTATTGACAAAAAAAGTTAAACCTATTATTTTGCATAATATTGAATGGTCTTCCTCCATTCGACCATGGACCAGGATCACTTTGAAGCACTCACTGAAGATAACCACACCCCCCCCTCAACCAACATATCATTTTGTGCTTGCTACCAGCCACAAAAAATATATCTGTGGTTTAGAGTCCCTGTTATTTCTTCCGAATGCCATCTCTGCTCGACCTGAAGGGGAGAGCTTGTTTATCACTGGCGACTTACACCGGAATTGAGTCAATCCTCCCACCTGAAGCTCTTGCCTTTACAGATGAATTCAACCCATCTCAGCTCATCTGTTCACCGACAACATTCTAATATAATAGACCGTGATCACTCATCAATCCTTGATGTACTCATGTTAAGAAAATCTTGTAAAAGTGGGTATCCTGGGAAATTATCTTAGCGACCACTCTAACTGGCATTTGATATCATTAATCACCTTCGCTCAGCAGTTTCCGCTCCTCACTCAAAACTCGCTTATTTTCCCGAGCTCACCGCACGATCCCTGAATCTCCCACTCATAACCACCACCACCGTTTACTGTTCCCTCTTCATATTATCATTACATGGCTATTACTCATTCTCCATTCATTCAATCCATTCATCATCGTTTCCTGTCATCAATTTCGCTTTCATAGAATTCACGCATCACAGATTTTCCCCCATTGCATCCTCTCATCTATTTAATTAGCCTCATCTCCACCATCACATCCACATGATGTACCGTTAATTATTTGTACAACGCCTTTGTTAAGGTGCCATATAATTACGTTAAGATAAGAAAATATACGAAACTGCTTAAAGTTCCACATAATCATATTTCAGCGCTCCTTGTTATCCTTTGACCATCGGGCCTTCATCCACGTCCCCAATTCTGACCCAGTTTCATCTTTAAGATTCCTTACGATGGTTGACAAAACTTGCCCCTTGAAAAAAGTTTTAGTCAGGGGAAATCAGCCTCGCTGGTTCAACCCAGAAATTGCCCAGCTCATCCAAGCGCCAGTCTTGAATCCCGTCGTCATTACACCATCCTCGTCCTCCACTTGTCCGTCTACAGCATTTTTAACACAAAATCACGCTGTCATGTTGAAAAGGCTACAATACCAAACATATTTCAGATTGTCCAATCAACTGGATTTTCAGCTACAGTGAGTTATTTACTTGCTTTTAGCTTTATGCAGTGCCTTACGACCTCTGGGCGAAACGCACTTTATAAGTGTAAATTATTTTATTAGTAGTCCCTCAGTTAACAGGGACATCAGGTTAATGGTTTTTCGGTTAACGTTTTACCTCCCACAGGACCCCATGGCTTGGACTAACGTTAACATTTTGATTCACGGCACGTTTAAGTTATGCAACGCGGGCGCCAATCTCGGCCAATCAGAGCGCTCATAAGTGGGGATGAGCAAGCCTCAGCCAATCAGCGATGCCCATTTATGGAGCCGTTTAGACCTGATTGGCTTTGTTTACATTACATTTTCTGTTTTGCAGTGGAAACAGCTCTCTTGCAGACTTGGTGATTTTTCACTTCTTTTTCAACTTATAAGTGAATTCGATTAAAAGTTATGTTGGTTAACAGTAGTTTTGGTGGCTTAGATTAAAACATTAAGAGGGGTACTACTGTACTTATCTGAGCGTGTTCAAATTGTCTCCATCATAAGGCAGTGTCTCTGACAGGACCCTCATTAACAAGGGATGTTCCTCAAGCGTCTGTGCTTGGTGCAATGCAATCCAGTTTTTTTTCCTGTACGTCAACATTCTAGACATCTCCAACCTGCACTCGGACATGTTTTTCATGTCTTCATCCAAATCATCCTCTTAAACAAATTTGCTAACGACCTATAAGGACCACTTCATTCGTCTCACTCCCTCCCGTAGCCTCAAGAGGGATCTCTTTATTCCTACTACAATAATATTTGTATAACCAATGTCTGGCGTAAAAATAAAAGTATTTTTCGCATTGCTGCTTCACGCTACTGGATACCCATCCTGCTCATCAACAGCTTGGTTCCCCCCTTCCTTCACTCCCCCCTCTTCACTTCCCTATGCAACGAAAGCCGAACACACTTGTGCCTGTTTTCTGGCATGTCTTGTTCCCACATTAGCACTGTCTTTTTCGATATGGTGGGTTTACGTCACAATTCGGCCAATATATAGAGCTTACTTGCACCCGTACCTACTGTTGTCTCCTGCCTTTTGCACTCGTCCTATACTTGCGCTGTTTATTTTATTCGTACAGGTTTCGTTTCGCGCAATAACCGTTTCCTCGCACACGTACATCATCGGAATGGAACAGGAAGAATACTAAAATAACTTTATCGGTAACGAGGCTCCCACAAGATCATGCTGGAGGGCGTGTGGCACAGTTTTGGTGCCAGCTATCAGAGTGTGGTCGTGTTGCTACAGTTCTATGCGTGATTCAACCGTGAACGGAGCCCCACCCTCGAACTTAAGAGTCATCTCGGAAAGAAAAAAGGTTCAATACCTCGTTTGTTAGTTGTGCAATATTCCTTAAAGAACCTGTACTAGTTCTCTGCAATATTCAAGTTTGCCTTTGCTTTGTTGTTGCTGCTCTGCTCACACACCACGGATCCCCCTTGAAAAATAGCCGGGCACCTGGCTCAACGGGATAATTTGTGTAATAAATCAAATAAACTTAGCTTACGAGGCCAAAACAAATGAAAAGGCCGCCTAAAACTAAGTTATAAAAATAAAAACATGTTCAGAATCGTTGAAGTAATGGTACTTCTCACAAGTGCCACGCGTTTATTTTAGACAAAGATCACAACGGTAGGTATTCTGGTTCCGAAGCCTTTCAATGTACAGATATATTCATTATATATATCAGGGTGATTCTTATAATCGGGGTAAAACAAGTTTAATGAGGAATTTTCATTGAGGCACCTTTCCGTCCTATTTCTACCTTCTCATGTGACTGTAACAACCTTTAAAGTCTGGCATTCAATAATTTGGGAACATTTGGCTAACTGTGAAATCAAAGTTAGGAGTTGCTCCTGACACATCGATTATTGAATTTTTTTTTTATGCCAGCTTCAGCAAAAAAAAACAGACTACCTTCTTAGGCAGCTAGTGATGCCTTCCTGAAAGTCTGAAAATAATTTGCGATAGATGGTCACTGACATGCAGAAGTTATGACAGTGTTTGCTCATCACAGGTGTGAAGGAGACTGTACTCTTCAATCAGTGCGACTCCCCGTTCTGCCACGTCATTTACCACCTTAATGGTCTTAACCCCTTTTCCCCTGGCAAGGCAGTCCAATATCAAGCAGCCGATCTTTAGGATCCATGTCTAGAAACTTTGAATCAATGCCCATTACATGGAAAAACCTCCAAGAGTTTTGCCAATACGAATTGCTCCAAACTTTCCCCCCGAATGGCATCTTGAACAATGGCTTGTTTTGGAATGTCCCCCCCACACCCTTTGTCTTGAAGGGCTTGATCTATATTGGTCTTTCATTTCTGGACTTACTTTCCTGTCAAAGAAAGCAAGAGCCATCCAGCTCTTTTCCAAAGTTCAGAGATGCCCAGAACATTTCCTGATGGCAGCATTGGCAACACTTGTGCGAGCCATCTTTGTAAGTCAAGTTCCTTCAATAACAGCAAGTCACATGAAGGTGCTGACATAGCAACAGGGCCTTGAAACTATGCCGAGAGGTAGAAAGGTGGCCGAGAAATTCCTACATCTCAGTCGCTTCTCCTCCCTGTGAAGTATGAGAAAAACGTCCCCACCAGTGCTTAATTGATGCCAAGAATTGGCCACAGCAAGCATCGGTGATTATACTGTGCTGGTCAGTCTCAATAATATTCGTACCTCCGATTAGTGCAGTTGGCTACGTACGGTGTGAAACAAGTTCAACATACATACATTCATAATCAGTTTCCTTTTGGGTTTGATCATGTAAGTATAATGCCAATATTACACGCTTTTTATTAACTCACTGTCTGTTGTTGTTGTATCCTCAAATCATGTAACTGAATTTTAACCCACTTCCCAATGTGGTATCGACTGCAAACTTGGTATACTTATGTCATACAGATGACAATACTATATTCTATCATAAAAATATATATTTTTTTAAACATAATTTTGTATATGTTATGCTTCAGCTTGGGTCTAATTGTCCACGCTCAACTAACGTCGGCTGTAAATCACCACGGTCCCTTATGTTATGGCAAGCTTCGGGGCCACTTCCTGGAGTTCTGCCATTACTAGTATTTCATAAAAGCGTGTTTTAAAAAAAGTATTTTTAAATATTACTTATTTTTACTATAACCCTACACCACCCAACATAGCTAAATTAAGCTGTCACGTGAGAAAATATGACGATTAATTTGGCTTATCAGCTAAACTACAATGAGTAAAAGTAAACCAATATTTTTTGACAAAATGGGGATTACATCCAGCATCATCAGGCATTGAGAAAAGCTCGGCTCTCGCGTGAAAGAGCTTCCCGCTACAGGCCGTCCTGTAGTGGTGCCATGACCTCATCATCAGCAGTCATCCACACAATATAGTTTATTAGAGTTGATTGCTGGTTGATTGATATGGTTAGATTAGTGTAATAAGGCGAATATATTTAGCAGTAGGTGGAAAAATGGCCATCCTTAAATGAAGATATATTGCTAGTAATGAAGGTGGAATTGTCTTGCTATTGCGAATTTTGTTAAGTGTGAATTGGTTAATAGGATTAGTTAGTTAGTATCATAGAGAGAAAAAAAATAGTAATACAGGTTGATTTAAGAGATCGTTGGGGTTTCGTTTTTACAATAAATGATCAAGTATAAATTACTTGACTTGTCTATTGTCATTACGAATTTACTCAAGTATTATTTAATACGATTAATTTAATTAGCACTGAGTGGGTTGTCCAGATGCCACTTGCACATCAATATCTGCAGAAGCAAGTGAGCAACCAACCCATTCCTCCCTGGGGATTGGTTAGGTTGTGGTTACAGTAATTGCTAATCTATACAAGAGAACATTTAAAGTGCATTGGCATAAAGTATTCTTAAACCATCCTCTTGGTTTCGATATGTAGATGATACATTGGTTGTTTGCAATCATGGCAGACACACTTTTAGATACATTTCTAGACCACCTCAGCTCACAAAAACTGGACATTCAGTTCACCATGGAAGTGGAGGAGGGTATCGTCCTCCCATTTCCTTGATGTCCTGCATGGACCACCCTAATATATGCCTGGGCAAATTGATTAGCGTCTCAGTAGGACAAACTTTAGTGGAGATGTAAAAGGCTCTGTCAGAAACATGAATGATTTTAAAACGGACATTAATCATCATATAATATACTTCGTGGCCACAAAAATACAAATGAATTACATTACGATACCACATTACACAGACCTCAAGGAATTTCATTAAATAAAGGCTGATATGGGAGCAAGTTCATCGTATGTGCATACCTGGAATCAACGATGGGAGATGTTTTAAATGAAGCACGAGGTTCTTCAATCAGATGCAAACCACCAACTGCACAAAAGGCACACTGTAAATACACATGCATTGCTACTCAAGGATAAGGTGCATACAAATATAACGCATCCTTTCATGATTATCTATTATTTTCATTGTTTTATATTGCTAGTACACGTTTATCATCTGTATTAAGATATATAATACATTCAATTCCCCCCTCTGGCAGACTAATAAAACAATTACCTTGGAAGTTACGTCTTTAATTTGAAATCCTGCAAGGATGTACCAAAAGTACAGCTGGACTGGGCCATCAAGGGTGGCTTTCTCGGCACATGTCAGCAGATTTAGCCCCAGGAGCAACCCCAGACTTACAAGTTAGTCGCAATTACTTACTTACTCTGACCCACACGTTATTTAAAATGAAGAGTAACGCAAACCATCTATGCTGGCAGTACTACCGTCGGTTGTACACGAGATAGTTCGTGTTAACATTATTCAAGTGTTTCCACAAAATCACTTACTTCAATACACACAATTTTGTCATGCTATAGATGTGTTTTTGTGGAGAAAGAAAGACGGTGGCAGTTTAAGTGAAATAACTTCCATCCTTACTTTTAGGAACACTTTGCAAATAAAACTGCATAAAACCACAAAATTAACATCACGTGTGTCTCCGTGTCTATGTTTTGTCTCTCTCTCAAATGTATCAATCCTTGGAAGAACGTAATCAACCAGGTGGGCTGTTGACCGCTGTGTTGGCCGACTGTGTTGTATTGCATTATATTTCCAAGTTTACTATGTTTGTTCTCATTCATTTGTACCTGATGATGGTTGCTTGTGTTGCAATCGAAACGTCGTATTCTATTACTTAATTTCTTTCTACGTGACTTTACCGAAAGAACCAAAGAGCTACATCACGTACTATTACACAAATATGTAATACTACATTAATATTATTGGGTTTTTCAGTAAAGTCACGTAAATAGGTTCAAAGAAAATAACAAAAAATAACAAAAAACTACGACTTTCGATCGCAACACAAGCGGTCGTCTTCAGGAAACTATACTACCATTAATAATTATCAGTGAATAAAATATCAAAACTATCCTTGCAACATAATTTTTTTTCCCCCTTCTATCTGGCAACAAAACTGACACCTTTTTACAAGGTGTCATGTTTGCATAGACCACAATACCTGCAGTCATAATGCAAACAAAAAACATAACTCTGATAATGTGCACGGTCCTTGAAGTTGATTGGTCCACACCCGAAACAGCTTTCCTTAGAGCCTAGTCTCACATGGGTTGGACCAGATGACGCCAAAAGGCGCACAACTCAAAGACAATGCACCATCAGAGTATGAGAGCTCGGGGTAAGCATTTACACCATGAGGTTCCAATGGTATCCTTGCAACAGTTAAAAAATTCAGGATTTCTTTCAGATAATTATATATTTTTTACAACAGGACAGAGCAAGTGGCGGACTACTTCAACACCTGATGACAAAAACGAACCCAGGAACGTCTGGCCGGTGCTGTTTGTGAAATGCTCACTGCCTCCTTTGGTGGGCAACAGACGACGTTTCTGTCTCCGTACCTTCTCGAGCTTTCCGCATCCTTTTGTCTGTTCGTGTCCCTCACTATTTATGTCTGCACATGGCCTGCCAGTTAGGTAACGAACAAATCCTAATATATACAGTAGACTCTCGATTATCCGCGTGCGGTTGATCCAATTCGCGGATTAACCGCGCACCCGAGATTGACATAAATCAATAACTCTTGGATTTTCCCTTAAACACAAATGAACGACCTAAAAAAAGTTAGCTTGTAAATGTGTATTACAAGTCACATGCTTAAACCGAACAAGTATGTGCTCCGGTTAATCCGAAATCCACGTGATCGCCTCTACAGTTCAGTACATATACAACAGAGATTACGTGCACCTGCACCTAACGTTTGACTTGGGTTTCGTTAACGACAGTTAAATATCTCGTTTGTTAGTTCTGTAATATTCCTTAAAATTGACGTTGTGTCTGTTTTGTTTAGCTGCTCACGCCACACAGACCTATTACAAATAGCCGGGGCAAATTGCCAAATATGATCATCCGTGTAACAAATAAAATAAACTTAAATCCCCACAAAACGCGCTTTATCTCGTTGGCTTACGGCTTGTTACTAAATGGATTCGTGGCCGCGATGTTCGACTGGGGCCAGCGAAGTGGCCATTCGCCGACTGTCACTCCCCCGCATACGTGGTGGATGTTATTCGGGTTCGCCGAATTTCTATAAACACAAAGAAACACTCATCAATAGACTTAGTAAACCATGCCATGCCATTGTAGGACCCTCAAAATGTATATTTTAGATCCCCGTGAGAATTTCTAGGGTAACAAAAAAACAATAATTAGGGCCGCAATTTTACTTTGTGCGTTCTCCCTCCGTCTCACCACGTCCGTACCCCTGCATCCCTCTCGGTCTCCCAGTCCTCACAATTAGTTTCACCCTTCGTCTCCGTGTTTATATCTCTCTCTATCTCTGTATCCATCTCTAACCGTGTCCGCCTCCCAAGCGCTCTGGGTCTGTCCCCGTGTCCGTGTGAGGCCGCTCTCGGCTCGAGACCCGCACAATCCCATGGGCCAGGCCTACAAGGCCGTCCACCCCTCACCGTTGTTATTATTCATAATCTACGTGAACACCGACATACGTAGTGCGCAGAGCAGTCGATATCACGCGCTGTACGCACCGAAGCCTCACAAAAGCACGGGTTTTAATGAAAGCGACGATGAATCTCCGACGCGGCTCGGCCCGAAGCCGAAGGCCTTCGTTAGGCCGCACGCAGGGATGGCCCCGCCGCCAATCGACTTCACGGGCGGCAACCCCCTTTCCCTGCCCACAGCGAGACGCGAATTGGCTTCCCCGCGACCTCCTCGCGCCGTGAAGGCGTCGCGGAGCCCCTCCTCACCTGAGGGCTCGAGGGACGCGGAGAAAGCGGCGAGACACGGGACGCGCACTCCGCCTTCATTCAAACAACTCGCTCGCAGCAGCAGCAGCAATGGCGGCGCGCGTCGGCGCCTCAAGGACCCCGCCCCGCCCCCCGCACCCCGCACCGAGAGGGGCGGGGGGGAGAAAGAGGGGGGAGGGGGTTAGGGAGAAAGAGGGGGGCGGGGTGCGGGGAAGAAAGAGGGGGTGGGGGGGGAGAAACAGGGGGGATTGGAGGGGTAGGGAGAGAGAGGGGGGCGGGGTGAGGGGTTGAAAGAGGGGGTAGGGGGGGTAGGGGGAGAGAGGGGGGCGTGGTGAGGGGGAGAAAGAGGAGGAGGGGGGGTAGGGGGAGAGAGGGGGGCGTGATGAGGGGGGGAAGAGGAGGAGGGGGGGGTAGGGGGAGAGAGGGGGGCGGGGTGAGGGGGAGAAAGAGGGGGGGTAGGGGGAGAGAGGGGGGCGGGGTGCGGGGGGAGAAAGAGGGGGAGGGGGGTAGGGGGAGAGAGGGGGCGGGGTGAGGGGGAGAAAGAGGGGGAGGGGGGTAGGGGGAGAGAGGGGGGGTAGAGGGGGGAGGGGCGGAGAGGTGGCGCGGTGGGAGAGGGGGCCGGAGGAAAGGGGGCGGGGAGGGGGGGAACGGGGGAGAGGGAGCGGGGGAGAGGTGGGAGGGAGAGGGGGGGCGGGGGAGAGGGGGAATGGCGGAGTGGGAGCGGGGGAGAGGTGGGAGGGAGAGGGGGGGGCGAGGGGAATGGAGGGGCGGGGTGAAGTCGTGGGGGCTTTCCACGGCGATCGCCTGATCCGAGGGTTCAGATTGTGAACCGAAAACCGGTATAAAGTGGTCACCGTTTCTTTAGAATCCATTATCAATTACCGATTACGGTAGTCAGAAAGTGGTGGTAATCGAATCTAGTGGATGCTTGTGATCACTGTTGCGCAACTTGGTTCCGTGCAACTGGATCGCTTCCGTGTGGAAATCGATGCAACCGGTTGCGAGCAGTTGCAGTGCGGTGGAGGCGACTTTTTAACGCAATAATCATCAGCGCCGCTGTGGAGAATATCGCGACGAAACAACACAGATACGCAGACAATAACCTCGCCTTCACGTACCCTGTCAACCCATCACGATTCAACCCCCCCCCCCCCCGTATTCTTGCACAGGGAATTCTGGTTGTCAGCTCCATACGGCGTACAGCTGTTTCAATGTGGGCAAACAATAATCAGAAATTTGTGTCTATTTGTGTGTGTTTCTCCCCTTGTGATGGGACTCTGTAGGATGAACGTTGAGATTTATCAGGGGCACGGGGTGGCCAATAAGGTCTGAAGTGGTCTGTAATAAGGTAGGGCACTGATAAGGGGTTGACAGCTATTCCTTCATATAACTGTCTCCCCAATATTGACTTAAAGCTTTCGTGACTGCAGGAACTTCAAATCTAAAAGGAATTCATATGCTTGGGTCTTTCGGCAAAGTCACGTAGATAGGTTTAAAGAAAATAGCAAAAAAATTACAAAAAACTACGACTTTTCGATCCCAACACAAGCAATCGTCATCAAGAGAAAATTATGACGATTGCTTCTGTTGCGGTCGAAACGTCGTAGTTTTATGTTATTTTATTTGAACCTATCTACGCGACTTTACCGAAATACCCAAGAATGCCTCCCCAATATCTCCCTAATAAAAGACATATGTATTGCACAACCCACCAATCCGACGTGGAGCTTTTGGGGAAAGCATTCCAAACAAGTTTCATAAACCGATTTCATTTTTTTTGCTTTTTACTGGTAAAGGTCCCACGGCTGGATCAGTAACTAAGTAACAGCCGCAGCAGCCGCAGCAAAATAAACTCCAAACCACCACCACCATCCACCCACGCACCCCACACTGCGCTCTCGCAGTCCACATCCAGCCAGCGACATGTCAGGATCTCAGTCTCCGGCTCTCGTGTCGGCCCGATGGCTGTTCGAGAACATTTCTCCCTCCTTCTCAACGCCCCCATCACCACCGTCTTCTTCACCACCACCACTTGGCCCGGTGCTCGTACTCGATGCGTCGTGGTACATGCCGGGTATGGGCAGAGATGCCCACCAGGAGTTCGTCGACGCTCGCATCCCAGGTGCCGCCTTCTTCGACCTGGATGAGAGCAGCGACCGGGAGTGCACCTTTGGCTTCCACGCCATGCCGACCGCCGCAGCCTTCACCCTCTTCGCCCGCGGGCTAGGCGTGTCGGCCCGCTCGCACGTCGTCGTCTACGACAGCAACAGCCCCGACCCCACGGCAGCCCGCGTCTGGTGGATGTTCAAGGTGTTCGGCCACGGCGCCGTGTCGCTGCTGGACGGCGGCCTCGAGGCGTGGAGGGCCGGCGGCTTCCCGCTCGAGACGGGGCTCCCCAAGGCTCCGGCGGCATCTGGAGGACGACTCAGAGATGGGGGACATCCTGGAGGTGGAGGAGCAGGAGGAGGAGATGGTGACGGTGCGTGGCTCTTCCACGCCACCGAGCCGCTGCCGGGGCAGCTGAAGAGCTTCGAGGAGATCCGAGACAACATGAGCAGCAAGGAGTTCGTGCTGGTGGACTCAAGACCTGAGGGCAGTGTCACGAGCAGCGAGCCGCAGCTACTGCCAGGTGAGATATGTTGAGGGAGAGCTGAGAGAAGTGACACATTCGTGTGTGCGTGTGTGTGTGTCTGGGTGAGTGTATATGCGGGGAGCGGTGGTGCAGTGGTGAGCGCGCTGCGCTACGAACCCGGCGACCCGAGTTCAATTCCCATTCATGGCCAACACTGGTGACGATTATCTAAACCGATCCTGGGCCTCCCCTAGGTCGACTCAGCCTTAAATGAGTACCTGGTGCTGTGTGTAAATATCACCACTGGGAAGACAAAAGCGGACGAGCGTGATGCTGGTCACCCACAAGCCGGTGATATCAGCAGATAGAAGCACAGATAAAAACATTTTAGGTTTGTCTCATTGTAATAACGCATGGTGCAGGGATGCAATAGTTGGCTTGCTCTTCGTGGAAATCAGCTGTTCAGAGTTAGTTTTCTAGCCACATATGAACCTCATGGCGGGACCCCGAGGTCCCATAAGCCCCCGGCTCTCGCATAAACATTATATTATAATGTGAACAAAAACTTTGCTCTATTTCACCACTGGGTTTGAAGGATGGTGGCAAGTGTTGTCTTGTTAAACTATGCCTTTAAAACTGAAAACTACTTACCTGCAGTACCTCTATTTAAATACACTTTCGAAAAAATAATTTACACCCCTCTGTCAATCATCGTGTTACTCAGTGTGGATTTGTGAACACACTTTGTAAACAGTACATAACATAGTACTCGTTTTCAATGCGCTGTTCATATTGTAACAAGCGTTTATACAAATGTTACTCTACAGAGTAGTGGGTCGCCGCTCCTCTTACCCGCACTGATACGAGCGGTATGTGGGGACTATGGCTTAACCGCGCAAAAAAAACTATCTGCACAGATGCATACGGACAAGAGAAGTATTATCAAGCAGGAGGAATTAACGGTGCAATGCAACTCATCTGTTACGCATCTCATCCGTAAAATATCTGCAGGTAATAGGATTGTCATCGATTGATCCTGGCTGCAGACATTGGTGGGTCACAAATAAAAATTAAGATAAGAGAGCAGTTTCACTTTGTTATGCATACCGTTATGACAAATAAAAGACTTAAGCTTTAAGTCAAGATTGGGGAGACAGTTATATGAAGGAATAGCTGTCAACCTCTTATCAGTGCCCTACCTTATTACAGACCACTTCAGACCTTATTGGCCACCCCGTGCCCTGATAAATCTCAATGTTCATCCTACAGTCCCATCACAAGGGGAGAAACACACACAAATAGACACAAATGTATTATTATTGTTTCCCCGCATTGAAACGGCTGTACGCTGTATGGACCTGACAACCCGAATTCCCTGTGAAAGAATACGGGGGGGTTGCAGGCAGTTTGAGCAGCTTTGGATAAGACTTGTGATCCTGCCCATACCCGAGCATGGAGTGCATTCGCTTGTTCAGCTCTTGTGCGCATTCGTCTTCGCTGCTGCTGCTGCGCTTGAACACGACGTGACCACAGAATGATCCGCGCCAGGCGGGTTGTGGCGTTTATGTGCGCGGTGGGACAGAGTCGCCAAAAATAAATTAATGAATTACGATTTTGACTTCCGTTTATTCGGGACCCGGCGTCCCGCCATGAGGTTCATCTATCATCCGTGGCGAGTTAATATCCGAACGGGTCACGGTGACCCTCAACCCCTCCTTCACAAAACCCGCACGAATGGCCAAGCGAACAACTCTGCAGACCGACAAGACCGTGGGGGGTGGGGGGTGGGGGGGGAGTCTTCCAGCAGTGGATCGGTAATGGGACGTTAATTGTCATTGTAATAGCACAGCCACAAATGTAGTTATTTTTCTTTTTAATTTAACCGATTTGGCTGCCAGTTTTTTACTGATCGTGGACAGGTTTTGTGCCAAGGGGGGGGGGGGGCTGCGGTGTGGCCCGCACCACCGAATGTAAAACTAAACAAAACTATTTTTTATTTTACCAGGCAAAGCCCACTGAGCTACGTAGCTCTTTTTCAGAAGCGACCTGGATCACAAATGATTGCTCAACGAAGTGAATTATCGCGTGGAAATTTATAGCAGTCGAGAGAGGCCGACCGAAATTTGGTTTCGGCTTCGGCGCCGAAAGTTGGCAAATGGCCTCTTTCGGCATAGTTTTTTTTTATTTTCGGTCTGGTTTCGTTTTCGGCCGAAACCATAAATTCAGTTTCGGTCGGCCTCTAAACTACACGCGACTCCGGGCAGCAGCAGCGGCGGTGGTTGATGGCAGACGCTCCTCACTCTCTCCGGCGTCCGCAAGCAGCGCACACACTTAAGCAAGGATGGGGGTGAGAGGGGTGTGGTGGTGGGGTGGGGATAAGACAAACGACGGAGAAGAATAAGAAAAAAATAACTTCTCCCCCAAAACCACCAAACTAGCGAGCAGCAGCAGAAAGCAGCACATGCGTAGCCAGCACACGCAGCAGCAGCGGCTCAGAGGCTGGGCTCTCACAGGCAGCTCGAGGCACGCACCACACACAGGCGCACGCACAACACACTGGGCAGATTATAGCAGCGTGCTGATGCCAACAGTGTGCGCACACTCACTCACTCATCGGCCCATCAGCCACACACACACCAACCCATCCACCCCTCCAATGATCCAATTCAAACCCTCCCACCTCCTCCTCCACGTGGGTTCCACACAGCAGGAGGGGGCTTGTGCGTGCGTGCGTCTATAGCAGTCTCGAGGACCCGGATAGAAATCCACGCGACCAAGGAGAGAGAGAGAGACACGCAAACCGGCGAAAGGGTCGGGATCGAACCCACGACCACCGATATACCAGGCGATGTAGTTCACATCCCGCCCCACGTTGTGCCCCAAATGTAGCATTAGCCCCCCCCCCCACAGTTAACACTCTCCTTAGGGGCCGTCCATAAATGACGTCACGCACCTAGGGGGGGGGTCAGACATTTGTTGTTGAGAAATGTGACGTGTTGAGAAATAAATATAGACAACACGTTCTACTTAATTTAATATACTTTTTAATAAATGTTTTCTCCTACAACACCAGAGTGCAGCGCCACATTAAATACGCACTACAATGACAATAGTTTAAAGCGATTTGAAACATGTTTTATTTTTGGGAGGGGAGGGGGGCAGAGCTTTGTGACGTCATATTTGAGGGAGGGGTCTGACTTTTTGTGGCGTCGTGTGACGAAAGGGGGGGGGGGTCAAAAATCGTCAAAAATCGCGTGACGTCATTTATGCACGGCCTTACACCCTCTTACGCCCCGATTCCATGGAAGCCCAGCCCAATGGAATGCAGAGAGGAACAAGGAAGCTGGGCCTGTGGATCGGGGAGTTTCTCCCGCTGCTGTCAAGGTCTCCAATAAGTTTCCTCGTCTGGATGTTGAACCCCTTTGGTATTCACACCGATCTCTCAGAATCCCCATCTGCTGTATGTGGTAACCTATCGCGATATAAAATACCTTTATAAACTCATTGATGGTACACCATGTGGTGTCCAAGAGTAAGCAGCGAGCGCAAACAAATCACGTCATGCATGAAGAGCACCCGTTGACATTTTTTTATTCGTTTGCAGTTACTCGCTATAAAATAAAACCTTTTGCCAGTATAAAAGTATGAAAAAATAAGAATAGGTTTTATCTTGACTTAAAGCTTTCGTGACTGCAGGAATTTACCCTTTCTCGCAATAAAACAGGAGATGTTAAATGTTAAAACACCAAAAATAAACCTTTTTCAAGGAATCAAGTCTGCATTAACCACACGTACTTGTGGTGAACATGCAAACATTGATGGTACGCAATGTGGTTTCTAAGAGTAAGCAGCGAGCACGAACAGATCACGTCATTCGTGAAGAGCACCCGTTGACATTTTTTTAATTCTTTTGCAGTTACCGAGCACCAATTGGGTCGAGGCTCAAAAGAAAGCCGTCCCTTGGTGTGGACCAATCAGTTTCAAGGGTAATGCCAATATATTATCATAGTGTGTTTTTTGTTTGCATTTTGACTGCAAGTATTGTGGTTAATGCAGACATGAATCATTGTAAAAAGGTTTCAGTTTTGTTGCCGAAAAATAAAAGAAAGGGGGAAACCCTATTATTATATTTTTGCAAAATGTTTCTAATTGGTGTTTGAACATCTTAACACCTCCTGTTTCATTGCCAGAAAGGGTCAAACCTATTCTTGTTGTTGGGCAAAAAAGCTCGTCTCAAAATAATTTTAATATTTTTCAGTCTCCTATCAATCGTCTGCCCTGAACGTCGTGGGGGAATTGGATTCCCTTGCCAGAGCTAACATCCGTGACCAGTAATCAAACCCCCGGTCGAACAATATGACAACCCTTTGTCGCTGGCAGTCAAAGTGCACCACGTTTAACTTGACTCTGCTTGTCTTGTAGACTTCTCTTCCAGCCACATACCTGGGTCGGTGTGCATGCCTCTCAGCAGCGTCATGGACCCGCACACTGGGCTGGTGAGTGAGACTTTGTCACAGTTAACCAGTAAGCACTGACGTTGATTTCCGAACAATCACTCGTGTACTCAGATTTCTTACACCTCCTGGAGTGATTTTGCACACTGGAAAAGCTAACTTTGACCCCTGGAATAGCACAGATAACAGGACGAGCTTTCCAATGTAATGTAAAAAAAACAGGTCACAGAACATTTTGACTGATATCAATTTCGTGTAGAGCCATTTATCCTTGTCCATAGCCACTCGTGGATGCTCAATTAAATCCTGTACGTTGAATTGCTAACAGGTGATGACTGAAACATCAACGGATTTGGATGATGATTGTTATGATGACGACGATGATGATGTTTGTGATAACGATGATGATTGTGGAAATGAATGGCAATGAAGAAGGTTACGGATTTACGAAGACCATTACGATGAATGAAGATGGCAGTGCCGCAATGATGAGTGAGGAAGAAACGGATAATACCCGTAATTCCCGTACTACAGGATGCACCTCGCTGGTGAACAAAGCCACAAGACAACGTGAAACAATGGCCTCCTTAACACATTCCTGCGGAGGGAGCTGGTAGGAACGTTGGGTTGCTCGGTCAATGGCCAGGGTCAACGGCGGCGTGGTGTATATCGCAAATATGGCCGACTGTGAGGGCGGGCACAAGCCGGCGTGAGTAGGTTAAACTTTGAGTTTTATAAGGGCACCACGGGGTGACCAGCCCCTCCCCACCCAGCCCCACCCTCCCCACCCAGCCCCTCCCCACCCTCCCCTCCCCACCCAGCCCCTCCCTCCCCACCCAGCCCCTCCCCACCCTCCCCTCCCCACCCAGCCCCTCCCTCCACACCCAGCCCCTCCCTGCACGACGGACGGACACAATAATCCCCTGTGGGCTGGTGTAACCAGGAGGCTCCTACCAGTATAAGCGCTGTCTGTACCAGCATTGCCACGATTTAACATGTATCGTGACCACCCATGTACATCACCTCACAAGTTCATATATGCAAATGACGCGACCCTTGCTGCACAGGGCACCAACTGCTAGACGATTGCCAGCGCTCTAACAGCTGATCTCACTTGATCGGTGTCCATCAGTGGAGACTCCAATCAAATCCCTCCGAACCCAACACAGGGACTTTCCACCTGAACGTTCATGTCACCCTCGATGTGTCCTTCTGTGGTAGCCCAGTGCGCTATGAGCCCACTCCAAGATGTCGAGGAGTTGTGACAGATAGCAGCCTGACCTCCAAGCCCCTACACAAAACAGATCTGTGAAAAGACCAAATCAAGAATAGCCATATTTTGGGGTTTTTCGGTAAAGTCACGTAGATAGGTTCAAAGAAAAGAACAAAATAGCAACACAAGCAATCGTCATCAGATTGCTTGTGTTGCGATCAAAACGTCGTAGTTTTTGTTATTTTTGTTATTTTATTTGAACCTATCGACGTGACTTTACCGAAAGACCCAAGACTATGAATTCCTGCAGTCACGAAAGCTGTAAGTCAAGAATCGCCCTGCTACAGAATGTTACAGGAAGGACTTGGAGCGACTGAGCTGATGTGCTGTGAACTGCCTCCCTCCCACTGATCCACTCAGTGGCAGAGGATTGTGTTCCAGCCTGGTCAGGGAGCTCATACACAAAATAACGCAATGCGCATCATAACTACGTCGGGTGGTGGAGGATTACGACACATTTATACTTACGCGATCTAACCCAAAAACCTTTATTATGAATAATATTGGTCGCGAAAGCCGACTCGTTAAACAGAAACCTGAAACCGACACCAATCCCCTGGCTCCCTGTTCTGGTGAACATTCTGCCACCAAATATCCGCAGAGTCATCGCGCAAACTGCAAGGGAGTTGGCATGTTTTATTGCCAACGACAACCACCGACCCATCATCAACCAAGACCTCAACAATGTTCCTCTACGTCCCGATCCCCTCTCTTCTGTCACCATCGTAGAATCTCACCCAGATCCTGAAAAACGCTGCTGAAAAGAGCGGAACAATGTGGACGTACAGAATAAACATTTCATTCGAGACCCAAACATCGCACCTCCTGTCTTTGACATTCATTGAAGACACATCGGTGGTGTCACCATCAACTGCATCAGAACATCAACAGGCTGATGCGCACATCGCCTTTGTCAATAGACAATCAAAGACAAGCCACAGTAGTGGTAATGTGGCCATGACACCCACACTATGGACCATAGAGACATCGACTCTAAGTCTGCACTCCTTCAATGGAGAAGGAACAGCAAAACTGCACGAACCTCTCCTGAAACCCTCTTGAGGCGAGCAGACTTCGACATTGACAATTAGTTCCTGAATTAAAATGCGATACGCAAGAATATAATAGGATTATTGCAGATAGGTTTGGGGGAACTGATAGCCTGAGCAGATAATAGGGGCATAGATAAAATTAGTTCCACTCTCATTAGTTGATATCTTTTTTTTCCAAATGAGTACAGTTATAATACTCCTTCTTGGTTCTTTCGGTAAAGTCACGTAGAAGGGAAATAATAAAATAATAAAAATAAAACATAATAAAATAAATACTCACGACGTTTCGGCCACAACGCAAGCAGCCGTCCGTTGTGGCCGAAACGTCGTGAGAATTATTTTATTATGTTTTATTTTTATTATTTTATTATTTCCCTTCTACGTGACTTTACCGAAAGAACCTAGAAGATGAATCTCTGCAGTCACGAAAGCTTTAAATCCAAAGTTATAATACTCTTAGGTTTTTTCGGTAAAGTCACGTAAGTAAAAAAGAAAATAATAACAAATGAAAATAAATATATTAAATCACGACGTTTCGGAGGCAACACAAGTTTCCGTCTTTAGGTGGAACCGTTACAGCTAAATTTACTGTATCAAGTGTGATTTTATTATATTTTTTACCAACGTGACTTTACCGAAAAAACCTAAGAGTATGAATCCTTGCAGTCACGAAAGCTTCAAATCTAGAATTACAGTTATAATCTTTGATTTGCGATTATGAAAATGAAGGTTATGTTCATTATTGATGAGGTTACTGTGCAGCTAGCAATTAACAGATTTCATATTGGTGGTGGTGGACATCAGAGGGCTGTGCAACAAAAACACGACGTTGCACTGCACGTCTCCGTCATTCCGCACAGAAGTGCGCGCACGCGAGGTGAGGACGTCACGGTTTGGTCACAGCACCGCGAATCTCCGGTGGAAAAAAAAACCGGCCGCGCCGTGAAGGACACGCTGCAAGCTCGCCTCCGGCACACCGGTGGGAAGAGAGAGAGGGGAGGGGGGGGTCCTCACGCGTTTACCACTTTCTGCCGCAGATGCTCGGCGTGGACGCGCTGCGGGCAGAGTTTGAGCGGCGCGGGGTGCCCCTGGAGCGGCCCTTCGTGGCCACGTGCATCTCGGGGGTCACGGCGTGCGTGCTGCTGCTGGCCGCTCGCCTGTGCGGCGCTCCCGACGGAGCCCTCTACGACGGCTCGCTGCTCGAGTGGACGGCGCGCGCGCCCGCCGAGGACATCGCGACGGGGCCGGGGCGAGACGGAGCGCGGTCCGAGGGCGACGCTTGAACGGCGGGCGGCTGAAGAACGCGGGCGGGGATTTTGAAACCGCGGCGCTTGAACGGCGGTCGCGTCGTGCGGGGGTCAGATCCACGGGTGCGGCGTTGTTTAAAGACACGGATCCGCGCCTCGCGATTGTCGTCGTTGGTAATATTTGCTGGCGGAATTTATGTCCGCGAAATGACAAATCCGGTAGTTTAAACTGCACAGCTGTTATCCATGAAATCGACGCTTTGTTAATTTTTTTTACGGAGTAATTCATGGCATAGCAATTATATGACCTGCTAATTTCCACAGTCAGTTATATTTTTAATTATTTTCAGTATTGCTGGCACCATGTTCGTCATAAGCAAGATAGATTGCAATTATTATGAAAAGCTATATGGCTGGCTTATGCTGAGTAAACTGTAGTTGAAAGGCTCTTCAGACATCTTTATTTACAATACGGTACATCAAAGCACAAAAACAATAAAAAAATATAAACGTGTGGAATAAACTTACAATGTTATGCGAAATTCAGATTGTGATGACGATCATCACGTCATGAAATTGGATAATGCGTTGTGAGATATTCTATCGCGGCAACCCAAATAAAATATCACCTTACTATTTGGTTATTTTGGTAATGTCACGTAGAAAGAAAATAAATTAAATAATAGCATACGACGTTTCGATTGCAACACAAGCAATCATCATCGGGTACGAATGAATGCGAAAAAAACCTAGTAAACGTAGAAATATAATGCAATACAACACAGAGAGTCGGCTAACACAACAGTCAACACCCTACCTGGTTAGGTGTTGACTGCAGTCACGAAAGCTTCAAATCAAGTTTAAAATATCACCCTTGTGATCGGTTGGCCCCGCTGGGAGCCATCCACATCCATGTCACCGACATATCGGGGGATCTTTGTTCTTGCCAACTTTGAATCTCAAGCCTCGTTGCCACGAGGGTCCTGCCTATGACATCGCCAGGCGACCGACCACCTCGAATGCGAGATGTGGGGAAATTATTCATTGAGGGAACACTGAGTGCAACGGTGTCAGATGTGGATTTCTGGGGGAGCTGAAAAAAATGGGACGTTAGAGATGGGGAAATGCCCGTAGCGCGATGTCAAAATAAAAATTGTAATCCACTTATGAACACGCAACTTACGAACTCCCGCACTTACAAACCAGCTGCCATGAAATAAATATATTTTAACATGGACTTAAAACGCGAACTCTCACTTACTTGCAAATTGAATCGCGGCACTAATTTGTTCAGCTGAGCGATCTTCCGCAAGATGTAAACCTCGTGATGGGAGTGTGTTTGTGTTAGTCAGCAGTAGTGTAGCGGTTAGCGCGCTGCGCTACGATTCTGGCGACCCGGGTTCGATTCCCGCTCACGGCCGACATCCAGTGACGATTATCTGAATCGGTCCTGAGCCTCCCCTAGGTCGACTCAGCTTCAAATTAGTACCTGGTGCAGTGTGTAAACATCGCCACTAGGGAGACAAAGGCGGCCGGGCGTGGTACTGGCCACCCACCCCCTCGTGTGCCGTGCCGGCCTTCATAGGTGCTTGCTAACAGCACTTGACCCAACAGTCTGTTAAGGATATACGGGGGATCTTTGTCTTTGTAGGAATTTAAATATACATCTTATTACTGCGTTCCGACTTACAAACCGTCCGACTTACTAACGGGTCTTAGGAACCAATTGTGTTCGTAAATCGAGGACTATCCTACTATATACTATTTTTTTCGCAGCTATGTATTATAATTTATTCAAATCTTTACACGGATTGCCTTATGATTTGAAAATATTATATATATATCGTAAACAGTTTTTTATTTGTTTAATTAGAATGGTAACCCCCAACATTGTCTTTCATAAACATGTATATAATAATAATAACATTTGCGACTAGCACTTTGGTTATCGTTCGAGGCTCTCACAAGGCGCTATGGGGCACCACGTTGGCGAGATGTTAACTACCTCGCCTGGTAAACAGGGGTTCATGGGTTCCATACCGACACTTGTATATTTAGAGTTTGCACGTTCTCCCCGTGGCCACGTGGATTTTTCTCCGTGTCTTCCGGTTTTCCCCTCCACATTTAGAAACGTGCTTTTGGAGTATTTGGCTGCTACAAATGTCCACATGATAAGCCATGAGATATCATTTGTGACCAGGTCGCTTCTGAAAAAGAGATAAAAAGGTAAGTGAGTCTTAGTTTAGTTTTAATTAGACGTATTTGCCCTTTTTGAATTGCCCGACATACAACATTATTTTCCGCGCTTTGGCAAGTCACTGCGCGATAAAGGGCTCCACACGCCGTGTGAGTCGATAGGGTTGTTTGACTACACCGCAGCACACATGCTCAGGTGTGGGTTGGTGAATGAAGGGGATTGGTCTGGGACCGGTACAGATTCCACTTGCCACGGACGTTTGCCATTGCCGGGAGGCTGAAGCCATTGCCGGGAGACGAACTCAGGTCGCAAGTTTCGTTTCAGTGGACCTTACTTGGTAAAATTAAAACATATGTAATTATAGGTTTCACAGGCAGGTGTAGTCTGCCAGTAGGGAGCAATATTGCTGTGCGGTTTTATCCAATTAAAGTAAATGCAGACAAATAATCTTTATAATTAATACATTAATTTGGAACCCCCAAGATAATTCAACTGTAGGAGGAATAAAAGATAAAAACAAATATTAAAAAAATATTTTGATCTCGATCGCCTCCTTTGTTTCCAGCTGTGAAGAAAACACGGATCATCTTTACACATCTGACAGGCGACATTGAATAGTTGCTGCTGGACATTGATCATTGTGTTCAATGCTGTTGCTGGTTGAAATATACATACAAATAGAAAACATCTAATGTCACATAATCATAATAAAAATATACACCGTATCCACGCATAACATGTAAGTTTTCACAGTCTATGTTATGATAAAATATACACTTTTGGGTTAGATCACAAAATCATCTGACCAAATTTGTGTTGCTAAACCCCTCCACCACCTATCACAGCCAAACACAACTGAATCGTCAAGTGGCGCAACATCGTTTAACGCGCCAGTTGTCAGCGTTTCAACTCGAGTGACAAGGACTTCCTGGATTGTTTACTTTTACTTCCCGGATCTTGCTTGACGTAATTTCAAAACGAAACATCGAATCTCTGCTGGATGTGTTTGCGAGGATTGTTCTGTAACCTACCGGTGAATGAGCTGAAATCATGACAATCAGCCGCTTTGCTAAACGCTTGTGCACCACGCGGCAGCTTAATTATTTACTTGGCTGTCAGGTGGCGGAGGCGATTTACGAAAACAAATTTTAGCCTGACCGTTACGTGGCCTCGCCCAAAGGGGCCGTCCATAAATGACGTCACGCGATTTTGGACGATTTTTGACCCCCCCCATCACACGGCGTCACAAAAAGTCAGACCCCCCCTCAAATATGACGTCACAAAGCTCTGCCCCCCCTCCCAAAACCATATTTCCATTTTGAAAAAAAAACATGCTTCAAATCGCTTTCAACTATTGTCATTGTAGTGCATATTTAATGTGGCGCTGCACTCTGATGTTGTAGGAGAAAACATTTATTAAAACGTCTATTTAATTAAGTAGAACGTGTTGTCTATATTTATTTAAAGTTGCGCAATTTGATGTGACGTCACATTTCTCAAACCCCCCCCCCTCCTCGTCACACATCGTCACAAATGTCTGACCCCCCCCCCCCCCCTAGGTGCGTGACGTTATTTATGGACGGCCCCAAACATCAATTGCGATTTCAGCGTCAACACGTGCGCGCGTTAACGACCTCTTTTAACTGTCCGTGAAACTCTGAAAGCTGTTACTCGGGCTGTTGTCCGTGATCTGAAGCTGATCCCTCTTGCCTCGCGGCGGCAACGCGGCGTCCTCGCCCGATGGGCCCCCCCTGGGTTTGAGGTCCTGCACGGCGGTGGAGTCCGCGTTGTCGCGCGAGGCGGCCGCTCGCGAGTTCGTGAACGTCGCGTCTCCGCGTACGGCGGCCGCCCTGGGATCGCGCGCGACCGCTCCTCTCCTGCGGGGCAGCATGCGCCCGAGGAAGCTGCGGAAGTGTCTGCTGTAGAAGAAGTAGACGACGGGGTCGAAGCAGCCGTGGCCCGCGGCGAAACAAATGAGCGCTCCCATCAGGGGCTTCATTTGGTTGGCCTGCTGGCAGTACCACCCGGCGTCGCTCTGCCCGTTGGCTCTCATCCGCAAGTAAAGGTAGACCGTGCGCACCACGTGGTATGGCACGAAGCAGGTCATGAAGAGGACGATGATGATGACGGCCAGGGCCTTGATCTTCTCGCGTCCCCGCCGACCCCTCGCATTGGATCCTCCGTCTGTTGGCCCCAGGTTGAAGCGGCGGAGGATGGACATGTAGCAGAACACGATGATGACCAGGGGGAAAATGAGCCCCAACACGAAGGACACGTTGCTCATGACGAACCTCAGCGTGGAGTCTACCTGGGGGTCTAAGCAAACCGCGTCCTTCCCTATTGTGTCCGTGCCTTTGAGGAGATAGGGTGAGGCGCAGATCGCCGTGAAGGCCCATATCCCCGAGCACAGCATCTTGGCTCGCCGGCTGCCGTCCTGCCACTGCTGTATGGGGCGCACCACGGCCAGGTAGCGGTTGACGCTTATCGCCGTCAAGAAGAAGATGCTGCTGTAGAGGCTCATGAAGAAGACGTAAAAGACGAGGGCGCACGCGACTTCTCCGAAAGGCCACCTGCCGCCCTGCAGGTGCGTGGCGACACGCAGGGGCAGCGTCAGCATGTACAAGAGGTCCGCCAGAGCCAAGTTGATGCAGTAACAGCGCGCGGCGTTGCGCTTCTTCAGCCGGAAAATGAACGCGAAGAGGGCCACGCTGTTCCCCGACAGTCCCAGGACGGCGATGATGATCAACACCGCGGCGTAGACGTGCGAGCTGTCGTCGTGGTCCACGCCGCAGTGAGACGCGTTGCGTGCGTTCGTCGGCGTCCCCATCGTCATTCCCGCACGTGCCCCGGCGGTGGAGATCCTCTGCAAAAGTGGACAATGGAAAAGGCAGCGGTTTTGTGCGCGGTGGCCAGGTGATGTTAGCTACCTCTCCTTGCTGTATATTTGTTGTTTGCGTGTCTCTCTGCCCGTGGTCACGTGGATTTGTCTCCGGGTCCTCTGGTTTGTCCCTCTACGTTTAGACCCACCATGCTCTCTCCGCCACCGCCCCTCTCTTTATTTAAGGCCTCGACACAGAGGCGTGGTTTCTCTGTGTGCCTATGTTTGTCTCTCTCTATGTATCTCTGTGATATCTGTCTGCTTATATGTCTGTCTATATGTCTCTGGTTCTGTGTTTTATCTCTCTCTCAAATTTAGCATTCTCAGGAAGAACGTAATCAACCAGTTAGGGTGTTGACTGTTATGTTATCCGACTCTCTGTTGTATTACATTACATTTCTAAGTATACTAGATTTGTGTTTCTATTTCATTTATACCTGATGATTGCTTGTGTTGCAATCGAAACGTCGCATGCTAGTATTTAATTTATAATTTTATCTTTATACGTGACTTTACCGAAAGAACCAAAGAGTAATACCCACCATGCTGTTTGAGTATTTGGCTGCTATAAATGTCCACGTGATGATAAGCCACTTCGTTATCATTTGTTGATAACCAGGTCGCTTGTGAAAAATAGCTGAGTAGCTCAATGGGCCTTACCTGGTAAAATAAAACAAATAGTTTAGTTTCTACGCACGGGAAATGTCGCAGCCCTGCAGTTGCTTGCTTACACCCAATGCTGGCGGATGGGCATCCAATAGAGGAAACGACAGAGAAGCCCTCTCGTGGGAATTCCCTTGGTCTTCCACATCGGCCAAGTGTCTCTGAAGACAGGCTTTGCTCTACCACAAGTGACCTGCCGGTCGCCTCACCTAGACTCGCCGATTTATACATCTGGGTGAACAAAGGCAGGGGGGAAGGACTCACACCGATCTAGGCGACGTCGCCACTGTGGATTTCCTTGGAAATGCTCCAGAAGGAGTCATCTGCTCCCACCTCTCCAATGTACGTACGTATGTTGAACTTTTTTAGCACCGTACGTAGACAACCATGCTAATTGGAGTTCCTTTCCCTTTAGGGTTTCCATGATCCCGATTCTCTCTGCTGCTTTCAACATCACTGACTGCTTCATTCTCTTTAAGAGTCTGAATAAGCGTGCAGGTGTCTCTCCCGGTGCCACTCTTACACTTCAAACAGCTCCTTCTACGTTTCCACACGTGGACTGTTTTCCTCTCAAAAACCCCTGTGCAATGGTGTCCCATTAAGTTTCATCCTTGACCCCCTGCTATTGTGAAATCAACTGCTGCCATTTGGTAAAACCATCTGCATGTACGTACGTATGTATGTTGAACTTCTTTCACACCGTACGCAGCCAACCGTGCTAATCGGAGGTGCGGGGGAAGGACAACAAACTAAAAAACACACAAAGCAGATCTCCAGTGTCTATGTTGATGACGCCCATCTCTGCGTCATCATTGACTCCACGAATTCAATCTCACCGTGTACTCTCCAACACACCGGTGTGCTGTACTAGTAACGAATTGGCCACGTTCTGTTTACGTGACAAACCTTACTAATTGGCTGTGCCGGGTGGTGGCGGGTGTAACGACACATTCACATTTACGCGATCTAACCCCAAAAAACCTCCTTAAAGCACTTTGGATTTGTAATCATTCGCGCATTTTCATTATCCTCATATCTAAACTCTCCAGGACCTCCTCCCTCCATTTGCAAAATGGACGATACAATGTCTGTAGACTTTACATCGTCCGATATGCTGTAGCATCGTCATATCATGGCAAATCCAGCTTCCTCACCACCACTGTCACCGTAAACGTCACCCAACTTCTCGCACCTCCGATTAGCAGAGTTGGCAACGTACGGTGCGAAAGAAGCCCAACAACATCCGCCATTCGCCACTAAGTGGCGGTGACGTCGCCACGGCGCTTGTGCCGGGATATGTGCACTTTGAGGCCACGTGAAGTGTCGAACGCCCGCTGGCAGGAGGTCACGGGGCAGACCCAGGTGCCATGGGTCGACTGAGATGACTGGCTGATGCACCACCACCTGTGTCCCCTACTGTCCCAAATGTTCAACATACACATAGATACATACATACGCATGTAGTCAGTACACATTTTTGCGGAGGTTGGAGTGCCCACTGTCAGTTCTAGGAATTGGCCCTGGTTAGCTGTGTGGTGAGATTGGCAGCGATTAGTGTCCAGGTATTTTGTAGTTTTAGTAAAAAAACCAATCGCTGTTTCCAGATGGACAGATGGGAATGAACATGAAAAATCCCAGCACGTGAGTGGATTCACGCACAAAAAATGTATATCTGCCACGAAGTGGTGGCGATGCCTCCACGGCATGCTCACCGAGCAGGCCTGGGACGTGGGGAGATCAGTTGCCTTCTCAGGGGTGACTTCGACGGTGACATTTCAGAGGCATGTTCCAACATTATTGTGCTCGCTCACTTCCACGTTCTACAGCAGCCCTGCAAAATGTCGCGGGCGTTAGCGCCCCTAACCGTGACCACAATTTCATCGCAGGGCACCTCAGAGCCACAGATTGCAACCTTAACGCCCAAAGCTGATAAAATCTATATTCGCATTTCCCCCACTGAGCGCCGTTCCTGATAATAATGCTTCAGCCACGCAGTCCACCACGCTCACGACAAAACCTCCAGCACTTCCTCTTTCCCGGAAAGTTCACTGCCACGGATGATTTCCTCACGACTCAGGCGGCACGAGGCCCTTTGTTAGAGGACGCTCTGGAGAGAGCCCCTCTGGAGGGTATTTGGCCTACTCTTCCACACTGGCCGGTGAAAATGGCCCACGGTTTACCCCACCATACGCGACCTGCCGATGGACTGTGTTGTACCCATTCATGGATCTGGCTGGATAGAGGTGGGCAGTGGGCAGTGAGGGATTTAAGCAACTTTCCTCATTGATTCAACTATCAAGCTCGAAGATCGTACAAGTGGGAGCTTCAATGGTGCGGTGGCGTGATGTTGTCTTCCTCGCCTGGTATGCAGGAGGATGGGGGTTAGATCCTGATCCCGACCCTGACGCCTGCTCTATATTTCGAGTTTGCGTGTCTCTCTCTTTGTGGTCGCGTGGAGTTTTTTCTCCGGGCCCTCTGGTTGTTCCCTCCACATTTAGAATCAAATTCAGAGTATTTGGCTGCATCACCACGCAATAAGCCACTTCATTTGTGGCCAGGTCGCTTCTGAAAAAGCTCATAGCTTAGTGAGATTTACCTGATAAAATGAAATATTTTAGTTTTATTTGTATTTTTTTCGTGATTTGTTTACCTTTCCTATACTTTGCACTCCCTTTCGTGCTTTTTGTGTTGTTTGTTGTTCTAACGTTCTGACCCCGTGCCCCTACTGGACATATGTGAGAAAAAGAGCTTTATAGCTCATCGGATTCCTCCTGCAGTATCAATAAAGACTCTGATTGTGCTCCCATCGTTTGGTCTATTAACTTGTGGGGCATCATTGGTTGCCGTTCCTATTGGTTGTCGTCCTCCGTCGTGTTTTTGATCGTTCGGCCTCTTGACTGCCTTTTTGATCGCGCTTTCGCTTTCTTCCGCCGAACCAGCGCCGATGTGAAATTGTTGCCGCCACGCTGTGGATCTTCCAAAACCGCTTCAGAGTTGTACCGTTGGCACAACTCTGGTAAAGATGATGTGCTTTTTTTTAACCTTGCACCTCCTCATATTTGGCGTGACCCGGCTACATGCAATCGTACAAAATGAGGTTAAAGTGCATTTCGACTGCATAGTTGAGGCGAGTGCCGATGACAACCTAAGTTGAGGCTAAATGATGTAATGAATAAACTGTTATTTTTGTTCGTGCGAGAAGCCGTACACTGGGTGGGGAGCGCTCTTGAGCCCGAGATGGCTTCAGTTTGGATATCTCAGAAGGTTTGATCGCCACTTAATGTCGAACCTCACAGCGTGGTCCGCTGAAGGCATCTTGAATGTTGTGAACGAGTGGTGGTGCAGTGGTTTACACACTGGCATATGGACCCATTGTTGACCCAGGTTCAATTCCAAGGAGGTGGCTTATTACATCGGTGGTGAATGTTATCTGAACTATACCTGACCACCCCCCCCCCATTTCCCCCCTCCCCCCACTTCTTCATTGTATATTAAAATATGCTCAAAATGTCCCCCCCCAATAGATTGCTATAAAAAAATTGCTATGTTATGTAAATAAAAACAACAATTTGCTAAACCTTGGCCACAATATCTGGACTTGTCTTCATGTAAATCAATGCATAGATTGCTGTTTATATGATTGTGGTTATGGTTGTACTTTATTAATCCCTAATCTCGGCCATTACATACAATGAAACAGGAAATGGTAAAAAATAAAAACAGAGCAATGTAATACAATACACTATTAGACATTATTGTAAAAAATAAATAAAAAGTCCATCCCATGTGTTAATGCATTTTTAAAAATATTTTAGGCTGGAAATTCATTTTTAAATTTATATATTTTTCTGGGTTGGGACCCCCAGACAACCTGGAAGATTTGGTCCCCCAATGTTGACTCCATGGCTACGGCCTTGGTATATTGTCATTATCTTACAATTAGCCATAGTTTAAGCATGGTCAGCGCTATTTTTTCTAGAATAAAACCATCATACCAATTTAATATTTAGCTTTTTTGATATTCTCTGATGAACATTTCCCCTCGTTTAGAGAACTTAGCTTTAACCAACACTTACATAGCCAAGCAAAACTAGGTGTGTGGTCGATTGCGTACATTATGATTCCGTATTGTACAGACACATTTGCATCATTAAAGTACAGTACTGTGTTCAGGGAAACAGCACCAACAATTTGTAATTTTCCTTCCTCGGTTAAGTGTCGTGAACATATAATAATGCAATGCTCTCGCGCGCGAGCTGGTAAAGGTTTTAATGTGAGTTTAAGTGCCTAAGGAATCCAACTCAAACGTGTTGAATGTTTAATTTCATCGCAGCCATATACATCATTGCAGTCCACCACAGTGGACATGATGCGAGAGAGGGTTGATGTTTTGGATATTTCGTGAACACTTTGTATTATTATAATTGTAATTTGGCCTGTGCCACAGATATTGCTGTTAGCAAAAATCGCGCTTTTGCAGAAAAAGGACATAACAGCAATAACCTTAGTCGGTACATACCTTAAGCCTCTACCGTCTCTCCAACCATTCACCTCGTAGCTCTCCGCAGCCGTGCAGTTTGATTACTGCTTAATCTTGGTCGTGTTCGAGCGGAAACTGTGGGTGTTCTTGGGTTTTTTTTACAATTTCGTGGTAATTTTCCACTTTGCTATCAATATCCCCTTTCTGAAAATGTTGCTGAGCACAGGCACGCACAACCACGCACTTTTATTTGTACTTTTTAGTTATTTCGGTAAAGTCACGTAGGTTCCTTACTCGGTTAAGTGTCGTAGGTACCCACGTGACATTACCGAAAAAACCCAAAGATATGGATTCCTGCAGTCACGAAGGCTTCCAATCAACTTTTATTTGCATGTAATTAAATGTATTTATTTAGTCATGGGTGGCAGTTGCGTCGACTGTGGACAGACTTGTACTGGACGTCTGTGAGAAAGCTTTCGCAGCTCATCGGGTTCCTCCGGTATATAAATAAAGAATCAGAATGTTTATTTAGACTGGAGGAATCCGATGAGCTATAAAGCTCTTTTTCACATTGCTCTCACTGGCCCGTGCATCGCCATCATTGGGAGGAGGGGGGAGGTCACGTTTTTGGTCTCCAAAGCCCCAATACACTATGTACTATTTTTATTTAACCAGGTAAGGCCCACTGAGCTACATAGGTATTTTTTCAGAAGCGGGCTGGCTATCACAAATGATAGCTCAACGAAGTGGCTTATCACGTGGAAATGTATAGCAGCCAAATACTCTAAATGCTTTCTGATTCTAAATGTGGAAGGAAAAACCGGAGGACCCGGAGAAAAATCCACGCAACCACAGGGAGGGAGACACGCAAACTCCAAATATATACCCATAAGAGAGGTTTTTGGGTTAGATCTAACCCAAAAACCTCTATTATGGATGATATTGGTCGCGAAAGCAGGCATCATGTTTGGGATCGAACCAGCAATCTCCTGCATACCAGGCGAGGCAGTTAACATCTCGCCACCGCGGCGCCCTCATGGCGAGCGTGTACTTGGTGAGGGCGCTGTACGTGGCCTTGGGGGAGCGTGGTGGTGACGAGGATGGAGATGAAGAAGGCGGCGAAGGTGGCGATGGAGAGGATGCCCATCGACGTCTCGCGGCCGCGGAGAGTGCGAGTGTTGAGCTGCGCCTGTACGTTTGCTCCCGGGAGAGTGGCTGCCACGGTGCTGCCTTCTTGGGGCAAACGGCTGCCGCAATTCAGCTGCATTATCAGTGGTCGCCAACCAAAATCTCAAGAAGAGCCATTTTTTAAAATAGGAATTGGGTTAAAAAACCACTCAATATTTCAAGAGCCATAATGCGTGTGAACACGGAACGGCGGTCCTTAATAAATAACGTCACAAAGCAGTTCACGAGGTTTTACGACCCCTGTGCATTATCTCAAACTGAGACAACCACGACACCTGATCAATAACAGCATCGCCATCTGAAATGGAACTTGGTTTCAGCCTAGTCATCATTTTAAACCGTTACATTGGCTCGGCTGCATTGGCATTCATCAACCACGACGCCCACTCAGCTGCGTCATCATTTCAACTTTGCGGGGTAGCTTGTGAACGAGAGTAAATCCATAAATAACCTGACAGAAGGCCATAGCAAACCACTGCTGTGTTTGCCCAAGGAAGTCATGGCCAGAAGCAGAAATATAAATGTCAAAGTTGGCGTGGATGGAGTTTCACAGAGTGGTAGAAACTGCCACGAGTGAACGGGTGGCATTCGACCCGTGGTATAGATATTTTAAGACCGAATTGAAGTCAGATTGGAAAGCTAGTGGACATTTTACAACCGATGGAAAGTTATTATTGTACTCTATTCAGCAGTGAGTGCACGCGTCTGAGAAGTTTGAACACCGCAAAGCCAGAGCCCTGCTCTGGCTTTGCTAATTTACAGCGCCTCATAGAAGGATTGCTTGTCAAATTGAAATGTAAACCGTTTAACATCTCCATCATTCAAGCACAATGTAAGCACCTACAGCCAAACATTCGGAAGAGGAACTTGCGGAAATTTTACGAGGAGATAAATAAGGCAAAAGAACAGTGTACATCATTGGAACCTCATTTGCCAGTAAAAAAATATGATAAAAAAACAATTATCAACAGTGTACATCTCAGGCGATTAGAATAGCGATTGGAAACTTCAATGGAAAGTGGGAAAGGGTAGAGTAGATGGCATACATTTTACTATATGGATGAGGAAAAAGGGAATTAAAGGGGAGAACCTTTTACATAATGATGCAGCAATAAACAGTGATAAATACGTGCTTCAAAGAACAGCCAATATGATTACGGATCGGGAAAAATCCAGATGACTGTAATCAGAACCAAATGAAAACTAAACGAAAACTGAACAATGTTTTACTTTATCAGGTAAGGCCCACTGAGCTATTTCGCTCATTTTTTATAAGCGACCTGGCCACAAATGATAGCTCCAGAAAGTGGTTTAATCATGTTTAAATTTATAGCAGTCAAATAGTCTAAACGCATGTTACTAAGTGTGGAGGCAAAAACTGGAGGACCCGGAGAAAAATGCACGTGACCACGGAGATAACATACAAACTCCAAATATACAGGCGGGAGGGTTGGGATTGAACCCGCGACCTCCTGCATACCAGGCGAGGTAGTTTCGCACCGTACGTAGCCAACCTTGCTCATGGGAGGTGTGGGTGAAGGACACCAATTCTAGATTTGAAGTTTTCGTGACTGCAAGGATTCATATTCTTTGGTTTTTTCGGTAAAGTCACGTAGGTGAAAATTTGAAATAAATTAATTTATTTTAATTTTTTTCCTACGTGACTTTACCGAAAAAAACAAAGTATATGAAGGATAACAAATTACACGCAAAAAGCAGTTCTAAAGAAATACGTTTTTAATCTAGATTTTAAAGTGCATAGCCCCAGTGGCTTTCTAATCTAACATCGGAAGGAAGAGCTTCCAAACGGCCGCAGAAGTGCATCTGAATGCACGCGACGCAGTGACCGTCTTTGTTCGACGGTTAGCCAAAAGCCGTTGCGAACATCCCATAAAGGCATTAACAGTAACGATTGCGATTTTACAAATAAACTATACGGCAGTTTTTTTTTACACAAGGTGAGCAAAACAAATACGGTATGTTCATACTCTTAGGTTTTTTCGGTAAAGTCACGTAGGTAAAAAATTAAAATTAATAAAAGCAAAATAAAACAAATTAAAAAATTCACGACGTTTCGGAAGCAACACAAGCCTCTGTCTTCAGGTGGAACCGTCACAGCCACGACAGCTGTATCAAGTAAATGAGAGATCACAAGAAATACTACCCCGTATATATAATGGTTGAGGGGGGAAGGGCCAGGAACGGCACACTTTTTATTAATATGGTAAGGTGAGGCTTAAGACCAAGAGTAGACTGTATAACAAAGGACTGAGCCTTTGTTATGGAGAGGTGCGGTTTGTTCCTGGCCCTTCCCCCCTCAACCATTATATATACGGGGGTAGTATTTCTTGTGATCTCTCATTTACTTGATACAGCTGTCGTGGCTGTGACGGTTCCACCTGAAGACGGAGGCTTGCGTTGCTTCCGAAACGTCGTGAATTTTTTAATTTGTTTTATTTTACTTTTATTAATTTAAAATGTTTTAGCTACGTGACTTTACCGAACAAACCTAAGAGTATGAATCCTTGCAGTCACGAAAGCTTCAAATCTAGAACGGTATGTCCAGGTTAATCTTAAAATAATGCAATTTAGATATTTGCAACTATATTTAGACACGGCTGCCCAGCAAACGGCTCCGTGGTGGGTTTCCCACGAACCATTACAGTAGCCTCCTTATTCACGCAACTCCGTGTCGTCCTCCACGTCCTCCTCTTGCGATATCAGCACCACGTGTCGCGCCTCTGCGGGTCCGGCGACGGCGCATTCGATGGTTACGCGCGGACCTCCGGCGTATTGTGAATTGTGGAACGTCAAGTCCGTCCATTCGATGGAAACGCTCGGCTTGCGCGAAACCGACTTGCCAACGTGTGGCAGCTTGCTGCGCAAGAATCGGCGGAATCGCCTGCTGTGGTAGAAGTACACCACGGGGTTAAAGAGCCCGTGAGATACGGTGAGACAGGATATTGCCCGAGAGTACGGCTCTAAACGGATCGCCAACTCGCAGGCTGCAGCATCGTCTTCTCTCGCATTGATGTAGATGTGCAGATAATACAATCGAATCACGTGGTGCGGTAGGAAGCAGACGATAAATAAAGTGAAGACCGAAGTGGTGATGGCCTTGATCTTCTTCATCAATTCCAGCCTCAACTGACTGCCGGTATTCCGTGACCGCACCTTCATGCGATGGAGAATAGACACGGAGCAGAACACGATGACGCCCAGGGGAATGATGAAACCAACGACAGTGGACAGACCGTACAACTCAAACAATAATTGTAGATCAAAGCACCCCCCGTTGTGATCCGGCATGGCAACGTCTTCTAAAAACACCAAGGCGCTGGAGAGTGCCGTGAAGGCCCAAATGACGACGCTGACCACATTGGCCTGCCTGACGTTCGTCCTCTTCCATTGTCGCGTGGGCTGCAGGATCGCCAAGTACCAGTTGATGTTTATCGCCGTCAGAAACAGCACGCTGCTGTACATCGCCACGAAGAAGATGTAGAAGCAGAGCTGGCACAACGACGATTTGCTCGGGAGCAAATTCAAATCGTAGAAGTCGAATGCTATTCGGAAGGGCAGCATGAGGACGTAGAAGAGGTCGGCGGCTGCTAAGTTGATGCAGTAGCACCGCGCGGCGTTGCGTCTCTTCTTGCCCAAGAGGAAAACGAAGAGGGCCACGAAGTTTCCCGGCAGGCCGGCGACGACGATCACAAGGAACACGGCGGAGTGCACCCTGTGCTGTTCGTGGTGGCTCGGTGCCGAGCTGTTCGAGTTGTTCAAGTAGTTGGTGCAATCGGGAAATGGCATAATCGCTCCTTTGTTCACCCGCGCCTGCAAATTTCAATAGAAATCGGTGAACACGCGTTCTTTTTACGTATGAGAATGGCAAGTAAAAATTAGCGATGCATCATACGTTTGAAGAAGAAGCAGAAAAGGGATATGCAACACAAGGGCAGCCGAGGTGGTGGGTTATTCCTGATAATTACTAAACACTGGATAGTCTAACATCTTAGCAGGTGCCGTTTTCGTCAGGGGATTTCAGCGTGGATATCTCTGGAGGTGCGGTGTCCACTTAACTGCAAACATCACGCCGGGCTCATCATCTACAGATGCTAACCTGGTTACCAAGGGTGTGCAGCTGAAGATATGGGGCCGTCCGTAAATTACGTCACGCGATTTTGGACGATTTTTGACCCCCCCCGCGTCACGAAAAGTCAGACCCTCCCCTCAAATATGACGTCACAAAGCTCTGCCCCCCACCAAAACCATATTTCCATTTTTAAAATAAAACATGCTTCAAATCGCTTGAAACTATTGTCATTGTAGTGCGTATTTAATGTGCCGCTGCACTCTGATGTTGTAGGATAAAACATTTATTAAAAGTCTAATTAAGTAGAACGTGTTGTCTATATTTATTTAAAGTTGCGCATTTTGATGTGACGTCACATTTCTCAAACACCCCCTCACCCCTCGTCACACATCGTCACAAATGTCTGCCCCACCCCCCCTCTAGGTGCGTGACGTCATTTATGGACGGCCTCCAACATCAGTGCTGAGCGATGTCTAAACTTGTCAGCTGCACTGACAAAACGTTGTCAAATATGATTACACAATCCTCGTGACCGACATGGCATTGGGAGGCCTTCATTCTGAAGTGGATTAACAAAATGCTGTAAATGATGTCAAACAGATGCTTTACAATCGTATCCATCTTACTCCATGATCGTGGGGCACCTGTTGAATTTCCACATGTCAATGAGGGGGGACAATTACCGCAGTGGATAATCATTATTTACTTTCCATAATGCGGTAATCAATTCTTTCCACGGAGCGGTAACGCCTGTGTGGGAGTTGAACCCACAACATTTAAACATTTGAATAGTGTCACACTCTAACCATGGCATAATAGAACCCGTGGTTTAATTCACCAGCAGAGAAAGAGTATTCTTAGGTTTTTTCGGTAAAGTCACGTAGGTAAAAAATAAAAAAAATCATATTTATTTATTTAAAATTAAAATTTATAAAAGTTACATTAAAATTAATAAAAGTAAAATAAAAATATTATTTATTTTACTTTTATTCATTTTAATTTTTTACCTACGTGACTTTACCGAAAAAACCTAAGAATATGAATCCTTGCAGTCACGAAAGCTTCAAATCTAGAAGAGAAAGAGTAATTTAAAATAAAACATACTCTGTATACTATATACAAATACTGGTCATCTGTAGTTTTAATTCGTTAGAAAGACCAATTATCTGGATTTGAAATGTTGACCTCTGAATGCTGACAGAGGTTGCTTAAACTTGGCACTTGTACCGCAAACCAAATAAAATGACACGTGTATTAAATACTTACACGGTTACGCCACTTTGTAATACAATACACGTCTGCATGCACACATGATAACACGATCGTACAAAGAGGGCCGCTGTTACGCATGTACACTGTTTAAAAAAAAAAGTATAATTGAAGCACCTTAATGTTTGCAACTCTGGGTCCTTGAGGATGGAGGTTAGTAGGCTGTCTCAATTGGTCAGCTGCATTATCACAAACGGCGATGATGGATGACGGAGAAGGAATGTGTTTGTGCCCAAAAGAAATGCTTTGATTGAAACACAGACCACGTGAAGGCCAAATCAAGCGACTTCGAAGTATTTTCCCCGCTTACATTTGAAGGGGGCGGTGTTCATTCAATTTGGAGCCCTCTAAGTTAATCGTGGAAATCCACTCTCCGATGTCATTATTGTGATGATCATACATTCGCTAATAATTTACCCACAAAGCCTGAATGACTCACACTACTCTCTCTATCAGCAGAGTCTTGTATTGAAATGCTGACCATTGTCATTCATGAGAGAATAAAATCTCTACACATTCTTCAATAACACCGCCTTATAAAGATAGAGATAGAACAAAATAGGTGACGTTTTGGGGCAATGGTCCTTCTTCACCGTACATAGTGAGGCCAAATAGAGAGATAAGAGTTGGAGAGAGAACTTTATATGCCCTGGGGCTTGATAAGAAGTAACTTAGAAAAAATCTTGATTAACAGTTTTTACATAATCCACTTAAGAATGCAATCCTGGTCTCAATTCGCACCTCAACAGTATTATAATATACTCTTTGGTTCTTTCGGTAAAGTCACGTAGGTAGAAATAAAACAAAATATATCTGGCAGCAGACATCGCGGCTATCGCGATTTTCACCTGAAGATGGGCGCTTGTGTTGCGTTCGAAACGTCGTGATTTATTTTGTTTTATTTCTACCTACGTGACTTTACCGAAATAAGCAAAGAGTGTGGATTCCTGCAGTCACGAACGTTTCAATTCAGTATGAGAATAACGCACTTTGCAGTGCATGCCTGCACTCAGCTATCACTGAATTATCATTTTATCAGGAGGCAGTATCATCAAATAATCAAATTTTGAAGACAATAATGAGATTTTAGTATGTGGGAGGAAATCAGCTAACCAGGAAAAAAACATGCATGTTGAACTTTTCACACCGTACGAAGCTAACCGTGCCGAGCGGGGGTGACACTCAACTTTGCCAACTCCTCATCACCTTGCATCGTAAAGCCTTCAACACCTGGCAAGCCCTGCAGTCGTCACATCCAAATGATAGCCACGCTTCTAATATCCAAATATATCGTTTGTGTTTGACGTCATATTGTAATACTGTATATGTAATCATATTTAACTCATTTTATACAGTTTAACAAGTAAGCTTTCGCGACCAATATTATTCATTATAAACGTTTTTGGGTTAGATCGCGTTATTTATAAATGTGTCGTAACCCTCCACCACCCGACACGGCCAATCAGCAAAAAAGTGTCACGTTGACAAAAGACAAATAGTTCACTACTTTAGCCCACTCTTCAACACACCGGTGGGCTAAAGTAGTGAACAATGTGTCTTTTGTCAACGTGACACTTTTTTGCTGATTGGCCGTGTCGGGTGTGGAGGGTTACGACACATTTTATACACTCAACGAACTAGGTTATTATAAAAATAACTTTTTAGACCATAAATTTGCATTGTTTTAAAAATGATATTCAAGTGCAAATTAAAGATACAATGACAACGATAAATACATTCAGGTCAGTGGGTCTACAATATAAACAAACGAGTTGAAATTGATACGCTGAATGTAATCGCGTCGATGTTTTAACGGAGCATCATACTTACAGGATTTCTGTTGTCACTTGGATAACAGGTAAACTGAACGCATACGTTGCCTATTTATACATATTTTATGAGAAGGTGAATGGAAATTATGGTCTGAGAGTGAATTTCATTTTCCGTGCAGAATTTCCTGTTGACATTTAAGTGAAATGCAGCTATGATCGGTGTTTTGCTGCGTTCGTTCTCAAGGACATAAATATTCTCCAATGTATTTAAAGTTTCACTTCCCTGTGCTGGGAGCTTCTTTAGGAACTGAATTGAGCCATCATTCGCCAGTGATGTTAGCCGTGTTTAGTTTGTTGTCCTTCACCCACCAGCACCTCCGATTAGCACGGTTGGCTACGTACGGAACAAAATAAATTCAACATACATACAGTACATATGTAATGAACGACTTCTGAAACACGTCGTGTAGAGGGCTTCTTATTTATTCTCACACCGGGCACAACACAGGCCGATACATATATATACACGTCTCTTTTCACTGGGCACAACAATACGTCTCTGCTTTAGCTACGCACAGCTGACCTCTCTACATAGTCCCATCCCCTACATCCAACCACACAGCTGACTGACTGGTGTGACGCTGACGGCGATGGGAGCCGTCCAGAGGATCTTCCACGCGGCCAGACGACGAAGAGAGATGACGGCGAGCAGCGACGCAGCCAGGACCCGGGACCCTGCAACAACCCTGAACCTTCGGTTCCATCCCCCTTATATACCTCTCGGCGTGGCCAGGCCCCGCCTCTGGTCACGCCTCAGGTTCCCGATGAGTCCAGAGGTGTGGACTCGAGTCATGTGACTTGGACTCGAGTCAGACTCGAGTCATGAATTTGATGACTTGCGACTCGACTTGGACTTGCATAACAATGACTTTGTCCCACCTATGAGATGTGGACTCGAGTCATGTGATTTGGACTCGAGTCAGACTCGAGTCATGAATTTGATGACTTGCGACTCGACTTGGACTTGCATAGCAATGACTTTGTCCCACCTCTGCCGATGACATCGGGGATGTCACTGTATGGTTCCGGCCTGGAAGGGTCGTGCCGTTCGATCTTCCTACATCGTGGACAGCACCGTGTGGGTGGCTGTGTGTAGCACCAGCCCTAGCGGGGACAGCACCGTGTGGGTGGCTGTGTGTAGCACCAGCCCTAGCGGGGACAGCACCGTGTGGGTGGCTGTGTGTAGCACCAGCCCTAGCGGGGCTTGGCGAGCACTGGGGTAGTGCGGGCACCACGCACAGCGTGTGGTGGGGGCTCCCCCGAGGAGGAGGGGGTGAACGTCAGCCCAGGGGCAGGGTTGCCCCGGGCCATGGCACTCTGGTTGACCCCGTAGACACGTGATCCGGAATGTCCATACAGGGGGCCCCAGGTGGGGGGACTAAGGGGTGATCACGTGTCCGGAGAGAGCTCTTAAAAATGATCGAGAGGGAATGAGAATGTTCGGGAAGGCGGGCGGGGCCGAGGGTGGAGCGGCCACGAACGGAGAGGGATATAAGGCGGGTCCCTGAGAGGGACCGGGGTTGCTGCATTCTACAAGCTGAAGCTCTACACCTACAAGCTGGAAGCTCAACATCTACAAGCGGGAAGCTCTACATCTCAAGCTGAAGCTCTCCGTCTGACGAGGCAACTACATGGTCGGAGGCCCGAGTGAGGGATCGACCCTTCGTAGCAGTAACTCGCCGTAGTCTGGTAAAGGGGCAGTTACCCCGTTGTGTTACGATGTTACAGTGTTACAAGTAAAAGTGTTGCCTCTAAAAGGAACAACGTCTGTGACTCAGTTGGACCCACTACCCCTTCAACCCAGATACGCCCCACTTCTGATTAGTTGTTACATAACCTTGCCCATACCCGTGATTACCCTTCCAGGCAGACAGGTGGCACCCTGTCATTACACACACAGAAGTCCGACGTTTTGCTCTGCCTGCTGGAAGCATCTTCAATTCAGTACCTGAAGAATATACCAAGACATGGAAGCAAAACTCTGGACATCATGCCGACGATCACACAGTACAACCCACAAACATCTCGTTGAGCTACACGGCAGAACTAAGAAAAACTACGCAGTCTATTGGCTTCTCCAGTGTGACACCACAGATGAAACTGCAGCTTTAGTAGCATCTCAGGAATATACTGTATATTTTATTATTAGGAATAGTACACAATTATTTTTCACGGACATGTAAGGGATGCACTGAATTAGTTAGGTGGCCCATGCTTGGTTATCAAGACAGAGGTAGCAGGTTGGCATAGTACAAGAAGTTACAGGAGTGGAAACACAATCATCACCCCCTCTTCCTCCATAGCGATTCAACGAAATGTCACGATCCATGGTTGCAATTTCAATTTAAAACGCAATTCGGGATGACGTGGTAATTCACAATTCTTGCAACAGAAGTGCCATCACCCCTCGTCAGAGAATTTCAACATACATATGTATATGACTAATTCTGAGACAATCCGCATAAAGTGAGCTCTGTAGGAGTGGACAAATTGAACTGTGAAGAAGTTCTCCAGGCTTCTAATTGCAAATGCGATGCCACCCACAGCCACCAACTCTGGAGTGTTCTGGCAAGATTCTAGCTTTCCAGAGCAGGACGAGAGACAAATAAGTGCCCCTGATGGAGGAGACCTCGATATGTCCAATCTCTCGCTGCGTCTCTTACACTTTCATCAAATAGTTCCCATGGACAGCCAACTCGAGTTGGGCTGAACTGGAGTCGAAGGACAGCTTGAGTTCACTGGCAGAGCCAGTGGGGGGGGGGGGGGGTTGGGTGGCACGTGCCCCCCAATGATCCGATCGAAATCCCCAATTTCGATCAGATCATTGGGGTTTATTAGTAATAAATCGGCATTCTGCGACCCCCACTGCCACTGTGTAGCATATTATTACGCGCCAGGGACTCTATGAGATGATAGGACAATAGTCTGAGTCCATAATTGGAAATAAGTAACGGCAAAGCAATTATAAGTGACTTACATAATTGTGCGCAGTTGCGTATACAGTACACGACTTCCCTGAAGGCATTCACCTTCAGCGAGCGTGATGCTGATCGCACATGGTTCGAATTCGACCCGCACACACGTCGAATAAAAAGCAAAGGACAAGTCCTTACTAACAACTCCTATAATTTTTCATCGCTGGAGGGGTTGCCCCCCCCCTACCTGAAAATCCTGGCTCCGCCATTGTTTGAGTTGGTAATAAAAAAAGGATTTGAGTATCCAATATTCCTCGAGTTACTCGAGTCACCTGAAGACGGCTGCTTGCGTTGTGGCCGAAACGTCGTGAGAATTATTTTATTATGTTTAATTTTTATTATTTTATTACTTCCCTTCTACGTGACTTTACCGAAAGAACCAAGAAGATGAATCCCTGCAGTCACGAAAGCTTTAAATCGAAATTCATCGCGTGAGTTAAGCAGTTTTTTTTGGGTTAAATCGCGTCACATATTTACCCGACCAAACCCAAAAAAACCTGTACAGTATTATGGATATTGGTCGCGAAAGCCTACGTGATAAAGGTCCTAACCAGTAACGCGTCCAAATAAGAGATTTTCACAGAAAACGCTCGTAAGTCAAATGTGCAGACTTCATAGTTGACAAAATTAAATGCTAAATGTTAAACTAAATATAAAATTAAATGCCCCTTCCCCTCACAAAATGTTCGTCTGACTTGTTTGGTGATATAGTTCCGCTCGGCCAGACTTCTGATTTCAAGTGAAATCCGCCAGAACATTTGGGGCCCTCGTCTGAAACGTGTCGGGTAAGTAGACCAAAATCAACATGGGGACCAGAAATTGTCAGATGGGCAGGGGGGCAAATCTCGAGTTCTGTGCCTTATATACAATGTGGCATCTGTGTCTCTCCCGTATGCCATTGTCTCTCTGTCTCTTTTCTCATCAATAATTTCTGCCTCTCAATAACCACTTGGGCATGTCTATATTTGTGTTCATGCCTCTCTGTTTAGTCTGTTGATTCATGTTGATTCTGCACTTAATGTAGCAAAATTCCAGCTCTGATAATTAATATCAGTTTGACTGCCATTCACGGTGGTGAGATGTTCACCTCCTCGCCCGGTATACAGGAGGTCGCGGGATCGATCTCGACCCTGATGCCTGCTGTATACAGGGTGCTTAAAAAAATGTTGACACTTCTGAGAATTTGCAACAACACCACAAGCAATGTGCCTCCGGGCTCTGGAGACCACCTGGAGAAGATTTCAAGCATATGTTGACAATGACGGCGAACAAGTGGAGACTCTGACTTTTGAAGCTATAAACGTGCATTTGTTATCATGTTACAGTTCTTTTTCCATTCAAAACGATATTCCCATATAAGTTTTAACATTTTTGAAGCACCCTGTATTTGTCGTTTGCGTGTCTCTCTCCCCGTGGCCGCGTAGATTTTCTCCGCGTCCTCCGGTTTTTCCCTCCACATTTAGACTCAACATCACCTCTCCTCCAGTGGGCATTGATTCTAAAGAGCACTCATGAGAGGCACTTAACCACTCACCCCACTACTTTTCCCCCATCTCCTACAGGGATATCAGAGCTTAGGAAGAAGATACCATACGGTTATAGACATGTTTATATTGCAACTGCAATCCGTAATGTGCGGTTGTGCTGGTGTCAACCCCCCTTCATGTCCATCTGTGTTGTGTACCTGAATCGTCGCGTTAATAATACAATCACACCGTGTCAACCCATACGGTTTAGCCGTATTCTTGTACAGGGAAATTGAGGTTTAGGTCCATAGGGCGTTTAGCCGTTTCAATAGGGGCAACAAAAATGTGTGGTCCATTTGTTTGTATCCCTTGTGATGGGACTTTGTTGGATTAACGTTGAGATTTATAAGGGCACGGGTGACTAATCAATAAGGTTGGTCCGCAATAAGGTGACTAATCGATAAGGCCTGAATTGGTCTGTAATAAGGTAGTCACTGATAAGGGATTGACTGACAAGTATGATTCAAATACCCGAGAGAAAAACTAAGTAATAATTAAAATACTTTTTTTAAAACACGCTTTAATGAAATGTACCGTACGAGTAATGGAAAAACACCCCACGACTCTAGGAAGTGACCCCGAAGCTTGCCACAATGTAAGAGGCCGTGGTGATTTACAGCCAACGTCAGTTGAGCGTGGACAATTAGACCCAAGCCGAAATAATTTTTTCAAATATATATTTATTTTTAATGATATAATGTAGTATTGTAACCAGTAAAATTGAGTTGCATTTTATTACACGCTTTTTTTATTATTACCATAATAAAAAACCCCAACTTAGTCAAACACGGCTCATAGTTGGGTGAACCAAAGGTTATTTTAAGGGATTTCAGAAGTAGCTCTGTGGTGTCCGCTTCCGCACATTTCCCCGAAATCTGAAGCGATCCAAACATGGTCGACGTAATCGAATCTAAGAGTCGAATCGCTTGCGACAATCGCCACGATTCTCGATATCGCGACAAAAAAAGGCGGGAAACGTTGGGTTTGTGGTGTCGCCGTGGAGCCGCGGCTCTCTCGAGATAGACAATCAGCCCTCGCGCTTTTCCCTCGGGGAATCCGTGCGAGGAAAGTCTCCACTGCTAGCGTGGAGGTGGTGGTGGAGAATGGCGGCGATGAGGAGACGGCACCACGACGCCTGGGCCGCGGACAACCGAAGCGGCGTGCTCCGAACCCGGGTATGGACCGCGCGCTCGAGACCTGCCGCCTCATAGCGACGAGGGGGGGGGGCAATCATCGCCATCGTCGTCGTTCACCAGCCGTGGTCTACCCACTGCTGGATCAAGGGCTGCTTCGGTACGATTCGCGCTTCGCTCGGATCGATTCTTGAATCGGGAAAAGATTTGATAAGCGATTCGATCCACCCGTTGTGTGCAAGAGTTGAGCGTCTTTGTGTCTCGCTCCGTCACCTCCTGGTGGGGCTGGCGGGCAATGGGAATTTAATTCCCTCGTTGAGTCATTCCGCGTGGGTTGCGTTATCGTAGGTGGCACAAGGGGCCGTCCATAAATGACGTCACGCACCTGGGGGGGGGGGGGGTCAGACATTTGTGACAGGGGTGGGGGGGACATGCGCAACTTTAAATAAATATAGACAACCTTCTTCTTGGTTCTTTCGGTAAAGTCACGTAGAATGGAAATAATAAAATAATAAAAATAAAACATAATAAAATAATTCTCACGACGTTTCGGCCACAACGCAAGCAGCCGTCCTCAGGTGAAGACCAGGTCTGTCGGGGAGACAGCGTCTGAATGAAACACCACCACGCTTGGAGCGTATATTTAAGCTGGGTTGGAAGGGGGGGAAGGGCGCCTTGACAAAATAATTTGCATATCAAGAGAAATTTAGCATATTCATGGGAAATGCAGCTATGTGATTAGTACTAGTTATGCCCGTGCATTATGCTGCTAATCCTGCATAATGCACGGGCATTATGCAGGATTAGCAGCAGGGGGGGTCTGACTTTTTGTGACGCCGTGTGACGATGGGGGGGGGGGGTCAAAAATCGTCCAAAATCGCGTGACGTCATTTATGGACGGCCCCAGAGAGATGGGAATACTGGGATGTGGCGTGCCGGGTTTGAGGAGATTTTCCCCGTGTGTGCAGTATACGACTCGCACACATTTAACAAATAAATAACCTAAACGCATTCGTCAAATACAAAAAAACTGGCCTTAAATGATATAGAAGAAAAAATCTACAACAGGCGACGTTTCGGGCAATGGCTCCTCTTCACAGCGCACGAAACATGCTCACTCCACGTTTATATTGGCTACTATATATCTAATTTGCAGTCTAATTACCCTCGGGTCGATTAGCGTCAATATGCATTAGCGTGTAACAGTACGGTAATTGGAATACAATTGTATTCACCTCAAAAATATTCTACCCCTACTGGGAAAACTTGACAGGACCCTGTTGAAAAGGGCATTGTGACTACCGGCTAAACAAGCGTGGTAATACGAATACAATGAAACGCCCGGACTATGCACGTTGCCTGTAACCCAGCGCTGTGGAGACAGCCAGGGTTGGTGGATCACACACGGATCTTGTGAAGCTCCCTTCCCGTGGGCGTGGAGGAGGTGCCCGTGCCCTGGCTTGCCGCGAGAAGGCGGTACAGCAAGTAGTGGACTTTTTTAGTAGTGGACTCCCATCTGTTCCACCTGGTACGGGATAGAGTGTTGCTCCCTCGCATGTGTGCGTGGTTTTTCTCCGGGTGCCCCGGTTTCCTCCCACACGCGTGTACACTCAATTGTGTCGAAATATCTTAATGCAAAGAGGACTGCAGAGCTTGGACAATTGAACCTTATGGCGGGACCCCGGGGTCACATAAGCCCCCGGCTCTCGCATAAACTGCGTTGCGACTTCATTTTATGACTGTTGAAGGCGAACGATACGGCAATCTATTCCTCTCGACGAGTTATACATGATGCGCTAATCAAAGTTTCAAAGTTTTGTTTCTTCTGCGCATTCGTCCTCGCCGCTGCGCTTGGACGACACGACAACAGAACGATCCGCGCCAGGTGGGTCGCTACGAGCGGTGGAATGGAGTCGCCAAAAATGAATTAATTACGATTTTGGCTTCCGTTTATTCGGAACCCCGGGGTCCCAACATAAGGTTCAATTGTCGGTAGAGCTGACTCGCAGCGCGGCTGCTGCCTTCCTGCTTGTCCGCGCCTCCGAGTCGTTCTCTCGTCGAGCGTACGCTGTGCGGCGTGTTACGCGTCGACATCGCGATGCTGTACTATGGGAACCTCATTTGCCAGTAAAAATATGATAATTGGTTCTTTACCCTTCTATCTGGCAACAAAACTGACACCTTTTTACAAGGAGTCATGTTTGAATAGACCGCAATACCTGCAGTCATAATACAAACAAAAGAACATAACTCTGATAATGTGCACTGTCCTTGCCAGATAGAAGGGTAAAGAACCAATTATCATATTTTTACTGGCAAATGAGGTTCCCATAGTGTAGATGCTTGCCCCGAGCTCTCATACTCTGATGGTGCATTGTCGTTGAGTTGTGCGCCTTTTGGCGTCATCTGGTCCAACCCATGTGAGACTAGGCTCTAAGGAAAGCTGTCTCGGGTGTGGACCAATCAACTTCAAGGACAGTGCACATTATCAGAGTTATGTTCTTTTGTTTGTATTATGACTGCAGGTATTGCGGTCTATTCAAACATGACTCCTTGTAAAAAGGTGTCAGTTTTGTTGCCAGATAGAAGGGTAAAGAACCAATTATCGCGATGCTGCTTGCGACATTTGCATTGCGGCTGCTCTCTCTCGTGACAGATGGCGCTGACCGCTTCTCCTCCACCTGGTGGGCACATCGACCTGGGCCCTCACTGCTCCACGTTCACTCACGCACTGCAGCAGATACGAGGCAAGGCGACGTTCGCTTTGTACACTCGTGGGTAGGCCACAGCACATTCATCACAGTCGTGGTGAGTGTGGAAGCAAACTGAAACGCAATTTGGATCACGTGAAAGGCCACGTATTTTTTTTTTTATATATAAAAGTGTAAGGGATTGTCAGGGGAATGATTTCCAGCAAAAGGAGGGGGAGTGGGACGGTGACAGGGGAAGAGGGAGGAGCAAGCGAGGAGATATAAGAGAGAGAACGGGCGGGAAGAAGGGAGATTTAGCGGGAACGAGATTGAGAAGGCGGGGGGACGAGTGTTGACTGAAGGAAGGAATAAAAGACGAACCCCCTGCAACCTTGTGTTGGCTCTCCTTTACAAAAGCGTAAAATTGCAATGGTGAGTAGGTTTGCTTGGTTCTAGATTTGAAGTTTTCGTGACTGCAAGGATCCATACTCTTTGGTTCTTTCGGTAAAGTCACGTAGGTAAAAAATAAATAAATATAAATATAAAACATTTAAATAAAAAATAAATATAAGTAAATTAAATCACGACTTTTAGATTGCAACACAAGCAATCATCAGGTGTAAAAATCACAGCTAGAAAACTAAAAATCACAGCTAGGCACCTCTGTGCCTAGAAATGAAATCCTAAGAAGGCTGGCTGAACAAGACTCTAATAATCATTTCATTAACCGATTATACCCTTTTGACTGAATGTGGTACAACTCGAGTACAGGTATTCGAAGCGTCAACGTGATTCTTTTGTGCTGTGGGGTGCACTTTCGCGCCTGTGTTAATGTTTGTCGCACCCACCCCCAGGTCTCCCTGCCACTTTGGCCACGCTGCCAGTGGAACTTGACGTCTGCTTCAACGCGGTATGTCTCTCTTCTTGTGCCGCACCCTTCTCCACCGAGGCCGATGAGGTGATCAGCCGGACACTCTCAAGAGGTAAACCATTCACCTTTTTGCTGGATCATTCACGGTTACGTGCAGTGGGGGGTGAAAGCAACACACCGCATCTCAGGTTTTCCGGCTCTAGGTATCGCTTTCAGGTTACGAGGTAACTTCCATTGGTGGGATGTATGTCGTGTCTCGGTATAACAGGTCTGATCTTCATGTACGCACACACTGCACATGTTATATGAAGCTGAAAAACACGGATATAAAGCAGTTGCCTCCCCTAACCTGAACTATGAGCTTGTGTGAATGATGTACTGATTTAATGAGTAGCTGACAAGCCACGTGGTGCTTTGCCATTAAGCTAGTTTGCTCGCAGAGTAGTTTTCACATCCATGTGGGAATTTATGAAGGGAATTACCAAAGCGTTATATCTAAATTACCACAGTCATACCCGCTGCAGCCTTCGTCCGCTTTCGTCAGCCGTTAGGCCCACGGTCCCTGCCTGTTCTGTCGTTAAGGACTTCTTGGATCGCTTTTAGTCTGGAACCTCCCCCTTTGACCTTGCCGCCATGGGGTGGTGACCCTACCAGGAGCACGAGGCTCCTGACAGCTTCGCTCTCGGGATCATAGGAACACGCAAACCTCTCCACCACAATAAGGTGGCGATCCTCGGAGAGGACCCATCGATAGCGGTGTAATGATTTCATCCTTCCAGCAATTCCACAAATTGTTGTGATTCACTTTCACTATTTGATTTCCTAATTCTTTTTTAACCCTGTGTTGAATGCAATGGCCACTGGTGCTTGCAGGGGTCACGTGTACCCATGACAACATACACATCGACTCTTACCACGTGTGATTTGCGGTTCATGTGGCGCACAGTCCTGCAGGTGTCCTGCGCGAGGGTTGAGGCAGCGTTTGAGGTGGACGAATGGTCGGCCGCAATGAATTGGGCAGCGGACGGGGAGGCAGCACGGGGTCTGGGCCAGCTGCTCACCCTGCAGGCCTTTCTCTGGCTGCTCCGACAGGAGGTGGAGAGGGCAACTTCTCTGCTGTCGCTTACCAAGAAGGTCGGAGTGGAACGTTTGTGTGTGGATATTATGGGATGACGAGAGCGTTGTCACGACGATGCAGTTAGAAGTAAAAAAAAGGCTGTGATAAATTACGGTACATTTTAGGGCATATCATTGCTGGCATTCATCATCGGCGGAAGTTGATGCGCAGTTTTTTTTTATTGTCAAACATATTTACCCAAATCTAGACAAATTTGATCTTTGGACCCTCTAGTGGACAACTGGGGATGCTAGCTTCCAATCAGGTCACATACAAAAGTCACGTGACTACCTGGGGTTGTGTGCTCTGCAGAATAGTGATTGTTGACACTTTTCACTGAACTGTTTTCATAGGCCAGACATAACTCCATCACTCGATACCTTTACCGTGTAAATTTACCAAAGTTGTTCACAGTAAATGTGGTGCTGTTGATATCATCATCATCTATCATCATTAGGCATGTAGCAATGCAGCTCTTCAAATGTATTCTTATACACTTGACACATGCATCAGATTGCGTATGTGAGGATTGATTAATTATAATATATGCATATTATATGCAGATATATTTATACGTAGAGAGTCAACAGAATTGTGCAGAAGAAACAGAGCAATGGTATAACATTACAAATGAGACCATAAAAACTAGGTAAAATAATTGATACTGGAAATGAATCATTGCCGAAAATTGTGGCAACTCATCAAATCACTACATGGATGAACCGTTAAATGCCAAGTCGTCATGAATAGCATCATCATCATCATCAGCTTTTTAGATGCAATGTTGTGTCTGTTTCCATGTTGAACAGGCTGAGAGTATGGAAGGAGTCTCGGACAGTAACAATGTCTCAATGGAGTCACCCATGGCATGCATACCGAGTGGCCCTCTCCAATATCAGTCGTCTGGGGTCAGCCACACCATCCTGGACCCCGAGAGCATAACTCAGGCTCTGTCAACTTGGGAGGCTCTCATGAAAGGTTCGAGTGACTTGTGTATCGAGTGGTATTCAATGGCGAGACTAGTGACATGGATGCTTGTGCACTGCATTCGATTTCACGGGTCTTGGGTTTGATCTTATTCGTATGAGTAAATCGTTCGTTCGTTCTCAATCCGCTTGTCCTGGTGAGAGTCGCGGTGGCGGCATATTGAGTCGGACGGTCCAGACCTGGAAATTGATATCTGAATCCATAGACACCCCAGCAGTGTGTGTGTGTGTGTGTGAAGAGGGCAGTACCCTCAAGCACACCTAGGGAGGGAGTGAGGATTTGAGAAATGGTTTGGGGAGGTGCAAATTAAGTCGCTAGTAACAGATTAAATAAAACCCCTCCAGTGTGAGTTCAATGCTTGGGGAGGGGTGTAATTTTTGGAGCGGTCCTGGGTGCACGAATACTCCTGAATCCCACTATCTGAACTTATACCCACGATCCGAATTTATCCTGGGCCTCTTCTACTTGGCCGGCATTGTGATATTGTAATACATGCCAGGCTTGATAGGTATTTGAGCATTTGCTTCAATCATCTGTTATGGGTTATCAGTCCATCTTGATGTGATTTGGGTTGGTTAGAGATATGTATGTTTGTGCATCACTGTTGTAATTCAATTCCCACTGAGATGTATCTGTTTTGAAAGGGAGACTAAACTAGTTATAAAACGAGTTTGTTACAGCTTTTTTTTAGTTGTTGGAACCAATTTATATTTGAGCTTATACAATAGCGTAGATTTATTTGATGCTATATCATAGGCTCACAGCAAAATCCAAATTGAAAATATACAAATTGCAAAACCTTAATTCTTACGCCTCTGATTAGCGTGATTGGCGGCGTACAGTATGAAAGAAGTTCAACATATATACGTGCATTTTGAGCGTAAAAATTTCATTCGAATGGCAAATCTGCACAGCCATGCATAACTGTGCCAAACATTGACCTGTGCTGTAGGCAATGCGCTCTGTGTCGAGGGCAAGTGGCTGGACGCTTTGGACATTCTCGAGGGAGTTTCCCAGCGCTGCACGTCCCGCCGATTCCACGCCCTGGTGCAGAACCTCATGGCTCGCTGCTTTCATTCCCTCGTGAGTGATGCCCAGGCCCTGTCTAGGCGGCCACTATCGCACTTTGTAGATTAGCGCTGGTAAATCAGTTATTCATAATTAATCAACGTTTTTGGGTTCGATCGCGTTATTTATAAATGTGTCGCAACCCTCCACCACCCGACACGGCCGATCAGTAAAAAAGTGTCACGTTGACAAAAGACAAATAGTTCACTGCTTTAGCCCACCGGTGTGTTGAAGCGTGAAACCACAACATTTACAATTTTTGAGTACGACGTTTCGCTGGTAATTGCATCCAGCATCATCGGGCAATTCGCCAGAATGGTGAGGCTCTGCTCTTGCTCCCGGTCTTAAATAGAGCAGCAGCAGCAGGGTGACGTCATCATTTTAGTCATCAGGTGCAATGATTTGAGGCGGAGGGGGGGTATTGTAATTATATACTAGATTAGTAATCAGGCAATTGTTACAATGTGAGTTGTAGATTAGTAATCAGTTGTAATGTGTGTTATTGTAATTATATGAAACCACAACATTTTAAATTATAAATTTTAAATGTTGTGGTTTCACGCTTCAACACACCGGTGGGCTAAAGTACTGAACTATTTGTCTTCTGTCAACGTGACACATTTTTGCTGATTGGTGGTGTCGGGTGGTGGAGGGTTGCGACACATTTATAAATAACGCGATCTAACCCAAAAACTTTATGATGAATAATATTGGTCGCGAAAGCCTACGTCTTAAACTAAATCAGCTATATTTACTAATGTAAACTAAAACTATTAAATATTTTAATGTTGCCATTTTAGGCCCATTGGGCTATATAATAAAATAAAATCGTAGGTAGTAAATAGTACTCCCAGTTGAGCTGTGTTCACTGTTGTACCTCTTGAGAGGTAAAACCGTGAACAAAACAGAGTGAAGGAAAGACAAAAACGGCGGGAATGAAACGCAAGAGCGACAGGATGACACGGAGATACGCAGAGCTACAAATCTCGCACCGCCTACTGGGCGTGAGCGTGCACTGCAGATCTAGCTGCTGAAAGAAGTTGTGTGGATGCAATGTTATTGTTTCGCTGACCTGGTGCGGCTTTAATGCAAAATCCAGCTAGCTGGGGTTTTACTCTACGTTGTAATTGGCTATTGTTAACCAGATGCGGTATGCACCGCAATAATAGAAAGCGATTGATTCTTGAATCGAATCGCGACCAGAAATTGTGACATTTTATCGAAATGCAGGGGAGTGAATTGTTACTGCATAATATCTACCATATGCTCTGTTAAGCATTGCAAAGCATGTTTTTTTTCTCTCCATTATTTCATCTGGCCTAAATATGCTTAGTGACTATAGCCCATGCATAGCCGATGAATGTTCTTCTGGCGAAAATGTAAACTTTTACATTCTAAAATACTTCATCGCCTTGACATCTGCCCACCTTGGCATTCACATTATCTGTCGTGCCGAAGGTGCCGAGGACTTTCGCATTATACGTGTGACTTGTGGCCTACCCCGCAGGGAAAAGTTAATCTGGCCATGGTGCTCTACAGACGTTGCGTGGAGACGGATGCACGCCATCTGTCGGCGATCTACGGGCTCTCCCTGCTCTTTCGTCAGCTCGGGAGGGCGAGCGCAGAGCTCCAGGCACTGGGTCTGCTCTCTAGCGTAAGCACCGCTAGCCGCTTTGGGGGCTTCCACCTCCATCTGTGGCCTGCAACTGTATCACCCAACACATTCCTGCGGAGGGAGCTGGTAGGAACGTTGGGTTGCTTGGTCAATGGCCAAGGTCAACGACGGCGTGGTGTATTCTGCAAATATGGCCGACTGTGAGGGCGGGCACAAGCCAGCGTGAGTAGGTTAAACGTTGAGTTTTATAAGGGCACCACGGGGTGACCAGCCCCTCCCCACCCAGCCCCACCCCTCCCACCCCCCACCCAGCCCCACCCTCCCCACCCAGCCCCTCCCCACCCTCCCCACCCAGCCCCTCCCCACCCTCCCCTCTCCACCCAGCCCCACTCCTCTCATTTTTGGATGCACGACGGACGGACGGACACAATAATCCCCTGTGGGCTGGTGTAACCAGGAGGTTCCTACCAGTATAAGTGGTATGTTGAACTTCTGTCGCACCGTACGTAGCCAACCGTGCTCATCGTAGGTGCGGGGGAAGGACAACAATCTAAACGCAAAAAGCAGTAAACAGAAAGTTTTCAATCTAGATTTCAAAGTGCATAGCTCCCAATGGCTTCCGAATACCACGTGATGATGATGTTCACTATCATCCACCGTCATCATTGCCATGCGAGGTGGCAACGATCTAGCAACGTTGATGCAGGGTGGGTAAGTCATGCAGTGTTGTAATTACGATGTGTATCTCACACCCAGCCTCGGTATACGAAAGCGGTGTCGTGACAGCAGCACAGCAAGCATGCTTCAGGCAAGCTACGGTCTTGAATTCTGCCGACATCATCGTGTTCCTGAGGCAGCAAGGGTGGCCACCGACAGTTTTTGAGTTGTCTGGGATAGTGTCCCGTGGTCTAGCTCCTTCAGCTCTTGCTGGCGGGGGGAGGGGTGGCAGCCACGGGGGCACTTCCAGGCCAGGCTTGATCCCGCCCCGTTCTAAATACAGATAGTCCCCGAGTTACGATGGTCCGGCTTAGGATATTTCGATCTTACGATGGCGATAGCGATACGACAAAAATGTAAAATATTAAAAAATTTCGCTCGGCAGTCAAACGCAGCAGCGTACGAGGTGCGATGCTGTACGTTGGGATGCTGCTGGGATGTACGCATCTCCCGCCTTGTGTGATGCAGATAGGATTGTTTCCTGAAAAATACTTTCTATTAAATTGCAGTTCATATAGGTAGGCTCAGAATTTACCTCGGTTTTTTTACTTTACATTTTACTGTGCAATACAGTATTGTAATTAATACATACATACAGTATATAGTTTATACAGTACGGTACTGTAAATTGCTAAATTTTGCTAAATTATCACCATTCTTTAGGACTCCTGGGTAGGCTAAGCCATCTTCGACTTACGATATTTTTGACTTACGATGGGGTCGTCGTAACGCATCTCCATCATAAGTAGAGAACTACCTGTACACGTACGGTCTGTCTTAATCTGGTGAGTCTATTCAGTTCACAGTTACCTGTAAGGATCACAAATACGCCCTGGGGTCTGACTCTTTGGTGCAGCCAATGAATGCTAGCTAAGAATCTTAAATGAGCCTCAGTTTGGCTGCTTGAGTCTTGAGATTGCGTTAATTGATAATACTTCTAACCACACATTCATTGGCCCGAGCATTCCCATTGAATCTAAGTAGACCAATATGTACATACATTTGGCTATGTGAGTATTAAGTATTTTATTGAGTCATGTCCTCAATATTATAATTAATTGGCATAATAAATATATAATTACATAATGAAGCACATTATTGTAATTTTTTGTATTTTAATAATACTTTCATTACTCCTTTCAATATATAGTCTTCACAAGCAGAGTTTGTTCCTGTCTTTGATATTCATCATAAAAGTTAAGTACTTTATACATCATAAAAATGTACTACTCTATACAATAAAAAAACACACTGGCCATATAAATGTCTTTACAGTACTTTGTATTCATTGATGAATGGAAATGTGCCTGTGGGTGACTTCATTAATTATTCACGGTTTACACACGTGGTGTTATTCATATTAATGAGCTTGGAGGTTGATTCTTAGGGCTGTTTATCATCTTCTTGTACACACTCGATGTCACTGTCTCACACCGGACTTGCTCAACATTTGGTTTAGTAGTAATAGGTTTTTACCCTTTTATCTGGCACCAAAACTGACACCTTTATACAAGGGATCATGTTTGCAATAACCACAACACTTGCAGTCGAAATGCAAACAAAAAGAGACTAGGCTCTAAGAAAAGCCGTCTCGGGTGTGGACCAATCAATTTCAAGGACAGTGCATATCATCAGAGTTGTCTATCTTTGTTTGAATTTCGACTGCAAGTGTTGTGGTTATTGCAAACACGATCCCTTGTATAAAGGTGTCAGTTTTGGTGCCAGATAAAAGGGTAAAACCCTATTACTATATCTTTCTACTGGCAAAGGAGGTCTCATAATGTGAACAACATTTGGTTATTTATCTAATATGCTTGTTTACCCAGGACAGCCTGAAACTCACGACTCTGCCAAGTTTAATTTTCACATTGCATGTGAAACCAATCTCCTCACATGCTCACACATTGACCTTATACACCAATTTTATACCTATTAAAATTAAATCTGAAAACTATGTATGTATGTTGAACTTTTTCGATGTCTTTCCGACAGACCTGTTCACCTGGGGACGGCTGCTTGCGTTGTGGCCGAAACGTCGTGAGAATTGTATTTTATAATGTTTTATTTTTATTATTTTATTATTTCCCTTCTACATGACTTTACCGAAAGAACCAAGAAGATATGTTGAACTTCTTTCGCCCCGTACGTAGCCAACCATGCTAATCTGAGGTGCGGAACCAGGAGTGTGGTAACTCGGGTTGTGTGTGTGTGTGTGACATCGTGCGTGTGCGTGAACCAGGCGACAGGTTTCCAGGCTGTGGAGAATGAGGCCGAGGCGATGGGAGGAGACTCCGTGTATTTGTTGGGGCAGGGCCCAGAGGCGTTGCTCTGCCAGTCAGTTGTGCACGTTGCTGAGCGCCTGGAGCCCACTGGGGCACTCTACCTGCTGGCCAGCAGAAGCCGCCAGTTGCTCAGGCGAGTGCGCAAGCTATGCTTATTACTGTGTGAAAGTTCACGGTTATGGACGTATGTACGTTTAACTTTTTTCGCACCGTACGTGCTAATTGGCGGTGAGGTGCAAAGTGGTTTCCTCGTATAAAACCATAAACTTCGTTTTGGAATGCGGGTCACCTGGTGACTGATAAAAAATTATATCCTGAGGATTATCAAGCATAATTCTCAGTGGCAATAGGGTAAAAGGCTTCGAGAAGGGGTCGTGGTTTATACTTGAGCGATATGATAATGGCTTTTCTATAATTCAGTGTCGATAACGCTGATAAAGTATTGTCAAACTGCAATTATATACCACTGACAATTGTATACCGATTTTTATATTCAGCACACACATATCATAGTAAATGGTAAATAAATGAATGTGGAATAATATTTGACAGTGTAAGATTCCAGCCAGGTTCATTCGTACAATGTATTATGCCACGTGTAAACATTAAGTACAATTTCATAACTTTGGAAGCATTGCCTCATGCGTGGCATTCTGGTACGATTACGTGAATGTACATCGTATGTGGGTTCTCGCCAGGTGAAATAGTCTTGGAATGAACATTGATGTTTGTGGTTAATCACAGGCCAAAGAGGGCATGCACACTTTTCTGTTGTGCAAATAGCTGTGATAAACTCATCTAATAGATCTCACTGTGTCGTGCAGCTGCATCCAGCACAGGTAACAGCGCGCTCGAATTATCTTTGATAAGACTAGGAGGCAAATTTAAGTTATATGTGGTACATTGATTTACTTGAACTTTGGCCACGAAAGGCATCAACCCTTCGACATGAATTACGTAAGCTTTTAATTATTTTTGCAGACTACTGACCGAAGCAACGACGGCTAGTGTGGCAAAATGTGCGCTGGCTGTAATGAGGTTCTCAGTAACGGCACCTTCCACAGGAGTTGAACCACTCACAAGGGGCTCTTCGTCTTTGTGATTGGTGTAGGTTGGAGGAAGCGGTAGAACGATATGAAGAGTTATTGGCCCTGCTGTCAGATTCTGCTGCTGTGCAGGTATAAGTATCTTAATTTTCTCTTGTTTACCAGACGTCCAATGCAACATGTTGAATTTGTATTTTTGGTTCTTTCGGTAAAGTCACGTAGAAGGGAAATAATAAAATAATACACATATAAAACAATAAAAATTCTATTTTTATATTTATATTATTTTATTATTTCCCTTCTACGTGACTTTACCGAAAGAACCAAGAATATGAATCCCTGCAGTCACGAAAGCTTTAAATCAAAATGTTGAATTTGATTTTTAACCATCGGCTAATTTTTCCTCAATTTTAAATTACCCTTTCAACTGTATAGCTGAGACTGCACAACATGTTTCTTCCCTCTACGATGTTTCTTAACATGACCAGTGTTTAACTTGTCAACCCTTTTAGGTAGAAGACGTAGGCCTGACCGTTCCTAGGATCCCTGCATTGTACCTTGAACTAGCCTCTACCTTTCTGCATCTGAGGAAACACGACAGAGTTATTGCAATTTGTGATGATGTAATCAGCAAAACCAGCTGCACTATCCCGCAAAAGCTGGTTCTGGATATGAGGAGAAACTCCGCAGAAATGGGGCTCCATGTTGCCCATTTGAACCCTTCCCGGGAGGCAGAAGACCCCGTCCTTTCAGATTTTTTCAGAGATTCACCCGGAGGTGAACATTCAAGCTACCTACAAACAGTCACTTGGGACATCGGCAACAGTCGTGCAGATTTGAAGCAGGTGAGAACTTGGAATATGTTTGCCTTGTGTTTATAGAACGACCAAAGCTTAGATGTTGAATGCATTTCAAAAAAACGATGCCCCCTAAATAACTATATAAGCATGCAAAATATTGCAATTATTTCTAGCACAGAAACCGATATCATTTTTTTTATGTTATAAAATAAAAGTTTGCTGGCTGGATTCCAGCCTGGCTGGCCGGCACGTGGTTAGGTGCCCGTGCGTGGCGGTAGTGATGTCACCGTGTACATTTGCGTGATCATGTGACCCACACCCCACAGCGTTGAGCCAGGTTAGTCCGTCGCGCTTACATCACGCCTCCCCCACTGACCCTGCACCATGGCCATTTGTCGAACGATCATATTAAATACTATATTAGGCAAAAGTTTTGCTCGCTGGCTGGCTGCCTAGAGGGATGGATGGAAACGTTCAAAGGACGTGCGGGTTGCTATTCTTGTAAAAAATAAAACGTTTAAAAGTTATGCTCAAAGATTAAAAAAGTTAAATAACGCGAAACACAAAAACAACCATTGTAACAACCCCAACAAGACTCGCAGAGAATCCCAATAGCAATTTAGCGACGACGTATTATTTCTTTAATTTCAGGATTTGGGCGAAGCGCGGTCGCGTGGGCAGTTGTCCGGGCGTTGGGCCGAGTTTGGCTGGCTCTGGGGCCACGAGCGGACAGCGTTGCCCGCGGGAGGAGGCGCCCGCTTCAGCACGGGGAGCCGCCGCGTGCGGGAGAGTCTGCACGCCGCCCTGTGGACGGTGTCTGCGCGGGTCCTGCGCGCCGCCGCGCTGCTCGAGCTCGGCAAGGCGGACGAGGCCCTCCGGGAACTCGACAGGTGTTGGTGGTCGTCGTGTGGCGCGGCTTGCTTGCTTGCATTGTTTCTATCGCGTCGTCGTCGAGAGGTTACCGACAGAAGATAGGCGATTGTCGGCGACTGTCGTGAAAGGCAACCGCCGTTACTGGAGCAATATAGACCGTCTCTTTCCATATACGTACCTAGATTAACACGCTTGCTGCCGTATATTTGTTTGCATCCTTGTTTCTTTGTGTTCCACAGCCTAAGGAGGAGCACGTAATGCATTTTGTTAATTGCCAGAGGGAAACTACAGACATGAGTGGATGGGGATACCTCGCGGTTCGTTTCTATAAGCCAATTAGGCTGACAGTAAGCTTACAAGCAGAGTTGAAAGGTGGGAGCAGCCAAGCAAATTGTGAGAGATCAGCCGTGATGAATGCCTGATGTTGAATTCCGTTAATGGATTGTCTTTCATTATCCGTATTTGTTGCTGGTTTCCTCGCTAGCCTGTGGGTTTTTGTGCGTTAAAATCCTCCGTCTCTTCACATGCATGCTTGTGCGTTCTCAGGTCGACCGATGAACTCTTCAAAGTTATCGTCATTCCTAGCAACAAAGGTACGCTTCATATTGCGTAGTACGTGCATCTAGCCAGGCTAATACAGCCCAAAGTTAAGCTCGCTGCATTGACTCGATGGATTGGCGGTGTGGGGCATTTCCGCGAGCATGCAGAGGCCGTGCTCTGTCTGGCAGTAGCTAATGGATCAAGAGTACATGTAGAGAGAGCTCCACCAGCTGCGAGTGGTCACCGACATGTGAATGGTATTCTAGATTTGAAGTTTTCGTGACTGCAAGGATTCATACTCTTTGGTTTTTTCGGTAAAGTCACGTCGGTAAAGTCACGTAGGTAAAAAAATATTTTTTTATTTGTTTTTTTTTTACCTACGTGACTTTACCGAAAAAACTAAAGAGTATGTGAATGGTACCCTCCGAAAATGACGTTGGACTGCCCTGTAGTTGCCTCCTTTTAACACTTTTTTTTGCAATAGCACATCGGAGTGCTGTGTTGTCTTTGGTCGCACGATTGGGGTGTTATTAAACGCTATAATGTGATACGAAATTGTTACAACGAATTACTTGCGGACTCGGGAGAAAGTTTTGCGATATCAGTGGTTTTCACTATAACAGGTTTAATTACAATATGAACTGGGGCCTTTGGAAAACATTAATGCATCGCTGAGTATATATGCAAGTGTGCATTTGTACAGGTCTGGGAGTCATGCACAGGTACATGTTTATAGTATTCAATGTACTGTACAATGTAGTGTCTAGTGAATACTGTAATAAAACAACGATGATTGGATGTTTGACAGCCCGTACGATAGTTAAACTCGTGGCCGCTGATGAAACGCGATCGCTGTGTGAGGTATAAATCAACACGAGCAACGCATTCCTGCTGCAGTTACGTTCGTTGTAAACAGGGGATCGTGATGAGCGTGGGTCATAATAACGAGTTATTACGAGCTAGTTAACATCCTACGGTGGCGAGATGTTAACTATCTCGCCTGGTATATAGAAGGTCGTGGGTTCGATCCCAACCCTGGCACCTGTTGTATATTTGGAGATTGCATTTTCTCCCCATGGTCGCTATGATTTTTCTCCAGATCCTCCGGTTTTTCCCTCCATATTTAGAATCATGCGTTTAGAGCGTTCAGATGCTATAAATGTCCACATGGCAAGCCATTTTGTTGAGGTATCAGTTGTGGCCAGGTCGCTTCTGAAAAAGAGCTGTGTAGTCTAATCTAAAAAATAGTTTAGTTTTTAATTTAATACTGCACACCAAAACCATTTACAAGGAAGGAACTGCTACGTTGAAATGTATTCCCGTTTAAATCTGTATCTTAGTCGGCTCCCCAACTACAAAGTGTCGTGACATCAGACTGCGAACAAAACAGGAACACATTTCCAGACGTCGGCTTGCACAGCTGATTTTTGTGTGTGGTTAACGGCGTTAGATGTCACTTGCTTACGTATCGCATTTCGTGCAGATTGCTCCGTTCAGCGGGAGTTTCCACTCGAAGAGCTGGCACTGAATCTGCTCAAGAGCCTGGTGTTTGATGGCATCGCTGGATGCTTGGAGACCATGGGCAGGGACAAAGATGCATTGCAGTACTACCTGTGCAGCCTGCAGGCGAATCCTGGTGGGTCCCAACACCATTTACTCTTCCTTCCGATATTAGGAAGCCACTGAAGCAATGCACTGTCAAATCTAGATTGAAAACTCATTTCGGTTAAAACTGCGTTTTGCGTTTAGTTTGTTGTCCTTCCCCTGCACCTCCGATTAGCACGGTTAGTTACGTACGGTGTGAAAGAAGTTCAACATACATACGTACGAATGCTAACCATTTCTCCCCCTCCTAGGTCTATATTATTAACATCTACATACTCATGGCTTGTGGTCAAGTTCATATTATTGCGGTATACTTTGTTCCAATACAGTTTCTTTTTTCTCAGTCATCATAATGTAAAGTGTTCGGTCATTCCCACAATGCCATATCTCAGATATGTTCTCTACACAATCGCCATTGACACTGATGAATCCTGTTTGCTAAATTTCATTCCCACCAATCTCTCTCTAATTGTGATGGGTATGCCCATCGCAGGTAAGAGGAAATCTACTCCTGCATGTAGTTATCAAAACGGTGTCACACACATCTGTACTTTAACCACCAAAGTTATTTGATTGCATGCATGAAGTACAACAGCCTCAGTGTAAACACGCTTTAATCCAGAATTGGTTTGACTGTCTGGTGACATAAAAAATAACGCATAATTTAAAAAAATTCTGACCTGACCACCACATCTGAAGACCTCTATATGCCCTTGCAATGCCACATTTGGCACATATTGTATGTATGTACTGTCTGCGTGTGCGCGTGCGAACCGTCTGTGGGAGCGGTAGTGTAGCGGTTTGCGCGCTGCGCTACGAACCCGGCGGCCCGAATTTGATTTCCGCTCACGGCCAGCACCAGTGACGATTACGATTATCTGAACTGGTTCTGGGCCTCCCCTAGGTTGACTCGGCGTCAAATGAGGAAGTGGTGCGGTGTGTAAAACATCAGCACTAACGAGACAAAGGCGGCCAGATATGGTATTGGCTACCGACCCTCTCGTGTGCTGTGCCGGCCTTAATCGGTGCTCGCTAACAGCACTCGCCCCAACAGTGTTAAGGCTATACGGAGAATTTTTGTCCTAATAGTTGTTAGCAGGATGTGCTACGAACCCAGCGACCCGAATTCGATTCCTGCTCATGGCCAACACCAGTGACGATTATAATGAACCGGTTATGGGCCTCCTCTAAGTCGACTCAGCCTCAAATGAGTACCTGGTGTGATGTGTTAAACATTGCTACTGGAGAGACAAAGGCAGTCAAGTGTGGTGCCGGCCACCCACCCCCTCATGTGCCATGCCGGACTTCATAGGTGCTCTCTAAAAGCACTTGCCCCAACAGTCTGTTAAGGCTATATGGAGGATCTTTGTCTTTCCCGTCTGTGTTGCAGGTGGGGTGCACAGCATGTACGGCCTGGTGCGGCTACTGAACAAGCGGAACAGGAAGGGGGAAGCAGTCGCACACTGGCTGAGCTTTAGGGGCCTCTTGGATGGTGACATCAGGCAGATGAATTCCAAGGGACAAAGTCTCACGGCGATTCCTGACCTGTAAGCCAATTGTTTTATTTCTTCATGAGAATTTTATAACTCGAATTACTTATATTTTTGAACTTGTTGCAGTATTACTCCTTGCACGCATTCGCACATGAAGCCCTCTTGAAATGTATCACGATGTTCTGCTCGGGCGACTTAGCCACAGGATTTGTGTTGACTTTGCATGCTATTATGAATAATATTAATAAGTGCATAATACAGTTTTTTTGGGGTTAGATCGCTTAAATATATAAATGTGTTGTTAAACCCACCACCACCCTACACAGCCAATTAGTAAGGGTTGTCACGTAAACAGAACGTGGCAATTCGTTACTAGTACAGCACACCGGTGTGTTGGAGAGCCAAGCCACAACATTTACAATCTGAGTACGACGTTTCGCCAGTATTTACAACTAGCTTCATCAGGCGACAGCCACACCTTACTAATTGGCTGTGTCGGGTGGTGACGGGTTTAACGACACATTTATATTTACGCAATGTAACCCTAAAAACCTGTATTATGGATGATATTGGTCGCGAAAGCCTATGCAATAATAAGTTCATTGAACAAAATACTACGATTACTTTAGAAGCAGCTGATTGCACCTCTGAACAGGTCGCTTCAAATCCTTGTGCCTAACAAATGAGAGCGGTATTTAATGATTCTGGCAGTGGGCCATACAACTACGTGCCAGAGCAAGTGAAGGTGCCAAGTGAGGGAGAGCTGCTGGAGATGGACCGGGACTCCTTGCTGCACTGGGACGGCTACAGCTCGGAGGAGCAGAGAGTCCTACGCACGTTGGCTACTGGATTGTTGCCGTTGTCCAACTAAATGCAAGTTATTCTCTACTTCCTGCTGCTAGATAAGGGCATGGGAGCCCTTGAGCAGTGGGTCACGTGAGGTTTGTGTAAATATATACGATTGAATGAGAACGTAATTCTGGTATTACTGGACTGGCTGAACCGCGCTGATAAATAATAAAACAGCACGTAAGTGTCCGTACAGTTTAATGCCGCGTTCTTTAACATGATAAAAGCTCATTGACATTCGTTACAAGCAACACCTAGATATCTGTTCTTGCGATAACAAGTTGGGGCACATCAGCATTTGACTTAACCAGTGAGACATTTCAACTACAGCAGGGCGATTGAAGTCGTCATCTGTCTGAAATTCCACACCATTCCGATAGGGTTATGTAAACTCCCACCCCAATGGGCGGGGAGGGGCAACGGAGGGTAGTGAACAACCCAACCGCAGCACGAGCTTGTGCCAGCTACTGCTTTGCAGATAGGTATGCGAGTTAGCAATTTAATGTATTTAGATGATTTTGTTGCTATAAATGTCCACATGATAAGCCACTTTGTTGAGCTATCATTTGTGGCCTGGTTGCTTCTGAAAAATAAATTCATAGTTCAGTGGGCTTTACCTGGTAAGGTAAAAAAATTGTTTACTTTTATATTTTTTAAGCGATGTGTTTACCTTTCCTATATTCTGCACCCCTTTTGTGTTTTTTGTATCTTTGTGTTTGTAACGTTCTGACCCCGTGCCCCTACTGGACATCTGTGAGAAGAGCTTTATAGCTCATCAGATTCCTCCTGCAGTATAAATAAATATTCTGATTCTGATAACATGTGTCCATGTGTCTATGCTCACGTGTCTAAGCTCCTTGTCTTCACTCACTCGCCGTGACCAGCGTGGTGATGTTGAGTTAACCCAGATAACCTGCACCAGTGAATTTACAATTTACAAAAGGGCTGTCTATGTATATACGCTGTGAGTGACTGCATATGTTGTTCGTGACTGCTTGTGGGTGTATGTCCATGCACCTAGCCTGGCACGAGCGCCGTGGTAACGCCACCACCACCACTTGGTGGTTGTTGTATGTGTGTGTGCACGTGAGAAGTGACATCGGCGTTATGAACTGGGTGTCATTGTGGTTGTCTGTGGTTGTGTATGGCGACTCTTTGCTATTTCTCCAAAAAACACCACATCATGGTCGCTAAAGAATTATATCTGGTCAGTTCCCCTTGCAGCAAGGAGGATTACTTTAAATATGCTCTTAGCAGGCGTAGTATGCTTCAAGTTTCTTCAATGTTTTATTTTCCCTAGTGACAGTTTAATAGCGGAATGTTGCACTAGGAAACCATTTATAATAAGCAGCTGCTGGGAATTTCCAAAGGAAACATAATTTGGTAATTAAAAATATGACTAGCATGTGAGATGATTTAAAACTGGGTTTGAACACATTTTAATGGCTAAAGGTGCAAATATGTATTGTAAATCATTTATTTTAGAGGTTTTTTTCCCCTGAGGAAAGCCTCATTGAGTCTCATGACTTTTTCAGGAGGGGCCTCCCAAATTTTTGTTTGCAGTTGGGGGGGTGGGGGGCGATGATTGCTTTGTATATTCCAACTTATTTCCGGGTCATTTTTCAAATTCGCCAAATGTTCACCTTGACGCCGGCACACAAAGACCTAACCCTTGCAAATGACGTCACGGGATCTTTAACGTCCACTGCGAAGCAGATGGCACGTTTTTTTACGGTTAATACACCCGCCACATTAATAACCGGGGAGGCCTCTGGATTCGAACCGTGAACCTCTGCAAACAAGCGGCGTACGTCGCCGCCCGACCATGAGTACGATAATACAACTGCGGGGAATGGAGATTCAGAGCTTACGTTAAAAACAAGAATCGGAGATAGTCGTTCGGGTAAACGGCAGAGCGAAAGTGCAAACGGGAATGATCTCTCTGGGAATCACAACGGGATGTCCGAGTGTCCCTGGCAGGATATCCAAGGTGACTCTGTGCAGAGGGAAGGGCTTGCCGTATCTGTTGGGCGAATGGCCCTTTCAGAGCGTGCTGGTGGTATGGGGGGACAGTAAGGGGAAACTGTTCTTGCTGGTATGTACGTGGGGAAATGGGGAATGTTTGGGTATGTGAGTCGGGGGGAGGGGTTAGGAGTTGGGGGGAAGGAGGCTTGGGAGGTTGTGGGACAATTGCCGGGCAAGGCGCAGGAAGGTCCCCGGAGAGGCGATTTGTGCTCCATCGTTGTGTATTTCCTGGTCCGCGTAATTTGTTTTTGTGATACAGTGAAACGTTTTTGTAAACTTGGTATCCTGTCCGAGGTCTCTTGTTGAGTCTGGCTTCAGTTAAACACACGTGAGCAAACATGGGACTCTTGTTTTAATACTCTTTGGTTCTTTGGGTAAAGTCACGTCGGTATAAAATAAAATAAATCACGACGTTTCGGGCGCAACACAAGCGTCCATCATCAGGTGGGAAAGCGTGATCTGCTGCTGGGGCAGACTGTTTTTAAAGGTTTGAAATGGGTGTAGCTCAATGGTCATAAAGAAGTGGCCCGGGCTAGTGATGTTAATGTGAGAAATGTTTCAATGTAAAGTAGCGGTGTCCTCCACTTTTTATAACGAAGTTTTCCCTTGCAGGAGTGTATTCCTGCCCACTTGCACACCGCCCACTTCTGGAATGTGGGTCACGTCATGAGCAATGGTTTTCACTTGATGAATTGCAACATTCTTCAACTTGCCACTTCACCCCTTCACACTGCCGAGTGTATGGATATTTACGTGGCAGCGCATTCTGGCACGAGCGTTCCAGGTGAAAAAAAAGACTTGGCTTGAGCTCCATCATAGGGACTGTCCTGGTGTCACGAGCACTCCTTGTTAAGATCGGGATTTTGCCTCGGCGTAAAATGTTCTGGCCTCATGATACGTGTGTATGTTTGGACTTCTTTCGCACCGTACGTAGCCTGACCGTGCTAATAGGCGCGGGGGAAGGCCATATGCCCTTCGGCCCTCCCCACCACCCCTGCCCGAGTGCAGTGGGCCCTGCACAGGTGAGAGGCAGGAGGAGGCTTTGCACCACCCGGGGCTGGTGGCCGTGCTGCAAGACGGATGACCCCTGACCAAGCTTTAGCAGTGCCTAGGCGTAAGCGGACACGCTAAATAGATGAGTAATTTTTTTAAGTGGATTCGTCAATAGCACTGCGTTGCAGAGAATAGGTACATAATGGGTGACCTTTTGGGTAATGGCCCTGAATTCAGAGCACACAGACCCGAGGTAGAGTGATCGAAACGTCGCCTATTATATAACTTTTAAAAGGCAGTGTTCTTGACAAATGAGACTTTCTTTGTTATTTGTGTGTTGTGCAGCCCTGACAACGCTATACAGTATAACATGGGTACTTTTTACCAAATATTTTGCTGTGTAATAAGCGGAGCTTTGGGGGGTTGACTGGAGTGGGCGGGGCCAAATTAGCTTGAGGGCGGGGCCAACCGGTGGGGGCCGGGCCCAGCCCACGTGACGTTCGCTAGCGGGCAGGCTTATTGGGGTATTTAAAAAAATAATATTCTTTTATAAACTGCAAGCGTTCAAAATGTCAACGTGCTGTTTAAGACCGAAACAGGTGGAGGATTTATACTGGTAGGAACGAAGTGAACCAGCCTACAATAGATTATATCGTCCGTCCGTCCGATGTCCGATTAGGTGTAGCAACATCGCCCCCTACTGCAAACACTTGGCAGGACCCGAAAAACCCTTTAGACTCAGTGAGGCTTTCCTGGCTAAACAAGTGTAACATTCCCTTATAATTCCCTGAGATAGTTTTTAAATAATTCCCTGAGATAGTTTTTAATTAAAACATTTAAATTAAAAAATTAACTCACAGCGGCCTAAAGCCTACAGGTAGGCCTAAAGCCTAGAACTAGGCCTCAAACTCTCCCTTCGTATCATACCCCCGCCATTTCATTTAATTATAGCCATTAATTATAACCAGCCCACCCCGCAGGGACCTGTTTCTTCACAGAATCTGGCTGTCGCCTGATGATGCTGCTTGTAATTACTGGCGAAACGTCACGGAACCCGACTTGTAAATGTTGTTGTGGGTTTCACTCTCCCAGCGCACCGGTTCGTGCTGAATGAGGAACGAATTGGCACCTTTTGTTTACGTGGCAAACCTTACGGCGGGTTTAACGACATATTTACGCGATCTAACCCCCAAAAAAACCATCTATTATGGATATTTGTCGCGAAAGCCTGCGTATTAAACAGTGCAATTTATTTAAACTGGTTTCAGTATAAACAAAAACAAATCCCACGATTTTTTACTTCGTCAGTAAACGTAATTAACCTTGCTCAAAGTGAGCATTGAGGCCTGTTTTTTTAGAGCCCCGATAAATTGGTGACAATTCTATATCCACGTGGCGGGGGGCGAGGCATTCCATAGGACAATCACTGGACGACCCCCACCCACGACGTGGTGCTCGTGTGAACATTAAGAAGGTACTCCGGTCATGGTGCCTACAGAGAACGAAGAAACGCGAGCCACGTGCCCACGTTGACTTCCAAGGCTGAGACGACGTCAATCGAACAGCTGATCAGAGTTCGCACGCAGTCATGAGTTGGGGCATGAGCTGTAAAGTTGTATTCTTTTTTTTATATATAAAAAAGTGGTTACACAACGCTGTATTCAGTTCTGTTTTTTGTTACATTTATTCACGTCTTTTTAGCAATAATTTTAATTCACTGAAAAAATGTATTACAACCGGGCCGATATAAGTTTTGGGGGCAGTGTTGCCAGATCTGATTGATAAAGATGATGAAAGATATCGCTGCAACATTTGGGGAGTAAAATAACATGACCGGCGACGTTCTGAAAGCAGTGAGTTTCAAAACTCGCACGAGGAGCACAACGCACACGGAGAGAAAACGCCCACAAGTAACAAAGTTCACTTCGAAATCCGCTCCGTGAGCACAAGGGTCAAGAGATCAAACCCCACCTTGATCCGACACCGACGTGCGGCACGGGACTGATGAGGGAATGGCAACATCAGCACAGTTTATGATGTATCTTTACGTAGCCAACCGCGCTAATCGGAGGTGCGGTGGAAAGACAACAAACTACACACACACAAAAAGCAGTTCTAAAGAAATACGTTTTCAATCTGGATCACTTCAAATGCGTAGCTCCAGTGGCCTAATATCAGAAGGAAGAGCGTTCCAGACGGCCGCTGAAGCGCATCTGAAAGCGTGAGAGGCGGTGACCGTTGCCTTTGTTCGACGGCGAGCAGCCAAAAGCCGCTGACACGAGAATGGACGGAGTTCGCGTGATGGTTTGTGCTCCTTGACGGAGATCATGAAAGCTTAATTAATTCAAATTATAAATAGACATTTGCAGCAATTAAATAATCGAAAAGCAACCATTCGTTTAATAATTATTTCAACACCTGTGCTCTGTGCAAGACATGTCGTCTATTCACACTCTACTTATACTGGTAGGAACCCACTGGTTCCACCAGCCCACAGGGGATTATTGTGTCCGTCCGTCCGTCGTGGAGGGAGGGGCTGGGTGGGGAGGGTGGGGCTGGGTGGGGGGTGAGGCTGGGTGGGGAGGGGCTGGTCACCCCGTGGTGCCCTTATAAATCTCAACGTTTAACCTACTCACGCCGGCTTGTGCCCGCCCTCACAGTCGCGCATATTTGCGGAATACACCACGCCGCCGTTGACCCTGGCCATTGACCGAGCAACCCAACGTTCTTACCAGCTCCCTCCGCAGGAATGTGTTTGTTTATTTTATTTACTACTTTCTTCTGCTATTCGTTGCGCCCGGTTGCGATTTATTTTGCCCATTCAGTGTTAGCCGCCGAGGTCTTGACGGGTCTCTGTTTGCTATGCCCTGTCGCTCCGTGAAACACGCGTTTAAAGTATTTGGCTGTTATAAATATCCACACATGACAAGCCACTTGGTTGAGCTATCATTTGTGGCCAGGTCGCTTCTAAAAAAACGCTATACAGCTCAATGGGCCTTACCTGGTAAAATAAAAGTTATTTGTACACGCTTTCTTTTAACTCACTCTGTTGTTGTCATTGTTGCATCCTCAAATCTTGTAACTCAATTTTAACCACTTCCCAATGTGGTATCGACTGAAAACTTGGTATACTTATGTCATACTGATGACAATACTATATTTATAATAATAAAAAAATTAAACATTATTTTGCATATGTTATGTTTCGGCTTGGGTCTAATTGTCCACGCTCAACAGACGTTGGCTGTAATTGGCCACGGTCCCATACGTTATGGCAAGCCTCGGGGCCTCTTCCTGGAGTCGTGGAGTTCTTCCATTACCAGTACGGTACATAAAAGCGTGTTTTAAAAAAAGTGTTTTAAAAATATTACTTATTTTAAGTGATGTTCTTACCCTTCCTATACTTTGCACTGCTTTCGTGTTTTGTATTGTTTGTTGGCGTATTGTTCTGACCACGTGCCCCTACTGGAAATTTTTGAAAAAGAGCTTAATAGCTCATCGGATTCCTCCAGGATAAATACAGATTCTGATTCGATGCCCCCTTGTACCGTTCTGCTGAACTGATGCTCACTTTATTGAGGGCAATACAATAAAGATGTATTGATTGATAAACGACAGAAATCGATTTTAATGGGAGCATTTTATGTGCCCGGCTGGTGTAGAGCCAATGAAGTGTTGAGGGAGATGGGGGGGGGCTTTGTTTTTGACGATGCAGTCAGTCAAGACAAAGTTATTGGTGGGCGTGGCTAGATTATAGTGGGCGGGGCTATGTGCGTTGTGGGCGGGGCTATGTGCGTTGTGGGCGGGGTCACGACGGAGGGGGGAGGGGCAATGTTATTTGTGGGCGGTGCTGGAGCGAGAAGCGGGAGGCGCGTGGCGCTGTGGACGCGACAAGGAGGAGGAGGAGGCGATGGTGGTGGTAGCGCGTCTCGTACAGTCGTAGTGGTTGGAGGAGGAGGCGGTCCGACCCCAAGCCTCCGCATGCCGCCCTCTTATAAAACACGACGAGCGGGAGATTAATGCTGGAGGCAGGCAGGGCAGGTACAAGTACAACAAGCAGATACACAGACGTCAACAAAACAACAACACAGACAGACACACGGGGGGTTTCAAAAAACCATCGTAATTCCCTCCTTCCCTCCAACAACCAAGCCATGGAGGAGAGTGACGAGGGCGGTGGAGGCGGAGGCAGCAACAGCATCGTGTACCAGGACTCTGGCGAGGAGGAGGCCCCGCCGGCCGGCGTGTCGGCCCGCGTGTCGGGCATGGCGGAGGGCGTCTACCGCGAGCTGGAGCGCCTCATGGGCGAGCACGGCGAGGCGGTGCTGCGGGACCTCGTACCGCTCGTGGTCGGCGTGCTCGAGGCCCTGGACGCGGCCGCCTCGCAGGGCCAGGAGCGCCAGGTGGAGCTGGAGCTGCTGCGGGAAGACAACGAGCAGCTGCTCACGCAGTACGAGCGGGAGCGCACGCTGCGCAGGCAGGCCGAGGAGGTGAGGGGTGGTGAGCGGTGAGGGATGAGGGAGACGTGGGGAGTGAGTGAGACATGGAGCGGGTGAGCGGTGAGTGAGACGTGGAGTGGGTGAAACATGGAGTGGGTGAGCGGTGAGTGAGGCGTGGTGAGTGAGTGAGACATGGAGCGGGTGAGCGGTGAGTGAGACGTGGAGTGGGTGAAACATGGAGTGGGTGAGCGGTGAGTGAGGCGTGGTGAGTGAGTGAGACATGGAGCGGGTGAGCGGTGAGTGAGACGTGGAGTGGGTGAAACATGGAGTGGGTGAGCGGTGAGTGAGGCGTGGTGAGTGAGTGAGACATGGAGTGGGTGAGCGGTGAGTGGAGTGGGTGAGTGAGACTGGAGGGAGAGGAGTGGGTGAGCGGTGAGTGAGTCGTGGTGAGGGAGGAGTGGGTGAGCGGTGAGTGAGACTGTGGTGAGGGAGGAGTGGGTGAGCGGTGAGTGAGTCGTGGTGAGGGAGGAGTGGGTGAGCGGTGAGTGAGACTGGAGCGAGAGGAGTGGGTGAGCGAGACGTGGTGAGAGAGGAGTGGGTGAGCGGTGAGTGAGGTGTGGAGAGAGAGGAGTGGGTGAGCGGTGAGTGAGACTGTGGTGAGGGAGGAGTGGGTGAGCTGTGAGTGAGACTGTGGAGGGAGAGGAGTGGGTGAGTGAGACTGTGGTGGGTGAGGAGTGGGTGAGCGGTGAGTGAGACCTGGTGAGGGATTAGTGGGTGAGCAGTGAGTGAGACTGTGGAGTAGGTGAGGGTGAGGGATGAGTGAGACGTGGAAAGTGAGTGAGAGATGGAGTTGGGTGAGGGATGAGTGAGACGTGGAGTTAGGTGAGGGATGAGGGAGATGTGGAGAGAGTCCGTGTGTGATAGGAGTGGCACGGGGAGCAGTGAGTGATGGACACGTTGAGACGTGGAGAGAGTGAGTGTGACAGCCGAGGAGGTGAGGGTGGCCACGGGGAGGAGTGAGATGGAGTGACTGAGAGATGGACACATTGAGTGAGACACGGAGAGAGAGTGTGTGTGCTACAGGAGTGAATGGAGGCATCGCAGGGGGCGGCAGTGTGTGAGAGATGGAGTGCGTGCGGTGATGGATCAGCGTGGTAGGACGGAGAGAGAACGTGCAGGATGAGAGATGGAGTTGACGGGTCTGTGTGAAGGACAGATTAAGAAATCTTGTTGCCCTCTTGAGTGGAAGCTGTCGAGAAACGGGGATTGTGGGGACAGGGTGACGGGAAGAAGTGGATGAAAGTAGCACGTGAGTTCAGAATCAGAATATGTATTTGTACTGGAGGAATCCTGTAAAGCTCTTTTTCACAGATGGCCAGCAGCGATAGGTGAGAAAGTTACAATAAACAATAAAATACGATAGGAGTGTAAAGTATAGGAAAGGTAAACACATCACTTAAAAAATATAAACAAAAATAAAACTGAACGATGTTTTACCTTAGCAGGTAAGGCCACGGGGAGGAGTGAGATGGAGTGACTGAGAGATGGACACATTGAGTGAGACACGGAGAGAGAGTGTGTGTGCTACAGGAGTGAATGGAGGCATCGCAGGGGGCGGCAGTGTGTGAGAGATGGAGTGCGTGCGGTGATGGATCAGCGTGGTAGGACGGAGAGAGAACGTGCAGGATGAGAGATGGAGTTGACGGGTCTGTGTGAAGGACAGATTAAGAAATCTTGTTGCCCTCTTGAGTGGAAGCTGTCGAGAAACGGGGATTGTGGGGACAGGGTGACGGGAAGAAGTGGATGAAAGTAGCACGTGAGTTCAGAATCAGAATATGTATTTGTACTGGAGGAATCCTGTAAAGCTCTTTTTCACAGATGGCCAGCAGCGATAGGTGAGAAAGTTACAATAAACAATACAAAAATACGATAGGAGTGTAAAGTATAGGAAAGGTAAACACATCACTTAAAAAATATAAACAAAAATAAAACTAAACGATGTTTTACCTTAGCAGGTAAGGCCCACTGAGCTATATTACATTATTTTTCAGAAGCTAGCTGGCCACAAATCGTAGCTCAACGGAAGTGGCTTATCACGTGTAAATATATAGCAGCCAAATACTGTAACTAATCTAGAAGATATTGCAGAGTGTGCAGACGGAGGAGTGTTTTCGAGATGGCTTGAGAACTATGAGGAAGTCGAGAAGACTATTAGAATACCCTTTATCCAGAAAAGCCTGTATGCAAGTATGTTGAACTTCTTTCACACCGTACGTAGCCAACCGTGCTAATCGAAGGTGCCGAATCACTGAGTCAAGACTGTTTTTACACGCTTTCATTTCACTCACTGTCTGTTGTTGTATCCTCAAATCTTGTAACTAAATTTTAACCACTTCGCAATGTGGTGTCGACTGCAAACTTGGTATACTTATGACAATACTATATGCTATCATAAAAAATGTAAACATATTTTTAAACATTTAGTTTTATGCTATGTTTCGGCTTGGGTCTAATTGTCCACGCTCAACTGACGTTGGCTGTAATTGGCCACGGTCCCCATGCGTTATGGCAAGCTTCGGGGCCACTTCCTGGAGTCGTGGAGTTCTTACATTACTAGTTCATTTCATAAAAGTGTGTTTAAAAAAAAAAGTTTAAAAAAAATATTACTTGTTTTTTTGTCAGGAGGATCTTACGTCATGATGTTTGTTTGGCCAATTCTGATCGTGATTGTTGAGGTCAGATTCGAGGGGGGGGGGGCTGGTGTTGGGCAGGGCGAGCAGACGTGGTGGGGTTGGTGGGGGACCCGTGAGAGAGGTATGAGAGTGAGGTTCAACACAAGGTGACTCTCAATCCGAGAACGTGGGCAGATGGAGAGAGACAAGAGCGGTAATGCACGTGGCACGCACGAAGCGAGAGTAAGAGGGGCCAACCCAGGCTCAGGAGAGACAGGAAGATACTGCTGCTGCTGCCTTGGTTTTACTTCCAAGTCGTTCATGCTGACGTGTGTGTGTGCGTGTGTGTCATAGGTGTGCGTGTGCATGTCACGTGCTGCTATTTATTGTACACGTGTTGTCGCTTTCAAAGACTCCTACCTGCAACTGCTGTACAGCTGATTTTTTTTTGCTGACACTACATTACGAAGACGTTTCAATCACTTGCGAACAGCAGCATATTTAAATCGCTTGCAGGTATATATATGTATCTGTGCAAGTATAGACTTGCAGATATATAATTGTATATACTTGCAGGTATATATATAAATCACCTCTAAATCACTTGCAACCAACAGAATATTTTTAAAACTATATCGCCACCTTTGCAGGCATCCTCATTCATAGCTTGTTGACAGTGAATGTTTTTTTTTAGAAGCCGGTTTCAGAGTTGTTGGTGGCAAGTAAATAATCCGTAATTGTGAGAATCCAGAACAAATATTTTTTGTTCAGATTTGTTTGCTGGAGAAGGCAGTTTTGTGTGCCCCGGTATCAGAGTTTGCATTGCTTCGTTGTCAGCAATGTTGATGGGTATGGGAATGGCAGCGGTGTGCCTCGTTTTGTTTTTTGTCGTGACTTTTGTGTGGCTTTTGTGGCCTTCCACGTGCATGCTGTGGCCGCAGCGTGTGGCATTGGTGTGGACGTGTGTTCGTGTGTGGGCTTTGGGTAATCTCTCTTCGTGGCTTATAAAATGTATAGTAATGTGGGCAACACGCCCGCATATTATACCAATGAGCAATCTCGGCACCTCTGATTAGCACGGTTAGCTGTGTACCGCGGCGAAATAAGTTGAACATGCATACTTAAATGGATTTATGGTCGTGCCTTTTCCAAAATCGGTTGTATTGGTGTACTCGGCACAAGACGCTAGGTACCCAGTGACTTGTAGACACACACCAACAGTAGCATCATTAATCATAATGTTGATTGTGGAAGCCTACGTATGAAATCAACAGCAGTCTCTTGGTATCTTATTTTAGATCACGGTTGCTGAGCACAGACCCAAAGTTCCAAATGACTAGCGACCAGCAACAAACAGCACTTTTGAAGGTTTAATAATTATTAATAAGTAATGGTTAATACTTCTACACAGCAAAGCAAACACGCCGTAGAGCAGTAACAATACATTGTAAATCGAAGTACATTGAAGAAAATTTAATCTACAGTACTTGGAATTGCTGGCTTGGAGAATACCGAACTTTACAGGGACGGTGGCTTCAATGTTGTCTGTATGTATGTTGAACTTCTTTCGCACCGTATGTGCACATGGAAGCCAATCCTGTGAGTGCACTGTAGGTTAAATCAAGTTGGTTGCATCCATTTCTTTAACCCGGATTCTGTGTAGCAATTCAGAAAATCAAGTATTAAGGCACGGAGAGATGGAATGTTTGTAATTACATTGACAGCCATGAAGAGGAACACATGGATGAGGGGGACACGTGCAGGTGAATGGCATAATTCACACTGTTAATAAAAGTAAGCGGGTCTTGGGCAGGACACGTCGTGGGTGGAAGGGACGGTGGGTCAAGGATAATGATGGGAGTGGCAGTCAGGTGTGTTAGGTGGATTGTTACATTGCAGGTCTGTGAGACGCGGTGATGGCTTGGGATGGCCTTCATCCTGCAATGGATTGATCGTGGCCGATAATGATTAAGGTACTGACTTCTGGCTGCAATGCCGTTTGAGTTTATTATCAGCGTGAGTTGTTAGCTTGAGCTCTGGTTTGTTCATAGTTTTCTTGAGCAGTGAATCTTGGTTTCTTTTGCAGTGTAGAGTTTGTGTGTGTGCTTTGGATAATCGCACAGTGATTAGCACGGTTGGTTATGTATTGTGCGCAAAAAGTTCAACGTACATAATCTCAAAGTCTCCCTGCTAACATGTTCCTCTTGGGACATTGTCACCTTGCGATAGCAATAGCATCGTACGTTAGTGGTGATCACACAGAAATGGGGCAAGAAAGCATTGCTTAACATATTTGTCTTTATTGTGTTCACATTCACCACAGTGATGACATACTGTTAGCGTATTGCATGCCACAGCTTTTGTAAAATAATTGAGTCCACGTGTAGAGCCAAAGTGGATGTACATCTATATCCTGGAGGAACACCCCCTTATAAAACTATTTGAAACACTAGAAACAACAAAAATTTAACCAGGTAAGGCCCACTGCTCTTTTTCCGAAGTTCTTTCAGAAGCAACCTAGCCACAAATGATAGCTCAACGAAGTGGCTTTTTACGTGGAGATTTATAGCAGTCAAATACTCGAAAGCTCCAAAATTAAGATTGAACCACTTCTACGGGGAAGTTCCAAGTTTACCTTTTTCTCTCTCTCTGGGTTTTTGTTCTCTCTCTCTGCCTGTATATTTAGTGTAATTGTTTCTGTCTACACTCGTTTTTTATCGTTCTTAGGTTCTGCTCTGTCTGTGTGTCTCCGTTCCTCTTGTTTTTATGTTTTGTCTTTCTTTGGAATTTTCACACTTAAATTCTAACTTAGCAATCTTTGAAATACGTAATCGACCAGGCTATGCGTTAATTGTGTGTTGACCGACTCTCTGTGTCGTTTTACATAACATTTCGATACTTTGCTAGGTTATTTAATTTAGTGTGTTCTGTCTCCCTCTAAGCCTGCGTACTTTACTACACGTCCCTTCGTACTCATTGACATGTTGCTCTCTCTATGTATCTTGGTGATATCTGTCTGCTTATATGTCTGTCTATAGTTTTCTGGTTAGATTCTGTCGCTATTTCATTATACCTGATGATGATTGCTTGTGTTGCAATCGAAACGTCGTATGCTATTATTTAATTTATTATTTTATCTTTATACGTGACTTTACCGAAAAAACCAAAGAATAACTCGAAACGCATGTTTCTGAATATGGAGGGAAAAACCGGAGGACCTGGATAAAAATCCACACGACCACGGGGAGAGAACATGCAAACCACAAATATAGAAGCATCAGGTTCGGGATCGAACCTATGCCCTCCTGTATACCAGGCCAAGGAGTTCACATCTCGCCACCCCAGCGCAAACCACGCACACGGCAGTTTTGTGTATAACCAAGAGTAGGAGAGCAGGTGTGGCACATGGGCAAGGATGATGGTTTTGTATGTTGTAAGTATTCTCAGAAAAAAATGCAACTACGATATTGAGTATGTGCTGTAATTTTTACCAACTCGTAATTAAGGTTGTATGTCAAACCTGGGCGTACAGGGTTTACGACTGCTGGATGCAGGAATTCCACCGTGGGCTGCTTTGCTTGTTAAATTGATGATGAATTCCCATGTCGGATGTGTTTTGGGAAAAATAAATGAACCAAAATACGTAATATGCTTAGTGTGCTCCATTTTTGTTTTAAAGATAGGAAGCATTTACATCCCCAAATATAGTCCTTTTTCATTGAGTGCAGTATTTGTCAGTTCATCTCCATATATATAAAAGGCAAAGTTGTGAATGTGTGTCTGTTCAAAATGTTTAGCGTACTTCCCGACATGCAACAAACTGAAAATTTGCCATGTGGGTACTTTACAAGACTGTACACCATGCAAAAATTATAAAAATACACTTCTGTGTTTTTTTTTGGGGGGGGGAGCTCAATAATGCATTTATTTTTTGCACAGCAAGTGAGCTGTGACGTCAAATCTGTCACGTGACCCGCGAATGTGGAAGCGTAACGCATTGTAGTGTGGTTAGCGCGCAGCGCTATGAACCCAGCAACCCGAGTTCGATTCCCGCTCACGGCCACCACCGGTGACGATTATTTGAACCGGTCCTGGGCCTCCCCTAGGTCGACTCAGCCTCAAACGAGTAACTGTTGTGGTGTGTGAACATCGCCACTGGGGAGACAAAGGCGGCCGGGTGTGGTGATTCCAAGTCCCGGGCGAAGCCGGGTAGTACAGCTAGTATAGTATATTTTAAAGGACAAATTACTTCCTTTTGCTGTGAAGAATTTCCCAAAATGCAAGGGGTCACCAAAAGTTCTGTGGTCGGACGTACGAGTGGTACCACAACAACTATTGAGTGTCCGATTATGAGTAGACCACTTTAAAGAATTGCCACATTTCAGAGCAATAGATTAAAGTCTTCTTTCTTACGAGTGTTTATAATGATCTCATGTGCGTTAAGTGTAACGTTGAGATAACTAAGCTGAGATCGATTACACAATACTCTACCTTGCAAACAAGGATGGCATCGCCCCACAGGAAATCCATATGGACTTGGGAGGCAAATGGGAAGAATCGTCCCCATCGCATTCCAAGATCAAGGAGTGGTGTGCAGAGTTATTCCAGATGGGGGATTATTAGCCTTGAGTAATCTAAGTACCCTACTGCCTTGCTTGTTAAGGGGGCTGCATTTAAAAATAACTTGCTTGAAGCGTCAGCCGTTGCTTTCTATGTCAGGTCACGGGCCCTTTTAATCACCCCCTTGTAAACACAATTCATAATACGCGGATTGTCTCCCTGCTCAAGCTCGAATTGGGTCATATCCGTCTGCCTTGGTGGCCTTAAGCCAAGTGGTGAAATGTATTTACGTGTAACCTTGGTAGAAGTCGGTCTCTGCCCGTTGGCTTCTAAGAAAAATGGTGCTGTACCCATTTTATTGAGACCAAATGAGTGAATAATATGACAGTGATAATCGTAAGGTGATTTTTAAACCCAGTCCATTGCCCCAGGGTGCTTTCGCTGATCAAAATTAGTTTAGAGTTATTTCGACTTTATTTGGTGCAATTCCAGCCAATTACGGTTTGAGCGTTGATTATGTCTTTCCCTTTCTCGCTGGTTGAAATAAAGTCGGGTTTAAAAACGAGATTCAGTATTGCAGGCCCCATGTCGGTTTCAAAAAAATCTAGTTGAAATCATCCAGGGTAAAATGTACATGACAGATTTATTAAGTATAGTTTGCATTTTATCTTACTATGCTTTCCAATGGGCACCTAAAATGCCAAGAGCCAAGGCGCCCATAACTATCCCAAAAGAATCGGAATTGGTGACGACGCAGCCTTTGCACGTCGCAGCACCGACGTTTTGGAACAACCCTGTTTCCTCCCTTAACATCATAAATGTTCCTTTAAAAAAAATATTCTGAAGCAAAAGGTTAGTGCTGGATACAACCGCATTTGCAAATGTGATTTGTAACTTTCGATCTTTACCCCACGTTTCGATAGTTACACTTTAACGTGCAGTTTTGTTGAGGAATCGTGTCTTGCATTTGGTGTGGTCTGGGACTCGTTGCGTTTTGCTACCTCGTCCAAGCTTGCATTTGGAGCCTGGTGGGCTCGAGCTTTGTAGCGGATGAATAAGCAGGCAGTCCTCGCTTAACGCAGTAGGTGCGTTCTTGTTAACGTGTCGCGTTCAGCAAAAATCTTGTAAAGCGAAAACAATTCCCCATATATGATGCAACGGTGAAGTTTGGCGAGATTCGAAGTACTAAGCACACGCGCAGTGAGATGGCGGGACAAATAACTGAGGGTACGCCGCCGCATTACCGCATCATTCCGCGTATGGTATCACGCCGCTCGGCCGTGCAGCTCAAGAAAGTCGTTTGTCATCGACCGCTCAGAAACCGAGTTATAACGGTGCACATTCAGCGTTGAAACGATGCGTGTTTAGCATTATTGACGGATGCATCCCTCGTGCGAAAAGTTTTCCCAAATGGAAGAACCGCGTGATAGCGAAAATGTGTTAAAGTGTGAACACCGCGCGTTAAGCGAGGACTTGCCCTGTTGCACGTGCGCTTTTGGCTTTGCGCGTCTCTTTTCTATCGTGCTCTTCTGTCTCTCATACTCCTTGAGAAAACATCGCTCTCCTATCGTGCTACCATTCAAATTATCTGAATACATTACATTTTCTGTCGTATAAATTTTTCTATGTTGTTTGAATGTCTCTTTAACATCAGATGCAACTTTAAATTAGTTGTGGTCAAACTTTTATTCGTAACTTCATACTTGCGCGTTGTTTTGTCCATGACTGATGCCGCTAATGATATACGCATGTGTAGAGTACGTGCGGTCACGTGTGTATGGTGGATGTTCCCAGTGGCGCAAAGCACAGTACTGTAGTCGATCCATCCTCAATGCAACATTCTTGGACACCCCTGTTCTCCAACCTGTTATTCAGCAAGTGTGTGTTATTTATTCCACACTGTCCATAAAAGGGATACAACGAGCAGTTCCCAAACTTTGGGTTGTGGCCCCCAAAGGGTTCACTTCATCAGAGGGATGGGGTTGTGGGAAAAAAAGTTAATCTGTTGCTTCACAATGTTTAAGTTTCGGTCGTGTGAAGCAAAACTAAGGCGTAGCGAGAGAGACGTCTCGGACATTTCTAACATTCAAACAGTATTTTTTTTGGCTGGGGGTGAGCCCAAAACATCTCCACCAATCAGAAAGCCCTATATTGGTTTTGAGCCGGATCGTTCAGCTTTCTGATTGGTGGAGATGTTGCGAGCGTTGTGGAAATTGCAGTTCGTTCCATCTGGGAAACGCCTTCATGCCTGCATGTGCAATGTACAGGATGGTTGGTCCAGATGTCTTGCGACTCCCAATTAATTGACTCTAAAAGTTGTTTTCATTTGCGTTATTCATTTCTGTTTTAAATAAACCTTACACACAACGTTTTAATTAATTTTAAGAGAGTTAAATGGTGGGTCACAAGATGTCTGGACCACCCTGTAGAAACACATGTGATGATTCTTCCACAGTGGAAGTGGCATTTGAAACCCATTCACCTCCAGTAGCGAGAGTCTGCTGACTCGGTGACCGAGAAAAGTGACTCGAAGAAACTTGGTTCGCAAATACGATGGGACGTTTTGAGAGCACGGCTTCTCAAATAGTTGATTTTTTTTGAAGAATGAAGGGAATCCACAATGCCCTTCTGTGTCTCTCGCTCCGCTGCTGTTGTTGAGCGAGAGTGTGAAGCCAATAAAAACTGAAATGGCATGTGGACACTTTGTTCAGAAAGACCGCCCGAAGGGAGAAAGCCCGACTCTGCTTGTAGCCGTTGTATAAGCCAGGTGCCTCTTGAAAACGGGAACCGGCTGTTGCTGAGCAAACTCGGGGGGCATCTTTCGAAGAGAAGCGACCGCATCGCTCCGGTTTAAGAAGCCGCGTACAATTGCGGCGGACGTTTTGGGTTCTACCCACCGCAGTTGACACGGTGGAAATAATTGCGTGGGGAGGTGGAAACGAATGAACTGAAACCGTATACCGCCTGTCGGGCAAACGCTGTGAAACGAAGGGTTGAGGTTATAGCCGGTGAAAGGGAACAAACACTGATGCTTATCAATTTGATGTGACCGCCTAGGATGGTGATGCCGCGCACAGTGGCTTTTTGTGCGATACATTTCGGAGGATGCCGCTATCTTTTGAGAACATTCAGTTCTGTCTGACACTTCGCAGAACTGCTCTGGAATTTTCAGAGCGCTGCGTGGCCACATGAGAGTGCAAAAAACATCCATTGGGATCGCACGGTGGGGCTCCTGTACAGAAGGTGCCCCATCTGTGGCAGGACACAAATCAGGACTGTGCACATTGACGAAGAATGTTGCTCTGGCCTGCTGTTGGTACGCACTGCATGGTCCATCGAAAACAACTGCCAGCCAAGGAACAAAAGCTGGTTTAGGCATGAGGTGGCTGGGCATGCGGGCTCCATGACCGAGCCATGTAGAGACACACACACACAGGTTCACACCAGAGACGCGGAGACTCACGCATGTTCCACTATAACGTGGTAGTAACCTATAACGTGAGTGTCCTTCATGTCCCCCCCAATTACCCGCATAATGTATCGGGCTTTTGCCGTAATTTCAAAAGTGTCGTCGTGAACGTTCAAATACCACAGGTGGTGTTCATGGCGCCACCGTGTTCATTTTGGTCTCCAAACTATGTCGGCTGAACTCCCTCCGTTTTCCTTCGGTTCTGGTGAAGTGCCCTTGCCTGACATGAAATTCGAGCCTATTGCGTCACGTTGGGTGCAATTGTTTCACGTGTGTCTTAGAGTTTTGCGGCGGTGTTCTAACATCAAGCTTGTACTTTGATTTACCAAGGGCCTTCATTACATAACATCGTTGGGGCGTTTTTTACCCCCGCTCATTAATCCTGCCAGTGACGGAAACTCTTTTCTGCTAGATTAAACTAATCTCTTTTAAAGGTTTTACTGAGGAAATTAAATATTTCGTTTGACTCAACAGTGTCGTTAGATGGCAGAGGTAGCTTCGTGGTCAGTTCAGTACTGTACTAATTCCAATGTTTTTCGCTGAAGTTGAAAGTTTGGTGCAACACTGTAGTACGGTGCTTGTTTCTAGAAGAATGACCTCTACAATGACCTGCCACCTTTGCTGCTGACCTCGAGGTTTTGTGTGTGTTTATTTTGCTTCTTGTGTTGACTTCATTTGCACCAAGGCCGTAGCCGTGGAGTCAACATTGGGGGGGACCAAATCTTTCAGGGGGTCTGGGGGTCCTCCCCCAGAAAATAATTATAAATTTGAAAACGAGTTTCCTGCCTAAAATATTTTTAAAAAATCACTAACACATAGGATGGAATTTTTATTTCTTTTTGACAATAATGTCTAATAGTGTATTGTATTGTATTGCTCTGTTTTTTCTTTTTTGCATTTTCTTGTTTCATTGTATGTAATGGCAGAGATTAGGGACTAATAAAGTACAACCATAACCACAATCATATAAACAGAAATCTATTTTATAGCAATATATTGGCGGGGACATTTTGAGCATATTTGAATATTGGGGGGGGGATGTGTCCCCCCCCCAATTTTTATTATAATTACGGCCTTGATTTGTACCCCCCCCCCCCCCCGTGCTTGCACACCTCCGATTAGCACAGTTGGCCACGTACGGTGCGAAAAGAGTTCAGCATACAATGAGCAATTTCCCTCGGACTTGAGTCTTCCTAATATGCATCATCTCAAGTCACATTCAGCCCACTGCTGGATTACAAAATAAAAAAACCCTGTTCATGTTTTTAATCGCTGTTCCTTGGTACTCCAATTTCACTTTTCTGTCTCTTCATTGGAGGTTCCTTGACATCTGCGGTGTTCCAAGCCTCATGATTTCGAGTGGCGTGGTTATCGTTTTTCAGTTGCACATGCTGCAACGCACCTGCGTCTGTTGTAACGGGCCGCATTTTTGCGATGCTGAAATGCACCGTGTATTCTGCTCTTTCATTTGTTACGAAGATCTTAGCCCTGCTCGTATGCAAGGCCACGGTGAATTATTAAATTGCAGGATCATGACAGTTGGTGACGGCTTGGGGTGGTCTTCAGCCAGCTGGATGATGATGAATCCATATGGATTTTCGATAGTAATCAGAAATGGGAGCGTATATAACCCAGGCTTGGCATGCCAATAAAACGTCTTAAGCTTACATCGCTCGCCCCTGTGGCATTTAACGGACTTCGACGTTGAATAGGAATCGTTAATCTGACCTCTTCAGCTACAGTGTCATGGGACTGGGGCTCAGTAGGGGATTGAGCTTGGCCAGTTACACTGTAATGTGAAATGGAAGTTTTTCTTGTTGCCACTGGCGTACAGGGACCCGCCAAAGCAGCAACATGCGGTGCGGTTACAGTGTGGGGGAGAGGTAACTTAGTGGTTAGCGTGCTGTGCTACGAACCCGGCAACCCAAGTTCGATTCCCGCTCAAGGCCACCAACACCAGTGACGGTTATCTGAACCGTTCCTGGGTCTCGATCAGGTCGACTCGGCCTCAAATGAATACCTGGTGCAGTGTGTAAACTTCGCAACTAGGGAGACAAAGGCAGCCGGGGGCGTGGTGCTGGCCACCCACCCCATTGTGTGTCATGCCAGCTTTCATATGTGCTCGCTAACAGCACTTGCCCCAACAGTCTGTCTTTTTTTTGCAGTTCAAGTGGGACACGCACCCCATTTGTCACATATGCCGGCAATTAAGGGGGTCTATTTAAACAATACAACTTTGACTTGTGTATCATGCAAACGCAACTGCATCTCGAGATGCGGACGTATAAAAATTGTGGACAAACACCGGGTGGAGAGTCGATGATCGGCGGCAAGGAGGCAATGGTGGAGTACAAATGATGAAGGGAGATCGTCGGTCAACGACATCGGAGGAGGAGGAGAGGCCAGGCTTGTGCCAAGGCTTGAACAGTGGGAAGAGGGTTTGACATTGCAGGCTATCGGCAGCATGAGGGAGTTCCAAATAACTTAGCTGGGGCGGTAGACAAGGAAGAGAGAGACCTCCATTCAGCTGTCACCGGTTGGGGCGATTCAACAGAGGCAGACGGCCTTAGTTTCTGGAGCGGCGGGGAGAAAAAAGATCGAGAGGTGAGAGATAAGGTGGTGCACGTCCTCACAGGGGATCTTGAATATAGTGACGGCAGTCTTGTGAGTTTAACACGTGGTACGCCTTTGCGACCAATATCCATAAGAGGTTTTTTAAGGGGTTAGGTCACGTAAATATAAATGTGTCGTTAAACCCGCCGACCACTCCAACACACCGGTGTGCTGAACTCGTAACGAATTGGCATGTTTTGTTTACATGGCAAACTTTACTAATTGGCTGTCTGGAGGTGGCGGATTTAACGACACATTTATATTTACGTGATCTAACCCAACAAAAATAACTCTTATGGCCAGTTTTGTGGTTGGTTAGTGGATTGAAATGGGAGCATTTGAAAGGATCTTAAGATTTGGGGCGATGAGGGCTCAATTGCAGGTGGGACGTCTGACAGTGGCATTTTAGAACGTGCACTAAGTGCAAAGTTTGTGATGTCGATATTGGTGGAGGGCATGTGCTTGCGCTTACACCTGCACGCTCGTGTTCGAACACACGCACGTGCTACTTGTGCTGTCACGCGATAGGTGTCGTGCTGTCCCTCCATCATACACAAACCGCTTGCTTGTTTAACGTAAAATCTAAATCTTGACTTAAAGCTTTCGTGACTGCAGGAATGAATATTCTTTGGTACTTTCGGTAAAGACCGCCTGTGTTGCGATCGAAACATCGTAGCTTTTTGTTATTTTCTTTGAACCTATCTACGTGACTTTACCGAAAGACCCAAAGAATATTTAAAATGTAAAGTTGTGCAATACTTGTGCATGAGTAATTGTACGCTGAACTTTCACAAGGCTGAAGTCATAACTGCATGCTGAGCAAGTGCCATGGCATTTGCTAAAGTATGAGTGTGACATTTCGATTTTGAAGGAGAGCCACTCTCAGCTTCAGCAGATGCGGGGTAGGGCTTGTTGATTAAATGCAATCCAGCATGTCCAATACTGTAACCAAGTTAACCAAGTTACAGTATTGGACGTAGCTCGCCCTCTTCCATTCACCCACTCGCCCACCCACCCACTCGCCCACCCACCCTCACCCACCCACCCTCTCGCCCACCCACCCACCCACCCACCCTCTCACCCATCCACCCACCCACTCACCCACCCACTCGCCCACTCACTCGCTCACCCACCCACCCTCTCACCGACCCGCCCAAACCCACTCACCCACCCAAACCCATCCACCTACCCAAACTCAGCCACCCACTCACCCACTCACGAACTCACCCACTCACGTTATTTGAAGCACATGGGACATAAGCTGCATGAACGGATCTCCGTGACCGAACTCACGCGCTTGGCAGCGCTTAGCGCTTGTCAATGAATATATATATGTTAACAAAGGTGTTATTGCATGCATAAATACATTGTGGATCATAAATGTTGTGAATTAGCGATTATGCATTCCATACAATTCCCAGCTAATTTAATAAATGTTCTCAGGATCCTAATAGGCTGGATCACCCCTCTGACATGGGGCAGAGCAATGGCTCTGTGAATCACTGAGTCACTCATGGATGAAGTAACGTAATACATTTTGAAGCATGAATACGCTTAGCTTGTGGGTTGACTGATTCCCAGGGAGTTTAATTTAAGCGCCATGAGAAGGAGACTATTACAATTATAAATGTTGTCATTTATAATGCATAAAGAGCTGGCTGCACTCGTTTGCTCATGACTGATTCGCACCTCCGAAAAGCGCAGTTGGCTACACATGGTGTGAAATAAGTTCAACATACATACTGCCTCATTTCGACGTCCGGTGAAGATAACAGACTAAACTATATTTTTTCTACGAGTTAGGGGCCACTGATCCTTATAGAAGCGGCGTGGCCACAAATGAAAGCTCAACGAAGTGGCTTATTACGTGTGGATATTTATAGCAACCAAGCACTCTAAATGCACGTTTCTAAATGTGGAGGGAATAACCGGAGGACTCGGAGAAAAATACACGTGGCCACGGGGAGAACACGCAAGCTACAAATATATTGCAGGCATCGGGGTCGAAGCCACGACCTCTTGTATACTCGGCGAGGTAGTGAACATCTCCTAGCCACCGCAGTGCCCAGTCTGCCCCAGGGACCCATCTGCTTTCTCTGTTGACCTCAAAACTTTCTTAGTTCCCATTCCACCCATGCTTAACATGCATCATTCATAGTTTAAAATTACAAAGCAATTTTTTGTTTGCCTAATATAATCTAATCTAATGTAACCTATGCATGCATTAAATATTGTTTTACAACAACTCTTGAATATGGCTTTCGGACTCCTCGTCAAGGACATTTAAACACCGCAGACATTGTAATGATCTCTTTATATGGTACGTTGTGATGCATATATGTAGCAGTGTTATTCAAGTAGAGGAAGGGTGGGTTCTGTGACAGATTGCTAGCCTCATAGGAGGTTGCGAATTCAATTTCTAGTATGTGGGTCATCTCAACCCCATCATCCCTTCTGGAATCAATAAAATAGGTACCACATTGTGGAAGATTAACAGTGGTCCGATTTGAAAGGTAAGCTTCGTCATATTGATATTTGAGTATGGAGAGGTAGTTTGACCTGACTTGTGTACAGCATGTTCACTTTACCACCGAGCGTGCGAAAAATGACTGCATGCGGCTTGGAAGGACGTGGTCTCGGACTGGTGTGTAAAACCTTCCGGATCCTCATTGTTACGTCTGCTATGGGTTAGATCTTGGACGCAACAACCCACCCACGGTGATTCACTTATATTTATGACCTTGTGTGGGAAAAGTTTTGGTGCTGCAAGTTTTTCTATCTGCTCAATAAAAGCTGAATGACGGGGATGACCTTTTCAACTTCTATTGGGCATATAAAGAAATCTCTACCAAGACACTTTGCCCTTTCAAGTTGTACCAGTTTGCGCTCTGTCCAGTGGGGGACTGCCTTTTGTGGGTAGTCCAGACTGAAGTAGTGCAAAGAGGACATTGGTATGAAATGTTTGTGATTTGTTAGGTAATTGTAGAACCTACTAAGTAAGATTTAATTTTGGGCATCTCAGGATGGCAGTTGTGAGTGTTTTTTTTTTAAATCTGGCAGTTCACCAGCCTTTAGCTGATTCATTTTGGCTGCTGCTGCACGCATCATAAATTCAGTGTAAAATTATCAAAACACACTGCGTGGGGTAGTGTGGACTTTGAAAATACTGATGGCATTTGTAAACAATGGGCATTATAAGTGTGTACGGCAGCACAAACCCTCTCAAAAAAAATCTTGCAACTCAACTTGTTAACAAAAACATTGCATTTTTTTTTACTTGCAATGCGTGCTTTCAAATCTTACGTGTGAGAATTTATGTGTGTTAATTCGTTTACATTGCATGTAATGGTTGCATGCGACAATCTGCTGTGGAGGCCTCTATATTTTAAAACTAAACAATTTTAAAGCGATTATTTTATCAGGTAAGGCAGACTGACTTACATAGCGGTTTTTCAGAATAAACCTGGCCACAAATGATAGCTCAACAAAGTGTCTTATCATGTGGACATGTGTAGCAGCAAAATACTCTAAACGCACGATGTTGATTCTCAATATGCAGGGAACAACCGGAGAACCACGGGGGGAACGTGCAATCTCCAAATACACAGGCATCGTCAGGGCGGAGATCACACCCATGACCTCCTGCATTGAAGGCGAGGGAGTTAATATCTCGCCACCATGGCACCCACCACGGTGTTTAAAAAGTGATTTGTGGAATTGAATCGTGAGCCTGAATCATGAGATTTCATCATCACATGGTGGGGGGGTGGGGGACACGGAGGGGTGGCAGTGCAAATGTTACACAGCTTGCCAGGGTGGCGAGAGATGGTGACTCCCTCGCCTGATATTTAGGAGGTCGTGGGTTCGATCTCAACCTTTACGGCAGCATATTTGGAGTGTGCATGTTCTCCCCGTGGTCGTGTGGAATTTTCTCTGGATCCTCCATTTTTCTACCCTCCACATTTAGAATCAACAACTTGAATTCAGCATATTTGGCTGCAATAAATTTCCACATGGTCAGCTACTTCGTTGAGCTATCATTGGTGGTCAGGTCGCTTTTGAAACAGAGCTATGTAGCTCGGTGAGCTTTAACTGGTAAAATAAAACACATTCCTGCGGAGGGAGCTGGTAGGAACGTTGGGTTGCTCGGTCAATGGCCAGGGTCAACGGCGGCGTGGTGTATTCCGCAAATATGCCCGACTGAGGGCGGGCACAAGCCGGCGTGAGTAGGTTAAACGTTGAGTTTTATAAGGGCACCACGGGGTGACCAGCCCCTCCCCACCCAGCCCCACCCCTCCCCACCCAGCCCCTCCCCACCCTCCCCACCCAGCCCCTCCCCACCCTCCCCACCCAGCCCCTCCCGACCCAGCCCCTCCCCACCCAGCCCTTCCCTGCACGACGGACGGATGGACACCATAATCCCCTGTGGGCTGGTGTAACCAGGAGGTTCCTACCAGTATAAGTTCCGTTTAGTTGTTAGTTTCAAATTTATAACCCGGTGAGAACTCGGCGAGACCCCAGGAAAAGTCTCGTTTGCAATGGTGGCCTGGTGTACCAAAATGACAAAGGCCAAGGAAAGACAAATTAAGTATAGCAATGATGGAGATAGAAATCGGTAACCACCCCTGCCAAAGAGATATTCGCCCCAGCGTTGCGCTCTGGCAGAATGTTTATTAATGGACTCGTGCATGCCGCGCATGAGTCCATTATATTGCGATGTTTCGCTACGGATTTTTTCGTAATGGCTTGTACAAAGAAAAAGCGATGGTTTGTTTCACAAAATATTCCGCAGCCATTTTTAGGCAACGTCTTCATTGATCATGAGATCTTTGTTAGCTTCGGTTACGACGGCGGCTGCAGCAACAGACATGGTGGCAGTGTTTGATGTCGGCTATGAAGCCTTTTATTCACGACAATAACCGTTTGTTTGGTTTAAACTCGCTGTTCTGTCAGGTGGCAAGATGTTAACCACCTCACTTGGTATACAGGAGGTCGTGTTTCGATCCTGACCCTGACGCCTGTTTATTTAGAGTTTGCACGTCTCTTTCCCCGTGGTCGCGTGGATTTTTCTCCAGGTCCTCCAGTTTTTCCCTCCACGTTTAAAAACACGCGTTTAGAGTGTTTGGCTGATATAAAGGTCCACGTGATAAGCCACTTCGTCGAGCTATCATTTGTGGCCAGATCGCTTCTGTAAAAAAGAGCTACACAGCTCGGTGAGTATTACCTGGTAAAATAAAACATGCTGCTAATCCTGCATAATGCACGGGCAAATAATGCACGGGCAAAGTAGCACTAATCACATACCTGCATTTCCCATATCCCCTTCCTTGGATGCTGCTAATCCTGCATAATGCACGGACATAAGTAGGACTAATCACATACCTTCATTTCCCATAAATATGCTAAATTCCTCTTGATATGCAAATTATTTTGTCAAGGCGCCCTTTCCCCCCCCCTTCCAACCCAGCTTATATATATATGCTCCAAGCACGTGTGCTGTTTCATTCAGACGCTGTCGCCTCGACAGACCTGGTTTCACCTGAGGACGGCTGCTTGCGTTGTGGCCGAAACGTCGTGAGAATTATTTTATTGTGTTTTATTTTTAGTATTTTATTACTTCCCTTCTACGTGACTTTACCGAAAGAACCAAGAAGATGAATCCCTGCAGTCACGAAAGCTTTAAATCGAAACATAGTTTATAGTTTAGTTTAAAATGAACATGGAATTTATAACACCAACAATAGTTAATGGACCCACACAACCACGACCTGGAGTGGCTATGTAGAGCATCCTCTCGTGGAGGCCCTGATGGCAACAGTGGCCGTGAATACAGAATTTCTGTTCTGCACTTTTGCCTTTTGTTCTCTATGTATGTTAAACTTCTTTCGCACCATACATTGCCAACCGTACTAATCGGAGGTGTGGGGGGGGGGGAAGACAAGAAACTAAACACAAAGTTAATTAATACAAATTTTTTTTTTCAATTTAGCTTCAAACGTGCATATCTCCCCCAATGGCTTCAGAGTAGTTGCAGTGGCTTTCTGGGGAAAATGTTTGCATGCCGAAGGAATGGTGTAAAAACAGGGGTTCCAATCTGAGGCCTTGCCTTACCCCTGTGGAGCTACGGAGATGACCACAGGTCGCTGCGAAAAGGCGAAATGGAGATCAAAGAACGTGAAAAAATAAACATTCCTACAGGGTGGAGAACAGTTGCAAAGTTCGTAGCAGGGACCAACCCCGAGGTTAAATGACAGTCGCGATTGCGTAATTTGTAATGAATTACCATCGCGTTGTACTATAATGTCTTGTTTTACGAGCGTACATACACTATTCGGTAGAGGCCTTGTATACCTTTGGACCCAACTGCGTTGCAGGGAATTCTACAGTGCCTTGAGTTGACTCCTATTTGTTGAATGTCCATCTCGGTTTTATTCCCACATTTCGTTACCTGTTGGTTGTGTTTGTGTACGCCGTGCGCATGGATCACATGGGAAGAGGCCGCGCTGTTCTTTGTGCCGTGTTTCGAAACACGCGCGAGAAGGCTACGGATCACATGGTGTGCAAACTGACAGCCTTTTTTGTCTTGTATAATTTATATATATAAAACATACAAAAAACTCACTTGCACCACAGAACATGTGAGAATGTAAAATATTTGACTTTGCAACGTTTCTCAAGACAGTTAAGAAAAAAACCCCCAACTGCGATTGTTTGAAGGCATTCATCTAAAAACCGGCGTCGGCAAGACGGATCACGGAATTAAGTTCAACGAAGAATTTCAGCAAAAGCATTTCTGCAATTCAAGGTCGAGCTCAAAGCATTTATCCAACTACCGCCGTGCTGTGTAAAAAAAAAAGTGTTCAGTGAAATTAATTTAATTAAAAATCAAATTTAAAAGGGGCTCCGGTGGCGAGATGTTAACTCCCTCGCCTGGTATGCAGGAGGTCGTGGCTTAGATTTTGACCCTGATAATGCCTGTTGTATATTTGGACGTTGCGTGTTTCTCTCTCTCATCATCAAGGTAGCTAGGAGATGGTGACTCCCTCGCCTGGTATACAGAAGGTCCGTGGGTTTGATTCCGACCTTGCTGATGCCTGCTGTAGCATTGGAGAATGCGTCTCTCTCTCTCTCCCCATGGTCGTGTGGCTTTAGAATCAACGTGCATTTAGAGTATTTTGGCTGATATAAATTTCCACGTGATGATAAGCCACTTCCTTGAGCTATCATTTGTAATAGCTCGGTCACTTATGAAAAAGAGCTGTATATCTCAGTGGGCCTTAGCTGGTAAAATAAAAACAACTAGTGTAGTGTTAGTTTAGTTCTTGAGCGGACACACACTTCACCGGTGTGGTGCGGTGGTTGTGAATGCGGTGCGTGTACTGTAGAGAGCAGCCTTCGTAATCCAGGTGAAGGCCGATTGCAGTCTGTTGGCCTGCATGGACGGCTGGAAAGGAAACCATAATTAAGTGAGCACAGTTATTTTTACCGTTTGGTAATCGGTTATCTTTGTGGCTGTGACACTGGTGTGCACTCGCCTTATTCAAGGAGATGATTTTGAATTAACTTTACATATCATTTACCATGGTCGACTTTGGGAATGCCCCACGGAAATCGCTGGGCTGCAATGGGAATTGAAAGTATTGACTTATCGGAACTCGGTCACAGACACGTTGACCTCCGCCTCAGGCACCTGTGGAATTGAAATTGTTGAACGTTTCTGACTCGGTGGCAAATGCTCTGCCCTCTTTGTTACAAAACCACTCGTGGAATTAATTCAAATTGGCATAGATAGTTGGTGTTTTATATCTTGACTTAAAGCTTTCGTGACTGCAGGAAATCATATTCTTTGGGTCTTTCGGTATCTATCTAGGTGACTTAACCTAAAGACCCAAAGAATACTTGGTGTTTTGTTTTACAATAACACTGTAGATAAGGTTTATAATCATCGATGTATTATTTCTGTATTATGGATGGTAACATAGACTTTTGTTCGTCTCTGAACGTAAAGATGAAATAAATACAAATAGGTACGGTTGGATACGTACGGTGCGAAAGAAGGTCAACATACATAATCGTTGCTCCAGTGAATAGAGCATTTCGAAAAGAACACAGTCACCTGAGTTAATTCCCTAGCCACAGCCAACATCAGTGGAGAGTGATATCTGAACTAGTCCTGTCCCTCATCCCCCCCCAATTACCATCATGGTGTAGTATGGTCAAACACGATACCCCCATCACTGACATGGTGTGTGTGGGGGGGGGGCTTCATGCAGCAGTGGATTTACAGATGGGTGTACATTTTATATAGAGGCAACATCATTTATACCACCATTTATTGCTACGATATATATTACATTTGTGTTTTTTCATTAATAAAATTATTTTTCAAAACGTGGCCAGAGTGAGTTGGTGGGTTGTTGAGTTGGAGGGTTGGTGGTTTGGTGGGTTTTTGGGTTGGTGGGTGAGTTAGTGGGTCGGTGGGTCGTTGGATTGGTGGATTGGTGGGTTGGTTATTTAGTGGGTTGATGGGTGGATGGGTTGGTGGTTTGGTGGGTGAGCTCTGTTGATGCCGCGCTTGGTGCCTTTGTTGGTTGGGCATGCAGAAGTACATCGAGTATGAAGATGCCCTGGAGCAGGATCGCAACACCCTCCTGGGGAAGGTTGAGACGCTGGAACTGCAGCTGAAGCAGATGGAGATCCGCTCCAAGTTCTACTCGGACCAGAGTGAGTGCAGCTTCCTATGCAGGAACACTCTCACAGAGGCCCCAACTTTGTATAATCACAGCACAGTGTGGATTTATGACGGCGCATCAATACGACTTGTGTCTCGAGGCGCTGCATAGAAGCAGTGGAAATAGTTTTTTTCATGAAGAGGAAAGCAGGCAGTCATAAGCAGAGTAAAGAAGAAAGGTCTTGTGCTTGGACTTCTTGATGTGCAAGGAGTTGAAAGCATAGACGGGTGGGGAGGGGATGGAGTTACAGATTGTGGGGGCAGAAGAGGAGAAAATGTGACCTTGTGCTGGGCAAAGGTTGACTGGGGATCCAACAGAAGGCCTCCTCCATGCTGGCAAAGGCAAGTGCTACGAGTGAGCATTTACTTTGGCAGGAAAGGTGCGTTGCATTATCGTAGTCCTGCAAACTACAATGGCAGCGGTGGCGCAGTGGTTAGCGCATTGCGCCATGAACCTGGCCAACCTCGGTTCAAACTCCCGGCCACAGCGAGTGATATTTGCTCAGGTGCTGGACCTCATACCTTGTATGAAATCGGGCCCTTTAAACGAGCAACCAGTTGCAGTGTGTGAACATTAGCGCCAGGCCTGGCTTTGACCACACCATCACCTCGAGTCTCTGTCTAAATAGGTGCCTGCTGTATAACCCCATTCTGTCCCAACGGTCCATAAACAAAGCTGTGCCCGGTGGGACTCCTTTTGGTGTGTGGTCTGCAGTCTCGCGGCATGAGGATCGGGAGGCGGAGCTGAAGAAGGAATACTCCGCGCTGCGTCACAGATACACAGAGGTGCGATTGCCTGTGCCTTTCTCCCCCGCCCTGCCCCTCCCCCACTTTACAGGCCAGAGACCGCTTCTTCTGTCGCCTTCATCACCTCTGTCGATCCGCTATTGACACCCGCCAGGATATGACCCAAATCCCCCCAGGGAATCCGATGAGCCAACCGGAGTTTAGTCGCATCCCCCCACAGTGTGTTCGTCCGCGATGCGCCCACCCGCGCTGCTCCATCTCCCGTCTCACGATTGCGTGCGATGCGGAGGCAGGAGGCACGCTTGGGCACCGGCAAAAACTAAGAGCGATCTTCTTAGCTTGGCAACAACAATACCACATTCCATTTGTAATCACGAATTAATCAAATAAACGCAGGACACATTGCCCGCTTTTAAGGTGTTCAGGAGTTGGCTGGCCCTCCTCGTCTCTCCAGCTTGCTTGCCTCTGAAACCATTTAACCCTTGCCCATTTCAAGACGTCTGCAAGTTGCAGGGTGGGTGTCCCATCCACCTCTGAATCTCGGAACGCACGCAAGCAGCTCGGCAATAATTTTATTTAGACCGGAGTAGCGCCATTGTTTTTAAAGATATTGTACTCGCCGCAGACAACTGTAGCGACACGACCACACTCTGTGATAGCTGGCGCCAAACTGTGCCACCCGCCCTCCCACATGGCCTTGTAGAAACCTTGATACCGATGAAGTTATTTTATTTTATTCTTTCGGTTTCGTTTTGATGATGTGCGGTGGTGTAGCAATTGGGCACCCCTTCGCTACAAATCTGGCGACCCGAGTTCGATTCCCATTCACGGCCAGCACCAGTGACGATTATCTTAATCGGTCCTGGGTCTCCCTACATGAGTACCTGGTGCGGTGTGTTAAACGACGCCACTGGGGAGACAAAGGCATAACGCTGTTTTTTTTTAAAGACATTGTACTCACTGCAGAGAATCGTAGCCACACGACCACGCTCTGATAGCTGGCGCCAAAATGTGCCACGCCCTCCAGCGCATGGCTTTGTGGGAGCCACGCAGTGCTGGGCCATCCATCCCCTCGTGTGCCGTGCCGGCCTTCATCGATGCTTACTCGCTAACAGCACTTGCCACAATTGTATGTTGAAGCTTTCCGTGGAATCTTTGTTTCGTGGGCAGATCATCCAGGCGTACACGGAGCATGTGGAGCGCAACAAGATGTTCCAGCCCGCCGGGCAGGTGGAGGGAGGCTCGGTCCGCATGCGTCACAGGTGAGTGACGGCGTACACAGCCGCCCCCCCAGTGTGTGTCTGCCACCTCGTGAGGGACACTGACATCACACCGCGCGGTGTTTCGCTGTTTTCCTGCGGTTGTGCTGCTTGCGTAGCTCACCGACGTGCTGAAGGGTTGTGCCACGTGTTGTTCGGCGTGGTGGTCTGACATTGAGTGTGCCGCCGCGGTGGCGAGATGTTAACTACCTCGCCTGGTATACAGGAGTTCGTGGGTTCGATCCCGACCCCGACGCCTGTATATCTGGAGTTTGGATGTTCTCCCTGTGGTCGCGTGGATTTTTCTCTGGGTCCTCCAGGTTTTTCCCTCCACAATTAGGATCAACATGCGTTGAGAGTGTTTGGCTGCTATACATTTCCACATGATAAGTCACTTCATTGAGCTATCATTTGCGGCCAGGTCACTTCTGAATAAGAGCTCTGTAGCTCAGTGGGCCTTACCTTGTAAAATTAAAATAGTTCATCGTTTTTTTAATTGCACATTTCCGGGAGCTTCTTCAGTTCTTCTTCAGGTCAGTTCCTAAAGAAGTTCCCAGCACCACGTGGAGAGAGACGTCAAGGCATTAAATTCAGCTCTGTGGAGGCGAGTTGTTGGCGAATCGCACAAATGTTGCCAACCTCCCTTCTCATGGGCGTCTAGGTGCCATGTCTTGACTTGCCAGGATAGGGTGTTCCAGCAAAGTGCGGACTCAGATCATCTGTCTCTGCTGTTTTTCCCCATTGCATGCGTGGGTTTTCTCCAAGTGCTCCGGTTTTCTCCCGCATGAATAACTCTCGTTATTATGACGCTCGTTACGACGGTGGCTTACACACACACACTCACAAGTATATTGTAAGTGCACACCCGCGGCAGACGCATCGGCGTGCACATGAATAAATGCCCGTGCACAAATTGCTCGCGTGAGCACACAAATACACTCGTAGATATTGACCCTGACACATGGCATCCCCCCATATGCCCTCGACTTCTCAATGCCGTGCCATCACGTCCTTCACATTCTTGCGTATTCTGCCATGAATGCATGTCGACACCGATGGGACACACTTATTCTGACTAGCATAGAAACACCTTGAAAAACAATCTTTTCATTCGCTTCACTTCGCCTCACTAATTTCTCAGACTGACGGTGAAGGTTAACCTTGAGTCACCCTCGTACATCGTGATTTAGATCAGCGGTGGCCAGTACGTTGAGTGCCCTAACTTGGCAAGTCCATTGCAAGATTAATAAACAAACCACAAAAACAAGGGGGCTTGATAGGCAAGTTTGGGTTAATGTAATGTTGTTCATTTCTGCTTGGTGGTTTGTAAAATGTGAGTTTTATATTGAATTTAAAATGAATAATATTGCATCACACGTTTTAATTAGTTGAAAATTTATTGAGTTTTGAATGTAGATTTTAAGGAACGTGTACACCCTACTCGGTCTGTCCCTGACACTGCCACCCCCTCCACCCCACACCCTGCCGCCCCACAATCCACCACCCTGCCTTGCCCTCTGTCTCACTATCGGGTGACCTTTCACTGTCTCTCTCCCTGGAGCCATCTGTAACAGTCTTTCATCCTCCCTCCCTATCACTGTCTGTCTTTCTGCCTCTCAACCGCATGCGCATGGTGGAGTGGAGGGGTGGGTGGTGGTGTGTGTCACGGGATGGGTAGCTGCGTCACGAAGCCTCGTCCTGATGCTGCTATGCCCTCCCCCAGCCACCACCCCTCACCCCAACCCCTCCAACCGCAATGTCCCAGGCCTTGTCCTTCAAGCCCAGGCTGCACGTGATCATGTGCACACTTGACCCTATGCCTTCCACTCTTCGTAGCTTGATGGTGGTGTTGGCGGTGGTGGTTATGTGCAGTGGCGGCTCCTGCAAAATCTCTCAGGGGGGGCAAATGTCTGGATGATTGATAAGGATAAGGTCCACCCATGCAATGGATAAATTAACAGCTTAAGCATGTAAAGGCAACTTCACTTCTTTAATATTAATGAAAAATAAAGTGACTCTTACAATACATCTTGTTTGTTTCTATACTCACTATTAAAACAAACCACTCAAGTTTATTTTATTAAAGATTCACTAGGTGGCGACAAATTATATTGTTGGATGAAACGTGCTTACGTATGATGACATAAGCACGTATGATGACGTAAGCACGTTAGGGCGAGCCCTCCCGGAAGCCATAGAGAATGCATTGCAGCGCCCCCGTTCGAAAAAAAACATCTTTGAATGTAAGTCTATGGGACCACTCGGGGCGATTCTCAGCTGGAGGGAAATCGCCCAAAAAGAGGCGGTACACCACAGAACGTAGCATGACGCTGATTGGACTATATCCAGAGGCACAGTCACGGCTAGCGTGACTCTGTGGTTGAATGACATTGGTGGTGCGTCGCCCAATCGCCCTAATGAAGAAACCGCCCCTGGTTATGTGACCACCACGGCCAACGTGGTCAAAATCCTTGCACAGTTTAAAGGTCCAGATTTTAGTTTTTGTTTGTGTTATTTTTTATTAGGCATGAGCTGAACATTACAAAGAGGGCTGGCTTTTGGATGGAGCCAAATGTGAAGCTGGAATTCGGTGCACCAATAAATGGATTGCGTGAGTAGGACATTGAGCTTTACGTACGATTTATCACGGTAATTTAGATGCATGATGTGATAGGAACCCATTTTTTATTATGACGCTAATAGAGTGGTCAATTTGACCATAACATCGACGAAGTACATCTGTCTCTTGAAACACGCTTTTGGAGAGATTACCAGGGTTAGCAGTATCGATATTATCCCTAATAGAGTTTTTTGGGATTCGATTGCATAAATATAAACTTGACTTAAAACCTGCCACCACCTGACACAGCCAATTAGTAAGGTTTGTCACGTAAAACAAAACATCAGAATGAGAATATTTATTAATACTGGAGGGATCCGATGAGCTCTATGATGTTTTTCCAGTAGTTTTCACAGATATTCAGTAGAGTAAACCCACAACATTTACAACTCTACAACACACCAATGTGCCGAACTAGTCACCAATTGGCGTGTTTTGTTTACTTGACAAAGCATACTAATTGGCAATTTCGGGCGGTGGCGGGTATTTAACGGCACATTTACGAGATCTAACCCAAAAAAACCTCTAATGGATAACACTGGTCACGGAAAGCTCCTTCGTGTTAAACTAAACATTGATGTTATTTGTAACATCGCCAAGTAAAATCCCTCGGCAGATTCGGCAACAGATTTGACGGCGAGGAGACCATCGCTTTGCACAGACCAGCAGCGACCCATTCAGAAGCGCGTGCTGTGCACCACGCCGGAGTCTTCTCCAGTAAAATCGACTTTCTCGTTTCACCCGGTGGGGAGGGGGTGAGGAGCCTTTTCCGTCATCCCCGTTAAACCGCCAACAGCAGACTGTTTATTGTGGCCAGGTTTTACGCGGAGGAATTGCGTCCGACCTGGCACCGTAGGTGAGCGTGTTATCAAAGAACGCTTTGCGCGCGCTTTGCTGGAGCAGCTCGTAAAACGGCGACGTGCAGTACGGTACACGGGAGAGCGGCATGTCCTCTCGGACACACCGATGTCCTCTCGGACACACCAATGTCCTCTCGGACACACCGATGTCCTCTCGGTCACACCGATGTCCTCTCGGACACACCGATGGTGGTAGATGCGGAACTAACAACCTCGTAGCATAGCTCAAGACACCCACACCCCTGCCCCCACCCTTTGCTGTAGTGGTTAATAAATCCCCTTATAAAATCAATGTGTGTGTCTGTGTCTCTTCTGGGGTCATCCCTCAGGGTGATACAAGGCCTTTTTGCTGGCTTTGTGGGTTCCACGATTGAAGGGACAACTCCCTCCAATTGAATTCCAATTGTGATACCAGCGTAATATCACGAGGCAGAGACATGCACACGCGCCACTCTTGTAGCTAGCTCTGCAACCACTCTAAGAAAATTACCCGAGGTGATGTCGTATGTATGTGTTTTGAACTATTTTCGCACCGTACGTAGCCAGCCATGCTATCATCAGAGGGGATCCAATTTCCTTTGCTTCTTCATGCACACGATTAGCACGGTTGGCTGCTTACGATGGGAAAGAAGTCCATCATACGTACATACAAACAGGGGCCACGTCTGTGTATGCTCGCAAACAGTGTTCATCACGTGTCAATCGTTACAATCGTGTTTATGCCACAGAGCTGGAATAAGTCAAAATAAGTAACAAAAAACCTACGGATTTAGCTTCATGGGTTTTTTTTTGTGTGCAGTCCCCCAGCAAGACTCAACTCGTAACGAGCGCACGACTCCCCAGAGCGGGTCGACGTGCTGTGAATCCGAGGAGGTTGTACGGACGTCTGTTGAACTTCTTTCGCATCGGACATAGCCAACTGTGCACATTGGTGGTGCGGGGCGGGGGAAAGATCGGCAAACCACAGCGGCAGCCATCTGTATAATTACCCCATTACCCCCCATTGCCACCTTTGCAAATCTTTTAAAGTGCTGTTGGGGCACTTTTAATGACTCTGGCATAATTGTGTACACGTTCACGCCCCACGTGGCTCAATTACTGCGATTGTACTTGATGCTAAATAGGCGTTTGAAAGCGCAGTAGCAAGAGAGTGCCGCAGTTGTGAGATGTTAACTACTTCGCCTGGTATGCAGGAGGTCGTGGGATCGGTCCCGACCCTGACGCATGCTGTATATTTGGAGTTTGCGCATTTTTTTCTCCCTCCACATTTAAAATCAACGTGCGTTTACAACATTTGGCTGCTATAAATTACACATCACAAGCCACTTTGTTTGAGCTATGATTTGTGGCCACGTCGCTTCTGAAAAAGACCTACATTGCTCAGTGGGCCTTACCTGGTAAAATGAAAAGTTTAGTTACCGAGTTTAGTTTTAGTTTATTAAAGCAACTGCATTGTTGCAGCTCAATTATATGTTTACAAAAATATATGTACGCTATTGTGATACGTCTTGCAAAGCCATTTGCTCGTGTTAACTTTGGAGACAAAAAAGTCAACACGATGTGCAAGCTTCGGCAGAGCAGCACAACACCAACAGCATGCAACGCAAATACATCACAAGTATTCATTCTTACATGCGGCTCCTTTAATGTGGGTAGAGAATGTTGTTATGTATGGGGGGAGAATGTTGTTACGTGTCAGGAGATAATGTTATGACACAGACGTTTTAAAGAATGTTATGACACAGACGTTTTAACATTTTATTGTAATGAAAATAAGTACTGTTTTCTCTGTGTTAATCCACCACTGGATGAAAGCCTGTTTGGGGGTATTTTGACCACACTTACACTGCTCAGTGTGCAATGGTGGTGGGTTGTGCAGGTCCCGTTCACATATCACTCCTAATTTAAACCACGGTCTTTGTTAATGTTTGTGTGTATATATGCGTATATACAGTACTATATTTATGGGGAGTGGTAGTGTAGTGGTTAGGGCGCTGCGCTATGAACCCTGCGACCCGAGTTCGATACCCGCTCACGGCCAACATCGGTGATGAATATTTGATCCGGTCCTGGGCCTCCCCTAGGTTGACCGAGCCTGAAATGAGTATCTGGTGCAGTGTGTAAGCATCATCATTGGGGACAGAAACGTGGCTGGGTGTGGTATTGGCCACCCAAGCCCATGGGTGCTGTGCCAAGATTCATAGCTGCTCCCTCGTAGCACGTGCCCCATATGTATGTACGTTGAACTTCTTTCGCGCTGTGCATAGCCAACAGTGCTAATCGGAGGTGCGGGGGGGGGATGACGGCAGTCTGTTAACGTTTACACGGGGGATCTTTGTATTTGTTTATCTACAAAATGTTTATAGAAATAGCTTTTATAGACGTAATGTCAAGCTGTGTATTTGGAGGGTACGGCGGAAGGAGCTTGTGCCCATCGTATAAAATCGGGAGCCACGTGTGAGCTCCACTCGTGCCATGTTTGCACGGCAATGCAAATCTTTCTTTTTTAAGCGCAACCACAAGTTGATGCCTTGCAAAAGAGGTATCTATTTGGCCTTTAAACATCTTAATAGCTGTTTTTTATTGCCAGGAAGGGTAAAAGCTCCGTTTTTTTTCGTCACTCTTATTTTTTTTACACCACTAAATTGTTAATTGTGCTTTTGGTTGACTCAAACCTCGCAGTTTCACAGTTTTAAAATATACAATTGCTTTGTTTACAAGCCTGCATATCTATTGCACTGTAAAAAAAAACTTGCCGAGGATTACCCTCAAGCTCTTCAGATTGTATCAAATTGATGCAGCTTATTTCATGTGACGCCCAGCTACAGTTTACTTGTGCCATGTGCATTGACCTAATTCTCATATTGCTGGCTACTCGTGTGGTCGATGTGGGGCACCGCAGTTGTGAGATGTTAACTACCTCGCCTGGTATACAGGAGTTCGTACGTTCGATCCCGACCCTGACGCTTGCTGTATATTTGAAGTTTGCGTGTTCTCTCCGTGGAACGACTGGATTTTTCTCCGGGTCTTCCGTTTTTTTACTTCCACCTTTATAAACGTGTGTTTAGAGTGTTTGGCTGCTATCAATTTCCACATGATGAGCCACTTCGTTGAGCTATCATTTGTGGCCAGGTCACCTCTAAAAAGGGCTCTATAGCTCCGTGTGCCTTACCTGGTAAAACAAAAAAACACAGTTTAGTTTAGTGGAATGACGTGACTTGGGTGGCAAGCCACCAAGGGCTCTGGCTATAAAGCTGGTCTTCCTATTATTTTCTAACTTTGCTCAGCCGTGGAAGCACAGAGCCACCCTGTGGTTTGAAATGTGAGGTTAAGGAAGACCAGGCTTTGACTGCAGTGAGATCATATTCAATTTTAGTTTTATATACATCTCTAAAAAACCCTTACCAGTCCTAGAATCCTGCACATACAGGGGATGCTCACAATTTCAAGGAAGGATTGGGTAAGCAACTTGTGATCCCCTGCATATAATGCGGCAGGGGAAAGAAGGTTGCGACGAGTGGGACACGCGTGTGCGGGATGGAAGAGGGCAGGTCACCGTTGGAGTGGCACCCAGAGCTCGGCAATGACCTAAAGCCCGACGGGTGGTGGTAACAACAACATTAGAAGAGCCGACTCCGAAGTTTTCGACTTGACAGTCGGACAGGATCGAGTGAGTGGAAGAGAGGGAAGGCAGTGACGGTGAGATTGTGGCCTTACTAGTGTTGGCTATGGTGACCTCTTGACCTTTTACTTTGACCTCACCAGTGAGATATCACCGATCCGAGTCAAAACTATCTCCACGATCGAGTGGCGCTTATCCCCATCGGTGGCCTCCGAGGAATCGGTTTAACTTAAGCGTTCGCCGGTCTCTCCAGAGAATCGCTACCACCAACTTCCCCCAAAGTGGAGTTGGTGTTAATGACTGCATCGACGCTGGTAATTAATTTTTTGTCCAAAAGTTGGCTATGAAAATGAAAAGGCAAGGGAAATGTGCAAGCAAAAAGCTACATTCTATGTAAATGAGCATCCGTGGGATAACAGTTCACTTTCTAAATGCCAACCAATACCCAATGCCGCCAAGATCTAAGCTTGTGTGTATGTTGAACTTATTTCGCACCGTACGTAGCCAGCCGTGCTAACCGGAGATGTGGGATTACTGGAGCATCCTGCAATCGACGCATGAAGGTCGCACCGAATGGTGTTTTGCACGCTTAGGTACGAGCCGCTGGACGGTGCAATGCAGTCCACTGTGATTTGCAAATATTGTAGGAGGATTGGGTAAATGTAGTTGGCAAGATGAGTCTGAGCGATGGCGGCGGCAAGGGAAATACCAGTGCTAACATTGACGCTAGAAACTAACCAATTCACTGCTCATTGACACATGGCAGCAGAGAGCATTGAATGAGGATGAAACTGGTCTTTGTTTCACTGGCCACAATTTCTCTCTTTGCATTGGTGGTTTAAATTACAAAACTGGCCACATGCTCAGTTCTACTGAGCTGGTGGTTTAGATAAGGTTGAGAGCTTTTGTATGTGCAATGCTGCACACATTTGTGTGTTTGTTCAACCTATTTACTGATCGCAATGCTTTGATGGCTGCCAAACTGAGATTTGCAGTGGGAAATCCCATTTTAAAATAATTTCTCTGGTCTAAAATCCAGGATTTATTTATGGGCTGAGAACAGTTTTTTGTCTTAAATTCCGATTCTTCGTCTGTGGCTTCAGATGCTTGATTACGTGACAATAACAATCAGGCAAATCCTATAATAATAGTCTAGAGAATACCGCTTTTCAAACTGTTAAGCTATTTTGTTTACAAGATTTTAAGATAATAATAATGTATAGCCGTCGCTTGCTGTGCGTGCCGTAGCCCTCTCACTGGAAATGCTTCATGGCTGTGCAGCAGTGAGACGTGCCTCGCTTGACACGTGGAAGGCTTTCGTGACCAATATTATTAATAGTAAATGTTTTTTTGTTAGATTGCGTAATTATAAAACGTGTCGTTAATTTCTGACAAAATCGCCCGATGATGCCGGGGATGTAATTACCAGTGAAACGTCGTACTACTCAAATTGTGAATGTTGTGGATTTACTCTCCAACACACCAGTGGGCTGAAGTAGTAACTAATTGGCACGTTTTGTTCACGTGACAAACCTCTTATTGATTGGCCGTGTCGGGTGGTGGCGGGCTAACGACACATTTCTACTGACACGAGCTAACCTAATCTGAAAGATCTTCATTATGAAGACACCCAGGGGTCAGTGCCCTCTGTTTCAGGTAACTTGCGCAATTGTTCAACTCGTGAAAAATTACCATAGGGGCTGTCCATAAATGACCCCGTGCACCTGGGGCTGGGGGGGGGGTCAGACATTTGTGACGATGTGTGACGAGGGGGGGGGGGGTTGAGAAATGAGACGTCACAGAAAACACGTTCTACTTAATTAAATAGACTTTTTAATAAATGTTTTCTTCTACAACATCAGAGTGCAGCGCCACATTAACTACGCACTACAATGACAATAGTTTTATTTTGGGGGGGGGGGGGGGTAGAGCTTTGTGACGTCGTGTGACGACGGGGGGGGGGGGGGTCAAAAATCGTCCAAAATCGCGTGACGTCATTTATGGACGGCCCCATAGCGCGCAATCTGCTGCAAAGTGATTGGCAGTGCGGTATTATTGGCTAGGTGAGACAACTTTGTCTTGGTATCCTAGCCCCAAGTCCCACTTCTGAAAACCACTTAAAATCAGATTTGAAACTGCACGATATAATCTCCTCCGTGTCTCCTAGGCTACGAACCCAGGAGCTGGATTTATAGCCCAGTGGACTATCCACTGCGCCACTGCTCCCCCAAATAAAAATATAATGGATGTGAAATAACATTTCCTCTTCGTTATAAAGGAGGTATCCTACATTTTAAAGTGAATATATGAAAGTCATTGTCTCTACGCTGGAATGAGCATTGAGCAAAGTACCCTTCTGCGTCAGCAATCCAGAATCGTTGGTGTAAATTCCACATTCCTGTGAACGGGACAAGTCTCTCCAAAGGCAACCCATTGTTGACGGCGTGCGAAGTGGCGAATTCTCACCGAGGAGTTGCCATTTTATCCGCCTCTCGAGGGTACGACTGCCGAGTTGAATCTGAACGGCACGTGCGAACTCGCAACACCCGATGTGCGCGCGTGTGGCCGCAATGCTGCGCGCGTACGGCACCAGGTGGTGCTGTTTGCCCGCGCGTCGCGTGCGGCTCTCACCTCGTTTTTTTGCTCGCTCGGATAAACACCGTGAGGCAAAAATGACGTCAGCGCAAAGCCCCCCCCCCCTGCCGGCCAACGGGGGGGGGGGGTTGAGGTGCACAAGGGGGTGGGTGGGTCTCTGCCGCATCTCCGACAGCAGCTTTGGGGCTCACGGCAGCCGCCGGCAAAATGCGGCTGCCACCGTACCGCCCGGCAACTCTGCGCGGCCGCTTCTGACGGAGAAGCGGTTCCCGCTCGTTCGCACGCTCGCCCGCCCGCCCGTCCTCCCCGCTCGCCCCGCTCGTCCGCTCCGCCATGCCAGGCCATGACGGTATTCAGCATTCTGCTGGCCGTGTTTGGCTTCGTGGGAGGAGTGGCGGTGGTCAACTCGCTCGTCATCTCGTCGCTCATCGCACTCACCGTGCTGCACTTCTCGCTCGCGGCCGATGCTCGCCGCGCCATACAGCAGGGGTTTGACGCGGACAGGTCGGTTGCCCATCGCACACGGGGGGGGGGGGGGGGGACGTACAGCCTGGGACGATTCTGGTTTAATCGGTCGTGCCGCGAACCCGACGTCCCGCACCCGCCGTCGGCTCCTGTTCATCGGCTAAGATCGTTTTGTTTGTGTCGGGGGTGGTTCTTTCCTCTGCGTTTGTGGCCGATGTTGGTAATTGTGCGTGCACGTGCACACGTTCAGAATTCGGAGTGCGCACGCTTGCTGGTTTCCCAACACTGTGGGTTGGTTTGTGTAATCCGGCCTTTTGTGTTCATTCAATACACACGGGTTGATGCTGCCGAGCTGCGTGTGTGCTGTGTTTTAAAATGCTGCGCTGCACTTTAATTATTGATGCGTGTATTTTTTCAGAATTGGCATTTTTGACGGGATTTGTTTGCATCTTCTCTCCCCTGCCCTCGCATTGGTCTGACGTGTTTTTGTTTCGCAGTTTGCACAATATAATTACACGCTCGTATTTTATTCAAGAGTGTACAGCCCATATGGAAATGTGATGTTTACAGTGCACTGCTGGGGGCAGTGCTAGCCATCTGCTTTTGTCCTAAAGAGATTATCATTGTGACTTACATCCGGTGATGACACTGGCACATTTACACGTTGATTTGGTGGTAAAGCATTACTTAACGGTATGGTCACCCGCCCAATTCACGGCAGTAAGAGTTAAATTAAATGGCATGCATTATTTATTCAGTGGCCCGTGCCGCACGTTCAACTCCGTATTGATGCGAAACCCGAGAGCTATTTCTGCTCCTGTTTTTTCACGTCTCGTCATGAAACTGGATTTGCGATCCATAAATGTATTTTTGAGCTTCCTAGCTCATCGAATTCTTCCAGAATAAATACAGATTTAGAATCTGCCAAAGGTCTGCCATAAACCCTCCTTCACCCCGACACACCCATGCATGAATTTGCTTCGTGAACCAACGTGCCAGTCTGACTGGCACGTAGCATTCTGGGACAATGTTGAATTGATAGTTACAGTCAGCATCATCAGGCCAGACATTTTCCAGAAGTCTGTTGCCAGTTTTCACATTTTGCTTGCACATTGTGGCCCAAAATATCAATGACGAATCATAATATTGGTCACAAAAGCCTCGGTGTTAAATGGATCACGGATCGTTTAAAGTGCGAGCTTGGCTCTGCCTGCTGCATTGCTGCCGCGTAAACGACAGATGTGAAATCGCCAGGTGAGACAGGCCAGGTGAGGCAGGCCAGGTCCGCTGTGCATTAGTGGTGCGTACAGCTTGGGTGTTGTTCTGCAGGTGTGCGCTGTCTCTTGGGCAATCCAGGATGCCCGGTGTCCAGCATGCTGACCACTGAGCCACTCGGCACGCTTCACTTATCCTGGTGAATTCTGCCGAATGTTAGAAAAGAGAGAGCGAGAGAGACGACATGCACTGTCAAGTGAATGTCGTGATGTCATTCCACAAGAGTGACCCAGCGTGTGTCAGCGTTCCAAGTGCAAGATGAATAGATGAATATGATCGACTACGTAATTCCAAAGTGTGAGCTGCGGTGGTGCTGGTGGTGGTTGAACACTGCATGGATGAGATGACGAGGTCAGTCTGGCAGACCTCTACATAGAAATTTGACCATTGCAGTAGTCCATCGGTTCACAGTGACATCGGTTAACGGATTTTTCGGTGAACGTTTCGCCTCCCATAGGACCCCCCCATGGTTTCGACCGACGTTAAAATGTTGACTAACGGTACGTTTACGTTATGCACGCGGGCGACAAGTTCGGCCAATCCGAGCATTCGCCATGCACTCAGCCAATCAGCGGCCGCCATTTATGAGCGTTGAGACCTCGACTGGCTTTGTTTACATTCTACGTTTTCTGTTTTGTCAGTGGAAACGGCTCTTTGTCGCAGACTCAGCGATTTTTACCTATTTATCAACTTACAAGTGAATTCGATGAACAGTTATTTCGGTTGACAGTAGTTTTCGTGGCACGGATTAAAAACGTTGACCGAGGGACCACTAGGTATTAATATGGATATGGAGTGCACGTATTCAATGCAATGAAAGTCCAGGCAACAAGGGGTAATTAGCAGCAGAGAGGGAGCGACCTGCATCGATGTGGAGAAGGGCGGGAGGCTGAGAGGCAGGAGGCGGTGATCAATGGAGAAATAGGCAGCAGCATTTGGAAATGAGGTCAGAGGAGATTTAGTGGGATCGGTGTCATGATACATTTGAAGATTGAGATAGATTTTTGGCTGATTTCCAAATGTGAATGATAAGCCATTTAAGGGGACTTCAAGTCTGCTGTAAAATGTATTTTTGCTCGCACTTTAAAGGTTGGCTTTGAAAGCCACCTACAATAGGCTGTAAAGTATAAAATATACCAAATGTCAGGTTGGTTGAATGTGTCTATGATTATATCAGTTCGTGCGCAGCATGCTGTATTTTATTCCGGAGCACACAGCTGATGTGAAAGGTGATTTTTTGACGCTTGAGAACCCGGTTTAACCCCTGGTGGCCGCCTGAATTTGAACCTCACGATCTCCGCAGTAACGGCTTTGCGGGCTGACCTCAGAGCCACCCAGCCTCCTCGGCGCAGGGGCATTTTCAGTGCATCACCCCCCCCCCCCCACGGAACGTCATGTTTAACCGCCATGCATTGCTTATTTGTTTCACACTTAATTTTTTGTTGAACATTAGAATATTTAAGTGCCCTTTCCCTACCTCTCCCTCGTTAAACATTACTCTTTAATGACTGTACAGCGACTGGAAGTGCCTGTCCCTGGTGGTGCAGCATTGCAAGGCGTGTTGCGTTCGTACTTTGTGTGTACGGGCAAGCTGCACTTTGTGTGCAAGCACAACCTCGATCCATTGTAGATGAATGTTTTACTCCGTCGTGGATTGTGAATCCCACACCCACAATGGCCCGCGCCTCCGATTCAGCACGGTTGGCTGCGTACGGTGCGAAAGAAGTTCCACAAACAGTACATAGCAAATATGGGCAACGATAAACGTGTATACCAGTGTTTAAAATGATGCTTTCACACGCACACATTCACTCAATGTACGACGCTTGTACAAAACCAACAGCATGACAGGGGCCTCTGGTGGATTTGAAATTTGCGACCTGTAATCAATATTTTTTTAGATGCTGTCTTGGTGTAATGGTTTGCACATCGAACTTGTAATCCAGAAGTCGATGGTTCGATTCCATCTCCCGGAAGTTTTAAAAGAATAGTGCAAGTTTCTTTAATCTCCCTGCTTACTGTCCACCCGGCAATGTGAATGGGCACACAAAGGTTACTCTATCGGCAGGTAATTTGTAGTGGAATCAAGTGTGGGAATTCCACTACACATTACCAAGCTGACCAAATGTCTTTGAAGACATCTGGTCAGCTTGGAAGAATGGACAAAAAACTTCTCTAGAGAGTCTCTCAAGGGCTCCCTCTTGGTGAAGTCACTTTCACCAGCAGTGAAGTGAGAGAGACAATTACAGTGAACTCCACCTCGGTCCAACCCAGTGTGATCATTGCAGGAAAGGAGCACTCTGGGAAAATGATGCATCTTGGGTGATTTTTCAAGTCTCGTTTAGGGAAACTAATATTGCAGTCTTTATATCCGCCGTTCTGCCTTGCCAATTTTTTTTCGATAATCGGGACAGGTTCACAGCTCGTAAAACACAATCTACGGTCTTTCCTCCCTTTATAGAAATCCGCCAATTTTTCAGTCCCAGACACAAATCAAAATGCCCCACGGCAGACCTGTGGTGTCGGCATGGTTAGCTGAACAATGCAAATCGTAACAATGAGCGGCACAATTATAATCGTAATCTACCCCAGCTCTGGTCCCAAGGTGGGTAGTGCGATGGCGGTGCTGCAACGCATGCATGCCCTGCGGTCTGTGTGAGCTCCACGGCACTTGGCATTGCCCTCCTCAGTGAGTGATTGTGGATTGGGTTTGGCAAATATTTTGCCCATGAATCACACCGTGTTCCAAACTCGTGCATAATTGTCACCAGAAACCTAGCAACACAATTTCACCTGCTTGAACCTACCTTCCTTCCTGCCGACCTACCCACAAATAGATTAATTAATTTATCGCAGATGCATTGATGTGCCAGATTCTGCATCGCTGCGTGTGCAGCGGGGAGAGACGGCCAGTGGTTAGCGCTGCTGGGCTACGAACCCCATTGACCTGGGCTCCGCCAGCCCCCGTCACAGCTGCTCCGACGTTTTCGGCGTACGACGCGAAGCGGTTGCTATTAATGCCCAATAGTCGCGGACGAGCTCGCAGCGTACTCCAAGGCCGCAATGACAATTTAGCCATGGGGCGCACCGTGCGTTGGGATGGGGGATGGAGGAGGGACGGGTCTCCCAAGGCGGACGTTGGAGTGGGCGCGTGCACCAAGGGCAAGACAGAAATACGCGTGGAAAGAATGTTTTAGAGGCCCGAAGCGAGAGATCGGGCGCCGACTGTGACGTACGTTGGATGTGGAGCGCTGACCGTAGCGTCCACTGGGGTTGTGGTGCGGATGGGACGGCGGTTAGCGCGACGGGCTACAAACGCAGCGACTTGAGTTTTGTAAGTGGTGTCTGAGATTGTCCTGTGCTTTCCCTAGGTCGTCTCAGCCTTAAACGAGTTCCTTGGAAGACAGAGGCAGCTGGGCGTGGTGCTGGCCACACCACCCCCTCACATGCCCACTAACGCCACACCCCACTTACATCGCCGCAGTAGTCTTTAAGGTTACATTGGGGATGTTTGTATGCAGTGGAGTTCTCCACCGTTGCAGTTTTCCAACCCGCTCTGCAGGTTGTAGGAGAGGGAATCGTCAACATGACATTTATATTCAGCTTTGCGATTGTGGGGCCATTTACAAATACAAATAATAATGGCCTGAACAGGCTTTTGGGGCAAGTGCTGTTAGCGAGTACCTCCTGAAGGTCGGCTTGGTACATGAGGGGGTGGGTGGCCAACGCCATGCCCGGCCTGCCTTTGTCTGCTCCGTGGCGATGTTTACACACCACTCTAGGTACTCACTTGAGGCTGAGTGGACCTGGAGGAGGCCCAAGACCGGTTGAGATAAACATCACTGGTGTTGGCCGCGAGCAGGAATTGAACTCTGGTTGCCGGATTTGTAGCGCAGCATGCTAAACACGACATTACCACTCTCCACAAATATAGAGAGTCATTTACATGCACACTTTTACGTGTTTGCGTGTGCAAGTCAGACTGACCAATGTGAGCTTGTTTGACTCATTCCTGGCAAGGCCATTGCACCATTTTTTGAATGTATGTCCATTGCACTTCTTTCGCACCGGACGTAGCCAACCGTGCGGGGGAAGGAAGAGCTTTCCAGGCGACCGCAGGAGCGCATCCAAAAGCGCACAATGCAGTGATCGTCTTTGTTCGATGGCGAGCCAAAAGCCACTGCGAGGATGACCGGAGTTCGCGTGATGGTTTATGCTCCTTTACATAGGAATTGATTGAAAACGCTTTCTCAGAAAGTTAGACTTTTTGCCGGCGGAAGTTTCCCGCACAACCAAAATGCGCTCCGTCTCTGAGCCGCGGGTTGGTTGTACGTGCCGGGCCTGTTTTCTAAATAAAAGTGTGTCATCTTGAGAGACGTCACTTGGAGTATCTCTTCCTGCTTTTGCCAGTGATGTTCCGAGGTTGAATCTCTTGTCTGTCCTGAAAAAAATAACGGTTTCCGATACCTTTCGGCCTCGCACACGGATTGTTTTTATCTAAATCGCTGGTATAACGCGAGCTGACGGGTTTCGGGAAAGGACTCGGTACATTTATTTCTCCGCCGAAGCCGAGATGTCGAGTCACATTTCCGTGAAGGGCACTCCTTCGTACATTATCGGGAGTTGTTTTCTGCTGTGCTTTACTGCCGCTGTGTTGTGTGTGTGGGAGATGAAATGTGCAGACATGTTTCCTCCCCCGGTAACGGGTTGGTGCCTCAAGTCGGGGCCCTCTTCTGTCCACATCGCAGCCTGTGACCCAAAGCCCCATTCCCGTGTTGTTGTTGTTGTTATTTTTATTTACATCTGTACACACGCACACACACAAAACAACGGCTGCTGAGTACAGTTCCAAAAAGCCCAAGACGCCAAAGGCAGTCAGCGACAGACGGATCTAAATGAATGTGAAACGGATTTAGGGTTCACACGTTCATTGAATTCAGACGATGGGAGGGGAATTCCATAGTGGAGCAATGTGAGGTGATTTTTTTTTGTTATGAAATCGATTTGATTTTTTTTCTCATTCACCAATGTTGAGTCAAAATACGGCAGCAGAAATGTTTGTGTCAAGTAGCGGCAATGTGTCCTTTCATCTGCTCTGTGTTCGTGAACACTGCGCCTCTGCCAACATCGGAACACAGTCGCTAGTTTCCCACAACTTAGTCTTGAGGCGCACACACACTCGCATGCACAATCGCCCGCGTGGATGCCATCATACTATCACGTGGGTGTTGTGTAAGACCCTGTGACTCCATCCGTGAAAACGAAACATTATGGGCAGTGTCAGAGTTCAAAATGTAAAAATCTCCATTTTATAAAAGGCAAAGTTGTGAATATGTTTCTGTTCAAAATGTTTAGCGTACTTCCCGACATGCAACAAACTTGAAATTTGCCATGTGGATACTTTCCAGACTGTACACCATGCAAAAATTATTAAAATACACTTATTTTTTTTGGGGGGGGAGGGGGGGGAGCTCAATAATGCATTGATTTTTTGCACGGCAAGTGAGCTGTGACGTCAAATCTGTCACGTGACCCGTGTAGTGGTTAGCGTGCTGCGCTACAAACCCGGCGACCCGAGTTCGATTCCCACTCACGGCCACCACCGGTGACGATTATTTGAACCAGTCCTGGGCCTCCCCTAGGTCGACTCAGCCTCAAACGAGTAAGTGGTGTGGTTTGTGAACATCGCCACTGGGAGGAGAAAGGCGGCCAGGCGTGGCGAATCCAAGTCCCGGGCGAAGCCGGGTAGTACAGCTAGTATAAATAGAGGGCTGAAACATGAGGACTTCTTAATAATTGCGGCTCATCGCCTGACGAAGTTGGTTGTTGTAACCAACAGCAAAACGTCATACTCGAATTGTAAATGTCGTGGGTTTACTCTCCAACACACCGGTGTGCTGACGTAGCAACTTTTTATCACGTTTTGTTGACGTGACAAACTTTACTAATTGGCTGTGTCGGGTGGTGGCAGGTTTAATGACACATTTATATTTACGCGATCTAACTCAAAAAACCTCCATCAAGGACTCTGTAGTTGTTATCATCATCCTCCCTCAAGTCTCAACTCTCCCGGACCTCCCTCTATTTGCAAAATGGACGCTACAATATCCGTAGACTTTATATAGTCCGAAATGTTGTAGCATCATCATCGCGATGCTACAACATCAGACTTAAAAACCTTTATTATGGATAATATTGATTACGAAAGCATACGCGCTCAAATAAAACTAACTCGAACATCTATGAGAGGGAAATATCCGGTCCCTGTTGTTCTACGGAGATTATCCAGTGTCTCTTAAAACAAGATAATGATTTATTCAGCTCTGGTCTGGTCGGAAGGACAATATGGAGAGCGCACATGACCTTGGCAAGCAATTTAAGCCACTCCGCTGCTCCCACACGCGATAAGCGATGTTGTAAACAAAAAATTGCAGTTGTCGCATTGTTGCACACGGTGTGGTGCGCAGTCAAGCTAAAACCTCTCCGCTAAAGCAAGAACATTTCTTGGCCTGTACCGGTGTGATGTTCCCTTCCTGTTCTGTCCTATGCTTTGACTTTTATTTCTTTTTCTATGGTGGCTTTTTGGCCCATCCTGCACCTGCTTGTTTTGTGGTGCAGAGAATTTTTTTTTAAAAGTGGGGAATTGTGGGTAGAGGGGGCGGGGTAACTCAGGTGGCAGAGGGTGGCCACTTAGTGCCCGCCTCCAAAAGCCTGCTCGGGTGTGCACCATCCGTGACCGCACCCCCGATGAGCATGGTTGGCTACATACAGTACGAAAGAAGTTCAACATGCGTACATACGTATGCTAAATGCTAAGAATTAAAAGACTTTGTGCGGACGGTGGCATTGATGTAGAAAAAAAAACCTGATCGCTAAAGCAGCATGCTTCTTGACCTTCTCACAGTCCACCTTATATGCACATTTCCACGTAAACAAACAAAGAAGCACTTTTCACATTTTCCCGTTCTGGGACATCTACAAGTTGCAGGGTGGGGTCCCATTCACGGCCGAATCTCCCAACGCGCAAGCGGTTAGCGTTAATTTGATTTAGAGCGGCGTGGCGCCTTTGTTTTTAATGACATTGTAATCACCGCAGAGAACTGTAGCGACACGACCGCGTACTGTGACAGCTGGCGCCAAACTGGCTTTGTGGGAGCCTTGTTATGGATGAAGTTATTTTACTTAATTTTTTCGTCCGGTTTTGTTGTGATGACGTACACGTACGTCATCGGAACGGGAAAGGGTTAATTCACCCACGTGCTGATTGGCTACTTGCTACCTGCAATGAAAATACCAAAGCTTTTTTTTCTCACTACTTTCTGCTGCCCCTGGGTTCAGCTTTAATACATAAAACTGACAGTCTGAATGGCCGTAAGATGAGTAATGAGCATAATCTTCTGCTAACTTGACTGCAAGTCTCCCTGCAAACGACCAGCGCCATATCGTTAATGAAGGTCGGTAACCAAATAAATCCTCGCTGTGAACACACAACCTTGCTGCCAACCACACGCAAGCCTGGGACTCGTCAAGAAAGCTGTCAACCTACTTGGAATGAGATGTCATCTTGCGAGCTCATGAGCTGTAATTTGAGATCAGAAAATCCCCGTCTGTAATTGGACACTTTCTAATTTATGTACACAAATGGAAACTTGCATGTACCTCATTGAACTTTCGACAGTGTTGAGCACTCATGTAACCGGCAAAGGAGAGTTCAACAAAGAATGAAACGGAGACGCGGAGCCGGACTCCACGCCTCAGGGTGGTCGCTGCCTTCGGGCACGTGAAAATTGTGCCATTACAAATTAGCGTGATTATTATTATTATTAAAACTAAGGATCATCATCACCAAACCAGCAGTAGCTCCAAAACCAACCAAAAAAACCGCCTCCAACGGTGGTCTATTATTCTGCGCCGTCTCTGCTGCCAGAATCGGGGTGTAAACTCGGCCAGCATTCTGATTAATTGGCCTTGCTACGAGACTGTCAGCTCTGGGTGCTGGCATGTGCCAAGGCCATTGTTGGGCTCTAGCCCTTGCAGCGTGCTTGGCATTTGTCCTTGTGGCTTGGTTTAAACACGTCGTGGTAGTAGGCTTTTCGCGACCGATATTATTCATAGTAAATCTTGTTTTTGGGTGAGATTGCGTCAATGAAAATGTGTCGTCGCTGCTAACCCACCGCCACCCGACACAGACAATTAGTAAGCTTGGCCATGTGCCAATTGGTTACTACCTCAGCACATCGGTGCGTTGGAGAGGACACCCGCGAGGTTTACAATTTGAGTACGAGGTCTTACTGTTGATTACAACAACCAGCTTGATCAGGTGATTTGCCAGAATTGTCAGGAAGTCCTCCTGTTTCCGTTCTTTCTGGCCCCTCGGCCCTGGTTAAGAAGGGGTGCCGCTGGGCAGCTGATTGCGAACGCTGGGAAGTTTACTTCCGTTTCCCTGTCCGTCTGTGTATGCACGTAGACGGTACTTTTATCAACTTTTAATGACTATTAGCCACATCTGTAGCGGTTGGAATACTGGGTGTGGTGTGCCGGGTGCGGACATATTTTCTGGTTTTACCCTCTCTGACGGGGAAACAGGAGGTGTTAAGATGTTCAAACAGCAATTAGATACTCTTTGCAAGGCACCAAATCTGCATTAACCACACACACTTGAAGCAATACATGCAACCAAAACATGCTCTGATAAAGACAATGCATACATTATAATGTATGCATTGTCTTTGAAACTGTTTGGCCTACACCAGAGACAGCCTTCTTCTTGGGCTAGTCTCACCAGTATTAGACCAGAGAATGCCAAAAGGGGCAAACGGTACAAAGGCGATGCAAGTAGCAGATCATTTATAGCTCATGTCGAGCAGTTTGTATCATTTTTGATACTGGCAAAAATGTCCCACAGATTTATTTTCTGGGTCACTGACTCGGTTGGAGCTGGCTGACGTAAACCCTTGGTCACCGCCTCCATAGGCGCCCACCCCTACCATCTAGATAGCGCTTAACTCATCCATAATCGCATTACGTGTCAATGTTTTCACTCGTATATGGATTTCATAATGGTGCAGTGAGCGGCGTGAGTGCTTGCTGTAAGAAGGGTGGGTGGCGGGGGAGCTAGCCCAGGCGCAGGCTTGCTGATTTCACTGGATGATTCATACCAGACACCAACAGCCCCCCCCATTAGCTTAACAATGGCTCTTACACTCTCTTTAATTGGCAAGTGCTAGAGGGGATTACAGCTGGGACAGTGGACCCGCGATACGTGTTGCTCCGGCACAAAATCACACCCTGGCATTGATTCACCAACACAACATGGACCACGGTGGTAAATGATCCACGGGATGCTCTCATCCAGCAGTGGATCAGCAAGAGTGCTGTGCACGCCACGTGTAGACCTTGGCAGTGAATGCTTTGCGGTTCAGTCTTCCGTATGACACCAGTCCTCGGGAGAAGCGAAGGGATAAATGGGCCGGTGACTTAGATTTATTTTCTACATCCATTACCGCACACGCTCCATCGCAGGGCCGCGGGCATGGCTGGGTTATCATCACAGTTGTGGGGAGGCTCGATGGATTTTATAGATTGGGAGGGATGGTTTTTAGGGGCTTATCTAGGGCCCATGACGGATTAACAATTCCTGGGAGTGCTGCAGTGGTAATGCATTAGTGTTTGTGGTGTACACGGTAGTGTGATCGGATTATGCGGGAGTGTTTTGTTATTTTTTATCAAGGGATGTTAATTTTAATTGTTCGATTTTCCACCAGCTCCCACCGAAAGAAATGTGTCATTGTCCGTCCGTTCCGTCAGCTCATTTGCTGCTACGGGGCTGAACTAATCTCGTCCGCCGTTCCACTTCCTTTAGCCAGTGTCACTGCTTCTCTCAATCTCCATCTCTTCCCTTCTGCACATTTCTCCTGCTGCTTCTCCCCACCTGGTTTCCTGTCTCCCCACTGCCCCCCTACTCACATTTCCCTTCACCTTCTGTGTACATGGTGAGCGTGCACATAGTGTGTTGTGAATGCAACGTGTGATAGTGCCACAACATTTCCCAAGTGCCTAAATATAATCACTTTTCTACGTTTAAGACAGTAATATATCAACCAAGTTAATCAGTATTGCAGTGTCGGTATAATAATTCGCAAGTGTTTTCCATGTCACCTTAGCTATGCAGCACGTGTTAGCCGTGAATTTATGAATATCGTCATTTAATGTGCTGTAAAAAATACAATGATCAAATCAGTCGGAATGCAACCTACGAAAACAGGACTTGATGTAAGCTATAAACCAAACTATTTTTATTTTACCAGGTAAGGCCCACTGAGCTATATTAGCTCTTTTTCAGAAGTGACCTAGCCACAAATGATAGCTCAACGAAGTGGCTTATCATGTGGAAATGTCAAGCAGCCAAATATTGTAAACACGTGTTTCTAAATGTGGAGGGAAAAACCGGAGGACCCGGAGAAAAATCCATGCGACCACGGAGTGAGAGAGACACGCAAACTCCAAATATACAGGCACTCAGGTTCAGGATCGAGCTCACGACCTCCTGCATACCAGGCGAGGGAGAAAGCATCTCGCCACTGCTGTGTCAGTGCACTGCCAGTGGTTGTTTCATGATACATTATCATGCTGCTTGATGCAGATGGGTTAAGGAGGGCCCAAGACCAGTTCATTTATCGCCGCTCATGTTAGCCATGGCCGGGAATCGAACTGACTTTCTTCATAGCACAGTGCCCTGATCACCGTGCCACCCGTCCACCCGTCCACCCAGTAAACAAATTTACTTGACATTCAACTTTTTTACATTGCTCATTTCTGGATGCTGCCACAGCGTAATGGCCCGCACACTGGACTTTCAATTCACATGTTGCCGGTTCGATTTCTGAGTTCGGCAGTCAAAACAGTGATGCAAGTTTCTTTAATCCTCCCACCTGTCCACCCAGCAGTATAAATGGGTCGACCGGAGTTGGTCGATCGCCAGGTCACGTGTGGGGGGGGTAATGTGGAAGAATAGGCCAAATATCCTCTTGTGGGATTCTCTAGAGCTCCCTGTAGTGATGGCCCTTCTGCCAGCCAGTAGCATTCCAATTTTTATCTAGAATCTTTATGCAGACTGGAGGAATCCGATGAGCCGTAAAGCTCTTTTTGGCAGATGTCTGGCAGCATTGGCAAGCGATTGCAGGGCTGCACCTTGACCGTTACATATATTCGTCATTCGTCGGCAACTTTGCATTTTTCCGTTGCCTTGGAGGAAACGATTGTGGGAGGGTTGTTATTTTAGTTAATGGCCGCCCCTTGTGGTTGTCTTGCAGGAGGGACAGGCCCAAGTCTCTGCGGCTCTTCCTGCTCCCCGGCCCGGAGCCATCCCCGTCCGTGCCCGTGGCGTCTCCGCAGGATGGCGCCGATGTCGTCGTTGGGGAGCAGTGGCGCAGACCGCCCCTCGTGTCCAACACCAGCCTCAAGGTGAGCCCGCGGGCTGCCCTCCCGACCGTGACTTTGCGGTGAGCTACGATCGACGAGTTACGTGCGTGTTCATGCATCCGTCATCCACGTGTGTGCATCCGTAATCCACGTGAGCGTACGTGCGTGCATCTGTGATTCCGTCGAACTTTGAGGGCCGCTGCCCGGTTTTCACGAATAGTCCCCCGGGTTGAATTTACCCTCGCGTTGCGTTTCGTTTAGAATGGGACACGGATGGAAACGTTTCGCTCGAAAGTTGTTCGGTAACAACCTGGCCCACCCAGGCTTGTGGAACAGCGGGGGCGTGAGCCAGTTTTGAATTTTCTTAAGAGCCGTCCTCAGGTGAAGAACAGGTCTGTCGAGAACAGGTCTGTCGAGAAGACAGACCTGTTCTTCACCTGAGGACGGCTGCTTGCGTTGTGGCCGAAACGTCGTGAGAATAATTTTATTATGTTTTATTTGTATTATTTTATTACTTCCCTTCTACGTGACTTTACCGAAAGAACCAAGAAGATGCTTCTGTCAGTGTTTTGCGTACACTTTAAAAGCGTTAGGTAACATTTCTAAGCTGTGTTGCTCGCCAGTAGTGTTGCTCGGTGAAAGCCGAACCAAGAGACGTTGATAAAGCAGGGAGCTGTGATTGTCACACGGGCAGGATGAGCTTCTGGACACAAGCCCAGGCGACCCTGCTGCAGGGAGGGAGGATGAAGCTGCTGCTGGGAGGGGGGGCAATGCTGCTGCTGCTGGGAGGGTGGGCGACGCTACTGTGGGGAGTGCGGACATCGCTACTGCAGGGACGGCAGGCAACTCTGCTGCTGCAGGGAGGGTGGGGGATGCTGGTGCAGGGAGGGAGGCCGACGCTGCTGCAGGGAGGATGGGTGACACTGCTGCAGGGAGGATGGGTGACACTGCTGCAGGGAGGATGGGTGACACTGCTGCAGGGAGGATGGGTGACACTGCTGCAGGGAGGGTGGGTGACGCTACTGCAGGGACGGCAGGCAACTCTGCTGCTGCAGGGAGGACAGGCAATGCTACTGCAGGGATTGTGGGCAACTCTGTTGCATGGAGCGAGGGCGACGCTGCTGCAGGGAGGATGGGCGCTGATCAGCCTTCATCGCCCGAGGCCGGTGTAGCGGTCACCGCGGAGATGACGGCCAACGTGGTGGGGGCCGGGAGCCGCGGCTCCATTGAGGCCGCGCTGCAGAACAATCTCAACAAGGATGGGGAGCCACTGCCGGACAGCAAGCACTTGAACATCGAGGCAGTGCACGCGCCTCCTGGCGGTGAGTGTCTGATGATACGCAGAACACTTTGGATTATTTTTTTCAAACACTTATATCGAGATTGGCTCAGCGACACGAGTTTGGTTTCCATCAGCGGCGAACGTCAATGGGATTTGGTCAAAAAGGAAACGAGTGAGCTTTGCAAAGCACAGGGTTGTGATACGACTCCTTTCAATTTCACCCTTCATGGCACTCTACTTTGGAGTTTATGACCCATTTAGAATGAAACCCGGCATATGGGGCCGGCTTGGTCAAATTAAATTACGAAATCCAAGTCAAAGTGGGTGCCACGGTGGCGAGATCTTAACTACCTCACCTAGTATGGAGGAGGTCGTGGGTTCGATCCCGACCCTGACGCCTGTTGTATATTTGGAGTTTTCATGTCTCTCTCTCCACGTGGTCACGTGGAAATTTTTTCCGGGTTCAGTGTTGTATACCGTATTGAGTCTGCGTTCTTCTCCGCTAGACAAAGGCTCTGGCTGGGCCGGCGTGCAAGGCATCATCGAGACGACTCCAGAGCTCGGCCCGGCACCTTGCAACAAGGACGGCAGCAGGGGCCGCGACGCGCAGCACGTGGGCAGCAGGTCTGTGCAGCGTGCGCGGCCCTCCATCCCCGCGAGCTGCGGGTTCAGAGGCTGACGGTCCACTTGTGGGCCGCACTTCCTGTCAGCGTGAGCTCTCCCGCTGACGTTCCCCGCACTGAGCTGGGCCCACTCCTTAACGACGTTCTGTTGTGGAGCCTTCTCTGAACGACAACGCGCAATGCTCGAAACGATAACGCGGCCATGCTTTTGGCTCTTTTGAGCTGGTGGCCTAGACAAGGCTGTGAGAGCATTGTACATGGAATACAGTGGTCACGTGACATGCACATGGGGCATGATGGGAAGTATGTGCCTCATTCCTGCTGTTTGTGAGCAGCAGTAGCAGCACCTATGCGTGTTGTAATTTATATTTGTTTCTAGCCTGCACGCTGCAGAAGTTTGAATTGTCGACATGCTTTCATTTCTTTAGAACTGCTTTTTGTGTTTAGTTTGTTGTCCTTCCCCCGCACCTTCGATTAGCGCAGTTGGCTACTTACGGGTGTGAAAGAAGTTCTGCACACATACATTGACATCTTGGAGGCGTTTGTGACCCTTTAGTTGCAGCACACCCAGCCGGGCCGACACGGAGACCGGGGTGAACGACAGCTCTCTGTATGCAGAGCTTTCGTCAGCGGGGTCGGAGGTCATCTGTGAAGTGGACGAGGGGGCCGACCTACTGGGTAAGCACGAATGGGGGTGGGGGGGTTTCCCACACAAACACTGAGCTGGTCATGACTATACTTCACCACATCTGCAGGTGATCCTTATTGTCTCATTTAGCTGTCTATATATATAAGGCATTCGTTTTTTATACGGAGATTTATTATACCCAGGGAAAATTGATGCAATATTAACCCTTTCCCATTCCGAGAAATCTGCAAGTTGAAGGGTGGGTGTCCCGTTCACCGCTAAATCTCGGAACACACAAGTGGTTAGCGCTAATTTTATTTAGAGACGCGTAGTGCCGGTTGTTTTTAAAGATGTTGTACTCACCGCAGAGAACTGTGGTGACAACGACCGCACTCGATAATAGCTGGCGCCAAATTGTGCCACACACTCCTGCATGGCCTTGTGGGAGCATCGGTACCGATAGAGTTATTTTATTACACGCTTTTATTTAACTTACTGTCTGTTGTTGTTGTATCCTCAAATCTTGTAACTCAATTTTAACCCACTTCCCAATGTGGTATCGACTGCAAACTTGGTATACTTATGTCATACTGATGACAATACTATATTCTATCCTAAAAAATAGAATATATATATTTTTAATCATTCTTATGTTTCGGCTTGGGTCTAATTGCCCTCGGTCCCTTACGTTATGGCAAGCTTCGGGGCCACTTCCTGGAGTCGTGGAGTTCTTCCACTACTACAGTACATTCATGTTTACGATGTGACGATGGATCTACTGCTGGACAAAAGAAGATTTTCTTACAATATTTGATTACACTAAAAAGTACGTAATAATATATATTTAAAAAGTGTGTTTTAAAAAACGTTTTAAAAAAATATATATTATTTTAGTTTTGCTGCCTTGTTCCATTCCGATTTCGTTACACGTATGTCATTGGAACGGGAAAGGGTTAAAACTCGAATCTCGCAGTGTTCTGCTTTCATTTCTCCCACCTTCATTATATTCTTCAAAATACACACCATCAGCGTGATCGTCGTCAGCAATTTATCATCCGTAAGCCAGGCAGCTTTGGGAGTTACTCAGCCAAGAGAATTTCAATGCTGCTCGACTCAATCCGAGTGCTGCTCGACTGCCACAAAACCAGAGCTGGAAATTGTTCGTAGGTGCCTCATTAATTTCAATGCCGACTTCTTCATATCCATTCAAATGAATGGGAGTCTTTTTGGACCTTCCTTAGCCTGTCAAAGAGTCCTATTAATTTTAATGGGGATGCAGGAATGGTTATTTTAAAAAAATGTGATTGTTTTACAGCCTGGGAATTATCTGTAAAATTCCTGATGATGATGGTGGTACCTGCAAAACAAACAAAAACATCCCCGTATCGCCTTAACAGGCTGTTGGGGCAAGTGCTGTTAGCGAGCACCTATGACGGCCGACACGACACACAACACCAGTGCTGATGTTTTACACGCCACACCAGGTATTCATTTGAGGCTGAGTCGACCTAGGTGAGGCCCAGGACCCATTCAGATAATCTTCACTGGTGTTGGCCATGAGCGGGTATCGAACTCGGGTCACCGGGTTCGTATTGCAGCGCGCTACCCGCAACACTACCGCTCCCCACTACTTGCAAGCGTTTGTGTAGAGATGCCTGTTTGCTAAATGCATCCAGCAGGCTTGTGGCACCTAATGAATGACCTCCCAATCTCGCGCTGTCTTTCCCCCTTCACAGGTCTCGGGGTGGAGGTAGAGAACCTGATAATGGAAAATACACAGCTCATGGAAACAAAGTACGTGCAGTGTGTGCGTGCGTGTGTGCATGTGTGTGTGTGCGGAATGTGGCGTTCAAAGCCACGTCCTAGGGATATTCTGAAAAAGCTTCCCCGAATAGCAATCGGCCAATCGATCAATGCTTTATAGTAATAGTGATATCAACATTTGACATTTGATGTGGGAACGCAGGAGATTGATTCCCGACCAGGGCCAGTATCAGTGGTGAGTGATATCTGAACAAGTTCTGCGCCTTACTGTCACCAACTTGCGCTGACCAGTACGGTGAAGTACAGAAAATCCCTGGGTTGCAGAAGATCCGACTTACAGAAATACGGTTTTACATAAATGCTCCCATAAATCATCTTAACAAAAAAAGTCAATATGTGGACATTTGTGCATTAGTTACGTAAGCGCAAGTAGTGCAGCACGGTGAGGTTGCGCTCCACCAAAACACCGCCTTCACCGAGCCCGAGTTTCACGAAGATTCAGGTAAATGGAATTTTTTGTAGCGTTACGTAATTATTTTTTTTTTGTATCATTACGTCATTATTTGTTTAATATGCTTAGAATGAATTTTTTCTCCCATGTCTAATGCAATTATTTTTCGTTTTAAGTTGATTTCATGAGTCATTTTACTCTACGTATTTTATTTAACTCAATTACACTTCGATTGTTTATGGTCTCAGCCAAAAGCGATCGGAGAAGTCTTGGCCTAGCCTAATGCACGCTAAACGGACATTCTAAAGTGACTGCTTTCTGTTAACAATTAATATAAAAATGTTTCGTGGTATTCATAAACAATTGGATACAGTCTACGTTCCATTAGTTGAATTATGGGTAATGTTAGGGTAGATATTCGATGAAATTAAAGAATCATAGGAATTGCAGAGTGTATGTACGGTGATACGATACACAAGTAGCGATAGAAAACGGACGACAGCGCGATACAGAACTGATAGAAAACGAATTAGCAATCGGGTAGGGGAGGCACAACTACTTCCGGCTATGAGATTTTATCGTTGATTTTAGGGGGGAAATTTGTTCAGTTTCCAACATACGGAAAATTCGGGTTACGGATCGTTCTCGGGAACCTAACTCTTGCGGAACCCGGGGACTGCCTGTATGGTCAAACGATGCTCATTACCTAAAGACATGGTACTGGATTAACCTTGGGCTGTACTTTGTATTTTTTTTCCTTTCTTGCTTATGTGCATGTCTCAATGCGAACTTGAACCCCAGAGCCTGGGTTTAAGCCCTCGGGTTATGTGTATATATTTTGATAGTTTTATCCCATAATTACTTCTCTTGTGACGAGCTAAAAGGTCTCCTTTTGAGCACTGTTAAGGCAGCAGTGATGGTGGCATTTGTGTTCAGCAAAAGACACTTTTAATCTGCAAAAAACTGCACTGTAGTTTGGTTGCTGTGTGCGGTAGACCCATAAGTGATCATTGGGTGAGGCCATGCGTTGCATTGGGGGCACACGCGGCTCTCCACAGCTCCACGTTTTGTGTGACCGCAGCCTTGGGCCTCGTTGCTGTTGCAGCTGATAGATGGGGCTGGGGGGACAGGCGAAAGCCCTGGTCCAGAGAGCTGAAAGTCTGCCTAACTGGAAAGACAATAACAGAAACCCAATGTGTTTAATAGATACATTAGTCTGTGTAATGTGGATGAAATCGCTACGCAGATCAAAACAAAACAAATACTTACGGAATGAGTTCAGTGCGCTGTGTCTGAGGATACGTCGGCCCTCCAATCCGCCACCACCGCTCCCTGATCACCTCTTCCCACCACCCATTCCCCCAATACTAACATTAATATTAATACGCCTGTAGTGACATGGACTGGGTCACTATGGCGCGTAGCGCTGGTTGCTGGCAGAGAAGGGGATCTGCTGTTGTAGCAGCCCTGTCTGCCAGCAGGTCACGTGATAGGCCGGAATAAGGGATGTGGGCAAAGGTGATAGAGGGGGCACGTGAGGGAACTTTCTCATGGGTGCTAGAAGGGGGGCGTGGCCGAGGGCGGAGCGAGGCCACGCCGGGAGGATGAAAGGGGGGGACCCCGAGCAAGGTTCGGGGCTGTTGTTTGGAGTGGAACCGTTGGTGTTGGTCAGGCAGCCTGTTAGCTGTCCTGACCATAGTGTAGTTACTCCTTGTACCTGTGAAAGCTGTCATAAATAGAGTGCCTCTAACTGCTAGTGTCTCTGAGTGACTCACTACACGTGTCGTAAACTGACATTGACTATATCATGCATTATACACAAACGTATTCTCGTGCAATCATAATACGTTATATTCTTGGTTGTTTCGGTAAAGTCACGTAAATTGAAAAAAAAAGAAAAAAAAAAGAAAAAGAGAAAAAAAAATAAAGAATAAGATAAAATTAAAATAATAAACAAAAATATGACTAATTAATTGAAAGTAATAAAATAAAATAAACTCACGACGTTTCGATCGCAACACAAGCGGTCTTCATCAGGCGGAGAGTAAAATGTGGGGGCAAGCCTCCAAATGTAGTTATGTCAGGTAACACATCGGAAAATATATGATCCATTATAGTTTTGGGTTATTTCAATATATTTTGGCCAACCCGGTTCGGATGCATGTATGTTGAACTTATTTCGCACACCCGTACTGCTATTAGAACTGCCTTTTATGTGTTTAGTTTGTTGTCCTTTCCCCGCACGTACGGTGCGAACGAAGTTCAACATACGTACATACATACAATTCCGGCCAACCTACCGTGCTAATCAGAGGTGCTGTTGAAACGCGAATTCCGGCTAGTGCCAGCCGTGCTCTGGGGGGCAGCTGGGATTCCCCCACATCTCTCTCTTGTGTCGCACGTCCACCTAAATGGACATCCGTGGGGATAAAAAAGAGCTGTGAATAGCCCGTCAGGATTTCCCCCCCCCGCCCTCCACCCCAGCGTGCAGCGTGAATAACTCACTGGGACTGCGATTATGGCGCCGTGCAGGAACGCGCTGAACGTGGTGAAGAACGACCTCATTGCGCAGGTGGAGCAGCTGGGCAGCGAGCGCGAGTCGCTGCTCGGGGAGCTCGGCTCCCTCAAGGCCAGCAGGGCTCGGCTGGAGGGACGTCTCAAGGAGGCCGAGGATGACCTCAAGAGGTGAGAGGGGACGATGAGTTCAACATGTACAGTGTGTTTTTTTTGCGTGTTTTTGGTGTGTTGTCCATACCGCCCCCCACCGTGCACCTCCGATTTAGCACGGTTGGCTACGTACGGCAACAACAGAAGTTCAACGTAAATTTCGATTTAAAGCTTTCGTGACTGCAGGGATTTATATTATTGCTTCTTTCGATCACGTAGAAGGGAAATAAAAAAAACAATAAAATTCTCACGACGTTTCGATTGCAACACAAGCAATAGCAATACACGTTCAACGTAGTGAAGGCTGAATGCAAGCGGACGTGTTGGCGGTAACGGCGTGTGCAGCGTAACGCACCGGTCCTCACGGAACAGTCTAAAATCAAAACTCGACGCAAGTTTGACACGATTCGAAGGTTTATTCAGTCTCCTGAGACTTGCTAGAAAAGGTGAGTAGTGACCGTGGATTTGGGGATCCGTTGAATCGAGGAAGCGTCCGACCGAGTCTCGGGCACGTGGAGTCTCAACTCTTGCCGTTTGGAAAACGGAGCCGGTCAATCGTCACCAGGCTGGGTGCTGCTCTACGGCAACAGACTGTGAAGCTTCGGGTTCAGCTGCTCAGAACATTTGTCTTCCGACTGCTTTGAATCACGAGAACTGATTTTGACCCCACCACCACGCCGCTTGATTTTCTGACTGGGGTTGCGAATCGTGGGGAAAATAAATAATTACTGCAAAAAATATATATTTTTATTCCACGCACCACCGGTGTACCCGCAATACGTTCAAATACATCTCGAGATGCTGTACGAAACAGTGGGGGTTGTGTATCACAGGGATGGAGGTGAATGTTTATTGTAGGGACTCGTACCAAATCACCCAGAATGTGCCTGGTTTCATCGGATCTTGCAAAGCCAAGGAGGTTTGAGCCCGGACAATGCTGTGGTTACACAGCGTTCCACTTACCACCATCCTATGGTGTATGCCGTAGGTCGACCGGAAGCTCATCTTCACTTTGGCATTGCGATCTGATACCAATAACCTGCTGGGGGTATATTTGAGGGTCCAACTATCTGGCTAAAGAACATCAACTTGCAGTCACCCACTCATCCAGTCCCCCACCCGCCCCATCTACCACTCCACTCACTCACTCACTCACCCACCTCCTCACCCACCCCACTCACCCGCTCACCCACCCCACCCACCCGCTCATCCACTCATTCATTTCACCCACTCATTCACCCACCCAATTACTCACCCACCCAATCACCTACCCACCCACTCACCCACCCACCCACTCACCTACCCACCCACCCCCCCACCCTTTCACCCACCCGCTCACCCACCCGCTCACCCACCCGCTCACTCACCCGCTCACCCACCCGCTCACCCACCCGCTCACCCACTCACTCACCCATCCACCCACTCATCCACCCAATCACCTACCCGCCCACTCACGCAAATGAGTCTCATTATGGTGTTCTCTAGTTTTTCTCTGGCTCAACAAAATCAACTTGCCACTTGAGTCTGGGCGTCTGGGATTGCTCTCTGTGTGTATTACAGGACCAAGCAGGAGCTGGAGCAGGTCAAACAAGCCAACAAAGATGACCTGGATGAGGTGAGCTACATCAGAAATAATATATTTTGCATACAGGTTTTAATTTGTACGTTTATTCTAATATGTAGGTGTGTATTATGTTGTCACTTTGATTTTGATCATCTGTTAGTACTTTTTTCGTAATTAATTTCACTCTTTGTATTTTGACTGTTTGGCAGTCAAAATAAATCGTTTTCATCCTATAATAAGGGAGACCTAGCTAACTATAGCTTTATCAATATGGTCATTATTAAAATGTTTATATTGCAAGTAATTTTCAGGTTTTGGTTATGACTGGCTATTAGGCCTGTCTGAATAATGCTTTTAATTACATTTTTAAAGTTCCTCCGATGAGCACGGTTGGCTACGTACGGTGCGAAAGAAGTGCTACATACAGAGCTGAAAAATGCTTTTGGAAAATCCATTGCAGAAACTACCCAGGCGAGACAGCCCTTTTAGTGACCGTTTAGAGACATGAATATAACTCCATCACTAAATTAAAAGATTGCACACTCTGCCATGATGATGGTGACTTCAAGGTTTTTCTCATTATGTATGTAAATTTAACTTCTTTTGCACCGTCCGTAGCCAACCGTGCTAATCGGAGGTGTGGAGGAAGGACAGCAAACTAAACACAAAAAGCAGTTTTAAAGAAATTAGTTTTATTACGGGGATCATCTGAGCATGCGGTTGCCACCTTTGAGGTACAAACAAATTGGACATATGGTGGTAAGATAAATATATTTGAATCGTGGGAACAACTTAATGTAAATGCATTGTCTGGAGTGTGTGGTGTTATTATTATTATCATTGCTTCACAACTGACAAACTGGGGCTTCAATAGTCCCCACGAAGACAGCAGCCGCCACCTTTTTATTTTTAATAAAAAAAAAGAGAAGAATCCTGCAGGAGAGAAAACCCCCCCCCCCCCCCCCACGACAGGTGGCGACGCGATTCCGGTCTGTCGCCTGCGTTTGTGAGCGCGTGGCCCGTGCCGGCGCTGAGCTCGTTGCGTGCGTCGCAGAACGACATGCCGATGGCGCAGCGCAAGCGCTTCACACGGGTGGAGATGGCGCGTGTGCTCATGGAGCGGAACCAGTATAAGGAGCGGCTCATGGAGCTGCAGGAGGCCGTGCGTTGGACCGAGATGATCCGGTGAGGAAGCCCCTGGAGAACGACGCTCGTTAGCTCGCTCCGCGGTCACGTTGGCGTCGCTGAGCCGCCGCAGCTCGAATACTTTCATGCAGCGTGAACGTTGATGTACGTCTGGCTGTTGAACGTCTTTGGCCATACGTACGCAGCCAACCGCGCTAATCGGCGGTACGGGGGAAGGACAACAAACTAAACACAAAAAGCAGTTCGAAAGAAACTGAGTTTTCAATCCAGATGATTTAAAAGTGCATAGCCCCATCTAGGAAGGAAGAGCGTTCCAGACGGCCGCAGCAGTGCATCTGAAAGCACGTGGAGCGGTGACCATCTTCGTTTCGCCTGAGTGTCAACCAACAGATCTTCCGATTTTTATGGATTAAGCAGCATTTTGTTTCGTGCAAACCACACTTGCACCGCTCGCACTGTACACGGTGGCAAATCGTGACAAAAAAGTGTATTAAACATCTGTATCACTGTCAACGCTAGTTTCCTGGAACGGTGGTCCAGTGGTTTGTGCAATAGTTGTTATACTAATGTCTGGGACAGTGCCAGCCAACGTTCAAAGAAGCACATGACGAATTTGACTTGAATGTTTCTGTTCCCGAACGTGATGTGGACTCAGGGCCTCACGGGAGCAGCTGAACGTCCAAGAGAAGAGGACTCGGTCATCCATCTGGCAATTGTGAGCACTGTCCTACATCACGGCTTATTAGACGCAAGGCCAGCTTGCAAGCGTCAAATAGTGCATGCTAAACGTGATGGAAGTATTTCCCGTGCCCTGTCAGGCTTTTGTTAAATGTTGTTGTACCGTTGACTTGGAGAAGTTAAACATCAGTAACCCTTTCCCGTTCCGATGACGTACGTGTACATCATTAGTTTTTTTTCTGATTCTATTCCGGTGATGTATGTTTATATCCTAAAAAAATGAAGCCGGAAGAAAAATTAAATTTATGGGTACCGAGGCTCCCACAAGGCCATGCAGGAGGGTGTGTGGCACAGTTTTGCACCATCTATCGTAGAGTGGCGGTCGTGTCGCTGCTTTTCTCTATGATGAGTATACAATGTCTTTAAAAACAACGGCGCGATGCCTCTCTAAATAAAATCAACGCTAACCACTTGCGCGCTCCGAGATTAAGCGGTGAACAGGACCCACCCTGCAACTTGCAGATGTCTCAGAATGAAAAAGCGTTAAACGATACATCTTGCTGATTAATCTGTCAACTAAAACCTGGTTCAACCTGGTTTTATTTGAACAAATTCTGGTAGAAAAAATGGCCACAGGCTGATGGATTAATTATATAATTTGATCTATTTTACTCGCCATCCCTGCTTGTAGTAGAACACATTTTTATTGTATTTTTTATCAATCGCGCATGATTGATTTAATCAATCGTGCATACCAGCTCTTTCTGCACTGAAACAGAGTGTTATGACCCATAGCTTATAGACAGTTTCGTGCTCAAACAGCAAATAGAAACCTTTTGCAAGGAATCAAGTCTGCATTAACCACACGTACTTGTGGTGAACATGCAAACTATCATGCTTGAAACTGATTGGTTTACACCAGAGACAGCCTTCTTTAGGGCCTCGACTCACCAGTGTAAAACCAGAGAACGCCAAAATGCGAACAGTACAGAACAGTGCACATATCAGAGCATTTATATCATGGGTTGAGCAGCTGTATTGTGGGAACTTTTTTGCCAGTACGATACTGGCAAAAAATGTCCCATGATAGAGCATATACACACATCGGCCTGTTGTCTTTTCAGCAGCCAATCGGCCGACTACGAGGAATACTTTCTTTGTTTTTGGAGACACAGAATGGACGCGTGTTAATACAGGGTGGCCCAAAAGCCAGGACACACAGGGATATTTCATTCATTTTACCACGGGCATTACAGCATTTTAATAGTGTGTTCGTGAAGTTAATATTTGATCTATTAGCGTTATTAGTATATGTTTCTTCTTCCTGTAGGGTCACCTCAAATCCGTCGTTTACAAAACTCGACCAAGAACCCTGAATGAATTGAGACCACAAAACTTCATTGATGAATGTTCAATGGTTACACAGCTGTAAATATTTTAAAAAGCCGTAAATTCATTGGAAGAGAAAATGAGCGTGTGCAGTCATGTTAATGGAGTCAGTTTGAACATTTGTTAGGAAAGTGAAATGACTCTCGATTTTCTATGCCAAAAACCACAGCTATAGGTATACATTATGTATAAGGTAAGACAACATGTTGTCCTGCTCCCACGCAGAAGACTCCACCTACGAAGTGGATAGCAGAGCCACGCCAATCACCATCAATCAAACTCCACCCACTGTTGTAAAGCTATGCAACTACTGTACTGTAGAGGCGATCACGTGGATTTAGGATTAACGGGAGCACATATTTAGTCGGTCTAAGCACGTGACTTGTACTAAACATTTCCAAGGATAACAATGTGTAACTGTTTTTAGATTATTAATTTGGGCTTAAGGGAAAATTTGTAATAAAAGACTTGACCACGATCTCTGGCTCAGTGTCCTTTATTCGGTCCGTACTGCGTTCCCACACGGCTGTCTCTCTTATTCTCTCTGTGCTGGTTCCGATGTCACTCCAGTCCACATCAGCAGCCCCGCTGCTGTTCTTGTCGCTCTTGCAGCCCCACAGCAGCTCCGCTGCTGTACTCTCACACAGCTCCCTTGGCTGTTCCTGCTGCAGCTCTGACAGCCTCGTGCTGTCTCGCCTTCTCGTCGCCCCTGCGACTCTTGGCAGCCACCCCGCTGCTCCTCACACACAGCCTTACTGCCTATCTCTATCTGCAGCTTTACACCTCCCAGTAGCTCCCTACTGTTCCCAGGGTTGGCTCCCGCTTCTGACGGTGCCCCCTCGGCTCGTACGCCCGCGTGGCCCCACACCTTTTCATTCACACCCCGACTGCCTTCTCCTTCCGGTTTACCCGCTTAAGGACCCCCTACCTTTCACCCACGTCACCTGGCTCCGCCTCCTCGTGACGTCACATCCGGAAGGTCGCTTTCGCCCGCATTACACCACCCTCCCCCATAGAAAAAACCCAGCCGACCTCGGCTGAACAACACCAAAGCGTAATGCGGTGAACCGACCTTCCCCCTTAAAGGACACTAAGCATGCAATATAACAACAAGAACAACACACAAGTAACATCGACGAACGTACGAAAGCATGCGATAAATACGACGGCAAGAACAAGAACAATAACAACATACAATCAACGAAACGTAAGCGATTTGGAACGAGTGCGGGTCGCCGGCCCGTCCCGGACGGTCGGCGGCCCACTTGTAGAACGGGGACGCGATGGAACACGAGAAATGACAGGGGGTAATTCCCCTGCTGCGATTGGAAGTCCACCGACATCTCGTGTCCCTGACGAATCAGTCTTGGTCGTATTCCGCGAATGCGCCTGCAGCGGGGTCGGAAGGGTCGCCGGGCTTGAAGGTCCCGCAGCCCTGGCAGGCGCCCTCCGAACAGGCCCACTCCTCCCCCGCGGTGTCACGGTCGGCCTGTCTGGAACAGGTACGACAGGCGCTCTAGCAAGATCAATGGACGCAGGCGGGGAAGAGTCAGAGTCAGCAGCAACAGACCCCGGCAAGGCAACATTGGGAGATGACGCATCACGTAGGGGAGGAACATATGGTTTCAACCGCGACGTATGAACAAACCAACGGCGAGAACCAAACTGAACGCGCGCCGACTGTGGATTGGGAACCTCAATGAGGCGCACAGGACCATGCCAAGGTTTGTGCAATTTAGGAGAGGTCCCCGGCCGCACCTGCGGGCAATGGAGCCAGGCCAGGTCTCCCACCTTCCAGGGGCACTCCCCCTCAGACCGCCGAGCATACCGCTCGTTCCGGGCCTGGGCTTTGGCCGTAGCCACGCGGGCGTTTTCCCGCGCCTCCGTAACCCGGCGAACCGTGTCCTGAATGTATTCAGGGAGTGGTTTACGAGGTCCCTTCACCCCAGTACCCAATTGCACATCCACCGGAGGCACGTTTTCCCGACCATACATAAGGTAAAACGGCGAATACCCTGTAGCCGCATGGGGCGTCATCCTGTACGCCGAAAGCACTCCGGGGATGTGCAGATCCCAATCCGATTGCTGTTCACTCACAGTATGGCAAAGCATGGCAGACAATGTCCTGTTCAGCCGCTCAACCATACCATCCGTCTGCGGATGGTATGGAGATGTCCGTATCTTCTTAGTCCCAAGGCCTGCGCACACTTCAGCCAATAATTTAGAAGAGAAATTTCGGCCCTGGTCCGTGAGGAGTCTCTCCGGCGCCCCCTTGTCCATAATGTACCCAAACAAAAAGGCGTCGGTGATGGCCGCGGCCGACTGATCGGGCAACGGCCAGGCCATCGGCCAACGGGAGAGATACTCAACCCCTACCAGCAAATATTTATTTCCCCTCGCCGATGGTGGGAAGGGTCCCAATATGTCCAGTGCCACCAATTCATTGACTCGAGACACCTGAATCGACTGGAGAGGCGGCACGTAAGGATGTTTAGGCGGCTTACGCCGGGCGCATTCAGGGCACGCGCGCACGTGCCCTACGACATCTGTCGCCATGCCGTGCCAAAAATAATGACGTTGTAACGTCAACAAGGTCTTCTGCACCCCTAAATGCAATAGTGTGTCACAATGGAGAGTTCTAATCAACTCAAATCGCAAGGACGTTGGTACCACCACACGCCAGCTTTCCTGGAACCTTTCTTGCCACATAAGCAGACCATCTCGGAGAGCGGTTCGCGGCCCCACAGCCGAACTCGGACTCCCATTGTCCCTCATAGACCGCTTCCGCATGGACAACAACGACTCATCCATCATCTGTTCCCGAATCCAGACAGACCGCGGCAGATTCAAAACCCCATCAGTCGGTCCCGGTTCCATCGGAGTATCCGACTTCCCGACGGCCAACGTGAGCGGCTGAGGGGGGTTGAGAATCGGCGAACACCTATGCGTCCCCGACGCACATTTACAAGGGGCGCGCCCTGGTAATCTGGAAAGTGCGTCAGCGTTCGCATGGCGCACTCCCTTCCGATGTTGAATTTGGAAGGAAAACTCCTGCAGCGTGTCCAACCAACGTGCCCACTGTCCCGATGGCTGGTCCATTTTAAGTGCATATTGCAAGGCCGCATGATCCGTACGCACAATAAAAGAACGACCGTAAAGGTACGGTCGAAATTGCCGTAGGAAAAAAACAACCGCCAAAAGTTCTCTACGAGTGACACAGTAGCGTGTTTCCGCAGGCGACAAGACTCGGCTACCATACGCCACGACGCGCTCTACGCCCCCTTTAGACTGTGATAATACCGCCCCAATACCTGTGTCACTCGCGTCCGTATCGAGAATGAAAGGGCGATCAAAATCGGGATAATCCAATGTCGGGGCCGTAGCCAATAGATCACGCAGACTCCGAAAGGCCGCCTCTTCCGGCTCTCCCCAAACAAATTTCCGTCCTTTACCCGTAAGGAGATGCAAGGGCCTCGCAATCGTCGCAAACCCCGGCACAAATCTTCGGTAATACGAGGCAAATCCCAAAAACCGCCGAACATCCCCCACAGAGGCCGGAGTCGGCCAATCCCGGACACACGCCGTCTTTTCCGGATCCGTGGACACCCCCTCGGCACTCACAATGTGCCCCAAATAACGGACGGACCGTTGCAGTAGGTGGCATTTCTTTGGTTTGAATTTCAAATTGGCAGAGCGCATCCTCGTGAACACTGTCTCCAGCCGCGTTAAATGTTCCTCAAATGTGCGGCTGAACACAATAATATCGTCCAAATATATAAGACACGTCTCCCACTGCAACCCCGTCAAAACGAGCTCCATCAATCTTTGAAACGTAGCAGGGGCCGCATTCAATCCCATCGGGAGGCAGTTGAATTGAAATAACCCCTGCGGCGTACGGAATGCGGTTTTCTCCCGTGAGGACTCGTCAAGGGGAAGCTGCCAAAATCCCGAAGAGAGGTCCAGTGTGGAAAAGAACTTAGCCCCCGACAATGCGTCAAGGGAGTCGTCCATACGCGGCAGGGGGTACGCATCTGCCACCGATATCTTATTCAATTTCCGGAAATCGACACAAAATCGCAAGTTGCCATCCTTTTTCTTAACCAAGACCACAGGAGCGCCCCATGGGCTGTTAGATGGCGATATAATGTCCGCAGCCAACATGTCTTCCACCGCCCCCCGAACGTGTTCTCGCTCCGCTGGACTCATCCGATGCGAATTTAACCGAATAGGGGCAGCGTCGCCCGTCTCAATGTGATGGGAAAGCAACGATGTGCGTCCCAAATCCAAATCGTCGGAGCTGAACACATCCGAATACGTCAGCAACAATTTACGCAGCGCATCACGTTGCCCCACGGACAGGGAAGAATTTTCGTCACATAAGGTAGCGATCCAACGATTATCCGAACCCCTTGGCTCGGAAACACCAGCGACCACTCCCCGGCGATGCGGACAATCGTGCGTCGCAAACGCCGTAGTGGCATGTGCCACAACCGTACCGGCCGGAACACGGATGTTTTCCACCCCCGCATTAAGCACCTGTAAAACCGGTAATTGATCCGGCCGGACGATGGTCTGTGCCCCAACCAACGCCAATCCCGTTGTTATCGTGGCGGATGGTGACAACAAGACCCCTAATGCTCCTAGCCGATTGGGCAGGGGCTTCCGATACCGCAAGGGTATAAGCATCTGTGAACCAGGTGGGATGTCCACAGATGCGACGGACAGCGCCTGCACCTGTACGGCCGAAGCAGGTCGCCCCCAGGGCGACGGCAGAAACGAGATTCGACGGCCCCCCGGCAATTCAATACAATTCTCATTGATTTTAATCAAAATGGGCATCTTAGCCAAAAAATCCGTGCCTAGTAAGCAAGGAACCGCCAAAGATCTCGATATTAACACAACGCCCGAAGCCGACACATCCCCTATAGATATCTTAGCATCCACCTGGCCCACGATACCCATACTACCCCCGTTCGCAGCGACGCAAGACCCATAAACCGGACGCACAGCCCCCGGCGGAATGCCCAACAGATGGAAAATGACATCCGATATAATAGTCGCAGACGCTCCCGAGTCGACCAAAATGCGCACGTCCACCCCTTGTATGGACCCCGGTACAGTGGACGAACCCGTAGCGGCCGCGACAACTCTCCGTGCCAATTTGCGCCACTGCGTAACTGAATGACAAGGCCCCGTCGATGGCCTTTCTTTAACAACAACAATAGGATCGCGCAACAAAGGTGGTGGGTGAGGTGTAAAGCCTTGCCGAGTGTCTGGTGCGTGCCGACATGCCTGTTTCGGAGGTTCCTTGGTCGGCTTGACCGGTGTTGTGGGCTCCTGCTGCGGCGGACCCGGGAAGCGGGCCCAGCAATCTTTGGCGTAATGGCCCCTACGGCCGCAGCGGAAGCAATCGGCCTCGTTGCGCCGAAGCGCAGGTCTTGCATCCCGGCGGCCCCGTCCCGATGGCGTAGCGCGCGGCCCCGGCCTTCCGCGTCCCGGCCATGGAGAGGAGGCAGCCGTCAGCTCCTGTGGACCCCGCTCATCCGGCACATAGATCGCCCTTGTGGGGTCCCACCCCATCGCGCCTCCTTCCTTGACGGGCCCACCCATCCATGCCGCCACTTGCTTCCAGCGACGGAGATTAAACTGCGCATCCAGACACTTTGCTGCCGCCCGGGACGTGAGCTTCTCATGCCCACACACAGGCATGGGGATCCCCAGATCCCGAGACAGCTCCAGCATTTTTCCCAATATGAGAGGCTCGAGCAGATCCTGTGGCGTGTCAGGATATGCTGCCATGGCCAGCTCCAACACCGCACCCCTGAACGCCACGGGCGATTCTTCGGGTGCTCGTTGTCGTTGAGCGAATCGCCGATGCGCGTCGTCAGGTGGCTCATAGGCGTCGGCCATTTCCTCAAAAACTCCACATAAAGTCTTCTTCTTATCGGCCGTTATGGAACGGAAAAATCGAACAGATTCGTCGTCCAGTAGAGTCGGCAACACTTCCAAGGCCTCCGCATCGGTCCATCTTGCTGAACGAACCGCCGCCAAAAATCGGCAGGCGAAAGCGCTCCAATCGCCCCCGATAGAGAATTCCTTAACTGTAGTAAGGTGGCGACTCCGACTCCTCTTTACGCCGTCTTCCAATGATAGTTGTTCTGGAGGTAAATTCAAAATGGCGTCGGCCCGCGGCGTGGCCAAGATGGCAGTTTGGCGCCGCGGAGCGCGCAAGATGGCGTCTTCTTGCCGCGTGGCCAATGGCGGCGGCAGGGCAGGCAACGTGGCGGCCCGTGGAGCACCTTCTCGTTCCATCGTCGTCCTTGGCGTAACGAGGTGACACAGATGCGCCAGGACGTCCTTGAGTGTCTCCAGTTGTTCTGCCACCTGTTGCCATCTTTGCTCAGCGTCCGATGTTGTTGACGGACCCGCCATCGCGCCGACATCTTCCACGCCCGTCCCCGTGCTCGCCTCAGCAGGGCTCTCCTCCACCACCCCAGCAAAATCCGTGGTCGGAGGGAATTCGTCGTCGTCGGACGAAGAAGCCGATGCTGGCGCCGGGGGAATTTTCTTCCTTACTTGCTTAGACATGCCGTTTCACTTCTGACCCCAGTGTAATAAAAGACTTGACCACGATCTCTGGCTCAGTGTCCTTTATTCGGTCCGTACTGCGTTCCCACACGGCTGTCTCTCTTATTCTCTCTGTGCTGGTTCCGATGTCACTCCAGTCCACATCAGCAGCCCCGCTGCTGTTCTTGTCGCTCTTGCAGCCCCACAGCAGCTCCGCTGCTGTACTCTCACACAGCTCCCTTGGCTGTTCCTGCTGCAGCTCTGACAGCCTCGTGCTGTCTCGCCTTCTCGTCGCCCCTGCGACTCTTGGCAGCCACCCCGCTGCTCCTCACACACAGCCTTACTGCCTATCTCTATCTGCAGCTTTACACCTCCCAGTAGCTCCCTACTGTTCCCAGGGTTGGCTCCCGCTTCTGACGGTGCCCCCTCGGCTCGTACGCCCGCGTGGCCCCACACCTTTCCATTCACACCCCGACTGCCTTCTCCTTCCGGTTTACCCGCTTAAGGACCCCCTACCTTTCACCCACGTCACCTGGCTCCGCCTCCTCGTGACGTCACATCCGGAAGGTCGCTTTCGCCCGCATTACAAATTCATGAGTTTTTAATTCATGTCAGAATCTCAGGTATGCGGTTAATCCGCAAATCAGATAAACCGCACGCGGATAATAATCGAAAGTCGACTGTATAATAGACCCTATGTGTCCTGACTTGTGGGCCACCCTGTACACGTTTGTAATCAACGGGGGCGTTGTTGGGTAGCCGGCTGACTTTGAGTGGCGTACAGCCGCGGCAAGCGCCTGAACTTGCCTGACCTTGCCTTCCTTGCCTGCCTTGCCTGCCCGTTTTTTTGTTTATCAGCTTCAGCCGCCTGTTCGGGCCCTCCGGCACGGCAACGAGGAGACCGTCCCAGCCCAACCTGCGTTACAACGCCCCGAGCAGTCACGTGACTCCTGGCGCGCCCCCCAAGAGCACGGCCATCGCCCAGCTGCCCAGCGACAAGTCCCGCGCCTTCGACTTCCTCTACGACGAGTTAGGGTCACACACACACGCGCGCAAGGCGCGGCGGGGTGGCATTGTGGGGCCCCCGTTCGGATCTGGCGGCCCGCCCCGTGGTTATTAAACTGCGGGCGTGCTTGAAGATTAATTTCTATTCATATGGAGGCCCCCCTTCACTGAATGCGCTCGTTGACGTAGCTTACAACACGGTGACATGGTAGATTATGATTTGGATGACAAGGGCGTGCTACACAAGAATTGAGTAACGAGTGACAGCGATTGAGAGGGTACTTCGGGTAGGGGAGAGACGGGAAGGAGCGGAGGGGCGAGGGGAGGGAAGAGAATGAGTAAATCAAGAAGAGCTGAGGCTTTAAGAGAGGAACGGAAGAAGATTAAGGAGGGGAGGACTGCCTAATGTGCGAGGGACGTTTGTAACCGTAGTAATAATGCTGCACGCTGTCTGCTTCTCTCACAGCTGACGCTAAAGATCCCGTGACGTCATTCGCAAGGGTAGGCCATTGTGTGACAGCGTCAGCCTTAAATGACTACCGGTTACAGTGTGAAACATCACCACTGGGGCGGACAAAGGCAGCTGCCATGGTACTTGTCCACACTGTCGCCTCGAGCGCCATGCCGGCCTCTATAGGTGCTCGCAAACAGCACCAGGCAGGTAGCTCAGCGGGAGAGCGAGCAGCTCAAAATCGGAAGGTGGCATGTTCAAATTATCGGTGGGAGTTGACTCAGCCCATCATCTTTCCAGAGTTTGTAAAACGAGTATCACTTTGCAAGGGAGTCAACAGTGGTCATATGGAGATACTCACCCCTTTGAAGGAATGTGGAATTTCCACCTTTGGCTCAGGGCTGTAAACGGGAGATGAGCACTGCCTTAAAGCTCTTTTGAGTAACAAATTGCTTTCACTTAACAACACTTACCCCCAAAAATCCTGCGAAAGGCCACACGGGGGATCTGTGTTGTGTGTGTGTGTTTGTCTTTGTGTGGGGAGCGGTCGTGTAGCGGTTAGCACGCTGCACAATGAACCTAGCGACCCGAGTTTGATTCTCACTATTAACACCAGTGACGATTAGCTGATTATCTGAACCGATCCTGGCCTCTTCGAGGTCGACTCAACCTCAAATGCGTACCTGGTGCGGTATGTAAAATGATCACCACTGGGGAGACAAAGGCGGTCGGGCGTGGTGCTGGTCACCCACCCCCGCGTGTGCCGAGCCTGCCTTCATAAATTCTCGCTATAACAACACTTACCCCTACAGTATGTTAAGGCTACATGGGGGATCTTTGTCTTTTGTGTGTAGCCTGTCCCCGTCGCGGAGAGAGCAGAAGCGAGAGCAGTACCGCCAAGTCCGTGCTCACGTCAAGCAGGAGGATGGTCGACCCCAGGCTTACGGCTGGAGCCTGCCCAATAAGTACAGACAGGTGCAGTCGCCCCCCTCCACTCATGAACTCCGCGTTTCTCCGACCCGCCACCCAGATGTTGGTTTCTGTGTCGTATAAGTTTGTGTCGAACTAGGACACCCGTAACTAACAGAGAGGGTCCTTTGCCTATAAACATCTGGCAGTTACCAGCGTTGGCTCAAGCAAGCCTTGACTGCTGATGATACACTGTGCAGAGTTTGCTTGTGTTGAACCCAATGCTGATGAAATTACGCACTCCCAAAAGACTGCGACTAAAGAGATTTGTAAAAAAAAAAAACTTTGGTTTGTGATTTGAATGGTCAGATATGGGAAGGAGGTGTGTTATTGTCTGCTTGGTTATTTTTGCATCTGGATTTATCCTCATTTCTGATGTTGTGGGTCTTTTTCGACACTCCATAAATGATATTTCGTATCATAATGCAAATTATTTAGCAATCCCAATTCCACCGGATCTCACTATGCTGTACAGATCCAAGGGGGGTGTATATATATATTTATGTATATATATAGATATATTTTATGTATATATATATTTTAGAGAGTCTGCCATTACACCTCCAGTCAAATATGGAAACAAAATATTTAAAAACTTCTCATTGAGTATTCTTTTGAAAAAGTAAAAAAAAAGCAATAAAATAAAAATCGAACTTATATATGCTTTACTTTCTTTAGATTTCTAGAGTGGGTGGTGTTAATGGTGGTGGTGTGCGACAGAAGAGCAGTGCATCTCAGCTGGACGAGGAAAAGGTGAAGCAGCTCCCGGTGCCTGTGTATTGCCGGCCTCTTCACGAGCAGGAGCCCAACATGAAGGTGAACAACACGGTCGCGTCGGGAGGCCGCGTCGCGAAGCCCCGTCGCTGGGCCCCGTCGCGAGGCCCTGTCGCGAGGCCCCGTCGCGAGGCCCCGTCGCGAGGCCCCGTCGCGAGGCCCCGTCGCGAGGCCCCGTCACACTCTTACGTCATACAGTGGCCTTGAGAGTTTGTCTTTATCCTTCGAGGTTTAAGGGAGCGCGACCTCAGTTAAAAGATCACAAGTTCAGATCCCAGCCAGCGTTGACTGATTCTCACGTCTTTCTGGAGTCAAATAAAATTACCACTACCTTGGTGGGAAGTAAACAATGATCGTCCCATAGAGAGACTGATCCCTGCCACAGAAATTTGGAATTATCAATCTATCTCAGGGCAGCCGGAAATTGTATATTTATAGTTTATATGTCATTTAATTTTTTATAAAGTTCTAGTGCATAGGCACTGTTTGAAATGTAGGCTTTGCGACCAATATTATAATTCATAATTTATATTTTTTGCGCCAGATCATGTTAATAAAATGTGTGTCATACACCCTTCTCCACCCAACACAGCCAATTAATAAAGTTGTCATGTATGTATATGTAACAGGTTCCGGAGACACTTGTAGAGGTAACTTCTTTATTACAATACAACACTCCAACAGTCCAACAGTCCAACAGTCCTGATACTCTGTTACAGCCTAGGTACACAGCCTAGCTACACAGCCTAGATACTCTACTCTGGCTACGCTCCGGAACTCGCCCTCACAAGGTCGTAGAGTCGGGAGTTCCAGAGTCCCAGCGCTGGCTCTCACAGCATCCCCGGGTCTTCAGATGGCTGGTCGTGGGTCTTGGGTCTTGAGTTACAACTGGGCCCCGATCGTCCAGGGAGCTCTCCTTTTATGCCTGGTACAACGAGGGGTGGGGCCGTGTGCGCCCCCAGATATCCCACAGAGCACACACAGCCCCCCCCTTTGGCGGCGCCAAGGGGATTAAGCGTCTGGACCCCCTGGGAACTCAACGCCTGGCGCCCAGAGGCTTAGCGTCTGGACCCACCTGGGAACCCAGAGCCCCCAGCAGCCCCTCCCTTCTTATGTCACTACATTACCCCCCTCTACGTAGCCTCCAGCCGACCCGGCTGTCAAAAAAAAATACAATTGTACAAGAAATTATTTGTTAACCATCAGAATGAGTGTGTGACAAATCAAGAAAAAAAAATGAGAAGAAAGCGCCTCTCCCCCTCCTGTGGTCACCGATGCAGAACAACACTGTATAAACACATATATGCAGGATGAACGCACGCCCCAATCGCCCACTATACATGATGGAAAAGTGAGTGGCGTCGCGTTGGGACGAGAGTTCGTGGGCGGGGGTCATGAAAATCGTTTGAGTTTTGAGCGAGTCCGAGTGGCAGGTCCATCGGTCGCGACGGAGGCAGGAGGGGACCGACGACCCGCTGTTGCGCTTGTGTCCTGGGTCGCTGATCCCGCGGGCAAGCTTGTTCCCGCTGGGTCGGCCGTGGCGGATTTCATTCCCAAGGCACCTGAGGGCGGGGCAGCGGGACCTGCCCGAGAGTTAGAAGCAGCATCATCGCGGCGCGACTCGTCAGACATGTCGCGCTCTCGGCCCCGGAGATGTGAAGGAGGTGTGTAGGGTTGAATGTAAGGTTTTAGACGTGACGGGTGCACGAACCAACGTCGCTTGCCATGCTGGATCCTGACACACTGCGGGCGGAGAACGCGAATAATAACAACCGGCCCTCTCCAAGGCTTAAGCAGTTTTGAGGAAGTAGCCAATGGTACCTGCGGGCAGTGGAGCCAGGCGCGGTCCCCTTCTACCCAAACGTGGCGGGATGTGCGGAGATTCCGCAACCGCTCGTTGGCAAGCTGACGGGCTTCTGAGTTATTTTGAGCAGCCTCCCGGGCATCTACGAGACGACGCACATTAGCACGGATGTGGTCGGCAATCTTAGCCTTAGGTGCGGGCTGTTTAATGTGCAATTGTACGTCGATTGGGGGGCAAACCTCCCTACCATACATTAGATAGAATGGCGAGTACCCCGTGGCAGCATGGGGCGCCATTCTATAGGCGGCCAAGACACCAGGTATGTGGAGATCCCAATCAGTCTGTGACTCAGACACCTGGTGGCTTAGCATGGAGGTAAGTGTCCTATGTAATCGCTCGACCATACCGTCAGTCTGGGGGTGATATGGCGAGGTGCGAATTTTGTGTGTCCCTAGCAGGTTGCACACATCCCGCAACAGGGTGGAAGAGAAATTTTTCCCTTGGTCGGTCAGCAGGCGTTCGGGAGCACCCTTGTCCAGGACGTAGCCCTGGAAAAAGGCCTCTGTAATGGCTGCTGCAGACTGGTTGGGGAGTGGCCAGGCCATGGCCCATCGGGTAAAATATTCGACCCCAACCAAAAGGTACTTATTACCCCGAGGAGTAGCGGGAAACGGACCCAAAATATCCAATGCGACGATCTCATTGACCCGGGAAACTTTAATGGATTGGAGCGGCGGGCAGGACGGCCTAGCAGGTGGTTTCCGCCGTGCACATTCTGTGCAACCTTGCACAAGGTCAGCCACATCGTTTGCCATGCCCGGCCAGAAAAATTCCAATTGGATTTTAGCTAGTGTTTTCTGAACACCCAAGTGCAAGAGGCGACTGTGGGTTTCCCACACAAGTCGCCCCCGCAGGGAGGTGGGCACCACCAATGTGTGGGATTGGGACCCCCCATCCCAATGCATGAGGACGCCTTCCCGGATGACATATGATACGGGGCCCCCCTGCCCCCTGTGACCCTCGGCATCCCTAGCGCGGCGTCTCAATTTGAGGAGGGAGACGTCTTCCATCTGAAGACGTCCCCAGTCGTCCAACCCGAGGCCCAGCAATGCGTCCTGCGGAACTTGCGTGGAGGGAGCCCCGTGGTCCCCGACCCCATCCCCGGCCGCGGCCGCAAGGGATGGGGGCGGTACCCCGTCAGGCTGCCTACAACGCCCCGCACCCAAAAAACAAGCACAGCGCCCATTGTTCGGCAGTCGCGACAACCCGTCGGCGTTCCCGTGTTGAATCCCCTTGCGGTAAATGACAGTGAACGCAAAGTCCTGGAGGATCTCGAGCCAACGCGAGAGCTGTCCAGATGGTTGGTCCACTCGCAAGGCGTATTGTAGCGCCGCGTGGTCGGAGCGTACTGTGAAATGCCTGCCATACACGTATGGCCTGTACTGCTTTATGAAAAAAACGATAGCAAGCAATTCGCGGCGCGTCACGCAGTAACGTTGCTCCGCGGGCGACAGCACCCTGCTGCCATAGGCGACGACGCGCTCCACTCCATTGACAATTTGCGACAGCACCCCTCCAATTCCGGTGTTGCTGGCGTCTGTATCCAGAATGAACGGAGTGGTAAAATCTGGATAAGACAGGGTAGGAGCATCGACCAGTGCTTTTCGGACGGCATTGAATGATGCCTGTTCTAACTCTCCCCATCGGAATTTGACCCCTTTGGCCGTTAATGCGTGGAGGGGCTTCGCAATAGATGCGAATCCCGCAACAAATCGTCGATAATATGAGGCGAAGCCGATAAAACTCCGCACCTCCCCAACAGAGGTAGGAGTTGGCCATGAGCGCACGCAATTTGTCTTTTCGGGGTCCGTGGCAATTCCCGAGCGGCTGACAATATGGCCCAAATAACGAACCGAATCCCTCATGAGGTGGCATTTTTGCGGTTTGAATTTGAGGTTAGCCGCTCGCATTTTAAGGAAAACTGCCTTCAATCGCGTGAGGTGTTCATCAAAAGTTTTGCTGAACACGATTACATCGTCGAGGTAGATTAGGCAAGAATCCCACTGGAGCCCAGCGAGGACCAGCTCCATCAGGCGCTGGAACGTCGCCGGGGCCGAGTGAAGACCCATGGGAAGTCTGTTGAATTGGAACAGTCCCTGCGGCGTGCGAAAGGCCGTCTTTGGTTTGGATGCGTCATCAAGGGGTAGCTGCCAAAACCCCGAGAGGAGATCCAAGGTGGAGAAGTAATGCGCACCTGCTAAGGCATCGAGCGACTCGTCCATCCTGGGAAGCGGGTAGGCGTCGGCCACCGAAATCTTATTAAGTTTCCTGAAGTCAACACAAAAGCGGAGGCTCCCGTCGTGCTTCTTAACAAGAACGATCGGCGCCCCCCATGGGCTATTTGATGGCGCAATGACATCGGCCGCCAACATATCGTTGACGGCCACCCGTACATGTTCCTTTTCGGCCGGGCTCAACCGGAATGGGTTTTGACGAATTGGAGCGGCATCACCCGTGTCGATGTGGTGGCTTAGCAATTTAGTGCAGCCAATGTCGAATTTGCTTTGACTGAAAACGTCGGCGAAATCGCTCAGCAGCGTGCGTAATTTAGCATGTTGTAATGGTGACAAATCGGCAGAAGTGGAGCAAAGCGCGTCGAGCCATCCTGTGTCAGGACCTGGCTTGGCAACGGAAGAGAACTCGCCCCCTACGTGACCCACGATCACATCTTCTGGCGGGGCTGGCGTCGCGTGAGCAAGCACCATTCCCTGACAGATAACGGCCGTTTCCAATCCCGCGTTAAGGACCTGGATAAAGGGGTCGTGGTCGCTTCGCACGAGCGTTTGTGCACACACGAGGTCCGACACCCGCTCAGCTGAACGCGAAGGCCCGATCACAGCACCCCCCATGAACGCGTCGTAATCAAGGGGTTTACGAAACCGGAGGGGAACTAACATCTGAGAGCCAGGAGGAATGTGAATTGTGCACGCCGCCAACGCCTGCACCGTCGTAGATGCGGAGTGCAACCGAGTGGGTGTGGGTAGGAAGGCCATGCGTCGGCCGGAGGGGAGCTCAATACACCCTTTGTTAATGAGAATTTTAATGGGCATCTTCCCCAAGAAATCTGTTCCGAGGAGGCACGGAACGGCGAGGGTTGATGAGACCAAAATGGGCCCAACTAATTGGACGTCAGCAATGCGGATCTGAGCATTGATCCGTCCGGTGATGCCCAACGAACCCCCATTTGCGGCATAGCATGGCACATCAACTGGCTGCAAGGGACGGCATATATCGGGCAAAATGTTATAAATTATGTCTGAAATGATGGTCGCCGACGCACCCGTATCGATCAACATACGAACATCAACGCCCTCGATGGAACCCACTACGGCAGAGGACCCTGCCGCAGCGGCAACGACCCTATGGGCCAACTCGGACCATTGACCCGGTCCGAGCGCCCGGTTGTTCAATGATGGGCCCGAATCCCCCTCCTCAGAAGCATGACCCCCCTGTGTGGTGTGAGGGTGCGTGCTTGTTGTAAGTGGGGGCCGAGAGTGCGAGGTGTCGTGACTCGCCTGGGTATGCCGAGGATACGGTGGTGGCCGAGGCGCCGGAGGTCCTGAAGTCCGGCGTCGGGGGACCCGGCAGCCGGACGCCACATGGCCCCGAAGGCCACAGTTGTGGCAGACGATGGACGCTCCGTCCTGGCGCGAGGTTGGCCGGTCCCGCTGGTGGTGATCTCGCTGGGATCGCCAGTTGGACGATCCGCGATTTTCTGTTGCTGCGAAGGCCTGATGAGGCCCCGAATGCACGTCATAGGCTTGTGCATCAGGTGGGCCTGCGCAGGCGGCGATGGTCGTGTCCTCATCGCAATGTAGGTGTGCTTGGATGCACCTGGCAGCACGTAGCGACGTGAAGTCGTCGTCGTCGTCGGCTGTCGGCATGGCAACTCGAAGCTGGCGGGCCAAGCTCATGAGCTTCTGCAGCACGAGTGACTCCACAGCGTCTTCATCCATGCGAGGGTAGGCAACCTTTGCCATGGCCAGCAGCGCGCTGCGGTACCCCATCGCCGACTCGGAGGCCTTCTTCCTCCTCGCATCGAAGCGGTGACGTGCTTCGGATGGGGGTCCATAAATCAGCCGCATCTGATGAAGGGCATCCGTGAGCGTGGCACGTTTTGCGCGTGGCACAGTAAGGAGTGCTGCGAGGGAGTCGTCGTCGAGCATGGCCGGGAGGCCTTGGAGCGCTTCATACTCCGACCAGCCGGACGTCTCTATAAGAGAGACGAACCGGCGTTCGAACGCTGCCCACTCACCCCCCTCTGAAGAAAATGCCTTGAGTGCCGGCAGGCGTTGCTGGACGTGAGCCAAGCTTTCGTTGCCTGGCAACCCGGCTGAAGCTGGCTTCGCGTTCGCAGCGCTGTCACCCGGCGGTGAGGGACGCAGCGCTGATGACGCGGCGTCATCGGGTTGGCCCACGCTGGGCCCGGAAGTGACGTCGCTCCCAGCGGCCACTGCTCCCCCCGCAGAAGTGACGACACACCCGGATGTATTTGCGGCGGGAACGGCCGCCATCTTTGTGTGGGAGCCGGCGGGATGGTGCGGCCGCTGCGCCTCCTCTCTCCCTGCTGTCTCCGCCTGTGAGCGACGCATGTCGTCCAGGATGGAGACGGTGGCGTGGAGCAGCTCGGTGAGGCGAAGCAGCGTTTCCTCCATTGCTGCTCCCGACGCTGGAGGAAGATCGGCAGGTATGGTGGACGACTGCTGAGCCGGCGGTGCAGCGTCGCTGTCGGCCCGAGTTGGCTGCCCCGTCGCCGCTTGCTCCTCAACATCGCCGTCAGGACTGAAGGTACGTGGCTTACTTCTTGTCTCCATTGCCACTTCTGACGCCAAATGTAACAGGTTCCGGAGACACTTGTAGAGGTAACTTCTTTATTACAATACAACACTCCAACAGTCCAACAGTCCAACAGTCCTGATACTCTGTTACAGCCTAGGTACACAGCCTAGCTACACAGCCTAGATACTCTACTCTGGCTACGCTCCGGAACTCGCCCTCACAAGGTCGTAGAGTCGGGAGTTCCAGAGTCCCAGCGCTGGCTCTCACAGCATCCCCGGGTCTTCAGATGGCTGGTCGTGGGTCTTGGGTCTTGAGTTACAACTGGGCCCCGATCGTCCAGGGAGCTCTCCTTTTATGCCTGGTACAACGAGGGGTGGGGCCGTGTGCGCCCCCAGATATCCCACAGAGCACACACAGCCCCCCCCTTTGGCGGCGCCAAGGGGATTAAGCGTCTGGACCCCCTGGGAACTCAACGCCTGGCGCCCAGAGGCTTAGCGTCTGGACCCACCTGGGAACCCAGAGCCCCCAGCAGCCCCTCCCTTCTTATGTCACTACATATATATGTATGTTGAACTTCTTTTGCGCCATATGTAGCAAATTGTGCTAATTGGAGGTGCGGGGAAGGGCAACAAACTAAACACAAAAGGCAGTTCTAAAGAAATAAGTTTTCAATCTAGATTATTTAAAAGTGCATAGCTCCCAGCGGCTTCCTAATATCGGGAGGAAGAGCGTTCCAGACGGCCGCAGAAGTGCGTCTGAAAAGCGCGCAATGCGGTGACCGTCTAAACACGTGATGAACCAACGTCTCAATTTGTGACTGCTTCAGCAGCACCGCCCCGTGCGCCGGAGAGCGATCTACAGCCACCGTCGCGAGTGCGCTCACTGGCAGCTGCAACCGGCGTCATCGTGCAGTTCTCACAACTCGCTGATCTTGTTGGTCGCAACGGCCAGCGAAACGTCCCCTGCTCAATTGTTAAATGTTGTTGATGGCTCTCCAACACAGCGGTGTGATTAAGCAGCAAGAAACTGGCACGTTGGTCACGTGGGAACTTGATTCTGTGGCCGTGTCGAGTGGAAGCGGAGGGTGTGCAACACATTTCAGTCGTCTCATCTGACCCCAAATATCAAATATGAATCATCGCCTCCATTGCTTACGTAATTCTAATTGTTTGACTTGATAATTAAAGAGGATAAGTTTTGTATCTTCTCATTTCGTGTGGCTGATGTAGAGCAATAACTGTATTTCACTTTCAGGTGGTCAAGACGGATAACCGTGTCAGGAGCAGTACAGTGTATCGCTGTGATGTCCTCTTTGTATTTGTGGATCGGGCCTAGCGTCGTTATACGTTGGATTGACCACAGTCGCACACTGGAGAGTTTTTAATTTTCCATTTGTGCATCAGGTATCCGCATATGCCGCCACGGTTTGTGCGGATGCGGTTTAGAGTAGACCATGAGCTGAGTTGTGGATGAGAAATATCAACAATTGACGCCACATAGTTGACGATGATTGGACGAGGACATTGGTGAAATCGCGGTGGCTGATTACACACTGCTGACAGCGACTGTAAGATTGTGGTCGCTGCTGCTTGGCGATAATTGCCGGCGGGACGATGCTCGACAACGACGACGGCGGCAGTGGTGGCGGCTGTGACGCTGACGGCGACGGGTGTTTGTGTTTTCTCACCAGCTGTGGTGCGCGGCGGGAGTGAACCTGTCGGGCGGCCGCACCCGCGACGGCGGCTCCATCGTGGGCGCCAGCGTCTTCTACAGCCACGCGGCGGAGGCAGCGAGCGGCGAGCTCGTCGAGAGCTCCCCGCCGGCCTCGCCGAGCAGCAGCCTCGAGCTCCTGGACCAGGAGCTGCAGGTTGGGAGCCTGTCCCTGAGCTTCAACGGGGGGGGGGATGTTTTGTCGATGTTTGATCGGTCACCGTAGATCCCAGTTGATGTGTAGGAATCTCACACAGCGAGGCCGTACGTTGCAGACTTTCCAATGTCGAGAGCTTGTCACTAGCCGACCAGGGTAGCCGTGGAGTTCCCTGGACCAGGAGCTGCAGGTTCGAGCCCATCTCTGAGATTCACAGAGGAATGTTAAGTCGATGTTCAGTTGGTTACCGTATATCTTGATACAGGGAAAAAAAGGTACCATAGATATAACTGCTTAACCCAAGCGATTAATACTTTAACACTGGCATTGCCTTTGGTACTGTTCGTCTTTTGGCAATATCTGGTCTAACCGGTGAGACAAGGCCATACAGAAGGCTGTCTGGTGTAGGCCAAATCAGTTTCAAAGACAGTGCATATATTATCAGAGCATGTTTTTGCTGCAAGTGTTTGTGGTTAACGCAGACTTGATGCCTTGCACTAGGTATTTATTTGGTGTTCTAACATTTTAACACATATTCTTAGGTTTTTTCGGTAAAGTCACGTAGGTAAAAAATTTAAATTTTTTACCTACGTGACTTTACCGAAAAAACCTAAGAATATGAATCCTTGCAGTCACGAAAGCTTCAAATCTAGAATTTTAACACCTCCTGTTTTATTTCCAGAAAGGGTAAAGCAAAGACTTATGTTTCATCATACTTATATCCCAGTTGAGCAATAGGAATCGTACACAGCGAGGCCGCATGTACCAGACTTCCCAATAAGCAGTGATATAGCAACATTGAGAAACGAAATGTTGCTATGTGACATTTCCGTCAAATAAAGGACACTTTTCCACAAGAGATGATGGCCAGTGGTTGAGATCACTGGTGGGGAGGCAGCCATGAGAAGGAAGAAACATCGTAGCGTTTGTTCACCATGGAGATGGAGCGATGCAGTCGGCTCATGCGAAGGTGGTAGATGAACTGTCAGTACCATGAGAGCTGACAACGGCTTGGGGGAGGGCTTCATCTGGCAGCAGATTGATCATGGCCGATGACGACGACAATGGCAGCTTTAAATTTCGATTTAAAGCTTTCGTGACTGCAGGGATTCATCTTCTTGGTTCTTTCGGTAAAGTCACGTAGAAGGGAAATAATAAAATAATAAAAATGAAACATAATAAAATAATTCTCACGACGTTTCGGCCACAACGCAAGCAGCCGTCCTCAGGTTGTTCTTCACCTGAGGACGGCTGCTTGCGTTGTGGCCGAAACGTCGTGAGAATTATTTTATTATGTTTTATTTTTATTATTTCCCTTCGACGTGACTTTACCGAAAGAACCAAGAAAATGCAAGCTTTGTGTACGTGTGCATACGCGCGCAGGGCAAAAAGAGTCGCGGTACGAATGCGAGACCTCTCCTTCGCAGAAGCATCAGCGGGAGCTGCGGCAGGCGGACGAGCTCTCGAGCCTCGTGTGGGTGTGCACGAGCACGTCCAACACGAGCCACGTGCTCGTCCGCGACGCCAACCAGCCCGACCGCATCCTCGAGCAGTTCGCCGTGTGCAGCTCGCACGTCCTGTGCATCGCCAGCGTGCCCGGTACGCGCGGCCAACCGACGACGCTGGTCGCTTCCATCCTTTTATGTCTTTTATGCCCCCCGCCACTTGCACATGCGAGTCGCAGCACAGGTCGGGAAGCACGGGTGGGGTTGCTTTTCCACTGCACGAGCCGTGCCATGTTGCACGCAATGCGCGATCTAAGCACGCGTGCAGGTGATGCCGCGCCGCCGCTGTGTTAAGAGGCTTCCCGCACCTCCGATTAGCAAGGTTGGCTACGTCAGTACGTATGTATACGTACAAGTAGTTATGTATACACACGTACTTATACGTATACATACATACATACTTACTGAACAACATCGGGCGCATTGCACGCTGTCATCAGCCTCGTCCCGAACGCGGCTATGCCCTGAGCCAGATTACGATGTCTTGTGAGGCCAGTGAAGCATGGCTAGGTTCCGTGCTCGACGCGATAAAATATCAGTGGAAAAACAACCCTTGTGCCCTGCTGGCCCCAGTCCTGGCACGGCTCGGATGTGCAAGTGTCTCAGCTGTGCCGTGGTTCTTGTTACTGTCACGCTGCCCGCCGTGTCTCGCTCATCACCGCACTGCGCTTTGCCATCTCCGCCTTGCGCCCAGTACTTATCACCACCGCCTTGCGCTGTGTGTCATCACTTGGGGCACCGCAGCATACACTGGGTTTCATCTCTGGGAGCGGATATAATTAGGTTGAAACTTCGAATGCAAGCATTTAACAAAAGTACATTTACAAAAAATTGGAAGCTAATTGGCGCATTTGATTGTATTTATGGATTTCGGTGTTAAGAAATTCGAGCAATTATTAGGGACAACCATAACTAAAAACAGCATCACGTCTCAGGCCACTTGAGCTTACTGTATTTCACCAACTCAAATACCGGGGAGACGAGGAAACATCGGGCATACGCATGGATCATGTTACGCTTTCCTCCATGCGTTTGCCGTCAGAAGTATTTAATTTGTCATCGATGCCGCCGTCCACTGATGGATATTCATAACTCGTAGCCATTTCGGTCGCGCAGAACAAGAGCTCCGACGCGGGACGCTGCGTGCCTGCTCATGCCCATCTCACTTCTCCTAGCCTACCACCCATGGGGGCAGTCATCAGGTCTTTTCGTTCCGAATTATGTTTCCACGTTTTGAGCACCCCTCTTGGTTGATGCGGCAGTTATAGTCGCGTAACTCCCTAATAGCAACGCAGCTTCATGCTCTAGCGTCATTCAAATTGGATCACCTTAACGAGAATTATCAAGCCCCCCCCCCCCCCATTACAGACGGACGGACAGCCAGGGGACAGAGCAAATGCGTAAATGTTTTCACCCGACCCGCTTCAACTCTGCGAGACTTCGCCTAAAGACAATCTGCGTTTTCAAAACCAACTCGCAGGCGCCCGAGAGACAGACTACCCCGCTGGGGAAGAGATCCAGGTGGACGCGAGCCTGAGCCCGCGGGCTCCCTGCGGCGGCGCCACCGCTATCCCTAGCGCCACCGCCGGCGACGTCGCGGACGGGCCGGCGGCGCTGGGGGGCCTCGTGCTCGTCGACTGCACCACGACCTGCGCCGGCGGCGAACCGTCCGGCCGCCTCTCGTCAGGCGCCAGTAGTCCCACCCCGCAGCTCAGGCCAGGTTTGTGCGTGTGGTCGTTTTTCTTTTTGGGTAGGCGCTTCGTCGTCGTCGTCGTAGGTTGAGAGATTCGCCAACCGTGGGGTAGCGGTTGGCGCCTGCTGGGGATCCAGGAGGTCGGCTCCCCGTCTCCTGGTGCGGCATTTGGAACGACGGGTTGAAAGTTCCTTCAATCCCTCCCCGCTCCCCCGCGCCGCCTCTGTCCCACCCGGCTGTGTGGTAGCCTGCGTGTGGTGGGGTAAGCGGTGGGTGGTCTCACTCTTCCGGCCAGCGTGGAAGAGTCGGCCAATGTGTGCCCTCTAGAACCCCCTCCGGTGAAGAGGGCCCTTACATGACAGTCGGTGCATCGGATACCAAATCATCGAGAATGCGTCCAATCTCATCAGGCCAGATTGCGCGGTGATGCGTTGGCGCCTTTGGCCACGTACGGTGCGAAAGAAGTTGAACGTACAAACATACATTTGTGTTTATTCCACGTGCATGATTTTCGTGTTAGATGTACATTCCCGCGATCTCGGCCTCTCCCATTCCAGTGCTCAGCCACAGCTGCCATCCCTCCCCCCTTCCCCCATTATCGTATCTGTCGCCCCCGTCGCCGCTCTCGCGAGCATCCGCCACTGCGTACGATGCGAGAGAGCGTCTCGTTTTTTAGCGGGAGGAAGCCACCCCCTTCTGGGGGAGAACGAGCAGGAGGAGGAGGAGGAACCCTCGACGGAGGAGGCCACGGAGGCCCTCGAGAGCCCTGGAGAGGGAGGCCCGGAGGGAGGGGGCCGTGCGTCGAACGGGAAGCACTCCGCCGCTCCGGCCGCCTTCACCGAGCACGTCTTCACCGACCCCCTGCATGAGAAGCCTCAGCTCGAGCCCAGGTGACGCGTGTGGGTTCCGGGGCCCTTGCGTAGGGAAGGTTTGATTAAACTTTTGTAGCGCGTTGAACATTAAAGGCCAGATTCACATCTTAACCAGGCGGTGGTGGCTATGAGCACGTGGCCTGTAATCGAGCGCTGTGGAGGCAGCAGCGAGGGTTCGTGGATCACCGCACAGATGTTGTGAAACTCCCTTTCCATGGGTGTCGAGGAGGGTCCACACCCTGACTCGCCGGGAGAAGGCAGAACAGCGAGTGCAGGGGGGATAGAGTGTTGCCCCCTCGCACACGCGGGCTTTCTCTTGGTGCTCCGCTTTTATCCCAAATGTATAATTAACAGAACTCCTCATTCATTGTATGAAAACATCTTGTGGTGCCCACTCCCACCCCGCCAAACAGGCCGCTCCCCCGCTGCTTTCGGAGCCCACGATGTTATCATTATTATCAACTGCGTCTGTGAATCTGGCATCTTCATGCTTTTGCTTTGATGCAGGGCAGCAGGGTTTATTGTCAGCCTCCGTTCTATGAACCTGTTCTCACGCGCAGATGTTAGTGTGTCGATGGTTTGTCGTCGTGACAGCATAGCGCACGCGTGTCCGTGAAGCGGTTGGCATCCCGGCGGTGTCACGGCGGTTCGCGCGTTATAGCAGTCGGGCGTTCATGAACATCGTGTCGCGCTCGTGGTCGTTGCGTCCCCAGGGACCCGGACGTGGTGCGGGACGGCGTGTCCATGCGGGCCGTCGACATGGACCTCATGCACGAGGAGGCGGGCAAGATGAGCAGCATCCTTCCCACCATGTGGCTGGGCGCGCAGAATGGATTGTGCGTGTGCCACGTCACGCACGCACGCGTACACGCACTCGCGGGGTCGCGTGGGGTCGTGTGTGTGTGTGTGCGGTTCCTTCGTGTAGTACAATAAAAGCGGACCGCGATGGAATCACCGATCTTGCTGATAGCTAATCAACTGAAGGGGGCGTGTCACACGACTACGCGATCCAAGTATCGCTTGGCAATGGAATAGATTGCCAATGAATCGACATTTTCAAGGTGGCTGCTGGATCAACTGTGAGCGACTGCTTGCTGGATCGACTGAGCGGAATCAATACAATTAACCTCGATTCACCATCCACAGTAGCCATATTTGGGCAAAGACACGCCCCTTCCGGTAACACCATGCCTACTTCCCTCCATATATGGGCAAATCTCTGATCGGTGATTTCGTGGTGTGTCCGATTTTATCGTATTACAGCGCAGCAGTTCAAGTCCTTCCTCATTGCCCGTGACGATGTCCTGCCGCCAACGTACGCACTCGCCTTATGTCGGTTAACTGGAAGATGAAACAAGACGTGGACCGATTTGACCGTTCGAGAGATTCGATGAATTGTCAGGATTTTCGGGGGAGGGGGGTCACGATATACGGGACAGGGTTTGCGTCAAAGTAAAACACGCTTTTAAGAGATGAACGGTAGTTGTGATATTAAATAACTCTGCTTCCATTCTATTACCTCCACGTAAACAAATATATTGAGTCAATCGACCTTCTGTCTTTCCGGATCAGATTTCCACAGCCGAAGGTGATTGACTTGTTCCCAGGAATGCTGGCAAAGTCGGGGCTCACTCAGATGCCGTGCAATGGTTTTGCCGGACAGAAATTTGCGCGGAATGGGAAATTTGGAGAGAGTTGTGCACCCGGCTCTTTGCCGTTGTGACGTTCCGCGCGCACCTCCGAAGCGACTCTCCCCTTTGTGTTGCAGCCTGTACGTGCACTCCTCCGTGGCTCAGTGGAGGAAGTGTCTGCACTCCATCAAGCTGAAAGACTCCGTGCTGTGCATCGTGTAAGAATGCTTGCTATCGGTCCTCATGTCTCCCTTTTAATAAAAATAATGATGACATTTATAACTCGCCAAATTTTGCGTACAAGTCAACAACTCGGAGGCGCGGAGCCAAGCTCGAGGCTGCTGGAAAGGCTGACCACACAGATAGTATTTTTTATGTTTCTTGAAAGTCAGAGTGCATTTGACGTTGCAGATGTGCAAAGGCATTAGAGCGTTCCACACCGAGGGGATGACAGCAGAGAGCCGACTTGAGGCTGTGACAGTTCGAGACCTTTTGTGTTACAAGGTCGTGTTGCTTTCAGACAGTGGCTTTTCCAATGTCAATATCTATGGGGCTGCTGGGAGGCATGTAAAGGATGGTTGTGAACGACTGCTGCTGGAGTCCTGCATCCGGTCGAGTAATTAAGTACATGTGACCCACCAAGCGGGTCGGAACCGATGTTGTTTTCATATGCTGGTCAGGCCACGTTCATCGCGTCAACGTCCACGTAACGTCCGCGTCACGGTGGTTAATGTGTCCGACCTGCGCCCGAACGGCAAGCTGTATTAACGACTTGGCTCCGACCAGTTGTGTGCGTGACCCGTGGGGACCCGACGCGATGCTGGCCTCGAGCTGGAACCACAGACTCTTCCGTGGCACTTGAACGAAACTATTTTTCTTGAAACAATTGAGTGTATGAAAGGTTACCCACATTTTACATGAAGAATTCTGTGTTTAGTTTATTGTTGGTTTACACTGCTCGGTCAATGCCGTATTTGTAATATAAATATACATTTTTGAGAGCTTAAAAGCCTCGAGCACTAAATGTGAATTCACAACAACGCCAAAAATACATTAAAGCAACTGAGTTGTTGTTGAGGTGGCTGCTACTATTTCAGGCCAGGGTGTCAATAAAAAAAAAGTACAATTTGCGGCATGGAAAACACTTTTCGCTTCTAGAAGCCTACGGCTTGCTCCCATGAGTCCAAATCCCTTGACGGTGTTTCCGCATTGTTTTCCAGGCACATCAAAGGCAGGGTCCTGGTCGCCCTGGCGGATGGGACGATGGCTATTTTCCACCGAGCAGAAGGTGCCTCCTTCCTACACAGTTCCTCGTTCTCGTTCTCTTCATTCGTAGAGGGAAACCTCACAGAGACACCGCAGTTCTGCTTTTTGTGCCCGTCTCTCCCAGTGCGGTCGATGAATCCCTTGAGTTATTTTGTACGTGTGGGGGGGGGGGCGGGGACTGAAGAACCTGAATACAAGTTTAGTTTTCAAGGGGTAAACTGAAACTTTAGATCGGTGTTCTTCACTAATTTTCAGAGGAGGGCCACTTTGGCCGATAAGACATCATCAGTGTGAGGGCCGCCACACGTTTTAAAATCATTGGGGTCTGACAGCACGATGGGGTGTTTTCACATTTGTGTATTATGGGGGGCCGCACTTCAGGGGCCGCCAGTGGCCTGTGGGCCTTGCAGTGAAGAACACTTAAATTGATCGTCATCCTCATCACAATCAGCCATGATAAATCATGGTCTTGTGACTCAACAATCCATTTAGCTCCTGCACACAAGCTGAATTTCATCGCTCCCATCTCTGCACTCAACATCCTCCCGGGCGCGTTCCCTCCATTTGGCTGCCGCTCCACCGTTAAACTCGACCAGTGGCTGTCTTTCTCTCGAGTGACGTGTCCTACCCCAGCCCCCACTTGCTTTTCAGAACTGTGTCAAGGTGACGTCTCTCACCTGCACGTGTTCTCCTATCCCTGTGTTTCCCTTCCTGCCTTGCAATATTTTTTCCAAGCATGCACCTCTTCACGCTACTTTATGCGCTGTTCAACTTTGGTTTAATTTTCTTTGTCACTGTCCATGATCTTTAAGTTGTGGCTGATATAAAAACTTTTTTGTTCAGCACATTGGCACGTTGTCGCAGACAGGAGCAGAAGTGTAATGGCTAGCGCTGTGAGCTACGAACCCGGTGATCCGGGTTTGATTCTCACTGCCAACACATGTGACGATTATCTAATTATCTGAACTGATCCTGGCCTCCCCTAGTAAACGTCGCCACTGGGGAGACAGGCGGTTGGGCGTGGTGCCGTTCCGGCCTTCATAGGTGCTGCTCGCAAACAGCACTTGCCCCCAACAGTCTGTTAAGGTGGCATGGGGGGGGGGTCTTTGTCTCTTTTTCACCAGACGGCCAGTGGGACCTGAGCAACTACCACCTGCTGGACCTGGGGCGGCCCCACTTGTCTATCCGCTGCATGGCGGTGGTGCACGACACTGTGTGGTGCGGATACCGCAACAAGATCCACATAATCCAGCCCAAGACGCTGCGCATCGAGGTTAGAGCGCGGTCCTCTCGGGGTGGCGGGGGGGGTGATATTCTTAGTCGGCGCGCAACTCTGTAGTAGTTCGATCGCATTCTCTCGTTTCTCTCGTGAGGGTTGTTTGCTCTGACGGACATGATCGTAGCTTCTGATTCTACAGCGTGTGAAGTACAATCTCTGTCTGACCGTACAGAAGTGCCTACACGGTATGGCACCCCCGCCAAATGTCGGAGCTATGCGTGCCTGTCTCCAATGATTGGAAACGACGACACCTCAGGTTTGCTGCTCGTGGTGATGTCGTCGTTGTTACACGAACCCCGCCTAGAGACGCCTGGTGACCGCGCTTTTGAGAATGTGGGAATATCGCTACCCGAATTTTCCATCCGGCCAACTCAAGCACTTCAAGAGAGACTGCAATGCGCATTCGAGATGCTATTTGTTTGATTTAGCGTTTCCTAAATGACTATTTACGTTACATTACATTACTGCGTTCTTCCTGGACACTGTGTTTGGTCTGCAATCGCTTCTTTACTCGGTGATTAAACTCGAACGCACCTTTGCTGTGGCACTTTGAGATGTGCCACGTGAGAATTGCGGTTTAAAGAATGCAAGACCACAACAACAATGATGATGACGACGCATCGATTCTCGCGATCCGTGCGTCGTATTTTGGGTTGGACAAATCGGTTATTTTTTCCTCGTGTGTGTCGCACGTTATTGGGGCACGTCACACGTGCGGCCACGAGAGACGTGCTTCGGTCATCGGAGTTGTAAAATATATTTGTGTATATTCCAGAATAGAATTGTGTCACCGATACCATCACTTTGGGTACATCGGGTTTGCGTTGGTATTTAAGTAAATTAGTACCGACTTGTTTATTGAGGGTGCCGCAGTGGCGATGTTGATTGCCTCGCCTGGTATACAGGAGGTCGTGGGATTGATCCCGAACCTGATGCCTGTATATTTGGAGTTTGCATTACTCTCTCCCCATCGTTGCGTGGATTTTTCTCCCGGGTCCTCCGGTTTTTTCCTCCACATTTAGAATGAACATGCATTTTGAGTATGTGGCTCCTATACATTTCCACGTGATAAGCCACTTCGTTGAGGTGTCATTTGTTGCCAGGTCGCTTCTTAAAATAGCTCAGTGAGTCTTACTTGGTAAAATAAAAAAATTGCTTAAATAGTATTGCTTGCATCCTGATGCAAAGCAGATCAGCAATCATGAACAGTTGTTTCTGGTTTGTCGTTAAAGCATTGTTCGAAGATCCTCAGAGTGGCTTTGATTCCTGGTCACATTCAATATTTTGGACCTCCCCCAGGTCAATTCAGCTTAAAATTTCACCACCACAACTGATGAGACGAAGACATCCCAAGGATGCCCGCCGGTCTCCGCCACCTTTCCATGTTCCGTACTGGTCTGGCGTTACATCGCAAGATGGATTTATCGAGATTGTACACAACTGCAATCTCAAGGCATTCTACAGAACAGTGGGACATGTTCATCATGTGCAGTGGTCAGCAAAACCAAAATAACAAGCAGAGACATTTTTGTTCGAATTCGGTAAAAAGCAAAATATTTCAAGAGCCGCAGTGCGCTGTGGCGAATACGAGATGGCGGTACTTAGTAAATATTGTCACAAAGCGGTCCTTAATGAGCCATGCAGAGCCGCAAATTGCCGACCCCCGATCATGCGGAACAAGGGAGGATATCCGTTTATGCTGTATAATAATATTTGTTTGAATGGGCAAGACAAGGCAGAGAGGCGTAGAGAAGACAGAGGTAGACGGGAAGAGGACCGGCTCGCTGACAACACCGGGTCTCACGGTGGTGTTCGGGGCTCAACGGCGATGTTTGTTTCCCCCCTCCCCCCCACGTGCGTTGCCCATTTGTTTGCAGAAATCGTTTGACGCCCACCCGCGCAAGGAGAGCCAGGTGCGACAGCTGGCGTGGGTGGGCGACGGCGTGTGGGTGTCCATCCGCCTGGACTCCACGCTGCGGCTCTACCACGCGCACACGCACCAGCACCTGCAAGACATTGACATCGAGCCGTACGTCAGCAAGATGTTGGGTACGTTGCACATTCACGGCGCGCGGTGCGGCATCTCCGTTACGGGCTGTTGCGTGCGCGTCGCCCAGCTCCTGACGCACGCACCGCGTCTGCCCTGCCAGCAAGAATCTCTCAGAATCAGAATTCTACGCGTGCAGCTGCGTTTACAGTTGTGTGAGAGCTCGTGGGAGTGCCCGTACCCGTTGGAGTGCCTGTGTCCATGCGAGTGCTCTTGAGAGTGTTCGTGTGAGTGCCCATGTGCGCGCGCGTGCTCGTGTGTGCGTGCTCCAGGCACCGGATCACTGGGCTTCTCCTTCATCCGCATCACGTCGCTGCTCATTTCCTGCACCCGGCTGTGGGTGGGCACGGGCAACGGCGTCATCATCTCCATCCCGCTCTCCGAGTGTGAGCAGCGCACACCCCCTTCCTCTTTGCCACATCGGTGGCCGCCGTCGTCCGTTGTAGAGCACAAACGGTGGCACGCGATGATTGTCAGGGATCGTGCCATTGAGTCCCAGTCTCACTACACCGAGTTGTAAATCTCAGCTCCTTTTTCAATTTTACTTTCGATTCCGTTCCGACGACATGCGTGTACGTATGTTTACGTCATCGGACTGGAACCGGAAGCATAAGGCCATGCGGTCGTGTCGCTACAGTTCTCTGCGGCGCTACGCCTCTCTCAATAAAATGATCCGCTTTCCCGTTCTGGGATTCGGTGGTGAACAGGACACCCACCCTGCAACTTGCAGACAGGAAAGTGTTAACGTGCCCACAATCAAACCACCCCCTTGTGTGCTCATCGGATCTGCAAAGACGAGCATGACTGAGCCTGGTTAGCACCTGCATGGGTGACCGTGTCCTGAGGCTACCCAGGTGTTGTTGGAGTGGGGCTGTGAGGTGTGGCCAGGGAGTGGTGGCGCCGTGGTGAGCACGCTGCGCTACGAACCCGGCGACCTGAATTAGATTCCCACTCATGGCCGCCAACACTAGTAACAATTATCTGAACTGTTCCTGGGCCTCCCCTAGGTCGATTCGGCCTCAAATGAGTACCTGGTGTGGTGTGTAAACATTGCCACTGGGGAGACGAGAGAAGGCCAGGTGTGGTGCTGGTCACCCACCCCCTCAATGTGCCATGGCGGCCTTCATAGGTGCTCGCCAACAGCACCTGTCCCTTTAATACGTCGGCTTTCGCGACCAATATTATCCATTATTCAGATTTTTTGGGTTAGATTGCATAAATATTAACGACACATTTATATTTATGCGATCTAACTCAAAACACACCTCTATTATAGCACTTGTCCCTGCAGTCTGTGAACGCTATACGCGGGATCTGTTTTGTGGCCAGGAGATGACAGTGCTGAGTGTCACCTCTCCGGTGCCTGGTGGGTTTTCTCCAGTTTATTCCCACATTAAGCCAAACTCATTGATGGATTCTAGATTTGAAGCTTTCGTGACTGCAAGGAATCATCTTCTTAGGTTTTTTCGGTAAAAGACTTTACCGAAAAAACCTAAGAAGATCATTGATGGATTTGCCCAAACACCTCCCCGCCCTGAAATAGCCTGAGACGCAATGAGGCTTTCTGGTTAAGAAGCAGCATTATTGTTATTAATTTAGAAAAAGTTCACTTAATATCATTCTCTACAAATTCAAGTACACCCCGTAAAGTGTTCCTTTCGTTTCTCATCTGATTCTATGGCACAGTTAATGTGACTTGCTATATATATTTTTTTTACAGTGACGATTAAAATAACAGATTAAGTAAATTGTCGCAGCATCGGTTGCATGCACTGAGCGGACGGGAAACTTAGCTGGTTACTTGTTCTTGCGTGACTCATGCACTCGTTCAAGTTTTATATACTTGCTGTAAAAATTACGAGTTGGTGTTGAAGTGTATTGCGTGCCATGTTGCTGTGTACTGGGTTGAAGTGTACTGGGTGAGTGTACTGGGTTGAAGTTTTTCACCTGCCACGTGAATGTGTACTGGGTTTAAGTGTACTGGGTTGCAGTGTACTGGGTGATTTACTGGGTTTAAGTGTACTGGGTTGAAGTTTTTCACCTGCCACGTGAATGTGTACTGGGTTTGAGTGTACTGGGTTGCAGTGTACTGGATGAGTGTACTGGGTTGAAGTGCATCACGTGCCATGTGAGCGTGTCCTGGGTTGCATGACGACGGCGGTAGTGGCACCGTTACGATCAGTGCTCCGTGTAATTTCAATCGCCCTCCTTTCTCTCGCCCGCCCCATTTTTGTTGTTTCCTGTCGCTTCCTCGCAAGTCATCCATTTTGCTTAAACGCCGTGTTTTCGTTTTGCGTTTGCGCACCACGGTTTTCTTTTGTTCGTTTTCAATTACCCCGTGGCTGTGCATGATACCCCCCCCCAACGGCTCCTGCAAGATCTGCCCATGCAATCCCCTTCGTTCTAATCCTCGCTTAATTTCTTCTATCAATGTATTTCCTGTATTTCTAATCGTTCTGGTTCCTGTGAACCATCTTCACTTGCTGGAATGACTATTATGCATTTCTCACCTCCCCGCCCCCTCACCTCCACCACCTCCTGCTCCTCCACCTCCTCCTCCTCCTCGCGTCCGCATCTCGTTCCCGTCCCACCCGTTCCCCTCTTGCTCTCTTCCCTTTCCCCACCTTTTGTTTCCTCTTTCTCTGCGTGTGACACCGCAGCGTCTCGGCAGAAGGCATTGGGCCTGGGTGGCCCGGCTTGGTGCGGTAAGTAGCACGGGCCCCCCCTTCCCTACGCTGATTCTCACATCCAGGGCTTCACGTCTTACCCATTATTTTCTCGGTCGGTCGTAGACTGAACTGGATCAGGCGCGTTACTAGTTGTAGAGTAGGCTCAAAGCCAGAGCGAGATGCGTTACTGGATGTGGTGTGCCCGGGTGCCTCGACCCAGGCAGACCTGACTGAAATGAATGCCTGCTGCTATCATCCTCTCCACGAGCCACCTCTTGCCTCTGCAGTCAAGGTTTTGAAGTGACTCGGCAAACGCAAGTTGGGATTTCGTAAAGCGTCGGAATACGACTGCATGTGAATAAGACCCTGGGTGTGACGCATCGGCTTGTGAACACGCATGCATTTTTAGCTCTTAGCTTGTCTTTAGAGCTTACAGCGTATGAATATTGAGCACTCGTAATAACCTAGGTTATGAGAGTTGCACGTTGATAAATGTACTTGCTTACAAACATGGAAAATATGCCCGTCTGCATTAAAAGAGGGAAATTGGGGTGACGTTGTTCAGGCCAGAAGGGGGATTATTGTGGCGTTATGGTCAAAGTGTGTGTGAAGATACTACAGAGACAGAGATGGTGATGGGGAGATGTTAACTACCTCGCCTGGTATGCAGCAGGTCGTCGTGGGTTCGATCCCGACCCTGACGCCTGTATATTTGGAGTTTGCATGTTCTCCCCGTGGTCGCGTGGTTTGTTTTTTTGGGTTCACCGGGTTTTCCCTCCACATTTAGAAACGTGCGTTTAGATTATTTGGCTTCTATAAATGTCCACGTGATAAGCCACTTCGTTGAGCTATCGTTTGTGGCCAGGTCACTTCTGAAAAAGAGCTGTATAGCTCAGTGAGGCCTTATCTGGCAAAAATAAAAAATAGTTCAGTTTAGAAGAGGAAAGTTTTGAACCGACACTTAAACAGAACAAGGATCTCGACAATGCAGTCGACCGCATGGGAGTCCCAGACAATGGGGATAGCAGCAGCAGCAGCAGCAGTGGCATCATTCACATCGATGAACATCGCTGTGTTGTGAAGTTGCACGTCGCCTCTCAAGGGCTGCGATGGTAAATGGCAAGATCGGCGTTTCTCAAAGCACGGGTGTGTTCAGTTTGTTGTCCTTCCCCCGCACCTCTGACTAGCACGGTTGGCTACGTATGGCACGCAAAAAGTTCTATAGACATCTCCGTGGCGTAGATGGCCACAATGCGTGGCCGCGAGGGGAGGTAGTACGGGGCAGGTTATGATTCACCATCGGCGGTGGAGAACAACTGGGTCTTGAGTTTGAACTGGAACGGAGGCGGCGAGGGGTGCCAATGTTCGGGGCGGTGTGCGGCAGTTCCAGAGAGAGGGGGCAGAGAACAGCGGCGTGGCCTCTCGCTCGGCTCCTCTTGGTGCCGTGGTCGGAGGGGGAGGCGGTGGTAGCTGGCGTGTAGAGGGCAGGCACCGGGAAGGGGGTTGGCAGTGAACGCAATGAAGTCCAACCAAGCGCAACCGCGGAGCAAGTTGGCGGAATGAACGTGCGGTGGTGCGTGTGCTGCCCTCCGCTGATCGGCCACGTATCCTATTTGCAGCCAACCGCCTGGGGGGAGGAGGCAGCGGCGGGCCGGGCCTGGCGCGTCCCGGCGGGGTGGTGCGTGTCTACGGGGACGAGACGGGAGACAAGGTGACGCCCGCCACCTTCATCCCCTACTGCTCGATGGCCGACGCGCAGCTCTGCTTCCACGGCCACAGGGACGCCGTCAAGTTCTTCCTCGCCGTGCCAGGTGGGTGGGACCGTGCCCAGTGGGGGGTTTTTTACACGTTCCTTGGGATCCCGTGAGGTTCGGAAAAAGAGGGTTGACAGGGTTGGTGTTCGCCCTCGTGCGCACAGTCACTGGCCACACGCTGATGTTCGAACGGGCGCGGAAGTCGACGCTTCCTCTGTGGCACCTCGTGAGCCAACACATATTTGGAGTTGGCCTATTCTTTCCCCGTTGTCGTATGGATTTTTCTTCGGGTCCTCCGGTTTTCCCATTCACGTTTAGAAATCTGCATTTGGAGTATTTGGCTGCTTTGAATTTTCACGTGATAAGCCACTTCATTGAGCCAGGTCGCTTTTGAAAAGGAGCTCTATATAGCTCAGTGGGCCTTACCTGGTAGTTTTTCGTTTTTTAGTTAATGGTGAAATAACGTGTGAAGTGGAGAACGATGGGACCCTTTGCTGTGTCGAGTCGCGTGGCGGTCCAGTGGTTTGTTCACTGTGCTGTGAACCCAGCGATTTGATTTTGATTCCTAGCTACGGCGCACATCGGCATGCCGAGTGACGTCTGAACCGACCCTTGTGCACCCCCTCGCCCCCCACCTCAACCCGCACTGACCAGCGTGGTGAAGCATGGGCCAATAAAACCTCATGACCATCACGGTGCGGGGAGGCCTTCATCCAGCCATCCAGAAATGTATTGACTTGTCATTTTTGATAGTGCTCCGTTTGCTTGTGTTTATCAGTGTGGCATTGTATCAAGCATGCAGAGAATATACATACTTAAGCCCTAATTGTTTAATCTAGATTTGAAGTTTTCGTGACTGCAGGGATCCATGCTCTTTGGTTCTTTCGGTAAAGTCATGTAGGTATAAAATAAAATTAATTATATCACGACGTTTCGATGGCAACACAAGCAATGATGCAACACAAGCAATCATCATCAGATGACGATTGCTTGTGTTGCAATCGAAACGTCGTGATATAATTTATTTTATTTTATACCTACGTGACTTTACCGAAAGAACCAAAGAGTAAGAATATACATACTTAAGCCATATCTTATCTGTAATTGAAACCATCTTCGGACGGTAAACCCTGAAAAACCTAGTCACCAACTACCCATTCTCACCAACCTCCACGAAGGGCCGTGTATTCTGTGCGTTTGGATTATTTGGAATATTTTTCTGCTTTAAATTTCCACGTGATAAGCCACTTCACTGAGCGAGCATTTGTGGCCAGGTTGCTTCTGAAAAAGAAGCTAATAGCTCAGTTGGCTTTACCTGGTAAAATCAAAATTAGTTCAGTTGTATTTCTATCTTTTAAAAAAGTTATTTGTTTACCTTTCCTATACTTTGCACTGCTATCGTGTTTTTTTGTATTGTTGGTTGTTGCAACGTTCTGACCCGGCCCCTACTGGACATCTGTGTGCAAAAAGAGCTTCACAGCTCGTCGGATTCCTCCGCTTGTTAAAATGAAGATTTCCGTTTCCCGATTCTGCGCGACAGGCTGCAGCGCGGACGCCACTGAGCCGCCAGGCGGCGTGCGGGACAAGCCCAAGTACATGCTGGTCGTGAGCGGCGGCGAGGGCTACATCGACTTCCGCATTGGTACGGGGGGCGGGGAGAGCCTTGTCATTGCCCGCGGCGTGCGGCTCTGCGTTGGCTCACACCCGGCAGGGTGGAAGGGACATCCCCCCCAGGGTCACCTTGCCACCTGCGCTGCGCCGTCCTCGTCAGCAGCAGCCGCCGCCGCCGATTCACAAATATGAAAGAGGCATCATTTCTTTAGCACGGTTGGCTAGGTACGGTGCGAAGTAAGTTCAACGTCCTGGACGTGCATACATCCACGGCGTTATACACTCCGCTGCTTGTGACGCAATCATCTGGCTAATCAACCATCTCCGTTTAGGATTATAAATTAAAACTATAAACTAAACCTTTTTATTTTACCAGGTAAGGCCCACTGAGCTATATAGCTCCATGTCAAAAACGACCAGGCCACAAATGATAGCTCAACGAAAGTGGCTTATAATCTGGACATTTATAACAGGCAAATACTCTCAACGCACGTTGATTCTAAATGTGGGAGGAAAAACCGGAGGACCCGGTGAAAAATCAACACGGCCGCAGGGAGAACATGCAACTCCAAATATACAGGCGTCAGAGTCGGGATCGAACCCACGTCTCCTGTTTACCAGGCGAGGTAGTTAATATCTCAGAATCTGAATCTTTTTTTAGAATGCACTTGCGCTTACACCTGTGCGTCCGTGTTCGAACACACGCATCTGCTGCTTGTGCTGTTAAGTTATAGGTGTGGCGCTGTCCCTCTATAATTCAGAATCGGAATCTTTATTTATCCTAGTGGAATCCGACGAGCAATGAAGCTCTTTTTCACAGATGTTAGGTCGGGGCGGGTCAGCAAATTATAAAAAAAAACGATAGGAGTACAAAAAACAGAAACGGGAAGCAAAGAGGAAGAGCACTGGGCAATTGTAGGCTCATCCATCATCAGCTTTGGTTGTTTGTTTTGCTCATCGCCACCACTAGGTCACGCACCGTCAGTACAGTATAATATTGTATTCATGTAACATCTAAATGCAACCGCATTCCAGCGATGTTGTACAGAGCAGCGGTTGGCATATTTCTAATTCTGTAATGACACACCATCAACAGCCTCATGGCTATGGGTATTTGCAGGTTAGACTGCTGACGTGCTGCTGCGTGATAAGATTACGATTCGCCGTCGCACGGCAGGGCTGCGACGCGCGAGCACGAGGTCGGGGTGACATGTGCCCAGGTCGCCTACGGCTCGCGGTCGGCACGGCAGGGTGGGTGGTGCCAAGAGGCAGCAGGACATATTCCCCGCTCTTCGTGATGATGGCGACGACAGAAGTAATGATGGTGGCAACGATGATGATGCGGAGGATTCGCCCGCCTGACTCCCGCCCCCTAGCCCCGACCCCTTTGTCTTCCCGCCCTCCCCCCCCCCCCAGCTACGACCAGGCCTACCCCAGCCCCTCCTTAGCGCCTGTTTTGCTGGCACTAAAGCTACACCACCACTTGTAATAATAACCCCATTCTTCATCTCAAACCGTTATCGTGGCCTGTACAATTTTTATAACACTGGTCAACACACTTTTTCTGGCATAAGGTATTCCAACGGTTTTAATGTAATTTTGGGGTGCTGATTCCAAATCTGGCATCAGTTTTTTGTTATCACATCAGGTTTTTGAGATATCAAGCATTTTCAATAAAAACTACAGAAGAAAAATATTAAATAAATGTGGATATCTACATAAAATGATATTATAAACACACTATCCTAAAAATACAGCACCATATTTTAACACTAAAGCAGTCTCTTACCCGCAACAACTTGCAATCATAAGTGACAGAGTTAATTTCGGGAAAAATCAATGAAAATGGGGTATGCTGATAGCATAAAAATGAGATGTGATAGAGCAAATCTGAGATCAGATTGGGAATCAGCACTCTGAAATTAGTCTAAAACAGCTGCAAAAGTCCAGGCCAGAAAAATAGTTTTTTTTTGTTGACCAGTGTAATCATTGCCAAAGAGCCGTGGAAAATGCGCTATACGAATCTCGACAAGATAAGGTGATTTTGAACGTACGTTGTGAACGCAGGTGACGGAGAAGACGCGGACGACGTGGCTCCGATCAAGCCGTCGCTGATCAAGGATCTGAGCCACGTGATCATCTGGCAAGTGCGGGACTGCCCGACCTGAGCGACGATCAGCTGGCTCCGGCAGCTGATTTGGTCGCCCGTGGCCAGAGATGCCATCTTAGAGGAGGACGGCTCCACTGGGACTCACGAGGATCGGACAGCTCGCTCTCCCGAGTGGCTGAGGTTCAGCCGGGCCGCAGCAATTTTCATCCTGAGACAATGACATTGATTCGGCTCGAAGGATCCGACTTTGCTCCGTACATGCAAAACAAACAAACAAAAAACTTCGGCGTTTTATATTACCGTTTATTGCTTTGGTGGGTTCAGGAGTATTTTCCTCCCGTTACTTTCCCCGTACCAGCAACGCAGTTGTGCTGCTTGACGAACTGCCTCGCCTTGCTGTTGACGCCACCGTGAATCCCTTCTGCAGCTTTGATGCAGGTAATGTGGTCTGATTTCAGTGCCCTGTTTCTGTTCCGGTAATGTCTGCTCCCGTTCTGCCTTTCTTCGAAGCCGTTTCATCATTATTGTATTCCTGTGATTGAGTACCTTTAAAAAAAAAAAGATATATATTTTTTTCCAGGCCAATTGTTCTTTGTACTCTGTTGCCTTGTGTTTGTCAGAGTGTGGCACTGTTCAAAGCACCGGTCAAAAGGCGCGTGGAACAGGATCCACCTCTTTTGCATCACCACCACACATGCTTTCCACTGACACGCTCTCGCGCATTTTGCGTGCGCTACTAAAGCCGAGAAGAAGGGATCAACGTCGCAATGCCAGCCGGCGCTATCACGATCGCTGTCCGACCATCCCGCTGTCGCGTTTGTTGCAACCGGCTGTTCCGCACCTGAGCGCGCTCATTGAGAAGCCTCGAATTTTCGCCTTTCCCTACGGTGATGCGGCAGGTCACGGTGCGGTGTGGTGAAGTGCAGAGCCCCCACCCCCCGCCCTTTTTACGGCGTACGTCTGGCGTGGAAGGGGGAGGCCAAATCCTTCCTTTGAGTGGAGGTCCTTGCGCCAGCAGTGGCTTGGCCGAGAGAGATTGGAGTGTTGCGCCTTTACCTGTTTTCCTTGCGGTGACGCTCGGCTTTTAGAAATCCCTCGCCTCCTCATTGCTGCTGTTGCGTGATCTGCATTCACGGGTTTGGGTTTTCTCAAAAAAATTTTATCGGATGATTTCCACTTACACGCGCTCGCTTTTCTGCTCTTTCATGTACGAGCTATCGCTTTGTGTCCCGATGCGTCTTTCCTCGGACTTCGCAGGCCGTAATTGTGGATGCAGCTTTTTTTATCTGAATGTTGAATTTCAACGACGCTCATCACGATGGACGATCGTCATAATTTGTTATGCGTAGAGCACTTTAACTTGCAAAGCACTCCGTAATAAAACTGATGTAAATAAAAGACACGGCAGAAAGAAGGCACAGGAGGCTTACCACTCATAGGGACACTTAAGCACCCAGTGGGGAGGAGGATGAGAGGAGAGGCTGGAAACAAACTCTTAAGAGGGGACAGGGGACTTGCTGAGTGGAAGGAGAAGTCTGCAAAATGAGGGTGCGGTGACGAATGTTGAGAGATGGTCTGTGAGAGGGTTCGATTGCTGAGAGAGAGGAGGTGGAGTGGAGGGCAGAACCACGGAGTTCCATTGGCAATTGAGGCGAGCAAGGAGATGGAGGATGTGAAGGGGGGGGGGATGCGAGGCGGAATGGAACTCGGTGGGAGATGGGGCGGAGGCGAGGGTAGGCAGAGAGTCGTGAAGGACCTCGCACGCGTTGCTGTGTGCTCGTTTTAGAAGTGGATGCGGCATCGTATGGGGTGGCCCATAACGAGTAGCGAGGATAGGGAACGGTGTGAGGACAAAGTGGGAAACTTGATGAACAGTCTTGTGCATGTGTGTGGGATTGCTGGATGGATCGAAATGGCGCGAGGTGCGAGCGTGTGGGAGTGCCGACGGGAAGAGAATTGGAACGACTTGATTCTGGTAGAGGAGCAGCTCTCTTACCCCCCCCCCCTCCTCCTCCTCCTTGGCCTTCAGCAAGTGTGGTGGCGGTGCCTCCTGGTTCTCGTTCCTCACTCGGAGTCTCCCTCCTGAGCGGCTGATGAGCAGCGGCGCGGCGCTGTGTCCCGGCCTCGCCAGCGCGCAGCCAGCGACGTGCGCCCCGCTGCGTCGTGTCCAGCGTGTCTTGCGGGAGGGTTTTCCGAGCGTGATCTCTGGATCTTCACATCCGAATCCGGGTTAATTTTTCTGCCGGGCTCTTGGCTCGCTAATCTCTTTGCTCCCTTTGGTGCCTTTCGAAGTGCTTCGGGCGCTCTTCATCAAATTTACCCTCGGCCTGCCCGACTTGCTGCATTGAGACCTCCCCCCCACCACCACCACAGTCGAAATATTCTCGCGGTGGCCGGCTCGTGCGACGCGGCTGCTGCAGCAACCGCCACTCCGGATGTGGAGGCAACTTCTCATGAGCAACAGCTGTGACCGCTGCAACCTACGCGTGGGAGTTGCGTGGAGACGGGCATTGTGGGAGATGCGTGGCCGTCAGAGGAATGGGGAATGCTCTCGTGACCTTCCTAAGATAACGGCATCCTCGTGCACGGGCGACGAGTGGCTTCTTCACCGTGAAATCTGATCAAAGTCACCGGTCACCTGCTGCACCTGTGTATAGGCGTTGCTAGGACTCGCAGAGAATTGTGGGGTGAGGGGAGGTTTGCCATGCTGCGTGCGCTTTAGCCTAAATAACCTTAACCGATTTCCATTTTAGCCGCTTGCGTTTTATTTTTAAGACTCTAAAGAATCCCCCCCCCCCTTTTTACCTGGGCGCGATGTACGTTGGCCCATTGTCGTGATGCGCTCGGAACGTCGTCCTTGTCCATCGCCGGTGTGGCGTTGCGTCTCGTCGTGTTGCATTCGAAAGTAAATCGCTTTCACCTTTCACGCTTTTTTAATATGCACCCAGGTTGCAAAGCGAGTGTTCACACTCTGGGTTGCCATTAATACACCCGGGTTAAGTTGTTTTTTGCAATTGCACAATCGACGTTTTATGGCAATAAGAGTGTGTGTGTGTATGTGTTTGCCTGCAAGTTCACCACCACCCCAAAGAGAGGGGGGGGGGGTTTGGGGGGGTCTGTTTGTCGTGAGCCGGGATTGGCGCTCTGTTTGATGTTGATGGTTTTTTGAGGAAAAGTGTGGCCGAGCAAGCATTGTCGCATCCTCGGAATGAGACGTCCTGCACGCTGCTCCACGCCAAGAACACGCGGGCTCGTTCCACGCTCCCCTGCACCGAGACCTTGAAGCACTCCGTTTAAGAGTTAATACCCACACACGTTTCGCGTCCGTTACTCATTTACGCGCGGTGTGCTCCTACGGTTTTTTGCAAGTGTGCTCTTCGTGCTGCCTCTGCATCCATTCCCGTGAAACCCCCAAGGTAATAGTCCTGCTCGAAGCCTTGTCTTTCCGCGGCCGTGGAGCCCACGCGAGTTTGCAATTTGCTCGCCCCCAAAGTAAGACGGCGCCGAACTCTTTACGTTCCCTGCTCCCCTCTCTTCCCGCGCCCAAGCTGGCAAGAGGTCCCTGGAGGCCTGATGAATATGATGCCCCCCCCCCTTCGCCCCCCGTTATTCATTGGCAACACCACCAGGCCCATTGTGGTTGGCCTGGTTTGTGTGCAAGGCGAGTTGACCCTTTGGCCCCCCGCTCTGGGCGGCCCCCCCAAGTCATCTGGACGGCACGCGCGGCTTGGCGGTGACAATCCGTGCGTGCGTGGCTCTCCGTGGTGCAACCGGGCGCGGAGGAGGCGGCGTGAGTCGATCGTCTCGAGGTGGATGGTGCCGCTCAGCTGCTGCCGTTCGGGAAGGGCGTTCCTTGGTTTGGGGGGGGTGGTGGAAATTTGCCGAACGGCCTCTTTCGCAAAGTGTGGTGGCGCTAATGACGTCCGACTTCTCGCCGCCCGTCGGTTCGCAGCCAAAGAGATTTGCCGCGGAGGCATCCGCCAACGGCACGGCGGTCGAGGTGAACATTTTACAAATAATTGTTTTGTAATAAAGTTGTCTGAATCAAGACGCGTGCGACCCAAGTGTTGCGACATTTGTGCTTTCAATTGAGTTTTTGGCTCGATGACGTTTTCACGTTCACAAGGTTGGTCATTTTATTTTCAAATACATGACGTACTTTCTGTCATGTATCGGCACAGTTGGGTTGTAAGTGAGAAAACCGCATTTTAAACGTGCGCTTTCGCAAACTTAAACCAGTTAACCGCAACTCGAATGTGTATTGTAAGTTGGCTCTGTGTAATTTGTAACTTGGCAGAGTTAGCCATAACCATGCGCCCATTTATACCCTCAATTTTCTAAGTCGCATTCAACAAAGGTCGAATACTTTTACGATGATATATTTTTGTTTTTGCAATGGAGAGAGCTGAATAAATGAGAAAAACGATACGCGTATCGTCAGCACGGCATTTGTGTGTGCGTCATTGTTGTTAGCTGCAGTCGCGTGAGTTGACCTGGGACAGCGCCACTATTTGAGGTCGCGTTATTGGAATGTAACGCGCCACGTTGGGAGAACCGGCCTCACAATGTGTGATTCTGTGCAGTTGCCACGGCTCAATTGGTTGACAAGAGGCCATGTGTATTTGGGTAGTCTTGGTTTTTTCGGTAAAGTCACCTAGAAGGGAAATAATAAAATAAAGATAAAACAATAAAATAACACAAAGCGCTGTCTTTCCGACAGCTCTGTTTCTTCACCTGAGGACGGATGCTTGTGTTGTGGCCGAAACGTCGAGAAAATGTGATTTTATTATGTTTTAGCTTTATTATGTTATTATTTCCCTTCTACGTAACTTTACCGAAAGAACCAAGACGATGAATCCCTGCAGTCACGAAAGCTTTAAATCGATATTTGGGTAGTGGAAAGGACAACGGTAGCACTCCAGCAACACACATTATTGCTCTGTTGCAAAGTATTTCTCGGTTTTAATCGATTAAGCCGAGAGGTTATTATGAATTACTGGCGAAACGTCGTACTCTAATTGCAAATGTTGTGGGTTTTGCTCTCCAACACACCCGAGTGCTGTACTAGTGTAGTGGTGATACGCGCTGGGGTAGCGATCAGGTGCCAGCGCGTCGGGATTGGATGTGTGTGTGGTGACGCGCGCTGACGGTGAGGGATCAGGGGTCAGCGCGGGATCGTGGGTTGTGTGGTGCTGATTGGCTGGGTGCCGGTGACGCGCTGGTGTGGGAGTGATCGGGTGGCAGCGCGGCGTGATTGGGTGATGAGTGGAAACACGCGCTGGGGGAAAGCGGATCGTAGAGATAGCGCGGTGTGATTGGTTCACTAAGGAGCGATGCTCACATCGAGGTCCGCATCCGCTCCGTCTCCCGGGAGGAGGGACTATATAAGGTGATGCGCACAGGCGCACGGGGAGAGTGTAACCAGCGAAGACTGAAGACGGAGAGGAAGAGATAGGGCCCTGCGGTACCCAGTCCCGCTGTCCTGTGGGGACCGGGACTCCGTGTAACCCAGAGGCGGAGTGTAGGGTGAGCATGCAGTGTCAGCATGCGGAGTGTGTAGCCAGAGGCATAGGGTCTACACGAGACGAGTGGAGTGTGTAGCCAGAGGCATAGGGTCTACACGAGACGAGTGATGTGTGTAGCCAGAGGCCTAGAGTCTACACGAGATAAGTGAAGAGTGTAGCCAGAGGCAGAGAGTCTACACGAGTTAAGTGAAGAGTGTAGCCAGAGGCAGAGAGCCTACACGAGTTAAGTAAAGTGTGCCGTCGGAAGAATAGAGACCACACGTTGTATTGTGACAAGTCAAGATTTAATAAAAAGTGTGTTACCCGTCAAGGAGTTTCCTGCCGTCATTTCCAATACTTCACTAGTAACGAATTTGCACGTTTTGTTTACGACACAAACCTTACCAATTGGTTGCGTCGGGTCCGTGCAGGTCTAACTCCACATCTATTTACGCGATCTTTCCCAAAAACCTCGATTATGAATAACTAGCTTTATTACTCCGGCTTCGCCCGGGACTTAATTCACCACGCCCGGCCGTCTTTGTCTCCCCAGTGGCGATCTTCCCACACCAGTTAATTGTTTGAGGCTGAGTGGACCTAGGGGAGGCCCAGGACCGGTTCAAATAATCGTCAGCGGTGGTGGCCGTGAGCGGGAATGGAAATCGGGTCGCCAGGTTCGTAGCGCGGCGCGCTACCCTCTACACTACAATGCGTTACGCTTCCACATGCGCGTGACACGTGACAGATTTGACGTCACAGCTCACTTACTGTGCAAAAAATGAATGCATTATTGAGCTTCCCCCCTCCCCCCCCAAAAAAGTGTATTTTTATAATTTGTGCATGGTGTACTGTCTGAAAAGGACCCACATGGCAAATTTCCAGTTTGTTGCATGTCGGGAAGTACGCTAAACATTTTGAACACACGCATATTCACAATTTTGCCTTTATATATATGGAGATATTGTTCGCGAAAACTTACTACGTGTTAAACTATTATGATAATAATGATTGATGCACATGCCATGATTTATGTATGCACGACTATCGTGAGCAGTGACATTTGCAGCTTGGGGAGGCCTTCATTCAGCAGTGGATTGAACATGGCCGGTGACGGTGACGGTACTATCACTGTGTTTCACAGGTGGAGTGTCCTCGAGTTGGCTACAGGCAGAGATATTCTAGATCCTGGCTTGAGTGATCACTTGGGACCTTGCCATCTAAGGTGTACACGTGATGAGTTAAGCTCTAACCAAGTATTCCTGCAGTTATATCAATGGCATGCTGCAACGAGTATATAAGTAATATTTAAGAAACTTTTTTTAAAACACACTTTAATGAAATGTACCCTACTAGTAATGGAAGAACTCCACGACTCCAGGAAGTGGCCCCGAAGCTTGACATAACGTAAGGGACCATGGTGATTTACAGCCAACGTTAGTTGAGCGTGGACAATTAGACACAAGCCGAATCATAACATATTAAAAAAAAATAATGTTTTTTTTTATGATAGAATATAGTATTGTCATCAGTATGACATAAGTATACCAAGTTTACAGTCGATACCGCACTGGTAAGTGGGTTAAAATTGAGTTACAAGATTTTGAGGATACGACAACAACAGACAGAGTGAGTTAATAGAAAGCGTCTAATAACGATAAAATATACAGCTACTTTGCAGTGCGTTAATCCACAAAGATAATGCCAAGTTCCCATGTTGACTGTTTAATATTGGTTCGTTCTCTTCGCACATCGTGGGAAGATCGACAAGTTGAGGTTCAGATTTCTAAATTGTAATTCGTATCATGCCCCCACATTGTGTCTCGTGCAGTCTCCAACTCTTGGCCCATGTGCTGTAAAGAGGTACCGTTGCCCGAAACGTCTCCTATTATGTAGTGCTTAAGGCATTTTATTGACATTGGCGGGGGGGGGGGGGGTTCTTTGACAAGTTGGAAGAAAGCTTTGGATCACGGCGCGTCGAGAGCGGCCGTCACCGGTTCCCGAAATCCCCGAGCGGTGCGCCGTGGATGCGAAATTGTTTCGCCGGATCGCTGCGGGTAGCGTCCAAAGCTTCATTTGTCGATACCAAAAAAAACAACGAATGACTAGAGATTGCCCTGCCAAGTGTGTTGTGTTTTCTAGCGCCCGTCGATCGTCGGAGTGGAGTGAATCACGTGAGCGGTTTGGCCATTCAAGGCGCTCGGGATCGCGAGAATCGCCCAACTCTTTAGTTGAGTTGCTTTTAAGATGTTGATGACAACAAAAAAGGGGGGGGGGGAGCAGCTTACCCTGTAGTGTGTGTGTGTGTCCACTACGTATCAATACTTTTGTCATCTGTTCATAGAATAATGGTAATTTCGGAGCTGATTTCAGGAGGGTCGTCTGTTGCTGTTCACCACTTGTGTGGAGCGGCACCGCCATGCAGGGCACTTGGCTAGTTGGTGGCAGATATTTCGTGAATGTTTTTCCGCGACGAATTGTAATTCACATTTTCGTCGCAAAACTGAGCGCAAACTCATTTTACTCGCGCTTGTACGGTAGATAATCGAGTACCAGTTTATTTACAGGCGGCAGACAGATGACATTATCTAGAACGTCGTCGATGATTATGATTGGGTGAAATGAGTGCATGTGGTGAGGCAACAGGGACGTGATACTGGTAGGAACCCACTGGTTCCACCAGCCCACAGGGGATTATTGTGTCCGTCCGTCGTGCAGGGAGGAGCTGGGTGGGGAGGGGCTGGGTGGGGGATGGGAGGGGTGTGGCTGGGTGGGGAGGGGCTGGTCACCCCGTGGTGCCCTTATAAAACTCAACGTTTAACCTACTCACGCCGGCTTGTGCCCGCCCTCAGTCGGGCATATTTGCGGAATACACCACGCCGCCGCGGACCCTGACCACGCGAGGTGACACCCCGTGCAGACCGCGCCGCGGGGTGGCGGGACCCTCCTCACACCGGCGGTGACGACGCCGTCTTAGCGGCGAAATTATTCCGCCAGAGCGGAGCAGCTGAGCGGTGGCCGTGTGGGGTGCAGGCGAGTTCACCACCTTGCTGCTGCTGCAGCTGCAGCGGTGTTCATCAGTCGCCTTCGCTCACGAGTTCTTAGCTCCTCACTCAAAACTCACTTATAACATGTTCCCGTGCTCATCCCACGACCACCCCCCCCCCCCTCTTATAAGTTTCACTCTCGCCGAATTCACGCATCGTGGCAGATTCCGCCCCCATTGCTTCCTGTCGCCAATTCACCTCGTCTCCAAGCCGCTTACATTCACACACACAGACGCGTCGTGCCGTTCGTAATTCTCCGTATGTGAGTGACGTTGAGATGAGATCAGAGATTTGTGTCTCCCTGAATCGGAGCCGCTTTTCACACGGGCACCACCCCGATCTGTGTGAGCGGTGTCAGCCCCGGTGAGAACACGCGGCGAGAGGGTGGCACGCGGCGAGAGGGGGGCACGAGGCGAAAGGGGGACACGCGGGAAGAGGGGGCACGGCGAGAGGACAGCAAACTAACGACCTCCTGTATAGCAGGCGAGGTAGTTAACATCTCCCAGCCACCGTGATGATGATGAGAGAGAGAGAGACACGCAAACTCCAAATATACAGCAGGCGTCGGGGTCGGGATCGAACCCACGACCTCCTGTATAGCAGGCGAGGTAGTTAACATCTCCCAGCCACCGTGATGATGATGAGAGAGAGACACGCAAACTCCAAATATACAGGCGTCGGGGTCGGGATCGAACCCACGACCTCCTGTATAGCAGGCGAGGTAGTTAACATCTCCCAGCCACCGTGATGATGATGAGAGACAGAGACACGCAAACTCCAAATATACAGCAGGCGTCGGGGTCGGGATAGAACCCACGACCTCCTGTAAACCAGGCGAGGTAGTTAACATCTCCTAGCCACCGTGATGATGATGAGAGAGAGACACGCAAACTCCAAATATACAGGCGTTGGGGTCAGGATCGAACCCACGACCTCCTGTAGACCAGGCGAGGTAGTTAACATCTCCTAGCCACCGTGATGATGATGAGAGAGAGACACGCAAACTCCAAATATACAGGCGTCGGAGTCGGGATCGAACCCACGACCTCCTGTAAACCAGGCGAGGTAGTTAACATCTCCTAGCCACCGTGATGATGATGAGAGAGAGACACGCAAACTCCAAATATACAGGCGTCGGGGTCGGGATCGAACCCACGACCTCCTGTAAACCAGGCGAGGTAGTTAACATCTCCTAGCCACAGTGATGATGATGATGAGAGAGAGAGACACGCAAACTCCAAATATACAGCAGGCGTCGGGGTCGGGATCGAACCCACGACCTCCTGTATACCAGGCGAGGTAGTTAACATCTCTTAGCCACCGTGATGATGATGAGAGAGAGACACGCAAACTCCAAATATACAGGCGTTGGGGTCGAACCCACGACCTCCTGTATACCAGGCGAGGTAGTTAACGTCTCCTAGCCACCGCGGCGAAGTAGTGTCGCGATACCCCAGGCTCGCCACAAGGAGGCGCTGCGGCTCTACCAGCAGCCAAAGCGTCACGTGAGTTGAACTCTGAAGCTTGGAGAGTTGATTGGAGTTCAAAAGAGCTCAAACACCTCGTGAAAGACCCAACCCCAGAATATTGCCTGGGTTTCACCTTCCACGAAACTCATGGTCCACCCTGAATCGCATCAACACTAACCATGGCAGCAGAGGCGCATACCTGATGCGCAAATGGGAAAATAAAAAAGCTCTCTCCGGTCGTGGTTGCGACTGTGGTCAATCACAACGTTTAACGTCGCAATTCCCAGATCCACAAATACGAAGGTGGTGACATCGCAGTGATTACCACTACTCCCCTGCTCGTGACGCGGTTGTCTGGCTTGACCACCTGGATGTGAAATTTCAGTCGTTGCTCTGCACGGACATCAACAGCCGTACCACGAGAAGAAGAAGAATAAGAAGCAGACGAAGAAGCGGACACAGCGGACACAGCGGACGCAACGGCCGGGCTTGAGGCTCGGAGTGGCGGTCGCACGGAATCATCTCCACGGCCCAATGACCGGAATATTCTTGAGCCACTTCTGCCGAGGTGATATTTTTTGGGGGGGGGGGGGTTCTTCTCAGGGGTTACTCGCGCAGAGCCAGCGCTGCTGCGAGCCACTGCAGTCGTGCTGAAGTGGTCTTCAATCATCAACTATTGTCGGGATCCATAATACAGGTTCATACTCTTAGGTTTTTTCGGTAAAGTCACGTAGGTAAAAATATAATAAAATAATAATAAAAATAGAAATAATAATAGAAATTAAATTATAAATCACGACGTTTCGGAGGCAACACAAGTCTCCGTCATCAGATGGGTCCGTTAACTTGTATTTAAGAACTTGTATCTTGGAATTTTTGCCCCACTTGATACAGTAAATTTAGCTGTGACGGTCCCACCTGATGACGGAGACTTGTGTTGTCTCCGAAATGTCGTGATTTTTAATTTTATTTCTATTATTATTTATTTTATTACTTATTTCATTTTTTATTTTTACCTACGTGATTTTACCGAAAAAACCTAAGAGTATGAATCCTTGCAGTCACGAAAGCTTCAAATCTAGAAATAATACAGGTTGTTGTTGTTGTTTTATTGGGGTTAGATGGCGTAAGTACAAATGTGTCGTTAACCCGCCACCACCCGACACAGCCCATTAGTAAGGTTTGTCACTTCATCATATACGTTTTTGGGTTAGATCGCGTTATTTAAAAATGTGTCGAAACCCTCCACCACCCGACACGGCCAATCAGCAAAAAAGTGTCACGTTGACAAAAGACAAATAGTTCACTAATTTAGCCCACCGGTGTGTTGAAGAGTGAATCAACAACATTTACAATTGCCCGATGGTGCTGTATGTAATTACCAGCGAAACGTCGTACTCAAAAACTGTAAATGTTGTGGATTCACTCTTCAACACACCGGTGGGCTAAAGTAGTGAACTATTTGTCTTTTGTCAACGTGACACTTTTTTGCTGATTGGCCGTGTCGGGTGGTGGAGGGTTACGACACATTTATAAATAACGCGATCTAACCCAAAAACGTTTATGATGAATAATATTGGTCGCGAAAGCCTGCTACGTGTTAAGCTGAAGGGTTGTCACCGTAAACAGAACATGCCAATTCGTTCCTCGTATACAGCACACCGGTGTGTTGGAGAGTAAACCCACAACATGGACAATTCTAGTACGACGTTTCGCTGGTGATTACAACAGCCAGCTTTATCAGGCGATGTGCCACAATTGTGCTATGATATCGGAATGTTGCTCATACAAATTGCCGGCATTAACAAAATTCTACTTGTTAAGTTTCTTTACACGGTTGCGTGCACTTGTGTTTTTTTCTCTTTCATTCTCAGCGTAACAGTTTAAATATATATATAAAAACGCAACAAATGAATAAAAAAATCGTGTCATATTTACCGTGTACAGTATTTAGTTTTACCCGTATTCAGTTTGCATGTTGACCACACATTGATTTGCTGCTGCCGAGTTCCAAAGCACCGCAGACTCGACTTCAATAATCACGCATTGCGCCTGTTTACCCGGGACAGCCTCATCCATCCTCACAAGACTCTTTTGTCCTGCCAGGTTTGTCCAGTAAAGGGGGTGATGTTGCTGTGACGTCTCGAGACATGCCCCCCCCCCCACTTCACGTGCTCTGAAGAAGAGCCATCGCGCGAAACGTCGCCTATGATATTTGTGTCCTTTGTAAGGCCACGGCATTACTTGCGAATGTGAGTTTTTTCTTTAAAATGTCAAATCGTTGTGCGCCGTTGGTCCGCGCCCAGCGCCGTGAACCCGTCGACCCGCGTAGGGTTTCCTGGGCACGACTAACGTCAGTGGCGAGTGGTGTCCGAATCGTCGTCCCTGAGTCCACCAACCCCACCAGCCCAACACCAACCCCCAATGACCAGCGTGGCGCAAATCAACGTCGTGGGATGTCGAGCGCTCGAAGCTGTTGCGTTCAAACGCTCCGATGGTCGTCGGGGGTAATTAATGATCTTTAATTAATTATCTTTAACTAATTATCTGTGCGCCCTCGCATGCGGTGGCGATGGGACGCTGCTGCACAACCAAAATCGTCACTCAGAGCAGGAATAAGACAACACGCAGTGTGCGTCGAGGCAGTAATGTGCGTAATTTCCGAATAATCGGCGAAGATGCAAACACACACGCTCTGATCATTCTACATGCATCGTCGTCTTTTGGCGTGCTCTGGTCTGACACTGGTAGTGACACGAGGCCATCAAGAAGGCAGCAGTCTCTGGTGGAAGCCAATCCGTTTCAAGACGATGCATAGATGAGAGTTGGTTTTCCATGTTCACCACCGGTACTGCGTGTGGCTCATGCAGACTTGATTCCTTGTACAAGGGTTTCTATTTGGTGTTTGAGCATCTTAACACCTCCTGTTTTATTGCCAGCAAGGGGTAAAAACCTCTTCGTATGGTTCACAACTTGTTGTTGTTGTTAAACCATCTTGAAACGTTGCCGTGAATCAATCGCCTTGCTGGAAGGCAGCACGCGTCTCTTCGCCCCCCCCCCACTCCTCTCTCTCGCTTCAGGCACGCGACCGAGGAGCGGTCGCACAGCAGGAGGCTGGGACGGCCGCACTCGGGAGAGGAACAACAGCCGGACTAAACTCGCCGCCGCTTTGCCCGTTCCCCTACGCAAGGCGAACATTCCCCGCCACCTCGTGGGCGCGTCGCGGTCGACTCCGTCAGATTCCGAGGTTCACGGCGGATCGGTGTAAACGGGACATGTTGATGGTACGGCAGAAACGCAACCGGTCCTCGTGAAACAGTCTGAAATCTGCATTTGAATAGGCGAATCTGTTCATCGGTCACTTAATTGGTTGCTAAACAGAGGGGACGATGGGTTCAAAATGTCACGGTTGGCTACGTACGGCGCGAGAGAAATTCAACTTAGCGAAGGCCAAATGCGAGCGGACGTGTTGGCGGTACGGCGTGTACGGCCGTAACGCACCGGTCCTCAAGGGACAGTCTAAGATCTAAACTCGACGCAAGTTTGACGCGATTCGAATGTTTGTTCAGTCTCCTGAGACTTGCTAGAAAAGGTGAGTAGTGAGCGTTGATTTGGGGATCCGTTGAATCGAGGAAGCGTCCGACCGAGTTTAGGGCACGTGGAGTCTCAACTCTTGCCGTTTGGAACACGGAGCCGGTCAATCGTCACCAGGCTGGGTGCTGCTCTACGGCAACAGACTGTGAAGCTGATCGCTTCGACATCACGAGAACTGATTTTCACCCACCAACATCACCACCACCACCGCCACCACTCCGCAAGATTTTCTAACCGGGGTTGCGATTCGTGGGAAAATAAATAAGCATTGCGAATTTTTTTTTTATAATACTCTTTGGTTCTTTCGGTAAAGTCACGTACGTAGAAAAATAACCGATCACGACGTTTCGATCGCAATCGTCATCAGGTGGGACAACCACAGCAAGAAAAAACTACTTCAGCAGTTTTTTTCTTTACCGAAAGAACCAAAGAGCATGGATTCCTGCAGTCACGAAAGCTTCAAATCAAGATGCTTTTTTATACATTTTCTCGAATATTTATTAATTTTGTTCCGCGCACCTCCGCTGTACGCCCGGTGCCCTCGAATGCCGCGTGAAACACGTGGACAACCGAGGGAGCTTTTAAAAAAGCGTTGTTCACCTTCGCACACACCGTCTGTCCGCGAGCCCCTTAAAACATCCACGATCTCTCTCTCGCTCGCTCATTTGTCTGAGTGAAGATGGTGCTGTGAGTAAATGGGGGTAGGGAGAGGCCGCGGGTGGGGGGGGGCTTGGCAGCGAATGAGAGAGTTCAAATGGTTTGGGAGAAGGCCCCCGCAAGGCGCTCGGGTCTCACTTTCTGTGGCTCGGCGTCCCCACGGAGTCGCTTTTTGTACATTCGGTCTGGAACAGCGTTGCCTTTTCAGCGGGGCTTTTGGGTATCGTTTTTTCGTCTTTTTCGTGGGGGGGGGGGGGGGTAGGAAAGAAAAAAAGATCCACGAGACGACAGCGCCGCGTTTATCGGAGTGGAGTGGAGAAGCTCGGCCGTTTCTTTAGTCCATTAGACAATAAAAGGGCATCGGCTGAGATGCTCCATCCGCTCAATCCCTGCAGAGAGACGCACCCCGAGTGCTGCTAAGAGAAGCTCCCGGTTAAAAAAAAAATAACTGACGTCCATACTCTTAGGTTTTTTCGGTAAATTCACGTAGGTAAAAAATAAAATTACTAAAAGTAATAATACAAATAAAATAAAATAATAAATCACGACGTTTCGGAGGCAACACAAGTCTCCGTCATCAGGTGGGACAGTCACAGCTGAAATTACTGCATCAAGTGAGGCAAAATTCCAAGAGACCAGCCCTTAAATACAAGTTAAGGGGGGAGGGGCTTATCTGAATGTGGTAACCAGGGACTGGAACGTGGGGGTGGTGGGCGGGGTTACAAGAAGAATTGGCCAACGTCGTCAATGTGCAAGAGAACAATCGGTGTACCTCGACCTAAACCGGTGTTGGTTGAGAATCCAAATACAAAAAAGCAGTACTGTTAAACGCTGGGGATGTCAACACTCGGTCCCACCTGATGACGGAGACTTGTGTTGCCCCCGAAACGTCGTGATTTATTATTTTATTTTATTTCTATCATTACTTTTAGTAATTTATTTTTTACCTACGTGACTTTACCGAAAAAACCTAAGAGTATGAATCCTTTCAGTCACGAAAGCTTCAAATCTAGAACTTACGTCCACCGCCGTTCGTTCTCCAGGCCGCTTCGGTCAGGTGTAGGGAACGCGAAAACCGCTCTAAACAACAACAACAACAACCAAACAACAACAACAACGACTGTGGACGATAGTTTGGCGTTGGTTTCGCTGCTCGTCTCCCCCGCTATTCCCGTGGCGTCTCTCGCCACTCGCCGTTTTCCACGTTCCTCCAACGCGATTTATGAACTCCGAAACCTATTTTTGTTTTGTTTTCAAGACCCACTGATGCGACAGACGTCTTCATTTTCAGAAGCGGCTTTTCTCCGGGTCCTCCGGTTTTTGTTTTGTTTTCAAACTCCGCATTGAGATTATTTAGATAATTATTTTGCTGCTATGAATGTCAAAATAATGGGACACTTTGCTGGGCTGTGATTTGTGGCCAGGTCGCTTCTGAAACATAAGTGAATACCTCATTGGGCTTCGCCTGGTTTGATGGGAATGGTTTAGTTTGAATTGTATGTGTTTGGGTGATTTCTCTACCTTTTTTTTGTACTTTGTAACTACTATCATCTTTTTGTAATGTTTGTTGTCGTAACGTTCTTACCCGACATCTTTAAAAAGAGCTTTATTCCTCATCGGATTACTCCAGTATAAATGCATATTCTGATTCTGACAAGGCTATCACAAATGATAACTCAACGAAGTTACTTATCACCATGTGGAAATTTATAGCAGCCAAATACTCTGAACGCGTATCGATTCTAAATGTGGAGGAGAAAACCCGGATAAAAAATTCACGCGACCACGGAGAGATAGAGACACGCAAACTCCAAATATACAGCAGCAGGCGTCAGGGTTGGGATCGAACCCACGACCTCCTATATACCAGGCGAGGTAGTTAACATCTCCTAGCCACCGTGATGATGATGAGAGAGAGACATCAACTCCAAATATACAACAGGCGTCAGTGTCGGGATCCAACCCACGACCTCCTGTAGACCAGGCGAGGTAGTTAACATTTCCTAGCCACCGTGATGATGATGAGAAAAAGAGACACAAACTCCAAATATACAACAGGCGTCAGGGTCGGGATCGAACCCGCGACCTCCTGTACACCAGTCGAGGTAGTTAACATCTCCTAGCCACCGTGATGATGATGAGAGAGAGAGACGCAAACTCCAAATATACAGCAGGCGTCAGAGTCGGGATCGACTCCACGACCTCCTGTATACCGGGCGAGGTAGTTAACATCTCCTAGCCACCGTGATGATGATGAGAGAGAGAGAGACGCAAACTCCAAATATACAGCAGGCGTCAGAGTCGGGATCGAACCCACGACCTCCTGTATTCCAGGCGAGGGAGTTAACATCTCCTAGCCACCGTGATGATGATGAGAGAGAGAGAGACGCAAACTCCAAATATACAGCAGGCGTCAGAGTCGGGATCGACTCCACGACCTCCTGTATACCGGGCGAGGTAGTTAACATCTCCTAGCCACCGTGATGATGATGATAGAGAGAGAGACGCAAACTCCAAATAGACAGCAGGCGTCAGAGTCGGGATCGAACCCACGACCTCCTGTATTCCAGGCGAGGGAGTTAACATCTCCTAGCCACCGTGGCGCCCACGGTGCCAGGCGGTGCGGTGAGCGACACTGAGGTGTGAGAAGAGAACGTCAATGGACACGATGATTCACTCAGCAGCCCCTTTCTATGTTTGTGGTTGAGATGTCCAGCCTCCGTAACGGTGATTTGCGTTATTGAATTTGTACAGAAGGACAATGTTAATTGAGTAGATTTCCAGGAATACTTTTCTCCAGCGTGTGATTTTGTTTTGTAGTATAACCCGGTCTGGTGGCTCAGTAGTAGAGCGAGCGGCTCACAGTCGTAAGGTTACACGTTCCAATCCTGGTTGAGGGTTGACCCATCATCCCGCCCTCCGAGGTTGATAAAACGAGTACCACGTTTCGAGGAAGACGACAATGGCCGTCTCGCGGTGGAGATACTCGCCCCCGCCATAGCAACGAGGAATTTCCACGACCGGCTCAGGGCCTGTAGACGATGAGATGAGCACCGATGCCTCGGTGCTCATTTGAGCAAAGAAAATCACTTTGACAGCGACATTTATCTCTTTAACGTCCACGTCACGCCCAGGGTGCAGAGTGGGTGGCATCGGCAGGGTGCCGTGCTGCCGCGGGGCGACCCGCTGCTATTCGCTATTCCCGCCGAGTTCGATCCCAGCCAGCCGCAGCTCGGCGATTCGTCCCTCTGGGGCGGGGGGGGGGGGTCAATACATTGAGTGCCGATCTGTTGTGGGGAAGTCAGCGATGGTTGTGATGTGGATGGACTTTGACCCTCCCCCCACCCCCTTCTGCAGAATGAAGAATTTCCAACTCTGGCCCGTTGATGTGAACGGGAAGCCACTCATAATGTGTGTGGTGGTTTTTTACAATTAGATTTATTCATAGCGGTGGAGATGTCTCAAAACGGTTATGCTCTGATCCTTCATCCACGTGCCATGTCTTCTTCGAGTTACGAAAGCAGCGATCAATGCAAAGTTGATGCCATATTGTTGTACGTCACTTTAATACCTTTCAAACATGTTGTTATTATTAACTTTGTTTGTGATGCTATTGGATTTTTTTGCGTACCTCTGCTACTTAGATTGTCGCCCATGAAGTCAAAAATAATTTTTATTCACGAGATGTTAGGGACTTATTCGGGTGTTTGTATGTAATGTTGAACTTCTTACGCACTGCACGTAGCCAACCGTGCTAATCGGAGGTGCGGGAGGGCGGTGGCACAGTGGTCGCCATCGCAATTCGCAACAAGGTCATGGGTTCTATTCCTAATTTGTCATCTCAAAATTAAACGATTGAAGTGTTGCCTACAGTTAGAGGGGGCAACACGGTGTCGAGATGTCAACTCCCTCGCCTGGTGTGCAGGAGCTCGTGGGTTCGAACCCGACCCTGACGCCTGCTGTATATTTGGAGTCTGATGTGTGTGTCTCTCTCTCCGGTTTTCCCCTCCACATTTAGAATCGACATCACGCGTTTAGAGTATTTGGTTGCTATAAATGTCCACGTGATAAGCCACTTTGATGAGCTACCCTTTGTGGCCAGGTCGCTTCTGGAAAAGAGCTACAGTGGGCCTTACCTGGTAAATTAAAAACGAGTTTATAGTTGAGGTGGTCAGGGGACTTAGAGGTCAGTGCGCTGAGGCGGCAACGCTGAGAGCTTGAGTCTGAATCCAGACTAAACTAGATTCTCAAGCACACGGAGTTTACAGTCTCAGCCGGGTCACCAATGCCTACACAACAACAACAGCAAACATTAAATCACGTACAATTTCAATTTGCACTTACTTTTGGCTGTATTTTACACCTGAGAATTAAGGAAATTGACTGCCCCAAGATGAACATTAAACCTTATTCTGCGACAGGGTGGGTGGGGAAGGTGTATAGATAATGGGTAGTTCTGTGATATCCCCTTCCGCGGGCCGTTCTTTAACATTGAGAGGTCGCCCCTCCCTCTTCATAGCACGATCCGGACAAAACTGGGGCAAAAGACATGGAGCAGTCAAAGGACGTCAGTTTGTCTGCGTAATTATTACGCCGTGGGTATGCGTGCGCGCGCGTGTGTGTGTGTGTATTTATTAAAATACTCTACCTGACATCACAGTTTGGTAAATGCGTTGATGTCTATTAATGAGTTGCACTTTAGGGGAGGGGGGGTGGGAGACGGGGAAGAGTTTGACAAATGGACAGCGCCAACCCCAGACAAGTGCCACGCCGGTGCCGGTAGAGAGCGAGCGAGCGGGTAAATAAATGATACCGGGGTGTCGCGATGAAATCGTGTTGAGTTGTGTATGTGGCGTGGGGGCCGCCTCTTGAGTGATAAACTATTTAATGCGATGATTTTTTCACGAGGAGGAAAAATCGCTCTCTTTGTGTATCTCTGTCTGTGTCTCACTGTTTGCGGCGAGGAGGAACGCCGCCGCTGCTGCTGCTGCGAGCGCGTGGAACGCGACGCGTCGCGGAGAGGAGCGGGAGACGCCGCTTGTAGAGAGAAAGTTAACGCGTTAAGTCGAAGAAGAAAACCTGGCACCGGGGAGAGCGTACACGCGCGTACACACGTATACACCTACACACACGTGCACACACGTACACACGTAAATACACACACTTACACACGTACACACGCACACAGACGTACACACACACACGTGCACGCACACACCTACACACACACGCGCACACACACGCGCACACACGTGCACACACACGTACACACGTAAACAAACACACTTACACACGTACACACGCACACAGACGCACACACACGCACACACGTGCACACACACACCTACACACACACGCGCACACACACGCGCACACACGTGCACACACACGTACACACACACGCACACAGATGCACACACACACCTACACACACGCGCGCGCGCACACACACACACGTGCACACACGTATACGCATGCATAGACGTGCGCACGCACCCAAAAACACGCACACACACCTACAACAACCGCCATTCGCCACTAAGTGGTGGTGACGTCACCACGACGCTTGTGCCAGGCTATGTGCACATTGAGGCCACGTGAAGTGTCGAACGCCCGCTAGCAGGAGGTCACGGGGCAGACCCAGGTTCCACGGGTCGACTGACTGAGATGACCGAGATGACTGGCTGATGCACCACCTGTGCCCCCTACTGTGCCAACGTACTGTGCTTTAGCCACCCGGCGCTCCGCTCGTTGTCGTGAGCGTCGTTCCTCCGCCCTCCGTTGTTGTTGGAGGCGACTGCCTCCAACTGCCCAGTAGCAGAGTCCTTCACGAGCCTCCTCCACACCTACACACACGCGTACACACGCACACACACGTGCACACGCACACACCTACAAAGACACGCACACACCTACAAAGACACCTGCACACGCACACACACGTGCACACGCACACACCTACAAAGACACGCGTACACACGCACACACACGTGCACACGCACACCCCTACAAAAACACGCGTACACACGCACACACACGTGCACACGCACACACCTACAAAGACACGCGTACACACGCGCACACACATGCACACGCACATACCTACAAAGACACGCGTACACACGCACACACACATGCACACGCACATACCTACAAAGACACGCACACACCTACAAAGACACGCGTACACACGCACACACACGTGCACACGCACACACCTACAAAGACACGCACACACAAGCACACACACGTGCACACGTACACACCTACAAACACACGTGTACACACGCACACACACGTACACACCTACAAACACACGCGTACACACGCACACACCTACAAAGACACGTGTGTGTACGCGCGTGTGTCTGCGTCTTTGGATAACGCTGCTCAGCTGCGCGTGTCAAATTGTGGAGCTGCATGCAAGGAGAAATGAGTGCACGCAGTCGACCAAAATCCCTGCACTTGTAGTAATGCACTTTCTGTGCAAGTTCGCTTGTCTTGTTCCGTTTAAGGATGATTTAAAACCAAAATTCCCCCCCCCCCCCATTTCCCAGGGTGGTGTCCATCCTCGCTTTTGCCTTCAGAGCCCCCCCGGAGTGAAGCAAGCAAGCAAGGGGAGAGGGGGTGGCTGGGCTGGGCTGGGCAAGGTGTATCGTTGGCGAGCGTCTTGCGAGGGTGGTCAGCACACCCGGCATGCTCCCCTCGCGGCGGGCGGGGGGAGGAGGGGGGGTGTGGAAGAAAAAATATTCGGCGAGAAATGAACGCCGCCTTACGGGCGCCTCGCCTCATCAACGGACCATGTCCCGACGAGGTCGTGGGTGTGCGTCAGTCGGCGGCCTGCAGGCTCGCCGCGTTGCGCACCGCAGACATCGATGGAGCCGTCGGGCAGCGGGGCAGCCGTGCCTCGCTCCCCGCGCGTGCACGCCACGTCCCGTGCAGCACCACGATGTGTGGGAGGGGGGGGGGCTGTGAATCTTCCCTCCTCTTAGCCTCACACCCCCCCCTCCTCCTCGTCCCCCCGCGAGAAGCTAATTGAGCGTTCAATGCGACCATTAGACTCGCCCACTCGGGGAGCGCTCCGCTCGGTCCTCTCTCCCCCGGCTTTCCCACAGCCTCGTCCCGCCGGGGAACGGACGTTCCCTGGACGTTCCCCGGAGACTTTGGCCGTCGTCCCAACCTTGCCCGCGTCTCGTCGGCTCGGAAGGGAGAGAATGCCCCTCGCGAGCTGCCCGCGGCGTTTGCCAGCGCGGAGGGTGGCAGTGCGCCTTGCGTTTGAAAACCAGGAGCGCAAGCGATAACACGTGGCCATCTGTTCTTACGAAGATTTTTTTTTATTAATAATAATTATTTACAGCCCCTGTATCAATCCACTGCTGGATGAAGGCCTCCCTCACGCCGTGTCGATTGTGGGGGGTGGGGGGTTCGACTATACTTCACCACTCTGGTTAGCGCGGGTTAATGAAGGGTAGGGATGGGGGTAGGGGTAGGATGGTGCAGATATCATTTGGCTGTGGTGGTAGCGGTGGCTTGGAATTGAACTCTGGTAGCCGGGTTCACAGTGCAGTGCACTAACGCTGCACAACCACCACTACCACCACCCTGAGTCTGTCTGTGGGTCACGTGTCACAGTCTCCTTGAGAGTTTCGTGGGATCGTGATGGATGGCGGACGGCGTGGAGTGGCCTTCCTCTAGCAGTGGATAGACAATGGCTGATAAGCGATGAATAGGCAACGTGACTGAGACGGTTCCAGTGAGCCGTGGTGGTGGTAGTGTTTAGGTGCCCGTTTGGGTTTCATCCACGAGCGCTGATCACCTCCCACACACACAAATATCACAAATATCTTTATCAAAAGAACCAAACATCACAAAGCAAGACCCCCCCCCCTTCGAAAATAAATCGTGGGACTCAGTAAAAGATTCCAAGGGGAAAAACAATGAAGTGGCTTTGTTTTAGTTCTTGTATTTTTTTATTCGGGGATTTGGGGTGGATTTCGTTTTTTTTGTTTGTTTTTGTAACGCCAAATTCAAAAATCGCGTTCTCACGGCGGCGGCGGCGGCGACCGCGTCGCCTGCTGCTGACTTCTCAGAAACAAAGGGGCAGTGAAGCCACTCGGCCGAGTTGCCGTTGTCACGACGCAGATAAAGAAACTATCTGCGCGTGTCACCGTGGATGGCCACTTTATCTGTTGTCGGTGGATGGCGGTGGGCGGGCAGCGGCCAGGGAATGCGCTCTTTAGGCCGGTGTGCTCTCTCTCTCTCTCGGGGTTGTGTTTATGGCCGATAGCGGGCACAGGGACAGGGCGTGGACCGTGGTGAGGGGGAGTGACCGTGCAGGATTGCGCCTTGACCCCCGGGGCAGGCCCGGACTGGGCCACGAGGGGGTAGCAGTCCGTAAGGGCGAATGGCCGAGGTCGGACCGGTCCATTCCGAGGTGCCGTTGGGGAACTGGTCTGCGTCGGGAAATTGAAAAATGCGATCAGAGTTTCACTACCTCGAATGTGTACGCTTCATTGCTTATTTACGCTCTCAGTTGGCATTGAGTCCCCGTATATTTGGCAGCACCAAAGAATGGGGCCTTACCTGGTGAAATAAATACAAATTTTAGTAGTTTTGTAGAGCTCTCCAAACACTGCTTCCTCTCTTCGCTTGAGTGGCGTTTTGTCTTCATCATTTAAAAAAAGATGTTGTTTAGTGCACGTGTGATGCGGCTTTTCGTGTTCTTCGTGTTTGTCGTGAAGCCAACGTTGCAGCCTTCTTTGTTGAGTTCTCGAATGATTTCCAGAACTTCAAATCCATACGGTAGTTTTAATGGCACCGTTTATTGGCAACATATCTCCATCAGCAAGAACAAAGATCCCCCGTATGGCCTTTAACAGACTCTCTGGGCAAGTGCTGCTAGCGAGCACCTATGAAGGCCGGAGCGGTACACGAGAGGGTGGGTGACCAACACCACGCCTGACCGCCTTTGTCTTCCCAGTGGCGATGTTTACACACCAGACCAGGTACTCAATTGAGGCTGAGTGTACCTAGGGGAGACCCAGAACCAGTTCAAATTATCGTCCCTGGTGTTGGCCGTGAGCGGAAATCGAACTCGGGTCGCCGAATTATAAGATGCAACCTCACAACTTTCATATCGCAGCGCGCTAACCGTTACACTACCCATAATAAAATGTTTTTTTTTGGCTTAGACCGCGTACAAATATATAAATGTGTCGTTAAATCCGCCCTCACCCGACACAGCCAACTAGTAAGGTTTGTCACGTGAGCAATTACTGCTTGAGCACACCGGGGTGTTGGAGAGTAAACCCACAACACTTACAATTCGAGTACCGTGACGTTTCAAACACACACACGCACACAGCTAACAGACCACGTGTAACCATACACACGCGTGCCAGTGTCCTTCAAAGTCCACGGAGAAGATTCTCGCGTCTGTGACTTTCCGTGCATCCCCTCCACGCCTTGCGCAGGTTCCACCGCAGCTTCTATCTCGTGGCCTCACCCCTCCGTCACCGACATGGAAATAAACATTCCTTTATCTTCGGCTGTTCCCGGGGGATGGGGTTGGGTAAGAACGTGCGGCCGCGTGACTTTAAGAGATAATAATAATACAACCCGCGGGACTCCGCAGATAAATGTTGATGCACGTCGACACTTTCTTTCGCACCGTACGTAGCCAAGCCGCGCTGATCGGAGGTGCGGGGAGGGCGGTCGCGCAGTGGCGGCACTCGCGGGCCCTCCAAGCAAGAAGGTCGTGGGTTCCATTCCTCAATTGTCATCTTAGAAGACGACGCTTTAAGTGGTGCCTACAACGAGAGGGGGGGCACCGCGGTGTCGAGATGTCAACTCGCTCGCCTGGTACGCAGGAGGTCGTGGGTTCGATCTCGACCCGCGGCACCGGAGCTGCGTCCGCCTCATTCAGGACTGATTCGTGTCTCCGGACGCTATAGTTGCAAAGTGAAACAAACAAAGACAACCCCTCCTAATTATTTTCTGATGAGCGGTTAACGTCTAAAATCCCAACGACGATTTGTAATGCAGCGTTGCAAGCCATTGCGCGCCTGTGTTGTACTGTTCTTAAGATTGTGATGACAAAACTATGGCTGGCTCGACGTGATTCAGCAAGTGTCGTCGTCATTGCGCCTCTCGAAATATTTTTTATTTTTTTATTTTACCAAATGCGACGGAAATGCCCCTTCTTGTTATTCTTGTTGCCGACCCCCTGCAGAGCGCAAACTCCCAACGCGCCGGTCCTCGATGTATGCGTGTACGTTGAACTTCTTTCGCGTCGTGCCTTAGCCAACACGAGATGGCTGTGGAACGAACGTGGGAGGCAGCGAAAGGTCGTGGGAGGGGCCCCGCATTCACTCGGAGAGAACGATTCCACTTAACGAACGGGTCACTCGTGAGTACGAAGCAATAACAAAAAGATCACCACCGTGAACGCACCAAATCTCGTTATATTGCTTCAGTCAAGCAAGGCTGAGTCTGACGAGATGTTAACTACCTCGCCTGGCGTGCAGGAGGCCGTGGGTTCGATCCACGACCCTGACGCCTGCTGTATATTTGGAGTTTGCGTGTCTCTCCTCGCGATCGCGTGGATTTTTCTCCGGGTCCTCCGGGTTTTCCCTCCACATTTTGAATCAACATCACTCGTTTAGAGTATCTGGCTGCTATACATTTAGACACAATACGCCGCTTCGTTGGGCTATCATTTGCGGCCAGGTCGCTTCTGAAAGAAGATATTATATAGGTCGTTGGGGCCTTACCCGGTAAAATAAAAAGAATAGTTTACACTATGAGATCTCTTTTACCAGTGGCAATAGTTTAGTTTTACTTGCCACGTGCTGTAGGCGTGTGGACTGCGAGGCGACCAGGAGATGTCTCCTTTCCGAGGTGGGCATTCTCCGGGTTCTCCGCTTTCATATCGCATGCCACGTGAACGGCGGGGGCCAAGCATTTCAATGTGGCCACCCCCTTGAAAAACGGGACTAGAGACACTGCGAGGGGTTTCCCCTGGACCCAGAACCAGTTTTCATGAATCCCTGGCCACAGATGCGGGTAGCCTTGGTCGGGAAGATTAAGAACCGCGGTCGGCTGGATTGACATCGCGCTGGGCGCCAATGCTTCGCCCATATTTTGTGGGTTATTTCGAGTGAACTGAACAACACGCGTGAGTAGGCGAAACAATGTGTTGCGCTCATCACGAGGCCTGGGAATCAGTAGTCGTTGATAAATAATACCCGCCACTGAGTGATAAACCGGTGGAAAAGAAGTGAGCTTCGGGAGAGGGGGGGGGCAGCAAGAGTGGCTTCAGAGCAAGGAGGGAGATTTTTTTTATGAACAGAGCACGGAATACAGAGAGCTGCTTTGGATTTGTTTCGCAGACTTAACGCGAGAACATGATTCTGTTTGAAGGGTTACGGGAACTTCCAGGCTGTTGTGACATTTCACGCAAGGTAAGCCGCGCTTAGCGCGTGCATTGCTGCATAGATGGGCTCGGGCACGCGTGCGGTTACGCAGAGAGAGACGGGGCGGATGGATGTCGGGGCCGAGCACGAAGCGTTTGGCGAGCTTCTTCGTCTTGGCTGCCTTACCCTCGTGGATCTCACGCTTCGCCGCCAGCGAGTCCAGCGCGCGTGTTCGCTCGGCAACCACGGGCGGGGGTAGAGACTGGAGGACATCCCTGGGAATCTTCGATCCACTCCGCCGTGACGAGTGGTGGGGACGCTGCGGAGGGCAGCGGTGGCCGTGAGAGGCGGTGGTGAGATCGGGCAGAAGGAAGGAAGCGATGGTTGGCCGCGGTGACAGTTTGACACTGGGCCTCCGCACGCGCGTTGCGTGCGTGCGTTGCGTTGCGTGCGGTGAACTTCTATTCGCACCGCACGTAGCCAACCGTGCTAATCGGAGGTGCCGGGGGGAGAGGCGGGGGGGCAAGGACAACAAACTAAACGCAAAAAGCATTTCTACTACCGGAGAGACAAAGGTGGCCAGGAGGACATTTTTCTGGCCTCGGAGCTCATTCTTCCGCTACGCCAGTGCACATGAATACTGTTTCCTCTTCAGTATTGGTGATCCCCAAGAACAAATCATTGGCTGCTGTTTGTTTCCCCCAAGGCAATGCACACACTGATTTTCCACCAACTTATTCGTACCCCTGCATTAGGGGTTAGGGGTTAGGGGTTCGGTTTTCGGGATCGCTGCTATATTGGTTCGGACAGAGTTTGGACTAAACATGCTGCATGTGAAACAGTCACACAAGTGCGAAAAGGCGCAGCGAGTGATCGATTCGCTCCTCAGGTTTGGAAGGTTGGTTTTGAAATGAGAGTTTGGGTAAGAAATGGGTGGATAACAGACGTATTTTTTTGGGTTAGATCGCGTAAAATATAAATGTGTCGTTAAACCCGCCACCACATTGATACTTACGCGATATAACCCCAAAAAACACCTATATTATGGATACTCTTTGGGTCTTTCGGTAAAGTCACGTAGATGGAAACATTTTAATAATAAAAATCATCGACATCATTGGTCGCCAAAGCCTCCTCCTGCGTGTCAAACCAAATGCGTGGACCTTTACTTAAGAGGCAAAACAAAACGATGACTTTGTTACAATCAACAAAAACGAAAGGCTGGGGGGGGGTGGTTTAAAATATTTTAGGAAGGGAACCAGAAGATTGGTTCCAAGGGGCATCGGTTTTGTAGTGGTGAGTCGGCGACGGTGTTAGACCGTCATCCTCTGACACCGGCGCGCCGCGGTGGTGGCGAGATGTTCACCACCTCGCCCTTGGCGTGCAGGAGGATCGTGGGGAGCGGTGGTGCAGCGGTTAGCGCTACGCTGCGCTACGAACCCCGGCGACGCGAGTTCCATTCCCGCTCACGGCTAACATCAGTGACGATTTTCTGAACAGGTCCTGGGCCTCCCCTAAGTCGACTCAGCCTCATATGAGCACCTGGTGCTGTGTGAACTTCGCCACTGGGGAGACAAAGGCGGCCGGGCGTGGTGCTGGCCACCCACCCCTTTGTGTGCCATGAAGGTCTTCATAGGTGCACGCTAACAGCACTTGCCCCAACAGTCTGCAAGGCTACACGGTGGATCTTTGTCTTTGATCCCGACCCCGACGCCTGCTGTGTATTTGGAGTTTGGATGTCTCTCTCTCCGTGGTTGCGTGGACTTTTCTCCGGGTCCTCTGGTTTTTCCCTGCAAGTTTAGAAACGTGTGTTTAGAGTATTTTGGTTGCCATACATTTCCACGTGACAAGCCACTGCGCTGAGCTATTGTTTGTGACCAGGACACTTCTGATAAAGAGCTCCCTAGTTTAGTGGGCCTTACCTGGTGAAATAAAAAAACAGTTTATAGTTTTTTTGTTTAGTTTGAATAGTTTCCGCTAATAACTCCTGCTCTAAAAGTGTTGTAGGTAATACAGGAGACCTCTGGCCTTGTGCTTTATTTACCGGATGTATAGATCATAAAAAACAGCATTCCCTCGTTATTCGCGAGGGATACGTTCCGGATATGCGCGTGAATAGTAGATTTCGCGGATAACGATATTGGCCTACAAAAACCTATCTTTTATTTAATCACATTCCCTCTCGTCACTTTATCCCATCACTTTCTTTCTCTCTATCTCTCGACGCAGTCGTCGTGTAGACTTCGAGATGCACTTCGCAGATAGCTAAAATAGTGGCTAGCAAGCTCGCGAATAACGAGGGAATCCTGTTACATACGCACACTGTGGCAAACGCAAGTTACGTTTTTGTTGTGATACCTCATTGGCAGTGGCGCTTGGGCACAAATGAACGCTCAACTTTCGTCAATCAATCTACCCTCACAGAAAGAAAGGAAACAAAATATATAATGGGCGACGTTTCGGGCCATGACCCTTGTTCATGGCACACAACACAAGCTCGGCGGACCGCACGTCCGAGCGATTCTCCCTCAGTCCGAGCGTGCGGCCGGCGCGGTGGGCGCAGTGCCGAGGCCCCATCGCCCCTCCCCGTCGCTTCCCCCGCTACCCCAACAGAGCGGCGGGATGAAATAAAGTAAGAAAATAATGAAATAAAAACCGCCTGAAAAATTGATAAGATCGCTTGCTGGCGTTCAGGCGTAATGGAGTGCAGCAAAGCGCTTAAAAGTCTGAAAAGAGAGATTTGCTCTTATTTATTTTGAAATATTAATGGCAGGAGACCCCGGGCTGCTGGATTTAGTGTCGTGCAGCGGAGCGTTAGAAGCGTGGACGTGCCCGCTGGGCCGGCGGCGGCAACTCGCGGCGGCGCGGGGGCCCCGCGACCGCGGCTCCTGACTCGAGGCGCGCACCCAAGAACCAGGAGGCGATGTGGCCGCACACGCCGGCCGCAATGATTTGCCCCCGGCGTGTCCCGAGTTCCGCTCGAGTCCGTGGTTCAGAGTAGCCGCCCTGTGCCTTGCCGCGCCTTGTTCGGACGTAGCGCCCTCTGCGCACCGCTGTGGTTTGAAGTTCACAAGGACGCGTGCCAAAAGCTCGCTACCGGATTGTCATTAGAAGCAGGTACAAGTTAATACGTACACGTGTACAAACAATAAATTCCCATCGGCCACCCATAATTCACGGTTAAACTATATCAGTTAAACCGTTTAACTGACTCATCAGCCATTATTTATCCGCTGCTAGCGTCACCATGACGGCTGCCATTTCTCGCGGGCTCGCGATACAACGATCCTTCTCACTCGTGCCACACGAGGCAGTTCTCGTCGCTTCATCTCCACGTGGGGCCATCCGTATCGGCTCGTTCCCCCCTCGTCTCAGCTGTAGACACGAAAGAAGCGAATCGCGTTGATAGGCCCTGCTGACGTACGGCGAATCACGATGTCGCGTGGTTTTTGTCGCGCACGCTTTCGCGACCAATGTTAAGATTCATAATTGGTTTCTTTTGGAATGGACTGTGTATGCATTATGTGAGTTTTCTTTTAATAATAACCCTCCACAACCCGACAGAGACAATGTAGTCAAGTTGTCATGTGGGCAAATGATTTGATTTTTCAGCAAACCGGAGGAGGAATGTTTGAAGGGCCCAAGCGTAATTGTGACAATATTGTACGAATTACATTTCGCTGGAGATCACGGTGGTGAGATGTTAACTACCTCGTCTGGTATACAGGAGGTCGTGGGTTCGATCCCGACCCTGACGCTTGCTGTATATTCGGAGTTTGCGTGTCTCTCTCCACGTGGTCGTGAAGATCTTTCTCCGGGTCCTCCGGGTTTCCCCTCCACATTTATCAACGTGCGTTTAGAGTATATACATGTCCACACGAAAAGCCACTACGTTGCGCTATCATTTGTGGCCAGATCGCTTCTAAAAAAAAAGAGGTATATAGATCAGTGGGCCTTACCTGGTAGAATAAAAATAGCTTCATAAATAGTTCAGTTTAGCATCCGGCACTTTCAGGTGATAACAAAGCTCATCTCTCATGCGAAATGTCGGCTTCCTTTCCAACATTCCTCCTCCAGTTTGCTGAAACACCAAATCATGTGACACATTTTCCCACGTGGCAACTTTATTTGATAGGTTCTGTCAGGTGGTACAGCGCTACATCTTCAATTGACATTACACCTACACGATCTGACCCAAAAATAAACCAATTTTAAAGCTCACTTAACGATGGTTTGATTAACAAAACAGCACGAGTACAGGTTGTGGGATGTTACCCGTATCTCCACAACCGTTGGGGTTACGTGGCTAATTCTAAGGTGACCTTTGACATATCTCAGTGATGTCCCATAATGCAACGCGACACTGGTCTTAACGAGGGGTGGAGGAGGGGGCCGAAATCTCTGGAATTCCGAAGTGGCTCTGTGGTTAACCACTCATGCATGAACTACACAAAAACAAGAGACCGATAATCAATCTTTTCGTGGAGCATAAAACACGTTTATGAATTATCAACGTCCACGCAATCCGAGGTTTAAATAATGGAACAACAAAGAGGCTAAATATTTATGTCTGAAGAAATAACAAAAAAAACTTTGCTATTAAGAGTGAAATTTTAAAGCAGAAGGGAAAAAAAACTCAATAAAAAAAAATCTTCTAAGTGAGTGTGTGTCCTTCTACCCCGGGCTTGTAACGCTGAGTTTTAGGCACAGCAGCGAGATCAATTCAGAGCTGCGTGTCCGTGTTTGGAGGAGGAAAGTTTGTCTTTTTGCGACACTACAAGCCTGCATTTACGGCTTTTGTGGAATCTGGCTCTTGATCGGATATGTGAATTCTGCAATGCAATTTATAACGCAATCCGGGCTTCATGTTACAGGCAAAGAAGTGACTCGTGATAATCTGCATGTAGTTTACACGACTTCTCTGAAAGTCATAAAACAGACGGTGTCGGGCAACAATGGTCTTGTACGCTTAATTCCAATGTAGTAATGCGTGTTGTTGAACATTGCAAAATGTTGATCTTTGCTACATTTGATCTCTGGGCCGCCATGGTGGCGCGATGTTAACTACCTTACCTGGTATACAGGAGGTCGTGGGTTCGATCCCGAGCCTGACGCCCGTATATTTGAACTTTGCATGTTCTCCCTGTTGTCACGTGGATTTTTCTCAGGTTTCTCCGGCTTTTCCCTCCACATTTAGAATCAACGTGCGTTTAGAGTATTTGGCTGCTATAAATTTCCACGCGATAAGCCACTTCGTTGAGCATCATTTGTGGCCAGGCCGCTTCTGAAAAATAGCTGTATAGCTCAGTGGGCCTTACCTGGTAAGATACAAAAAAACAAGTCTCCTTTTATAGTTGTCATCGCCTCCTGCTCTGCTGGAGGCCATGGCATTATAACTGCCTGCTACGAGCCTCACTCAGTGGCTTCCGAATGGCTTTGCGGCCTTTCGCCGATCCTTGGGTGGTTCGAAGTCGGCTGCCTTCCTATTCTGGGCCACCCACACTGGTGCTTGCGGCCCATCGGTTCATTGGCCTGCTGGTCTTCTAGGCCTTGTTGGCCTGCGCGTTTTTTATTTTAAGTTTGCCACCTGCCTCTGGGTCTTGTTGTCGATCTCCCCGCTTTTGTCCGTTGTTCTGATTCAGTCGGCCTCGCTGTGCCAGGCTTTCTTTTGCTGGTGCTGTCCTGCTCTGGGAGCTGCGTTGTCTCAAGTCAGCCCGATGGGATTGCTGGCTCTCCATCCGACCTGGGTTTGTGTTTGGATTTGGCTATTTTGTTTACGATGCGGTCGATGGATTGGGATTTGTGGCCGCACCACTCGCAGGCCGCCAAATTTTTGATGGCGCCATTTGTGCAACGGGTGGCTGCGTCGGCCATGCCCTGGTCCCGATTCGATCGATGGTTGACGATTGGCGGTGAGGAAGGTTGGAACCAGGAGGTTTGACGGTAGGGTCCCGTATGACACATTTATATTTTTCTTCGGCCGCAGTCCAGACTCTCGCTTCCAATCTCTCCCCCCTTCATTTGTATGTGGCGTGAATAAGATGTATACAAGAAGGTGTATACAAGACTGAGGGGAGATAGTGACGGCTTGGTCAGGCGTTCCACAACAGACAACATGACGATGATGATGACTTTTATCTGGAAGATGTATGTGTGACCGTACTGCAGGGCCCAGTTTCTTTGAGTTGCAGGTGAAGAAGAGCAGGGTCCTAACAACACCCTGCAGCAGCGTTCGTCACCAAGTTATAACTAGAGCAGTGTCCTTCACTAATGTATAACTAGAGCAGTGTTCTTCACCAATTTGTAATAACACGCTGGAGACGGCTTGTAGAATCGGTCCTTTTATTTCACTTCCTTTGCAGTTCACAAACACTCCCCGTTGCTGGCAGGCAACGGGAAGCGGGCAGTCACCAGAGACCCACCACCACGTGGCACCCGGAGCCCCACTCGCGCGTGGCCTCTCCCTCTCTTAGTTCCGTGTCTGACCCCGTGTCTCTCCTCTCTCCCCTTATTTAATGCCTGGGTCACGTGGTACACTCCAGCCAATCCTCAATAGCCTGCGCCGAATGTTCCAGATCCCCCATCAACTCCCGGGACCACGCCCCCGACTTGTCTTCCCATTGGCTGAGGCCAAGACCAACGAAACCAATCACCTAGCTGACATCCCGTGATCACGCCGGGGCCATGCTCCCAGGCTCTCCCCCCATTGGCTGTAAAGCGGGACCGGCAGAGCCGATCACCACGTGAATCTGACATAGGCTCTTATTACATCACCCCCCCCCCCCCCCCCGGTGAAAAAGTCAGCCGTCTCGGCTGGGAAAAGGGTGACAAGCCGATTCCATAAAATTGCTTATTAGGGCGTAAAAGACGCATTAACCATGAAGGGGCGAAATGGGCGTCTATGCGCCGAACAAAGATAAAATTCACCCATGAATAACCAGACATACATTAGGGCGCCCCTGCAGCGCAGTAACAACAGGGAAGAGACTGCAAGGCAATCAATGCTATCGAAACGGAAGAGATTTCGACCGCGTACGCGACGCGGGACCCTCTCCGCTTCCTGCGCACGGTCGCCTTGCCGCCGGATCAACAGGAGGTGGTTGGCATGAAGAAGAAAGAGGATTTCCGATTTCGGTCGTGTCCAGGTCAGGTCCCGTTGGAGGAAGGACGGCGGGGGTCTCAGCAGCCCTCAAAACCTGTTCATCTGCGGGTGGCACAACACAGTCCCGCTGGGGATCAACGGGCGAGGCAAGCAGCATATTCGGCACAGCAGACCCCGGCAGGTCAACAAGTGGAGATGAGGTGTCGGTACGCGGGTCAACGTAGGGTTTGAGTCGCGACGAATGGACGTACCACCAACGTTTTCCGTATTGGACACAAACACTCTGTGGGTTCCGAATGTCCACCAACATCACAAGCCCCCGCCAAGGCCTGTGCAATTTAGGGGATGTGCCCACCGGCACCTGAGGGCAGTGGAGCCATGCCTGATCGCCCACCGACCAGGGCATGTGGGTACGCGATCGACGCGCACACCTCTCGTTCCTTGCCTGCGTACAGGCCGTCGCACACCTGACGGCTTCTCGCGCCTCTGTAACTCGTTCAAGCGAGTCCTGTACGTGATCAGGCAAGGAAAGGGACGGCTGTTTCTCGGCGTACCCAGTTGTACATCAATGGGGGGTACGTTCTCACGACCATACATCAAGAAAAATGGCGAATATCCCGTGGACGCTTGCGGAACCATGCGGTATGCCGCTAAGACGCCCGGTATGTGCAAGTCCCAATCGGTCTGCTTTTCACTGACCGTGTGACAAAGCATAGCCGAAAGGGTGCGGTTAAATCGTTCCACCATGCCGTCCGTTTGCGGATCGTAAGGGGAAGTGCGGATTTTCTTTGTGCCTCGCACATCGCAAACATCCTTGAGCAATTTGGAGGAGAAGTTACGTCCCTGATCCGTGAGCAGCCTCTCGGGTGCTCCTTTATCCATGACATAACCATTCACGAAAGCATCGGTGATGGACGCGGCCGTCTGGTCAGGCAGAGGCCAGGCCATAGGCCATCGAGAAAAATATTCTACCCCGACCAGAAGGTATTTGTTGCCCCTAGCGGATGGAGGGAACGGCCCGAGGATGTCCAGAGCAACTAATTTGTTTATACGGGATACCTCAATGGAACGTAATGGCGGCACATAATGTTTCCGAGGCGGTTTCCTCTTCGCACAATCATGGCATGACCGGACAAAGTCATTGACGTCTGCCGTCATGCCGGGCCAAAAGAAATCTTTCTGCATTGCGGCCAAAGTCTTTTGCACGCCGAGGTGCATTAATTTGTCAGCGTGCAGAGCGCGAAGCATATCATGGCGAAGGGATGTAGGCACGACCAGGCGTGGTCGGTCAGACAATCCATAGGTACACATTAATAGTCCTGCCTGGCCCCGGAACATCCGCCACTTCCATCCCGCCAAATGAGCTCTCGGTTTACTTGCTTTTTATTCGACGCGTGTGCGGCGATGGCGCAACCATCGATCGAGCGTCGAATTCGAACCGTGTTGTGATCAGCATCGCACTCGCTGAAGGTGAATGCCTTCAGGGAAGTCGTGTACTGTATACGCAACTGCGCACAATTCTCTGAGTCACTAATAACTGCTTTGCCGTTACTTATTGGACTCAGACTATTGCCCTATCATCCAATAGATTCCCTGGCACGTAATAATATGCTATTTTCGATCGGATCATTGGGGTGGGGGGGTATGTGCCACCCACCCCCCCACTGGCTCCGCCAGTGACTGAGCTGTGTAGCTCTTTTTCAGAAGCGACCTGGCCACAAATGACAGCTCAACGAAGTGGCTCGTCACGTGGGAATGTATACCAGTCAATTACTATAAACGCGTGCTGTTGATTCGAAATGTGGAGAGAAAAACCCAGAGGGCCCGGAGAAAAATCCACGCGACCACGGGGAGAGAGAGACACGCAAACTCCAAGTACACAGGCGTCATCAGTCGGGATCGAACCCACGACCTCCTGCATACACGGCGAGGGAGTTAACATCTCCTAGCCACCGTGGTGCCCCGTGACGGCTCGGAGTGAAGTCAGAAAAATATGAACAGAGCTCATGAGTCGCCGGCAAACAACGTGATCTCAACAACCAGGTGGAGAGGAGCTGCGGGGACGGACCGAGGAACTTGACGACGCGAGGCGGCAACGTTGAGCTAAAGATAAATGCGACAGAAGACTCTGGCCCTTGTGGTTATCCACAAGGTAAGGTCTTCATTTCACGGCACGGGTCAACACATGCGTTCTCACTCTCTCCCGCAAACTCCACCAACTCCGCCTCCAGCTCCCTCTTTAAACCTCTTCCTGACTCCGCTCCTCGTCGCACTCCGTCTCCACCAATCGTCACCTCTCTCCCACTCTCACGTGGCCTCGCCGTCCCACCTGACGCTCGCTCACCCAACCCTCCAGCCCTTTTCCCTTTTGAATGTTCCGTCAAATCCTCTTGCTCCCCGTGCCCCCTAAGCAATCAGAGCGCGGGGTGTCTGCTCCACAGCCTTCTTGGTTACCTTGCCCAAGGGATCGTGTGGGACAACCACTAGAAATGAGGGCAAAGCGAGCGCCCTGAACGCCAAGTTCGCTTGGAGGCTCACGAGTGACCAACACACAATTTACGTTACGTGAATTCATAATTGCAAGTTGTAGCTTTATTGCCTACATTTTTGCTCGCTTTTCAACATTACAGTTTTTGTTGAAAAGGGGCCGTCCATAAATAACGTCACGCGATTTTGGACGATTTTTTGATCCCCCCCCCCCCTTCGTCACACGGCGTCACAAAAAGTCAGACTCCCCCCCCTCAAATAGGACGTCACAAAGCTCTGCCCCCCCCCCCCAAAAAAAAACATTCTTCAAATTTCTTTAAACTATTGTCATTGTAGTGCGTATTTAATGTGGCGCTGCACTCTGATGTTGTAGGAGAAAACAATTATTAAAAAGTATTTTTAATTAAGTAGAACGTGTTGTCTATATTTATTTAAAGTTGCGCATTTTGATGTGACGTCACATTTCTCAAACTACCCCCCCCCTTCGTCACACATCGTCACAAATGTCTGCCCCCCCCCCCCAGGTGCGTGACGTCATTTATGGACGACCCCTCAACGAAAACTGACGTCGTATACCTGCCACGTTCCAACCCAAAATAAACGAATTTTGAAATCAGTTTTACTTTCTTTGTAATTCACGCGAGGACATCTCTCTCTGTTAGTACAGCACAGATCACATCAACAGACTTCTCAGCTTGCCAAATGAGAGTCGCGTCATTAGAATTGGGCCGCAGTTGCCATGCGATTTGGCAAATGGTTGCTTGAGACCACCAGTAGGAGTGATGAGGAGGTGGGGTGGGGGGGCATGTGCCACGGTGGCGAGATGTTAACTACCTCGCCTGGTATGCATGAGGTCGATCCCGACTCTGACGCCTGCTGCTGTATATTTGGAGTTTGCATGGCCTCCCCGTGGTCGCGTGGATTTCTCTGCAGGTCATCCGGTTTTTCCCCCCGCCACATTTAGAAACAACATCACGTTTACATTTCAACATAATGATAAGCCACTTCATTGAGCTATCATTTGTGGCCAGGTCGCTTCTGAAAAAAGAGCTATACAGCTCAGTGGACCTTGCCTGGTCAAATAAAAAAAAATGTCGTTTATTGTGGATGGTGACAGCCTTGACATCGGCGGGGCGGAAAATCGCAGCGCTCTGAATGGAAGCATCGCTCGAAGATCTGCCGCTGCCGTTAGGAGCGCGTGCGGTGAGAGAGAGCGTGGGCCCTGAGAGATTTAGCAAAAAAGGAAACAAACCGCCGATCACCGCCGTTGTCAGTAACTCTGCCGCGGAACAGAAACGCAGGCGGCGGGCTAACGCGGCGTTCCTTGTCCAGTGTTCATGGGGAAATGCGATGGGGAGAGTTTTACCAGCGAACATGCAAGTGCAGCAGTTGGAAAATGTAGATTTGAAGCTTTCGTGACTGCAAGGATTCATACGCTTAGGTTTTTTCGGTAAAGTCACGTAGGTTAAAAAATAAATAATACAAAATAAAAATAATAGAAATAATAATGGAATTAAAATAATAAATCACGACTTTTCGGAGGCAACACAAGTCTCCGTCATCAGGTGGGACCGTCACAGCTAAATTTACTGTATCAAGTGAGGCAAAAATTCCAAGATACAAGCTCTTAAATACAAGTTAACGGTCCCACCTGATGACGGAGACTTGTGTTGCCTCCGAAACGTCGTAAATTATTATTTTATTTATATTATTATTTCATCAGGTGGGACCGTCACAGCTAAATTTGATACAGTAAATTTGATACAGTGAATTTAGCTGTGACGGTCCCACCTGATGACGGAGACTTGTGTTGCCTCCGAAACGTCGTGATTTTTTTTTATTTTATTGATATTATTATTCTATTATTTACCCACGTGACTTTACCGAAACAAACCTAAGAGTAGTTGGAAAATGCTATCACACGTCCCGTACTTTAAACACGAATTGAGTTGCTTCGTTTATTTGATTTGTTGGAAACTCTTCAAATGTTATGCATGCACGTGGAACTTCCGTCGCACCGCACGTAGCCAACGGTGCCCATCGGAGGTGCGGGACATGCACCTCCGATGAACACTGTTGGCACGTACGGCGCTAAAGAAGTTCAACGTACATGTCTCTCGTTTTCTCTCTGTCTCTCTCTGTGTGTCTGTGTCTGTCTGTGGAGTCCGTCTGCCTCTGCGTCTGCAGCGAACTTCCCTTCTGCCTGACTGGTCTTGTGCTGAGTCTGATCGTCTAAAATTATTTCACTCCACTGTCACTGTTAGGTTAGCCAACAAATTTGTAAATAATAATTTCCACCAAAATATTTGAGTCAATGCTATATATGAACCTGATGGCGGTACCCCGGGGTCCCAAATAATCGGAAGTCAAAATCGTAATTCAATTATTTGTTTTTGGTTGGCGACTCCGTCCCACCGCGCACATAAACGCCGCGACCCGCCTGGCGCGGATCGTTCTGTTGTCGTGTCCAAGCGCAGCAGCAGCAGCGAGGACGAATGCGCACAAGAGCTGAACAAGCGAATGCTGCACTCCATGCTCGGGTATGGGCAGGATCATAAGTCTTATCCAAAGCTGCTCAAACTGCCTACACGACTAAAGTCCTTTATTTGTCATCACGGTATGCATAATACAGTGAAACTGCTCTCTTATCCTCATGATTATTTGTGACCCACCAATGTCTGCAGCCAGGATCAATCGATGACAATCCTATTAGCTGCAGATATTTAACACATGAGATGCGTTGCACCATTAATTCCTCCTGTTTGATAATACTTCGCTTCATAATAAAGGTGTTTGGGTTAGATCGCGTTATTTATAAATGTTGCTGCTCTATTTAAGACCGGGAGCAGGTGGAGGGCTTTACTATTCTGGCAAGTTGCCCGATGATGCTGGATGTAATTACCAGCGAAACGTCGTACTCAAAAACGGTAAATGTTGTGGATTCACTCTTCAACACACCTGTGGGCTAAAGTCGTGAACTATTTGTTTGTCCAGAGAGAGAGAGACGCGAATACTCCATATATACAGCAGGCGTCAGGGTCAGGATTGAACCCACGACCTCCTGTATGCCAGGCGAGGTAGTTAACATCTCCTAGCCACCGTGATGATGATGAGAGAGAGAGACACGCAAACTCCAAATATACAGCAGCAGGCGTAAGGGCCAGGATCGAACCCACGACCTCCTGCGTACCAGGCGAGGTAGTTAACATCTCCTAGCCACCCGTGGCTGTAGTTAACAACGCATTAGCTGTGCCAAGGCTGTACAAGCACTCGGCGTCAGGTGACCGGCGGTCGCTTTGTTGATGGGCTGCCGACTTGGACTTGTGCTGCCAGTGGAGATGAGCGCTGCGATCGTCCCACTGTGACTTCTGACCATAAATATTTACTCACCGTGCGGACCCCCACGGGCTCTTCCCTCGCCGTGGCCAGGGGGGAGTGAGAGGAGGAGGAGGCGGTGTGGGCTGTGGCTCCCACACGACTGCTAAGAGCACCGAATCAGTCCGCGGTAGCTTTTTTTTGGTTAAAATCACTAAATGGAAACCGTTTTGTAATAATGATGATTTTTTTTTGTATTAACAGAGTGCCCATTACGCTGGGTCGTCTCAGAGCCACTGGAAGCCGTGCACTTTAAAATCATTGAGATTGAAAAGGCAATTCCTTAGAGCTGCTGTTTGTGTGTGTAGTTTGTTGTCCTTACGCAGCGCCTACGAATAACACGGTTGGCTACGTACGGTGCGAAAGAAGTTAAACGTACATAGACTCACACAGAGACCCATAGACTCGTCACGCAGAGACCCAGAAACTCATCACACAGAGACCCATAGACTCATCACACAGAGACCCATAGACTCGTCACACAGAGACCCATAGACTCATCACACAGAGACCCATAGACCCATCACACAGAAACCCATAGACTCATCACACAGAGACCCATAGACTCATCACACAGATACCCCATTTTACTCATCACACAGACACACAGAGACCCATAGACCCATCACACAGAGACCCATAGACTCATCACACAGAGACCCATAGACTCGTCACACAGAGATCCATAGACTCATCACACAGAGACCCATAGACTCATCACACAGAGACTCATAGCCTCATCACACAAAGACCCATAGAATCATCACACAGAGACCCATAGACTCATCACACAGAGACCCATAGACTCATCACACAGAGACCCATAGACTCATCACAGATAATCCCACAGACTCATCACACAGAGACTCATAGCCTCGTCACACAAAGACCCATAGAATCATCACACAGAGACCCATAGACTCATCACACAGAGACCCATAGACTCATCACAGGAACCCATAGTTTGCTGTATTTCCCCCACACATTCGATTAGCACGGTTGACTGTGTACGGTGCGAAAGACGTTCAACGTACATACAGAGAGAGATCGATTTACACGCGTTAAGCTTTATCTGCTCTACAAAAAGTTCCGCAGACAAACACATTTAGGTAAAGACGTTTTGATTAAAGAAAAGCAACATAGCAATGTGCCCAAAGAGTAAAGTATTCAATCAGTGCACATTCCCAGCTACATCGCTGTCAACCCACACGGTTTAGCCCCCGTATTCTGTCTTGATTTGACAGTGAGTTTTCAGGCGCGCAGCCGTTTCAATACGGGCAGCATTTTTGTGAAGTCTATTCGTGCGTGATTCTCTCCCTCGTGATGGGACTTTGTAGGGTGAACGTTGAGATGTTTAAGTGACCGACAAGGTCTGAATTGGTTCGTAACGAGGCAGGGTCCTGATATGGGGGGGGGAGGGGGCTTGACAGGTTTGCAGCGATGATTTAACGGATCGGAAATGAGGCACACTGAACAAAGGCGCGCGCCGTGGAGAGAAATTTTGGCGCTCGGGGCACGCGGAGTCGAGAGAAGTCGCGCGCACAGGTTGCAGAGACGTCAGAACGAGAAGGGGGCCGATGGGAGACGGTGTCGTCACGTCGTGGACTCCCCCCCCCCGCCCCCCGCGAGCGATGCCACTCGCCGCCCGTGTGGGGATTGCTGCATCTTAGTCGAGGGATTGTCACTGCCGGGCGAGGGAGGCCTTCGTCCGGCAGTGAATTGATGATGGATGCTACTGTTTATGACTGCTGCTGATGATGGCTGACGATGATGAAGATGGCTGTTGATGATGACGATGGCTGATTATGATGACGATGGCTGCTGATGATGATAGCTGCTGCTGATGATGATGGCTGATGCTGATGATGGCTGCTGATGATGAAGATGGAATCTGATGATGACGATGGCTGCTGCTGATGCTGATGATGGCTGCTGATGATGACGATGGCTGCTGCTGATGATGATAGATGATGATGATGATGAAGATGGCTGCTGCTCCTGATGCTGATGATGGATGATGATGATGAAGATGGCTGCTGATGCTGATGATGGCTGCTGCTGATGATGGCTGCTGATGATGACGATGGCTGCTGCTGATGATGATAGATGATGATGATGATGAAGATGGCTGCTGCTCCTGATGCTGATGATGGATGATGATGATGATGAAGATGGCTGCTGATGCTGATGATGGCTGCTGCTGCTGATGATGATGGCTGCTGATGATGACGATGGCTGCTGCTGATGATGGCTGCTGATGATGAAGATGGCTCCTGATGATGAAGATGGCTGACGATGATGATGGAATCTGATGATGATGATGACGATGAAGATGGCTGCTGATGCTGATGATGGTTGCTGATGATGACTGACGACGATGATGATGAAAATGGCTGCTGATGCTGATGCTGACTGACGACGATGATGATGAAGATGGCTGTTGCTGCTGATGATGGCTACTGATGCTGACGATGGCTGCTGGTGATGAAGATGGCTGCTGATGATGAAGATGGAATCTGATGATGGCTGCTGCTGCTGATGACGATGGATGATGATGATGATGACGATGGCTGCTGATGCTGATGATGGAATCTGATGGCTGCTGATGATGACGATGATGATGACGATGGCTGCTGTCCACCCGGCGGGGTAGCTGTGACGGGTGCTGTGCTCATAGCACGCTGCGGTCAGCCGGGCGGGGTGTTGAGGCCGCTACCTGCGGCTCCCATTAAACTTTCACGTCTCGCTCCAGGTGCATGAGCGTCGGTACATTCTTCCAGCCCAGCGCCCCCCGCGGCTGCGCTGTTAATGTTTAATCACAAAATCTCGCGTGTTTCCCTGACATTGCTGCAGAAAGGTGAGTGAGTGTGTGTGTGTCTGGGTGTGTGTCAGCGGGTGCGGGGAGCGGTGGTGCAGCGGTTAGCGCACTGCGCTACGGACCTGGCCACCCGAGTTCCATTCCCGCTCACGGACAACATCGGTGAGGATTAGCTGAAGGGGTCCTGGGCCTCCACTAGGTCGACTCAGCCTCAAATGGGTACCTGGTGCGATGTGTAAACATTGCCGCTGGGGAGACAAAGGCGGCCGGGCGTGGTGTTGGCCACCCACCCCCTCGTGTGCCGTGCCGGCCTTCATAGGTGCTACTCGCTAACAACACTTGCCCCAACAGTCTGTTAAGGCTATACGGGGGATCTTTGTGGTGGGGAGCGGTGGTGCAGTGGTTAGCGCACCGCGCTACGAACCCGGCGACCCGAGTTAGATTATTCCCGCTCACGGCCAACATCAGTGACGAATATCTGAACCAGTCTTGGGTCTCCCGCTAGGTTGACTCAGCCTTAAACGAGTACGTGGTGCGGTGTTCAAACATTAGCACTGGGGGAGACAAAGGTGGCCGGGCGTGGTCCTGGCCACACCGCCCCTTCATAGGTGCTCGCAGAATCAATTATTTGTTGTGATAACCGGTGTTGTTGCTTGTGCTTTGTGTGTTGGTGCCGTTTCTTAATTAGTTTATTCATTTTAGATTTCGTTTGGTAGTAGGTTTTGGGCTTCTGTCGCGCCGTATGTAGCTAACCGCGTAAATTGAATTTGTTCCTCATATATAATTAATTTGCAGCGTTGTGGGATGCTGTTGGTATGAATGACGACGCTATATAAACTTAAATTATTATTATGGGTATTCCTCGATTTACGAAAGGGATGCGTTCTTAAAAAAACTCTTGTAAAACTAAACTTATTATTTGACCAGGTAAGCCCCACTGAACTATTTTTCAGAAGCTATCTGGCCACACTCGATAGCTCAGCGAAATGGCTTATCGCGTGGACATTTATAGCAGCCAATACTCTAAAATCACGTGTCTAAATGTGGAGGGTAAATCCGGAGGACCCGAAGAAAAATCCACGCGACCACGGGGAGAACATGCAAACTCCAAATATACAACAGGCGTCAGGGTCGGGATCGATCCCACGACCTCCTGTATACCAGGCGAGGTAGTGAACATCTCGTCACGTGCTCGTGACGTGCTGAGGAAGCAGTGCAGCCGGTGGTTCCTTGAGTTTCCATCGCGGAACAGAGAGATGGCGTCGGCTTTGGGAGTACGTCATCCGGGAGTCGATTGGTCATGGCTGACAATTGATACATTTATTTCATTTCTGGTTGCATTTCATTTTTTTTACAGGGGAACTTCGGTCATCCGTCTAGATTCATGTTCACCTCTAACTTTTCCGATGACCCATAGGCCAATGCTCACTGATAGAAGTCTGCTTAGTATGGCCGCAGTGACTACTCAACTCACCCAATCGACTTTGGGGGCCAAATGTGGCCCTGAAGGAAGCCTGCGCCTGGCCTACGCTAAGGGGACCTCTTTAAATTCATCTTGCGACAATTTGCAAGTGAGATGAACAGGTAATCTCCAAGCGGCATTGGTCTTCGTGTTGAGAGTTTACGTGGAGCACTCTTGCCAATGACATCTGGTGACCCAGCAGCATTTGTTTAATAAGCCTGACACTGCTGATGAGACCCAACATGTCAAGATCGGTCCAGTTTGCTAGCTCGGGCAAGTGCTGCTCTGGTGTGGAAAGCCAATTGGATGGCGGACTAAAACAAATGTTTACGCGTATGTGCAGACACATAATGGACATCTGCTTTTATACATTGTAGTATATTGCTTTATATACATCACAGTATATTATTTACACAAGTGCCACGATGAACCATTTATTGTAGAAAAGGTACATTCCGCGTCCGGCATTAATCCTTCGGTGTGTGTAGTTCACCTGAGGACGGCTGCTTGAGTTGTGGCCGAAACGTCGTGAGAATTATTTTATTATGTTTTATTTTTATTATTTTATTACTTCCCTTCTACGTGACTTTACCGAAAGAGCCAAGAAGATGTGTGCAGTTGCCTGAAAGGCCGAATCGTTTCACGCGCGCTTCCAAACAAACGCACGCACGCTCCGACATGCACACATTACGGCAACACGGTAGGCGGCATTGGTTTTCCCGCTTGTGCTTTATTAAAAAAATGCGCCTCCGCTGCAGCGCCGTTGCGTTTCGTTATCTACAAGTACTGGTGACACTTTAGCGTTTTGCCAAGATTGAGTTGGAGCACTACTTTACCATTCAGTGAACATTCAAACGAACAGACAAAAAAAGACACGAGAATGTTGCTGATACTGGAAACTAATAATTAAAGTCGGCACCGACATACCGAGACGAACGAATTAGGTTACAGAGGTCTGTTCGTAAGTTGATTTGATCGTAAGTCCAACTTTGCACCTGCCGATTCCAAAAACATACGGCATGTACACTAAACATAGACAATTACTTTAAAAGTTGTAAAATCTCCTGTACTTGTAGATGCCACTGAATCTTCATGTTCTGCAGATGTAGATGCCACTGTTTTTTTATGTTCTGCAGATGTAGATGCCACTGTTTTTTATCTTCTGCAGATGTAGATGCTACTTCCCAGAGGTGTGGACTCGAGTCATGCGACTTGGACTCGAGTCAGACTCGAGTCATGATTTTGATGACTTCAGACTCGACTTGGACTTGCCTCATCTTTGACTCGACTTGACTCGGGACTCGAGAGCAAAGACTTGAGACTTACTTGTGACTTGCACAACAATGACTTTGTCCCACCTCAGAGGTGTGGACTCGAGTCATGCGACTTGGACTCGAGTCAGACTCGAGTCATGATTTTGATGACTTCAGACTCGACTTGGACTTGCCTCATCTTTGACTCGACTTGACTCGGGACTCGAGAGCAAAGACTTGAGACTTACTTGTGACTTGCATAACAATGACTTTGTCCCACCTCTGCTACTTCCATTTGGTGCTCGTGTTTACTCTCTACTCTCTTGAACAACGTACAAAGAGATGTCTGCACGGTTATTCTCTTCTTCTCTTCATAAATCAACTTGTGACAGGCAATAACATCGTGATCAGCTGCCGGAACAGCTGCAACTGGACATACGGACAGGTATGTTCGTATCTCTGAAAGTTCGTAAGTCGGATGTTCGTAAGTAGAGGAGTCCCTGTATTCCAAATCACGACGTGTACGTACTTGGGGTCTCTCTCTCTTCCTGTACGTTCGTAATGATCTCACCGTTGGTGGTTGTAGGGACAGTGCCACACACGGCTTCCCCTGTCCCGTGCCCGGCCGCCATGGTTTGTAAGATGAACTCAACGCATTCGTTGATAACGCTGGCCCCACACAAGGGACGCATCTGCATGTGCGCGCAATCCGCACCGCCGATTAGCTACGTACGGTAGCGAACGAAGTTCAACGCGCGTACGTGCATCATCATCATCGTCGGTGACGTTTCAGGCAATGGCAAAGGTGTCGCTCTGCTAAGAAGGGAGGGACATTTTGTGAACCATCACCGATTGCAGCACTCGTCATAACCTATGTTATTGCGTTTATCGATACTTCCCGATTGCGTATTGTTGCTAATCGTGGCAGTGTTATTGAGTTGTTGTGTATCTGTGCTTGTGCCGCCAATACCGACGCAGCACTTTCACAGTTTGTATCTTCTTCTCCGTCGCGTCTCCTGTCCAACCTCTACGCGGCGGTCTCCCCCCCCCCCAATATTCTGCACAGGCCACTGCTTCTGGTGCCAAGTCTTGAGGAGTGCCATCGTGGTGCTGCAGGGTGTCTCAAGAGATGATGCGTGTCGCTCGCTTCTCCTGACGAGCACACATTGGTCGGGGTTGTGTAGGACACCCCCCACCCCTCGTGATTTCACGAGAGAGTTGCATCTGCCGAGACTCCATGACTCCACTCTCTTCAGTCCGTTTGGGCTCCGCCACGCGAGCCATTTGGAATTGGACCTCATAGGAGAGCTCCTCGCTGGGGGGGGGGTGATTCATCGCCGGCTCCACATTAACAGGGAGGCTTCTTCTGCCGCAACAAGTCAGGCCTGAAGTGGACTGTGAATCAGAATGCACAGCGAATGATTACAACGTAGAACAGGAATGGGGCCCCGCGATGAGGAAGGGGATAGTCCAGCTTGCGATGGGCGAGGCAGGTGTGGAGTGTGGAGAAGAGGATTGGTCACTGAGACGGTCCATGGAATATGTATTAGCAAACATCACAAGCCCCCCCACACACACACACAGCAAATCCGCCGTGACTGCAGGGGCAAGTGCTGTTAGCGAGTAGCAACCTGTGAAGGCCGGCAAGGCACACGAGGGGGTGGGTGGTCAGCACCACGCCTTTGTCTCCCTCGCGGCAAAGTTTTTTACGCATTGCCCCAGGTACTCAATTGAGGCTGAGTCGACCTAGGGGAGGCTCAGGTCCGATTCAGATAATTGTCACTGGTGTTGGCCGTTAGAGGGAATCGAGCCCTTGTCGCCGGGTTCGTAGCACAGCGCCCTAAGCATTGAACCACCACTGCCAAAAAGACAAAGACAAAGATCCCCCATATAGCCTGACAGACTGTTGGGGCAAGTGCTGTTAGCAAGCACCTATGAAAGCCAGCACGGGACACGAGGGGGTGGGTGGCCAGCATCATGCCCGGCCGCCTTTGTCTCCCCAGTGACGATGTTTACACACCGCACCAGGTACACAATTGAGGCTGAATCGACCATGGGGAGGTCCAGGACCGGTTCAAATAATCGTCACCGGTGTTAGCCGTGAGCGGGAATCGAACCCGGGTCGCCAGGTTCGTAGCGCAGCGTAGCGCTAACCGCCACACCGCCGCTCCCCCACACCACTGCCCATACACAGACAAAGATCCCCCCATATCAGACACACACACGGGGACACACGGACACACACAGAGGCGCGCACCCAGGCGCTGCGCGTGTCAATTCACGCGCGGCACGAGTGCCACGCGAGCTCTGGCGGAGGCCCGCCGGGGCAGGCGGGGTGGCAGGGCCGCCCCTCGCCGCCGCCACCGGCGCCCCCGCCGCCGGCGAGGGGCAGTCGCGGGCACGCCGCCCAGAGCAGCGCGTCGTACAGCTGCCGGCCCTCGTAGCTCGGCACGACGAAGCCCTCGTCGGCCGCGTCGCCGAACAGCGCGGCGTAGCAACGCCCGTCGTACGCGCGGCCAAATCGGAAATCGACATTCGCCAGCTGCTGGTGCTGCTGCTGCTGGTGATGCTGATGCTGGTTGTGATGCTGCTGCTGCTGCTGCTGATGATGATGATGCTGCTGCTGCTGCTGATGATGATGCTGATGCTGCTGATGATGCTGCTGCTGATGTTGGTGGTGGTGATGCTGCTGCTGCTGCTGATGCTCTCGTTCAAGACGATGCAGAACGCGCTGGCGACGCTCCCGCTCGTCCCGCTCCGCGTCCTGCCGCGGAGTCCTCCGAGCGTCGCGACGCATCGCCCCGTACGGCGAGCAGGGCTCGGGGCACTCCAGGGCGGCGGCGGCGGCGGTGACGACGGCGGCGGCGGTGGCGGCGACGGCGGCTCCGGCTCCGTGCAGACTGTCGACGTGCCGCCGCAGGTCGACGCGGCGCTGAAAGGCGCGGCCGCAGTGCGCGCACGGGAAGGGCTGCGCGCCGGCGTGTCGGCGCGCGTGCGTGATGAGGTTGGAGCTCTGGCTGAAGGCCTTGCCGCACACACCGCAGCGATGCGGCTTCTCCCCTGGAAGGCGACGCACGGCGGGGGGGGTCGGGAGGTCAGCGGCCGAGCTGTCGAGTGTGCAGGCGGTGCAACTGCACCGGGGTTCAGGGAAAGCGAGGGAAATTGACCGCCGCCCTCCCCACCCCCCCTGTTTAATTTATGCTAACAGGGCCCATACCAACCACGGTGATGCCACTGAGATCTACATACTTACATAGTGACCCCTGAGATTCTAAAATAAACTATTTTTGTTTATTTTACCAGGTAAGGTACACTGAGCTATTTAGCTCTTTTTTTCAGAAGCGACCTGGCCATAAATGACAGCTCAACTAAGTGGCTTATCATGTGGACATTTACAACCTGGTATACAGGAGGTCGTGGGTTCGATCCCGACCCTGACGCCTGCTGCTGTATATTTGGAGTTTGCGTGTCTCTTTCCCCTGCGGTCGCGTGGATTTTTCTCCGGGTCCTCCGGTTTTTCCCTCCACATTGAGAAACATCACGCGTGTTTGGCTGCTATACATTTCCACGTGATAAGCCACGTCGTTGAGCCGTCAATTGTGTTGATAGCTCAACGAAGTGGCTCATAATCACGTGGACAGTTATAGCAGCCAAATACTCTAAATGGTTGTCTAAATGTGTAGGGAGAAACCGGAGGACCTGGAGAAAAATCCACGCGACCACAAGGAAATAAACATGGATCAAACCCATGACCTCAGCTATACCAGGCGATGGAGTTAACATCTCACAACCGTGGTGTCATAAATTCGCATGTTCTTACAAATGTTATTGTCAGTTTTAATGTTCGCTTACAAACACTTAAGTCTGTGCTCCCCATTTGCCTGGGTGAAAAGTGGGGCTAATGTGCATGTCTGTGTCACCTGTGTGTGTATGTGTGTGCAGGCGGGGGGGGGTGTGTATCTCCTCTCTGTATACAGGTGTGTCGTCTGAATGTTATGAAGGTGTCTAGATGTGCATAGATTTGTGGCTCACCTGCATGTATGTGTGTGTAGGTGTGAATCACATGTGGAAATGTCGGTGTGCTTGTCTTACCTGTGTGTGTGAAGGTGTGTCTTACCTGTGTGTGTCTGAAGGTGTGTCTTACCTGTGTGTGTGAAGGTGTGTCTTACCTGTGTGTGTGAAGGTGTGTTTTACCTGTGTTTGTGTGTGTGTGAAGGTGTGTCTTACCTGTGTGTGTGAAGGTGTGTCTTACCTGTGTGTGTGAAGGTGTGTCTTACCTGTGTGTGTGTGTGAAGGTGTGTCTTACCTGTGTGTGTGAAGGTGTGTCTTACCTGTGTGTGTGTGTGAAGGTGTGTCTTACCTGTGTGTGTGTGTGAAGGTGTGTCTTACCTGTGTGTGTGAAGGTGTGTCTTACCTGTGTGTGTGTGTGAAGGTGTGTCTTACCTGTGTGTGTGTGTGAAGGTGTGTCTTACCTGTGTGTGTGAGCGTGTGTCTTACCTGTGTGTGTGTGTGTGAAGGTGTGTCTTACCTGTGTGTGTGAAGGTGTGTCTTACCTGTGTGTGTGTGTGTGAAGGTGTGTCTTACCTGTGTGTATGAAGGTGTGTCTTACCTGTGTGTGTGAAGGTGTGTCTTACCTGTGTGTGTGAAGGTGTGTCTTACCTGCGTGTGTGTGTGTGAAGGTGTGTCTTACCTGTGTGTATGAAGGTGTGCTTCTTCATGTCGGACTTCTGGTGGAAGCGCTTGCCGCAGTAGATGCAGGGGAAGGGCCGCGTGTCCGAGTGGATGAGCAGGTGGGTGGAGAGTGTGGACGAGCGCTTGAACGTCTTGCTGCAGATCTTGCACACAAAGCTGCGCTCCTGCCACCGTCGGGAGAACGCGAAGTGATCGCACTCAGACCCACACAGCGTGGCCAACCCCCACATCGACGTTTATTTATTTTAGAACATGAGGCCTCCTTTGCCAGTACCAAAATATAATAGATTTTTTCCCCTTTTTTTTGGCAGCAAAACTTAAACCTTTTTACAAGGAATCATGTTTACATTAACCACAATACCTGCGGTCAGAATGCAAACAAAAAACACGTGATTCCTCGTAAAAAGGTTTCAGTTTTGTTGCCATAGAAAAGGGGAAAACCCTATTATTATATTTTGGTACTGGCAAAGGAGGCCTCATGATGAAGATGCTTACCCCGAGCTCTCATTCCTCTGATAATGCGTTGTATTTGTGTTGTGTGCCTTTTGGCGTCATCTGGTCAAACACCGTATGAGACTAGGCTCTGAGGAAAGCTGTCTCTCGTGTGGACCAATCAATTTCCAGGACAATGCATATATTATCAGAGTGTTTTTTGTTTGCATTCTGACCGCAGGTATTGTGGTTAATGTAAACATGATTCCTTGTAAAAAGGTTTCAGTTTTGTTGCCATAAAAAAGGGGAAAAAACCTATTATTATTTTGTATTTATTTTGTTCACCAGGTGAAGCTCCGCGAGCCATGAGCTCTGGTTTTTTGTTCGGAGGCGACCTGGCCCACGCCGCGATAGCTCATCGCAGTGGGCTGATATCATGGTCGTCGCACGTGGGCATTTATAGGAGCGGTCAAATAATCGAAACGCACGTTGACTTTAAATGTGGATGGAGCGGCAAAAGCGGAGATTACGGAGCAAAATCCACGCGACCACCACGGGTTGAGAGAGAGAAAACACGTGGACTCCAAAGATACAACGGGCATCTCATCACCACCGCGGCCCGCTTTTAGAGGCACGACCCACATCTCACACCTGCTCATCCGTGAAGCTAAATTAACAATCGTGACCACCCTGATAATTAAGTTGCTTTAACCCGTGGCTTTTACGATTTGAACGCTCATATTTTTTCAGATTTGTTGACAGTGGGACTTGGGCACCTCGCTTGCCGTGTGAGATATTTACATGACACTTGACGATGTATAACGCTTCCCATTGCGTAGTGGGCGTGCCTACTTGAGTAGTGGGCGGGGTTACCCGAGTAGTGGGCGGGGTTACCTGAGTAGTGGGCGGGGCTACCTGAGTAGTGGGCGGGGCTACCCTAGTAGTGGGCCGAGCTAGCTGGGTATTGGGCTGGGCTACCTGAGTAGTGGGCGCAGCCAATGCCAAAGGGAGTGAGGAGGGCCGTTCAATAGGTGGGTTGAGCGGTCATGGCTCCGTACAAGCGGTGGCGAGATGTTAACTAACTATCTCGCCTGGTGTGCAGGAGGTCGCGGGTTCGATCCCGACCCTGACGCCTGCTGCTGTATATTTGGAGTTTGCGTGTCTCTCTCCCCGTGGTCGCCTGGATTTTTCTCCGGGTCATCCGGTTTTTCCCTCCGCATTTAGAATCGACATCGTGCGTTTAGAATATTTGGCTGCTAGAAATGCCCACGTGACGAGCCACTTCGTTGACCTATCATTTGTGGCCAGGTCGCTTATGAAAACAGAGCTCACACAGCTCAGTGAGCTTTAGACCCGGTAAAATAAAATAAAAAATATTGCCAATAGCAAACATGTCACAGCCGGAGGGGGGCCATCAGCTCGCCGTGGGTCCCAGCTGGGCCTGCCAGCAACGCGGGGCGGGTGCTGCAACTCACTTGCGCGTGTGTGGCTCGATGCCTCTCCAGGCTGAGCGCGTGGCCGAACGTCTTGTGGCAAAGGGGGCAGGCGAAGGGGCGCGTGCCGGCGTGGGCGCGCCGCGCGTGCACCTCGAGCCCGTGCGGCGTGGCGAAGCGCTGCGTCCCACACGGTGGAGTGCAAGGTGAGGCGCACGCGCACGCACGCACGCGCACGCCAGGGCACCCAGCTCAACGTGACGCTCCAGCCGCAACCTCTCCACGGAGTAAGGGGCCGTCCATAAATGACGTCACGCGATTTTGGACGATTTTTGACCCCCCCTCCCCCTCGTCACACGGTGTCACAAAAAGTCAGACCCCCCCCCCCCCTCAAATATGACGTCACAAAGCTCTTGCCCCCCACCCCCCCCAAAACATATTTTCATTTTGAAAATTAAACATGCTTCAAATCGCTTTAAACTATTGTCATTGTAGTGCGGGGGGGCTGCGGGGCACGGGGCAAATCAACTAAACCAGAAGTACAGGGTGCTCCAAAAAATGTTAACACTTATATGGGACTATTTTTTTAATGGAAAAGAACGGTTAATGCACTGTAGCATGATAACAAAAATGCATGTTAATAGCTTCAAAAAGTCAAAGAGTCTCCACTTGTTCGCCATCATTGTCAACACGTTCCTGGAATCTTCTCCAGGTGGTCTCCAGAGCCCGGAGGCACATTGCTTGTGCTATTGTTGATAATTCAAAGAAGGGTTAACATTTTTTTGAAGCACCCTGTATTGCATCTGACACGCCTCCGCCCACCCCCACCCCCCAAAGCGCGGGGCCCGGGACGGTCGCCTCAATTGGCCGTACCCCAGGGACGACTCTGCCCTGGTGGCAGCTGTCCCTGCGGAGCACAAGGTGAATGCGGCACCGGCCAGCGAGTGGGCATTACTCTTGCAATAGGGCACCACTTTGTTTCGCTATGTGGCTATCCCATGGCCAACATGGGCCAACATGAGTGGCGAGCGATGTCTGAGGCGGTCCTTCACGAACCCGCGGCGCCATTCACCAACCCCGGCGCTTATCCGCGAAGTCTTTACAAGGAAACCCCGAGGACTGACACAGCAATGGATTTATTCTTACACCCTTCTTACAGCAATGGGTTTATGTAGACTGTAAATGATTATTGTTGTCACTCTTAGCACCGTGTGATATGATTTATGCTTTGTTTTTGCAGCGACACCCTGAATATAACTGTCGTTAATTGGATTGAATCTCTCATATTTAGTTTATTTAAACGTAATACTGGACTCGCACACTGCGCCCGAGATGCAAATGTACATTGCTATCATGTTTTCTTGCGGGCTGCATTGTTTGCAAGGATGCATACGTAGTACATCGACTCCCAAACAACTTGTATTCAAATCATCACGGCTTATTAAGAAAGACACAGGATGGAGACCAAGAAGAACAGTACAGTATGTGAGTATAATAAATCAATTGTTATTCCTTCATAGTTCGAGAGATCTGAGATTGAGCCGTAGCTGGAGGTTTGCTCGGCGTGGATTCGTGAGTAACACTGGTCAACACACTTTTTCTGGTATAAGGTATTCCAACGGTTTTAAGGTAATTTTGGGGTACTGATTCCAAATCTGGCATCAGTTTTTGTCTATCACATCAGGTTTTTGAGATATCAAATATTGCATTTTCAATAAAAACTGCCGAAGATAAATATTAAATAAATGTGGATATCTACATAAATGATATTATAAACACACTATCCTAAAAATACAGCACCATATTTAAACACTAAAGCAGTCACTGACTCGCAACAACTTGCAATCATAAGTGACAGTTAATTTGGGGTAAATCAATGAAAATGGGGTATGCCGATAGCATAAAAATGAGATGTGATAGAGAAAATCTGAGATCAGATTTGGAATCAGCACCCTGAATTTTTTTTGTTGACCAGTGTTATTTGAAGGTGACATCATGGGCAGCCGTGAACCGTCGCAAACGAGCAGCTTCCCGTAAGACAATGGGCAGAAGGCAGACAGACCCGAACGCGGTCACTGGCTACAATCACGCACTGTGCGCGTAGTTTTTTGGGTCACTCATCTGCTATGTTTCACTTCTCCCCCCCACCCCCCGCTGGAAGATAACACGGGCTCGGCTTGTTCGTGTGCGCCCGCTGGAACGCGCGTCAATGTGGTTTACGTAAACCTGAAGAAAAAAAAAATCCTCAGCTGTTGCACAAAAAAAAACTGCGATGACACTTCGCCGATTGTGAACGTGCATTGATTGACGCCTCGGTGACGGTCTCGTGCGGTCGGTCGGGGACCACGGGGCGAGGAACACTCAGGGAGGAGCTCCGCGTGCCCAATTCTACTTCCTCTTCACAGCCCGTCGCCCGGATCCTGCAACCGGCCTGGTAGCCCTCGATAGCTAACCACGCCGCCGCGTCTCAGACAAGTATTTGTTTATACCCACTATCGGCCCGCATGGACGCTAGCATCCCTCCGTTCGTCCCTCCATTCCTTCTTCCCTCCAGCCTGACTCCCACCACCATCCAGCACAGAAGAATTCCCTCATCAAAACACTACACCATAGGGCCCGCTGCATCTCCGACCAGCACCACCTAGCCAGTGAGCCTGAGCACGTACGCCAGGCTCTCAGGAGGAATGGATATTCTGACCGCACGATCCGCAAAGCTGCATCCCCAAACATGGGTAGAGAACCATCTGAGGACCCAATCAAAACCATCACCTTGCCATACATAGCCGGGGTCACCAAAAGGATTTCCAAAATCTTGAACAAACACAAGATCCAAGTTCGGTTCAATACAGTACACAAAATCCGTGATTTTATCCCATCGGTGAAGGATGCGATTCCGGACATGCAATGACCTGGTGTCTATAAGCTGAGTTGTGTCTGCGGCAGCAGTTACATTGGTGAAACGAAGCGACGTGTCTCAGACCGGGTTCGCGAACACAAAGCGGATTTGAAACACGGCAGAACCAACACCTCGGCAGTGACGGATCATTGTTTCAACCCTGTGGGCACACATGACATTGTTTTCTCCGAGACCAAGGTGCTCTATAAACCCTCGGGCACCATCAGAGATTTGTTCATGAAGCCATCCAGATATACAAACACAGACAAAACTTTAATCGAGAAGATGGATTCCGATTGAGCAATCATTGGAAGGACGTGATGAACCACGTCAAGTTTTAACTGCTGTAATTTTCACTCACCCACCCAAAAAATACGCGTTTACTAATTCAAGACTCAAGATTTAAATCTCATCGACATGCTAATTTTACTCCCCCCCCTCCCGTGCCTATATTAAGCCAAAACATCAGATCATTCTTTCTCACCTGATGACGGACGCTTGTGTTGCGACCGAGACGTCGTGTTCTATTTTCTTTCTATCTACGTGACTTTACCGAAAGAGCCAGAGAGTACGATGCCCATTCTGTTTTCTTTGACGGTCATTAGGCACTGTTGAAAACTCCACATTTCTATGACAGGGGCCACAGTTGACTTCTTTAACAAAAAATAGTTGTATTCTTCTACCTCTGAAAAGTGATGAGCGAAGATTGTAATTCACAATTTTCAACTCATGAGTTAAGCACTCTGATCATTCGTATTGCAGTGGTACGACGTAGACAGAATATACATTTTTGTAAGTATTTTTACTTTATTCATTATTACTTTAAAAGCTATGACACCAGCGCACAGTAGCGCTTGTTGTGAATGATATCAGAATTTCTGATGCCTCGTAGCATTCGTAATTTCCTGCAGAAGTTCCGACGCAACTTCTCTATATCGAACCTTGCACTGGGACCAATAGTTGCAGTCAAGAGTCTATGTGGGTCGGTGACACGGACATTATTTTCACACCCGGAACACCACATCCAGTATAACTTCTCGCTTTGGCTATAGCCGTAGTCACGTGCCACCTCCTCCATTCTACCAGCGGTCTGGAAAATATTCAGGAAGATATTGAGCCCTGGGTATCGTCATTGTACGCAGTATATCCAGCCACAAATATCAGAGTAAGGTAAATGTTTCCATGCTCAAATGAGCACTGGGCAGTGGTACTCTCCATGACTTGTCCAGTTATCAGTGGTGGAAATTCCACATTATTTAGGACACCAATAACACAATTAGAATATATAAAAAATCACTTCCCTCCCTCCGGCCAGCGAGCTAGCCAAACTTTGTTTTCATGAATACAACACTTTGTGGAATACTGTACTGCGTGGTGAAATTCTTGAAAAGTGGAGCTAATTTTTGTAGTTTTTACCCCAGAGGAGTGATCGAAGGCTTGGCCACACCGTGTGGATCGTGGAGGTTGTCTGACCATACTTCACCAGCCTGTTCATTCGTGGGTTGCAAGGTGGGGAGGGAGCGTAGACTTGGGAGCAATGGAATTAGCTGCACTGCCCACAATTATGAAGATGGTGATGATGATGATGGTAATAATGTCAGCTGATGATGTGTCGAACCCTGGCTAGGATTTATCCTCGTAGTCTTAAATTTGGGAGTGATATTCACTGCCAACCAAGCTGTAGCCACGGTGACCACGCTGCGTATGTATATATGTACCTTGAACTTATTACGCGCCATACGTAGCCAACCGTCTTACTCGGAGGTGCGTGGAGAAGACGGCTAACTAAACACAAAAAGCAGATTAAAAAAAATTGGTTTTTCATCCACAAGATTTAAAAGCGCATAGCTCCAGTGGCGTCCGAATATCGGAAGGAAGAGCGTTCCAGACGGCCACAGAGGCGCATCTGAAAGCGCGCGACGCGATGCGGCGGCCGTCTTTGTTCAACGACCAGACAAAAGCCGCCACGGCGAATGATGACCGGGCAGTTCGCGGCATGTGGAAGTCGGCGTACCTTCTGGCACCGTAGACACGTGTAGGTGTGACCGGCGTCCTCTGGAGCACCGGGGTTGCTTGGCGGGGTCTCGGCTGGTGGCCCCGGCTCGTGCCCCAATGGTGGAGGAGAGCCCCAACCGACCAAGCCTCCCGCTGGGCTCGAGTGAGGCCCCTGGGTCACGTGGTCGGCGTCCAGTTGCTCTCCTTCCACGACGAGCTGCAGTTCTGGTGTTGGCGAGAGGGGCAAGGGTTATGGAGCGTCGAGAAGGTCAGTGCTTCGTTTCATCCGGAGCAGTCTGGGACGCTCGACCAGTCAACTGTTGTCACGTGTCACGTCCGTCTTGGCTCTTGTCTTATTTCCATTTTTGGCATATTTATAAACGTTTAAAGGAACATACGGGGGGGAAAACCCCAAAATAGGTTAATTATGGATAGTGGTACAAAGTGTGCCTATCCATAATATTATGAGGGGGGGGGGGGGGGAGAAACCCTCCACATATTCAACAACACGACTTAAAACAACGAAACAGGTGACGTTTTGGGAAGTGGCCCTTCTCCTTTAACACATGGGAGGGCCATTGCCCAGAATCTCGCCTATTGTAAAGTTTTTTTTAATTTTGAGAGTGTAATTGACAAATGTTTAAAATAGATATTATAGTGCCTTACGCCGATAACCTCTACTGCCCCAAGTCAGCCTAACCACCGTTAACGACCGTATCGAGTGAGAAATTAAGCCCCGGTTATCATCATCGTCAGCCATGATCAACCCACAGCCCGAATGGATAAGCCTTGCCAGAGCCGGTGTCCCTGTCTTTGCGATCCTCCGACGTGAACCATCCAGCCACAGCGCTCACACCCGAGCGCGTCTGCATCGCCGCGCTTTCAAACGCGCCTCTGCGGCCGTCTGGAACGCCCTTCCCTCCGATATTAGGAAGCCACTGGAGCTACGCACTTTTAAATCGTCTAGATTGAAAACACACTATGATAAGATATGCATTGTCTTTGAGCTGTACGCCTTTTGGCGTCCTCTGGTCGAGCACCAATTGGGTCGAGGCTCAAAAGAAAGCCGTCCCTTGGTGTGGACCAATCAGTTTCAAGGACAATGGGAATATATTATCATAGTGTGGTTTTTGTTTTCATTTTGACTACAAGTATTGTGCTTCATGCAGAAACGAATCCTCGTAAAAAGGTTTCAGTTTTGTTGCCAGAAAAAAGGGGAAAACCCCTATTATAACATTATTATTATAAAGCAAAGCTGTTAACTGGCAACAACAGTAGCAGCACCTGCGTGTGTCGCCGTGTTCTACTCTCTTCCGTCTCCGCCACAAGGCGTCATGGGATATCTCAGCAATTGTCAGCTCAAGACGTGCATTGTTCACGTAATCGATTCTGTAGGGGTTCTGGACAAAATTTGCAGCAGGCGAATGGCTCTTAGGTCACGGCACAAGCAGCCGCGGCAGGCTTTGTGCTCTTAAGGGCCATTGGCCGAAACGTCTATATTTTTATGTTGAGGCCAACGTGGTGTTGATGAATTTAGAGACTGCTGTTTGTGTTTGCGCTGCTAATGTAGCAGCAGCATCACCACCACCAGATAAATAGTATAGTATATAGTATACAGCACACATACATAGTAATCTATATATACAAATAACGCGTATGTGTTTTATATATATACTGTGCAGTAACAGGGATGTTGCTATAGTTGATAAATATATCGATTATTTTACTCGATTAGTTTTTCCATCCTGTATTGGTCTCGTTGGGGCAGGTTCAGCTCCGCTTCGTTAGAATTAATCTAACATTAGCACTGTATCTAACATTAGCACTGCATCTAACATTAGTGCTGTATCTAACATTAGCACTGCATCTAACATTAGTGCTGCATCTAACATTAGCACTGCATCTAACATTAGTGCTGCATCTAACATTAGCACTGCATCTAACATTAGTGCTGCATCTAACATTAGCACTGCATCTAACATTAGTGCTGCATCTAACATTAGCACTGCATCTAACATTAGTGCTGCATCTAACATTAGCACTGCATCTAACATTAGTGCTGCATCTAACATTAGCACTGCATCTAACATTAGCACTGCATCTAACATTAGCACTGCATCTAACATTAGCACTGCATCTAACATTAGCACTGCATCTAACATTAGCACTGCATCTAACACTAGCACTGCATCTAACATTAGTGCTGCATCTAACATTAGCACTGCATCTAACATTAGCACTGCATCTAACATTAGTGCTGCATCTAACATTAGCACTGCATCTAACATTAGCACTGCATCTAACACTAGCACTGTATCTAACATTAGCGCTGCATCTAACACTAGCACTGCATCTAACATTAGCACTGCATCTAACACTAGCACTGCATCTAACATTAGTGCTGCATCTAACATTAGCACTGTATCTAACATTAGCGCATCATCTACATCTACAGGTGATTGTTATTACACGCGCGGTGATTATTAAACACGTACGGTGCTCTTTACGAATGTTCATTAACCGATTAATCGATGCATCGTTCGTTACATCCGTTGCACAATATAAAGATACGTGTATTTGTGCACGCGTTTATGTATAATCTTAAATCGTCTAAACATAATTATGTGTACGTATGTTATACATGTTGTGTGCAGTATACATATACTGTGGGGAGCGGTGGCATAGTGGTTAGCGTGCTGCGCTACAACGCGAATTCTATTCCCGCTCACAACCAACTAGCAGTGGCGAATATCTTAACCGGTGCCTGGGCCTCCCCTAGACCGACTCAGCCTTAAACCGGGGAGACAAAGGCGGCCGGGTGTGGTTCTGGCCACGTCTCTCCCTCGTGTGCCGTGCCAGGCCTTCAGAGTGTGCTCGCTAACAGCGCTTGCCCCAACAGTCTGTTAAGGCCACACGGGGGACTTTTGCCTTTGTTATTACATATACTGGGTGTCCATCCTCTTTGGTTCTTTCGGTAAAGTCACGTAGGTATAAGATAAAAATTATTTTAATAAAATTATTTTAATAAAATTATTTTCTACCTACGTGACTTTAGCGAAAGAACCAAAGACTATGGATTCCTGCAGTCACGAAAGCTTCAAATCGAGATATATATACTGGGTGTTCATAGACTGCGTGCACGCGGGGTCTATCCTGCTCACGCTTAACACGTGAACACGTGTGAACACGTGTTACGCGTGCACTGCGTGTGTGCCGTTCTCGGCTGATGTGCGCTCGCATACCAAAGGTCTCATCATAACACGAACTATACGACTACAAATTGATCGGGCACAGCTGGTCAGATAATTATAATTTAAACTAAACCCCCTCCCCCCCACCTTTAAACACAACATCATCGTGTTAAATAATAATAACACGAGAAGCCAAATTCGTAATTTCCGACCGGCCAAGTACATATATATATACACGTGTGTACTCTGTGTAAAATGTACGTTCACGATATTGTAACAAAGACAAAGATTCCCCCAATACAGCCCTGAACAGACTGTTGGGGCAAGTGCCGTTAACGGGCACCATACGAGGTGGCGGGTGGCCGACACCACGCCCGGCCACCTTTGTCTCCCCGGTGCTGATGTTCACTCATTTAAGTCGACCGATGGAGAAGGCCCAGGGCCGGTTGAGATATTCGCCGCTGCCATTCGTCGTGAGTCGGGGAATCGAACTCTGGTGGCTGGGCTCGCAGCGCAGTCGGGATCACCACACACACGTGTTATGCAGTGCCAACAGTACTACAGTACTATATATATACCCACACGAAGACCAAGATCCCTTAGACTGATGGGGCACGTGCTGTTAGCGAGTGCCTATGAAGGTCAGCACGGGGTGGGTGGCCAGCACCACTCCCGGCCGCCTTTGTCTCCCCAATGGCAATGTTTACACACCGCACCAGGTACTAATTTGAGGCTTAGTCGACCTAGGGGAGGCCCAGGATCGGTTCGGATAATCGTCACTGGGTCGCCAGGTTCGTAGCGCAGCGCGCTAACCGTTGCACTAGCGCTCTCCACTCTACACAAACACACACACAAGCACACACACATACGCATGTCAATAAGGGGAATATTTTCTCGTACGTTTAAAATTACGCAAATATGCGCTGCTACAATTAAAAGCAAAGACACCAGAATGATGCGTAAGTGTTTGTTCTGCTTTGCCAAGAGGCGTATTGTAGCTCGTTAAAAAAAACTAAACACTGCCGCAACTAATCTTGATTTGAAGCTTTCGTGACTGCAGGAATCCATCCTCTCTGGTTCGTTCGGTAAAGTCACGTACGTAGAAAAAAATATCATAAAAGAACACGACGTTTCGGTCGCAACACAATCGTCCGTCATCAGGTGAGAAAAAATATCTGCTGTTGTGGCTTTATATAGGCACGGGAGGGGGGGAAGGGAGGGTTTGTGGCGTGCTGGGACGGGTGGGGGCTGGATAAATCAGCATGTCCATGAGCTTGAATTAGTAAACGAAAACAGCACGGGTGGGTGAGTGAAAATCACAGCAGTCAAAACTTGACGTGGTTTATCACGTCCTTCCAATGATTGCTCAATCATTGGAAGGACGTGGGGAGCGGTAGTGTGGCGGTTAGCGCGCCACGCTACGAACCCGGGTCACCCAAGTTCGAATCCCACATACGGCCATCAACAGCGAGGATTATCTGAAACGGTCGCTGGCCAGCACCTAGGTCGACTCGGCCTTAAATGAGTACCTGGCGTGATGAGTAAACATCGCTACTGGGGAGACAAAGGCGGTGGGGCGTGGTGCTGGCCACCACCCCCAACGTGTGCCGTGCCGCCCTCCATCGGTGCTCGCTAACAGCACTTGCCCCACCATTCTGCCAAGGCTACACGGGGGATCTTTGACTTGTCCTCCACGTCGGCTTCATGATTTTCGTGACTGAGCCAATGAGCTCCTACAGTAGATGTCTCGATGCTGCTCAGTGCCGTCTAACCAAAATCTAGAAATCAAATTTTTAAAGTTAACTTTATTATAGACTACTTTAACAACTGGTTTACTTAACTCACACCAGTGCTATTACTTCTATTAGTATTGCAATGCAATACTGGCACTGACCAGCGTGGTGAAGTATGGTCGAAGGACCCCCATGTTTAGTTTGCCGGCCACATGTCCCTTCTAGCGACGATGCGTCCTGCTTCAAGTCCACCGCTTTGTGTGTGTCTTGACACCCGACGATTCAGCAACTCTAACTTGCGCGTGCTTTCCAATCCGGGTGTTCCTCTTCCTCTCGTGGTTCAGTATCTCTTCTAGATTTGAAGCTTTCAGTCTCCCTCTCTCCCCGCGTCTCGGCGCACTTGTCAGCTATTGTTGCTTCCCTTGGTCGGCAATGGTGCGCGGCAGAGGTGTGGACTCGAGTCATGTGACTTGGACTCGAGTCAGACTCGAGTCATGAATTTGATGACTTGCGACTCGACTTGGACTTGCATAACAATGACTTTGTCCCACCTATGAGGTGTGGACTCGAGTCATGTGACTTGGACTCGAGTCAGACTCGAGTCATGAATTTGATGACTTGCGACTCGACTTGGACTTGCATAACAATGACTTTGTCCCACCTCTGGTGCGCGGTCCTTATTGTTATTCTTGGATCTTTCGGTAAAGTCACGTAAAAGGGAAATAATAAAATAATAAAAATAAAAAATAAAATTATCACGACGTTTCGGCCACAACACAAGCAGCCGTCCTCAGGATGCTGTTTTTCCGACAGCTCTGTTCTTCACCTGAGGACGGCTGCTTGTGTGTCGTGGCCGAAACGTCGTGAGAATTTTATATTGTTTTATTTTTTATTATTTTATTATTTCCCTTCTACGTGACTTTACCGAAAGATCCAAGAATATGAATCCCTGCAGTCACGAAAGCTTTAAAATCGAAAGTCCTTATTGTTGTTGTTGAGTCACGTCGATACCCGCCAGAAGAATTGAGTCGCATGTACCGTATGTATGTTGAACTTCTTTCGCGCCGTACATAGCCAAGCGCGTTAATCGGATGCGCGGGGGAAGGAAAACAAGCCAAACACAAAAAGCAGTTTTCAAGAAATGAGTTTGTTGATCTAGACGATGATTTAAAAGTGCACAGCTCCAGTGGCTTCCTAATATCGGAAGGGAAGAGCGTTCCAGACGGCCGCATCTGAAAGCGCGGCGATGGCGAGCGGCCAAGAAAGTCGCCGCTGCTGTGCGGATGACGACCGCAGATGGCGGGATGATGGTTCGTGCTCTTTGACCAGATCGCCAAGGTCAACTTCTCCCCCTTCTCGCTGATGCCACTTCGTGGCAATTCGCTGTCCAGGCGGACGACGACGTTGATGTTTGAGCATTCGTGTAAAGAGTTCACGCATCGTACGGGTAGCGGAGGTGATTCGAGTATTTTGGCTGCGACACATTTCCCCGCGACGATCAGCCACTTCGTCGAGCGACGATTTGTGGCCACGTCGCTTCTGAAAGATAAGTTTAAAGCTCAGTTGGGGCTTTAACTGGTCAAATAAAATAGTTTAGTTTTTTTTTGCGATTTCTGCACCTTTCCCCTACTTAGCAGCAGCTATCGCGTTTTTGCATCGTTTGTTGTAACTTCCTGACCCGACCCTATTGGGCATCTGTGGGGGGAAAACAAGAGCTTTATAGCTCATCGGATTCCTCCAGTATGACGATTCTGAGTCTGCTTATTTGACCGCACTTCGTGACGCTCGTGCGTGCGGGTTGGTGAAGAAGGCCGCTTGCAATGCCCCATCACGCACAGCGAGGTTCTCGGCGATGGTCGAACCACCTCGGCGTCCCCTCCTCACCCGTTCCGACCTCACGTCGCGCGCGAGTGTCGGAAGTCGCAGCGGGTGAGCGAGCGGGTGAGCGAGCGGGTGAACTCACGTGAACTCAGCCGGGGAGTGAACTCACGGCGGGGTCGGTGAGTGTCGGAAATCACAGCGTGGGAACTCAGAGAGGGTGATCCCACAGCGGGTGAACTCAGAGCGGGTGAACCCACAGCGGGTGAATTCAGAGCGGGTGAACTCAGAGCGGGTGAACTCAGAGCAGGTGAACCCACAGCAGGTGAACCAACAGCAGGTGAACCCACAGCAGGTGAACTCAGAGCAGGTGAACCCACAACGGGTGAACTCAGAGCAGGTGAACTCAGAGCAGGTGAACTCAGAGCAGGTGAACTCAGAGCAGGTGAACCCACAGCAGGTGAACTCAGAGCAGGTGAACTCAGAGCAGGTGAACCCACAGCAGGTGAATTCAGAGCGGGTGAACTCAGAGCGGGTGAACTCAGAGCAGGTGAACCCACAGCAGGTGAACCAACAGCAGGTGAACCCACAGCAGGTGAACTCAGAGCGGGTGAACTCAGAGCAGGTGAACCCACAGCGGGTGAACTCAGGGCGTGTGAAGTCAGTGAGCGCGTGGACTCACCGGTGCAGATGTCCAGCATGTTCTGCAGCGCGCGCCCGCCGCTGTCGTGGCCGAGGGCGCGCGGCGCGTGGAAGCTGCGCGCCCGGCGCGCCTTGACGAGGAACGCGCGCGGCATCGCAGCCACAGCACCAGGAGAGACCCTGCTGTAGTAGTATCACTCCTACTACTGCTGTAGTATCACTCCTACTACTGCTGTAGTAACACTACTACTACTGCTGTAGTATCACTCCTACTGCTGCTGTAGTATCACTACTACTACTGTAGTATCACTCCTACTACTGCTGTAGTAACACTACTACTACTGCTGTAGTATCACTCCTACTACTGTAGTATCACTACTACTACTGCTGTAGTATCACTACTACTACTGCTGTAGTATCACTCCTACTACTGTAGTAACACTACTACTACTGCTGTAGTAACACTACTACTACTACTGTTCTATCACTACTACTGCTGTAGTATCACTACTACTACTGCAGTACCACTACTACTACGGCATACTCTATTTGGACTGAATTTATACCCCACGAGGCTACGGGCTATTGACTGTCTGCATACACCGCGATGCGAACGACTGTATACAATCTACCGTCTCTGTATACACGAGGCTATATGTATACAACCACAAGACTCATCACTAGCTACACTTGATCAGTATACCACCAGCTGCTGCTGCTGCTGCTCGCTGGCTGGCTATCCTACACGAAGGGGAATGGGGGGCGAGAACGACCTTCCCTCTGCGATAGGAGCCGGCGCTGGAGGAAGGAGGCTTTAGGATTCTGCGTAGGCTAAGGAAGCCGTAGGATCCTGCATAGGAGAGAGTTACGCTCCAGATAGCCGATCAGCGCGGATCATCCGATCGCAATGCCGCTCGTAGCGCGACGCGAACAACAATGTTAACAATATGAGGCATAAAGTAGTTACGAAGCGGCTCTAAGAAAAAAAAACCCAGGTCCCTGTCATAACTTCACACACGCGCGCGTTATTTCTCAGCATACCCAGTCGTGATGGGAAATCCAGCACCCACTACTCGTTGTCATGTAATAACATTCGATGTTTGACTGGCCGTGTCATATAAAACGATGTATATTGTTTTCTTCAGTTTAATCGCCGCAACTATCGCGCATCTAACTTTAAATATCGTAATCTGCAATACGCCGATGGAGTTCAGCGGAGGGCGAACTCGATACGCGTTTCGCTCGCTGGCCGCTCTATCGCCGCAAGAGCTCTCCTTGGAAGCTTCCTCGAAACCTCTCCCGAGATGACAGCAACCTCCACTTTTGCCAGCCAACTGCTACCCACCCCCGATGGGTTGACTCTGGCGCAACGCTCGCGCCCTCCTCTTCCCATATATGCAATGCGTGCGCGCGCGCGCGGCGTGTGTGTGTGCGTGTGTGTGTGCGCGTGTGTGAGTGTGTGTGTGCGCGTGTGTGTGAGTGCGCGTGTGTGTGTGTGAGTGCGCGTGTGTGAGTGGAGTTCAGCGTGCGCGCACGTGCGTGTGTGAGTGCGTGCGTGTGTGCGTGTGTGTGTGTGCGTGTGTGTGTGTGCGTGTGTGTGAGTGTGTGTGTGTGCGCGTGTGTGTGAGTGCGCGTGTGTGTGTGTGCGTGTGTGTGTGAGTGCGCGTGTGTGAATGGAGTTCAGCGTGTGTGTGTGAGTGCAGCGCGCGTGTGTGTGAGTGTGCGTGTGTGTGTGTGAGTGCGCGTGTGTGAGTGCGCGTGTGTGTGTGCGTGTGTGTGTGAGTGCGTGTGTGTGTGTGTGAGTGCAGCGTGTGTGTGAGTGCGCGTGTGTGTGTGTGCGTGTGCAGCGTGATGCAGCACGCTGACTGGAACACGCAGAGACAACCGCCGCCGCGTCTTCTACGCTCAGGGCGCGCGCGCAGCGCCACGCCGCTCCGCCACTGCCGCGTGTGGTGGACGCGTCGCGGTCAGAATGTCGGCGTATGCTGCAGGAATCCGATGAGCTATGAAGCTCTTTTCACACATGTCCAGTCAGGGGGGTGGGGGCAGAACGTTACAACAAACAATACAAAACAACACAATAGGAGTGAAAAGTAAACACATTACTTACAAATATACAAATACAACTGAATATTATTTTTCATCTTATCAGGTACAAAGCCCACTGAGTTATCGACTTATTTTTCATAATCGACCTGGCCACGAATGATAGCTCGACAAAGTGGCTTCTCGTGTACACGGACGTGTGTACGGCCGGTGAGGAAAATCTGAACCGGTTACCCGGGCCTCCCCTAGGTCGACTCGGCCTCAAACGAGTTCCTGGTGCGGGGTGTAAACAACAGCACGGGGAACACAGGGGCGGCTGGCCGTGCGAGTTGGTCACCCATCCCTGAGTGTTTCGTGTCGGCCTTAATAGGCCTTCGCTAACAGTACGTGCCGCAACCGTCTGTCGAGGCGATGTTATTACGCGTGATCTTTGTCTTGGCAATGTACGGCGCTCTTGTCAATCCACTGCCGGATGAAAGCCTCCTCCCCACGCCCGTGTGGGTCGTGGTGTTGTTATTTGACAACACTGAACGCTGGTCAGTGCCGGCTGGTGGATGGGGAGCGCATACGGACGCGGGTGCATAGAAGTACAGCACAACAATTGATATTGCTCGACTGCCACCTGCTGCCCGCCACGTACATCATCATCCCCGCAGCAGCGATGTGCATGGCATATATCTTTCGGTCACTCCGCGTAAAAGAAAATATAAAAAATTTCGGCCCCTTCTTGGGATTGAATATTTTCGAGCAGCATTGATTCAGTACAAGCAAGCGCCTGCGGGCTTGTTTTGCGAGCGTCTCGTCAGCCCCGAGGCAGTGTTTGTGAGCTGCCAGATTGTCCGGGCAAAGGGCCCCATCTCTTTAAAATATCGGGCTCCTAGTTCAGAGGTCGGTAACCTGCTCGTTCGCGAGGACTGGCTTCGTGAGGTTGTTAATCAAGGGACCGCCGTCTCGCATTCACCACCACGGTGCATTGCGGCGCTTGAAACACTGAGGGTTGTTTAACCGAATTAGAAATTTTTATTATTTAGTTTTATTTAAGCGTCATTCATGCAATTGCATTCCACAACGCTGCACATCGATTATATCCAGTTCCGTACAAAAAAAAAACTTAAATAAATGTCTCTTCTCGTTGTTTCGGTTGCCGATCGCTGTCTTAGTTTGACACAGCATTAAAGAAAAGCAGACGACGTAACGTCTCCACGTAAAGAAAATATGTTGTTGTTTCTATCACAAGGCTATTCACCACAGCGACGCTGCTTGTCTTCAGTGTTGTACATGGGGAGCGGGGGGGGGGTACTCATCCAGCCAAGCGCTGTCCTGCAGCCTCAACTGTTGTTTGACTTGCATCCCACTGGGGTTTTTGCACACAACGTTGGTGTACGGAGCTTTTTCTCGAATATTTGTTTGCTGTTTTTTCCTGGATTTTTCTGTTTGCGCATAGTCACTTTAAGACGTTTTCTTGTTCATGTTTTTGGTTTTTGTTTGTTGCGGTTGCACCCGATTCAAGAGCCGAATGGCTCACAGAGCTATACCAAATAAATTAAACTGAAAATTTAAAACTGAAACTCAGTGGCGGGCAATGCGCGTGGCCTGTGACCCAGCAACTGTGCAGGTGACGAGGATTGGTGGTGCCGTGGGCGTGGAGGTGTCATACCCTGGCTCGCCATGAGAAGGCAGTAGAGCAGATGGCCTCATCGTCATCTCGACGTGGGCGAGAGGGCTTCGCGCTCACGTCACGTGGGGGGTTTGTCGGGTGCTGCGGTTTCGTCCCAATTGGTAAAATAAACACTCGTCTTCTTGGTTCTTTCGGTAAAGTCACGTAGAAGGGAAATAATAAAATACAATTCTCACGACGTTTCGGCCACAACGCAAGCAGCCGTCCTCAAGCGTTGTGGCCGAAACGTCGTGAGAATTGTATTTTATTGTTTTATTTTTATTATTTTATTATTTTATTATTTCCCTTCTACGTGACTTTACCGAAAGAACCAAGAAGACGAATCCCTGCAGTCACGAAAGCTTAATATCGAAATTTAAACACTCATAATTAATTGGCTGAATTTTTTTTTTAACTCGATCTAGCAGGACCCTCCTGAAGAAGAGTCCCACGACTCTGCGACTTTCCTGGATACATTTCGGAAATGATGACATTAAATAAGTACATCATGCTTCCATAATGCGAAAAATCATGCTTAGCTGTCGAGATACCGACGAGCTGGGGCGCGTTCCGGGCGATTTGTTCAGATCTCGGCTGAGCTGAAGATGCGATAGAGACTCACCGGTAACGTCAAATCGTTCATCAGTTCGAGGAATTCTGACGATGGGATGGGGACCGGAGCGATGCCACAGGAGGCTAACGATGATTATTGTGGGTGCCACGGTGGCTAGGAGATGTTAACTACCTCGCCTAGTATACAGGATGTCGTGGGTTCGATCCGGACCCTGCCGCCTGTATATTTAGAGTTTGCGTGTCTCACTCTCTCCCCTGTGGTCGTGTGTATTTTTCTCCAGGTCCTCCGGTTTTCCCCTCCACATTTAGAATCAACGTGCGTTTAGAGTATTTGGCTGCTATACATCTCCACACCATAGTCAACTTCGTTGAGCTATCATTTGGGCTATATAGCCTTGCCTGGTAAAATAAAAAAAAGTGTTATCGCATTGCGCTGTGAACACCAGTAACAGCCGAGATCATGATTCATCATTAGGTCGCGTATGTATGATGTAAATATAAACATTAACTCTCCATCACCCGAAGGAGACAATCAACATAATGTATCACGTCATAGACAATTATGCCAAATTGTTTTGGCTTTTCAGCCAAAATCAATGTTGAAAAGCAACCCGGGTTTGCTGCAAAACCAAATCAAGTGGCATAGTTTCCCACGTGACGACTGCTGGATGAAGGCCTACTGTCTAAAGCGTCATAAATACGCACGATTTCTGCACTGGGGAAATTCACAAGATTCCCAAATACGTGTCGAGCACAGGACCGCAATGGATGAGTCGAATACCAGGACAAAGGGGGGACGTCATTCGCGGTCCGCTTCTCGGGACAGCAGGACGCTTACTCGTGTGGTGATGATGTGGTTTGGATCCCGGGAAAGTAATGCGTCGAGTCGCAGTCAACACTGTGGTGGTGGTCGAATAGAAAAGTTCCACATACATACGTACATACAAATCAGCTGTTCGGTTAGATATCCACATCTGACACGTGTAGGTGTAAGTGCAGCAGTTACATGTTCATACAAAATAATTCATCACAATGCTTAATAGGTACAACACTTCCATGAAATTGGGTCCGTGCCATGTTCAACGTGTGTTTGTAACTGCATAGCCCTAATGGGCGGATTTCAGCTGGCTGCTGCAACCTGGAATGTACAGGGTGCTTCAAAAAGATGTGAACACTTCCGGGAATTTGCAACAACGCCACAAGAAATGTGCTGCCTTCGGGCTCTGGAGACCACTTGGAGAAGATTCCAGGGAACGCGTTGGCAATGATGAGGAACAAGTGGAAACTCTTTGACTTTTTGAAGCTATAAACATACATTTGTTATCATGTTACAGTGTATAATGCGTTGGTTTTATATCCTTAAACTAAACCGAGTTGGAGTGGACCCATTGCGATCACACGTCGTGCGTGAAGGAGGTTCCTGAAAGAGATGAAATTGTGCTGTTGACTAAGCAAAGATGTGCAACATTTGACCACGTGTACAATACTGAACTTGAACTCATGGCAGCTCATAACGTGTACACTTTTCATACGAAGAAACATACCATCCACACTGCCCAAATAACCCCCCCCAAATTACGTCCAAAGGTTCTCAACATTTATTGTTCATTAAAAACTCCTAGATTATATGGAGGAGAAGTGACTAATTACGTATTGGCATAAATAATGCTAATAATTACGTGGAAAAAGAATACAATACCGGACCACAGCGAGCTCGTGAAATTCTTTGCGGCACATTTTTGTTTAGCCGATCAAAAAAAACCGTTGACAACAAACGCAACCAGCAAATCTGTGAGGGTAGCGCCCCCCAACATTGTTGGCACCAGGGACCGGTTTCGTGGAAGACATTTTTTTCACGGACCGGTGGGGGGGGGTTCATCACTGGGTCTTTCCCCCCTTTTCAAAGAAGCTCTCAAGCGATGTTTGTTTTTTACTCATTTTGGCTACTAGGGGTTAGAGCTTGTGGCCTTACTAAAACTGTGACTGAGACAAGTGCGCGGTGCGGGAAAGAAGCGCCGACGGAAGTGGTCAATAAAACAATGGGGGCGGGGGGCCACGCGCGGGCTCACCGCTCTCACCTCCTGCTGCTGTGCGGCCCGGTTCCTCACAGGCCACGGACTGGTACCGGTCCGTGGCCTGGTGGTTGGGGAATCCTGGGTTAGAACATCAAACATTACATTTCAGTATCTGCCCCGTTCTCACAGCTCGCGGCTCTCGCGACGGCGCACGTTTCACACACTTTTAATCTGCAGCAGTCTCGCAGCAGTCTCTCGTTGCCACGTGTAACCCCAAGAGCCAGCAATTAGCAGGTAAATATTCACATTTGTTAAATTTGGACCATGATACTGCTCGGTACGCAACGGCCTACTAATTTCGAATCACGTCAGGGGACATTTTTCTAACGTCCATTGTCAGAAGCGGGCCGCGCGTGCGTGCGTACGCTTCGTGCACTCGCGGTACTGACCGGGGCGGCAGCTGGGGCCGAACCGCGGACCCTGCGACGAGCGGCGAATGGCCGCTCCAGCTTGGGCCACGTCACCGCACGCCGCCCACACAAATACACGGCGCTCGTGCTGTCGTCCACCCGCCAGGGCCTCCAGACGTCGCACGAGTCAAATGCGTCGTTGTTGTTGTTGTCGATCTTGAAGGTTTGCCACTTGCAGTTGTTTGACCTCTTGGTGCCATGCCAATGCTCCTCTCAAGAAGGTGCCCTTTGTCCACCATCTGAAAACACACCCCAGCTACCCACAACCCCCCCCGCCACCCTTCTAGATTCCGCCTACAATGCCTACATGCAAGTTGCTTGTCCTACTCTGCTAAGAAATTCCTAAAAAATCCTCTGCATGCACCCAGAATCAACAGCTGCACGATTCTGTTCTTGTTACTTTGTAAAAGTTCAGGATTCGAAGCCGTAGATTATTGTATTTGTATTTATATAACATCCAAATGCAACTTGCATTTCAAGACCCTGCTTCCTAAAACACCCATCTTTTTGCACGAACTTGTATATCTTTATTCCTCTGGCCAAGTGGTTTATGCAGTCCATCCAAAAAACTTCGCTTCTTGAGCAAGATATTAACAATAAATACAATTTATAACGCGCGCATATTTCACAAATCGGATGCATTGTCTGATCGAGAACTCGCAGGCGCGGAGCCAAAGCTCACAGTCCCTCATATGGCAGCACGAACAGGTGAGCACATGAACTGCTTACGCCTGGACAGGTAAAAACCTGAACCGGTGAGAGCCTGAACGAGTGAGAGGCTGAACAGGATACGCTGTACAGGTGAACGCCCGAACTCGTGAGAACATGAATAGGTGCCTGAACGGGTTATAGCCTGAACGGGTGAGAGTGTGACGAAGTGGGTGGTCATTGGATGCTGCGTGTGTGCGGATGATCGGCGCGGCCTCGGACAAACGCCGGTTCTGGGTACAACGAGCGATTGATACGACTTGCTCCGTAGCGTGCGACAGTTTTGCTGTGGTCAGTGGGAGTGAGAAGGGTGGGGGAGAGGTATGGAGAGAGAACGAGACATAGAGTATGGAGAGAGGGGGTCGAGAGAGGGGGGGGTAGAGAGAGAGGGGGGGTAGAGAGAGAGGGAAGCGGTAAGAAGGAGGAGAGCAGAGCAAAGCATTGAAAAAAGAAAAAAAGAAAAAAACGAAGCAAAGTGCCGACTACACCGAGCATCTTCTTGTTTCCTCTGATCGTAAAAAAAAGAGAGAGAACTCGGTGGCACAGGACAGCGATCGTGTGCTGTGTTTGCGGAGGCAGTTCAACGTGTTTGGTGAAGCTGTGTATGCCATGTGGCTGGGCCTGATGCCACAAGACAAACATCGAGACAGGTCGCTGTGGAGCTGCTGTGAACTCGATTGTTGTGGTGGTTCTTTCTGATGTCCGATGAAGGATGGCATTGCAAATCATCAAGGCGAGTGCCAACAACACAGGTGAGAGCCTGAACGGGTGAGAGTGCCTGAACACGTGACAGAGCCTGAACACGTGACAGAGCCTGAACAGCTGAGAGAACCTGAACAGGTGACAGAGCCTGAACAGGTGAGAGAGGCTGAACACGTGAGAGAGTCTGAACATCTGTCAGAGATGCGCAGGTCAAGGCGCTGGCCACGAGAGGTGGCTGAGGTCCCGGCAGGGCTGGGGACGTGTTCGCTGTGGCTGCATTAAAAACAAACTGTGGCCTCGTGTGTCACGAGGCGCTGGAGTTGGCGATCGCCATGGGGTTTCATTGGGCTGAGGACGAGCTTCGTCGAGTGAGAGTCCAAGGTGATGCCGAGGATTTTCTGATTATTTGAGAGGTTGATGGTGGCGCCAGCTATGAGTAGAAGTTTGAAGCAGCGACGCCGTGGGCGAGCCGCTGTCTTGTTCACGAGGAGGTGAATTGGCCAAAGCCAACGCTGCATGGTCGAGGTGCAGTTGATCAGGCGGAGTGGGCACTGAGTGGAGGTGATAATTGAGTGTCGATGGCGTCGGTGTGAAAGTTTGTGTGTCGTTACTGTCGATGAGGCGACCTATTGGGGTCAGCGCCAGGTTTCTTCATTAGAGGAGTTCCTTGACCCAAATTCAGTGATGGTGGGAAAATACAATAGTGAAAATGCGCAGGCAACGTGAGCAACTCGTATTGCCAAATTCAACGACACAATTCTTGAAGGCGGCAGGAAACACAGGGGAGAGGTTATTTTTAATTATGGAACTGAGGATGAGATTGGGGACCTCTTGGGCTCTAACAGGTGGGAGCGAGAGTGTAGAATGAGGAATGAATGAAGGAGTGGCGGGAGATTGAGCACCGCAGGCCACAATTTCACTTCCTCGTGGTGGAGGCAATGTTAGTGTAATAAAGGACTCTTCAGACGGTGTAGGTCTCCGTTGTCCTTTATTCGGGTTCTTGTCTCTCTCGCCCCTGCGGCGTCCTCGCTCAGACCCGCACCTCCTCCACCGTGCACTCTGCAGCCACACCGCTGCTCCGCTCTGCAGCCACACCGCTGCTCCGTGTGCCCCGCACACTCTGCTAGCTCTTCACACCCGGCTAGCTTCCCACATTCCGCTAGCTCTACTCCACTAACTCTAGCCCACTAGCTCTGCTGTGCCCCACGTACACCGCTGGCCAACAGTGCCGTGGCCTCCCACCACGTGGCAAATGACGCCACCCTCTCGCCACTGCCCAGCGTGGCCTCCCCCTGTTCCACTCCTTCCCAACTCCCAGATCGCTTCCGGTTCTCCCCCTAAATCCTCTCTCTCACGTGACCCTGACTCCTCCTTCTCCTCACGTGACCCAGACTCCGCCCCCTCTTTCCTTGCTCGCATGACATTAGTAAACGTATCGCATTTACTAACATTTGTCTGAGCTTCTTATCCTTCCTTGGCATGATGTCCGATGTTTCAGACATCATGCCTGGAGTAAAAAGATTGGCTTTGATAATGGGACCGTTTATAAAGTGCGGCTAGAACTTGTTTTATTAAGTGAAATTATATTTTTGGTTCTTTTGTTAAAGTCACGGAGATAGAATAAAAATAAAAAAATAAAAATAAAGTGAATAAAAATAAAAAATAAAACTTTTAAAACGTAATAACCATTGCTACAGTCTACATTATAGACTGTCAGTACACTCACCAAACTTAATAACCAGGCTACAGTCCACATTATAGATTGCCAGTACACTCACCAAACTTAATAACCAGGCTACAGTCTACATTATAGACTGTCAGTACACTCACCAAACTTAATAACCAGGCTACAGTCCACATTATAGATTGTCAGTACACTCACCCAGCTTAATAACCAGGCTACAGTCTACATTATAGACTGCGAGTACACTCACCCAGCTTAAAAACCATTGCTACAGTCTACATTATAGACTGCCAGTACACTCACCCAGCTTAATAACCAGGCTACAGTCTACATTATGGACTGCCAGTACACCCACTCAGCTTAATAACCAGGTTACAGTCTACATTATAGACTGCCAGTACACTCACCAAACATAATAACCAGGTGTATAGTCTACATTATAGACTGCCAGTACACTCACCAAACTTAATAACCAGGCTACAGTCTACATTATAGACTGCCAGTACACTCACCAAACTTAATAACCAGGCTACAGTCCACATTATAGATTGTCAGTACACTCACCAAACTTAATAACCAGGCTACAGTCCACATTATAGACTGCCAGTACACTCACTCCGATTAAGAACCAGGCTGCAGTCTACTTATTCTTATTTTTATATCTACGTGACTTTACCGACAGAACCAAAGGATACGAATTCCTGCAGTCACGAAAGTTTTCAGTCAAAATATAAGTGAAATGTTTACGGTGTCCAGAAGCTGTTTGGAACATCGGGTAGTGTGGCATGACCTTGTGATTGTGAGCCCATTGCTCTACGGCAGGGATGGGGAACGTCCGGCCCGCGGGCCATGTGAGGCCCGTGGAATCATTTGGTGTGGCTCTGCCAAGGCAACCGCAGGCGGGACTCGAAATTCAATAAATCTAGGAGCAAACCTGGAAAAGCAGTTGCGAGTAGCAACATCATCAATAACAGCTAACATCACACGCCTCGCCAAAGAGAAGCAGTTCCAGCCATCACATTAGGGGTGAGTTAAACACATTCCTGCGGAGGGAGCTGGTAGAAACGTTGGGTTGCTCGGTCAATGGCCAGGGTCAACGGCGGCGTGGTGTATTCCGCAAATATGCCCGACTGTGAGGGTGGGCACAAGCCGGCGTGAGTAGGTTAAACGTTGAGTTTTATAAAGGGCACCACGGGGTGACCAGCCCCTTCCCACCCAGCCCCACCCCTCCCTCCCCCAACCCAGCCCCACCCTCCCCACCCAGCCCCTCCCACCCTCCCCTTCCCACCCAGCTCCACCCTCCCCTCCTCACCCAGCCCCTCCCTCCCCACCCAGCCCCTCCCTGCACGACGGACACAATAATCCCCTGTGGGCTGGTGTAACCAGGAGGTTCCTACCAGTATTAAATGTTTGACCAAATATAACAGGCTATTTTTTAAGTTGATAATTTTGTATGGCCCGCGAATCATGTTATAAAATATCCAAATGGCCCTTGGCAGCAAAAAGGTTCCCCACCCCTGCTCTACGCGGTGTGAACTTCCAGCCACAGACTTCACCGTCAGAACACGACCGAGTGTGTCGTCTCGGTTGTGCTGCACAGCTGTCTCCGACGTGTCTTGGGATTGCACCGTGGTTGTTCAGGCTGGTGTCCGACGTTTCGCCCCACGTGCTGGGACCTTTTTCAGAAACGAAACTCTTTTTTTCCTAGAGGCGTGATGTCTGAAACATCGGACATCATCAGAATCCTGGTGGAATCCGATGAGAGCTATAACAAACACACACGGTAAAACCCCGAAAACACATTGGAGCGTCATCGTTAAATAATGAAATAACCGTAAACCATTTATTGTAATCGACGTCATATACAACATCTGACGTGGAATGCGATTTGAAATGGGAAATACTTATTATTGTTTTTTTATTGTTTGTGTTGCCATTTTTGGACTTTCCATAGAGAAACCAGAAAAGCCACAACATGAACTCGCTTGATGCCCACCACAGTGATTTTGCTCGTGTAACAGTTTGCAAGTATTTACTATTGAGGAACAAGCACGCCGAGCGAATCTTAATCTCACGCGCCACCAGAAGGGCAGCAAGAATGTTGAAACCATCTGATGATTCCATAAACCACGTGGCATGCACGGACATGAAAAACGTGGACAATCTGCTAACTCCAACCTCCGCCTACATTGTTTCAGGGAATGACCCTTATTCTTGGTTCTTTCGGCAAAGTCACATTAGATAGAAAATAAAAATTAAATTTAATTAAAATAAATTAAAAACAAAAGCAACATTTTTAAATAAAAAACCACGATGTTTCGATCGAAACGTCGTGGTTTTTTGCTTTTATTTTTATTTTATTTTATTTTTTCCGAAAGAACCAAGAATATGAATTCCTGCAGTCACGAAAGTTTTAAGTCGGAATGACCCTTCTTCACCGCAGAGATATAGTCTATTTTAGCGCAGTGTTAATAGCGGGTGTTGACTTATATATATAATTCATATTCTTGTGCATCACCGCCAATGCCGTAGAAGCAATAGTTTTGTTTAAATCCTGCAAAGTGCTGCCAACTATGTTAATTGTGGCACACACGCACACACAAAGATCCCCCATGTAGCCTTAACAGACTCTTGGGACAAGTGCTGTTAGCGAGCACCTATGAAGACCGGCACGGCACACGAGGGGTTGGGTGGCCAACACCACGCCTGGCCGCCTTTGTCTTTCCAATGGCGATGTTTTCACACCGCACCAGGTACTCATTTGAGGCTGAGTTGACCTAGAGGAGGCCCAGGACCGGTTCAGATAATCGTCGCTGGTGTTGACCGTGAGCAGGTTCGTAGCGGAGTGTGCTATGCTACAGCTCCACGCACACACACACAGACACATGCGTGCACGCACGAGAACATCTTTTGCGTTTCATAATTTTTTCTGCACCCGACGAAAAATAAACGTTTGAAGTTGCAATAACAAAAAATCAAAACCACTTTTTGTCTTGAGTGATGACGATCGCATGTGTTGTGATCGAAACGTCCAATGTTTTCTGTTATTTTCTTTCAACCTATCTACGTGACTTTAACGAAAGACCCAAAGAACTTGGACAAATATGTTTTAGTTTGCTTTCTTTTCTCTTTTTTTTTCAAACTTGCAACGTATACAATGCAAGAGAATCTGCCGGGCCGCGAGCAGATATCTCTGCCATCGCGAGAGAATCTCAGCTGCCTTGGGTTCCGCAATGTGCCAGTTTGGCCTGTCCCATTTCCCGGTAGCCTGAAAACGCACTTGTCACACATGAAAAACTGCCCCACTATAAATGCGCGTGGTGCGCATGTGGCCCGGTTGATATAACGGCAGGGCAGCGAAGTTCCTCCAAACCTAGTTTTTTTTTTCTCTCCAGCTTCCTTAAAGTTGTTTGGTTTGCGCGCCATTCCCATCGCCACGTGCACCGGCAGGCGGTAAGAGTCTGCATATTCCCGTAAGCAGGACTGTATATAAATACACAACACACTCTACAACACAAAACATGGAGCAATTTTTTTTACACGGTTCAAAAACAAATAGGCACGAGTTTCAAAAGCACACGGATGGTTGATTTCCCCAAAAATCTGTTTTACAGTCTGAACATTTTATTTGGGGTCTTTCGGTAAAGTTACATAGATAGGTTCAAAGAAAATAACAAAAAACTACGAAGTTTCGATCGCAACACATCGAAACGTCGTAGTTTTTTGTTATTTTCTTTAATTTGAACCTATCTACGTGACGTTACCGAAAGACCCAAAGAATATGAATGCCTGCGGTCACGAAAGCTTTAAGTCAAGATTTAGTCTGAACATTGTGTTTTCTATGTGTTGTACCATCCAACATTCAAACGTTTCATTCAATTGAAGTATGTGTAAACATATATATAAAGATTTTGAGGATTGTACTTTTGGTCAAACTGCGTGCAGCTTTCAGATTGTTTTGTTGTTGTTTGTTGTTGTCAGTCTGTAATCCTCCACACCTGGGCAAGGCCCTCACTCTACTCCCCTTTAAGCACCTCCGCTTAGCACGGTTGGCTATGTACGGTGCTAAAGAAGTTCAACATACATCGTTGCTTCTGTCGATTAGTGGCCTCCGAAGCATTTGATTTCATCTCACTGCTGCCATCCCTCCCACCGTCTTCCTCCGTTTCATCTTGCCCTCTCTCGATTTCACGCGGTGTATGTTTTACGCGGCACACAATAGATGCGTTTGAGTGAACTACATCGTTGTTGTAGTTGGGAAAAATTCGTCAGGATTATTGATGGAAGTTTTTGTCAAAGCTCATTCATGGCGGTGCCACGCGCATAGCACCTACGGCAAGACTGACTGAACCAAAACTAGGACAATTCTCAAGGCCACACGGGGCCACAATAAGACCGAAATGCACTACATTATATGGTGCAATAATTAACTTGAAAGTTTAACTGAATGTAAACTCTGAACATTTTTGTCATATCGGTGATTGATTTACAACTCGAATGAGCATTGCAGTAGTGGTGCTCATCTCCTGTTTACCGCCATGAGCCAGTCGCGGAAATTCCACGTTCCAGTGGCGGGGCGGGGAGGGACAGTCTCTCCGTTGGAAATCCCTGTTGACTCCCCCCCCCCCCCAACAAAGTGGTACTAATTTTAATCGACCCTGGAGAAGATCTTATTTCGTATGGCAAGGTGAGATTTGCAACGTGAGTGTATAATCGATGGTATTAAGCCGTATCGTAGCCTCTGTGGAAGCTTGGATAGATGATGGATTGAGTAAAACCCATGGGTGGAGTTTGCGGGGAGACAAGGGGAGGGGGGGCAACGCCCCTCCCAAACTGGACACCTTTATTAATTTATTTTCAGTAATTTACAATTATGAGCATTAATTAATCAATTACATGCACCCTCGATTCCTAATGTGAGGGACAAAGCGAACTCCTGCCTCCGCCCCTACCGCCAAATATAGAAGTCAAACTCTGCCTGTGGTGAAAGCTCCAGTCTCGATTGGAACTGGTAATCTCATTGCGAGCTGCGAGCTCTACTGCGGAGCTGTGTGAAATACACAATGACGACGCACACCGAAACGGGAGGGGTTTGAAAAAAAACAAAAAATTACATGAAATCTGTGCCAAGGACCTTTGGCAAAAAAGAAATGCTTTAAGTTACTGAAAAAGACAGAACACATGGCTCACAAGACATACAGTTTTACCAAGGAAAAAGGGTCGGGCAGTGAAGGTAGCTGGTTAAAGAGCTAAAATGCTTAGATGCATCGTTTAAACACAATGTCTAAGATCGGTGTTCACGTGGACAAAGCATAACGTACGCCTCTACAGGATACCACAAGTCCAAGTTTATTTTGTTTAACAGGAAGAGACCAAGGACGAGTCTCATTTGCAAGAATGACCTGGGTACCCAAACTATCAAAAGCAAAACAAATAACGCGATGTTCAGCGATGAAGCGAATATAAATCAGAGCAAAAAAACAAACGGTGTCACGTGGGAAATCGAAAATATTTCACAACATAACTCAACTTTCAATAATAAATTCGTTTAGCTAAGAAAATGACAAAAGGAAAAAAAACATTGCACAGCAATTAAGTAAAGCAATCAGAAACAACAAAAAAACTGCATCAAACGAGGAATCGAAAATATTGCAAACATAAATTACCATTAAGCAAGCAAAACTGCAGTGTCACAGTAGTGAGGCATTCATCAAGCAGTTACAAAAAAACAATTTTCTTGTAAAAAAAAAACATTGAATCCATGCACATTCATGCGAAAGCTAAAGATGTAACGTATGAAACATGGTCACTCAATAAAATACACTTCCAGTTGCGAAACAAGAAACAATGTTCCTTGAGTGAAATAACAACGAATGCAGGAATTGATGTCGAACGTTTAAGGCATTTGGCTTCCCCATATTGCAACGCAGGTCTGTCGATGTGACAGCCACAACGTGAGACAAAACCAACAATGGGGGTTTCACGCATCAATCTGTTCCCCTAGCCGTCCCTGTTCATCAACGAGCTTGTGGTGGGACCAGGGGGTGAACTCTCAGCTGGGATGTTTATGTGCTGCAGAAGATGCCAAACGGGGCTCTTGTTCACGACCATGGCGGAAACCATGGCCATCTTCTGCTTCATGATATCAGCCACGGGTTTGCTCATCATCTGCAGAGGCAACGGCGCATGGTCAATGCACGTTGGCACACTGCAATGCGCGGCGATAGCCGTGGTCGGCTACGATCAACACGGTTGGCTTACGTAGGGTGCGAAAGTCAATGTGCCTACGATACAGGTCTTGATGCTGCTCAGGTGACCAATCTTATCTTTTAGCCGAACACTGATATTGCAACCTGTATTTTGGTTTTATTTAATCATCATGTATAATGTATGCCATGTTTAATGGCACACAAGTAAGTCAGGAAGCACCATACAGGTGACCTGAATGTGCAATATTTAAACCGTTAATAGAACAATAAAGACATTTTATTTACATTTTTAACTCCTGGTGATGAAACAAACATTTTTTTTTAATCCAGTTTCTGTGCACGGGTCCAAAGGTCCGAAATGTCAAACAACCAGCAACATTAGCACTCCTAAGTTTGTAATAGAGTTGACAAGTTTCTTGAATTGAATCATGTGAATATGTCACTGTGATGTGACATTGGGCCTAAAGCGACATGAAGGCCTTCACACAATATCCTTCAGTAGTCTGTCCTACATACACATTTAAACTATAATATCTGTAACAAAGCAGATGAAACAGTGGTTCCCATCATACTATGTTCGACAACGTTTTTCTGGCTGGATTCCTGGCTGGCTGGCACGTGTGCGGCGATGACATCACCTGCATCCCACATCATCACGCCTCCAACCCCCCCACCCACCCTTAACCCCGGCCGTGTATAGCACACAAACGTGTGTGATAGGCTATCATGCTATTAAATCATACTATTATACAATGTTGAAAAACTTTTGCTGGCTGCCTGGAGGATGGACGGTGCAGTCCAAAGGACGTGTGGTCTGCGAGTTGCATTCATAAATATGAATATCAAATATAACCTCTCATTTCTGCAATCCTAGTTGAGTTCTCCAAGAAAGATAAACATTGTCACCCTGAGCCATCCGGCTCTACCGGACATCTGTGAAAACAGAGCTTTATAGTTCATCGGATTCTTCCTGTATAAATACAGTCTGATTCTGACATATTACAGTGCCTACTTTTTTTTTTCTCGCCACCACAATGAACGTGCGGTCAAACTTCTGCAGAGTACACCTGCGGGCTGATTGGGGAGAACAGCAATACTTGAATTCCCTTCGCATCGCATTTGACGGCCTTCGTGGAAAGGGAAAAGTGTTGCTCATGATTGGGAGTCCACTATTCGGGGGCATCTTAACGGTTCAAATTAAAAGCTATACGTGGATTTATTTTTTTCGGTGAGATGTGCGTGCGTACCTTCGTGATGGTGGACATGACTGACATCACTTCCTTAATGTTGTGTACTGGCATGATTTTCAGATTCGTCGTTAAGAATCTGTAAAATACGTGTATAAATCGAGCGGTGAAGCGTTTATGAGTTACACACTGTCAATTGCGTATGCTTGCAAGGCATTGCACTGCATCTACGTGCATGCTGTTTGTTCAGTTAAAGTTTTTCTGCTCAGAATTTTATAGTGCCGTACATTTTTGTTCTTGTACCGACATCTTCCGCATTCACGAATACGCAGAGGGCATAATACTTTCCTTGCAAGTCGCTTTTGTTAAAGTCAAGCTCTCTGAATCACCACACGGGCATTACCTTAAACACAGTAACCCATCTCCTAACTCAAACGTGACGTCTGTACCTCACGTGGCATCTTCATATAGTTCAGAAAAAATGTGCACTGTTAAACAACATTGACACTGATCTCCTTCTCACAATACCCAATACATCACTTATATTTATATTACGACCTTAAGAGACAAACTCCTTAAGTAAATCCACAATTTCTGAAATGTATCGCTGTTTGTTAATCCGATATTGTAAAACACGAATTAGGTTTTCCGCAATGTTTAAAAACTTCAGTTCTTCAAAGTTATCTGTATTTGTGGGAACGGGTGCTTCCTGGACAGAATGATCTTGAGGAGTGTACACTCGTAGGCGCATGAGCAATTTTATACATTTTGCCGAACACGCCGTTTGATATTTAGTTTTTACCATAATAGACAATCAAACCGCATATTCATTCATTATTGAATTCTATAACGTGCACACATTGAACTTAAAAGGACATTCAGAGGCACATGCAATCATGCATATTGTCTTGTTGAAGACTGAATGCTGCACAGTGAATTCACCATTTTAGTTTTTCTAATCAAATTATCATCAGCCATGATCCATCCACTGCTGGATTAAGCCGTCATCATATCTCACGGTCCTGTGATTATGCTTAATCCATATAGCCCTTGCACACGAGCTGATATCATTGCTTCATCTCCACACTGGACGTACTCCGAGGTGTGTTCTATCTCTCGGCTGCCTCTCTGTTGTTATCAGGAAGCCACTGGAGCTATGCAATTTTAAATCTAAATTGAAAACTAATTTCTTAAGAACTACTTTTTGTGTTTAGTTTGTTGTCCTTTCCCCAGCATCTCCGATTAGCACGGTTGGCTATGTACGGTGCGAAAGAAGTTCAACATACAGTATAAATAAATATTCTGATTCTGACATTGTAAGGTTCGACAACCGACCATCGTCCCTTCTCGCAATCGTGTCCTGCCAAAGCCCACTGACTTATATTGACACTCAGTGTAATGCCTTTAATTGCATCTTGTTGCATGATTCAAGTGTTCCTCTTCCCGTGCTCAGTATATTTCTCAGGATGCGCGTATGTCTCTCTCTCTATGCTTCATTGGAATTTTACAATGTTTTTCCTCAGTTTTTCTTTGTTCACATTTTTAGGCTTTCCAAAGATAAACGGTGTGTTTTAGTTTATATTCCATTTCATATGTTTTTCAATGACTGTACACAATATGTATATCAATTGCAAATGTATGTTTTTTTATATTCATGAGCAATTTTAACAATTACATTGCTTGCTTTAGTCATACATTTCAACTAATGCGGTGGAAACAAACTCAGCGTATTTTGTTGCAAGTAAAACATATAGTGTGCGTGTGCGTAAATGAAACGTAAAACAAAAACCCGTCGGCTAAGCTATAGTGGAATCGTTACATAGCTATTGGCAATTATGTGAGCTCTAGCAATTCGTATGTGGTAAAAAAACAACCAGCAATACGAAGACAGCACGCGGCAGCGAGAGTGCGAGCGGACGGCACGCGATGTGGGCAGAGAGAGATGATGGTGGGCTCGCTTCCCGTACGACTGAAATTCCCCCACAATCAATACTCACACCTGCGTGCGTTATGCAACACACTCGCAACACAAAGTGTCACACACTATCCACACGACGCGCGTTCGGTAAAGCTTCGTTTGAAAAACACTGCGAAAGTGTCCACGTAGCATTCCACTAATTCGAAAAAACCAAAGGCTGGGCGTGTTCGATCTCTCGGGCGGGTGGCATCACGCTCACGTGACCAAGTGAAAAACGTGTCTTCCCCCCATACCTCAACTGCAGGTGGTGCATACTCTGCATTTCCTTCTGTCCGTGGAAGCTGGCGATGAGTAAGAGAAAGCTGTTGCGATGCACCGATGAGAACTTTTCAATCTCGAGCAGGACGGGGCTCTTCATTCCCTCAGACATTTCCTCCACTGTGACAAGCTTAAAGGCCACACCTGCACTCAGCCGCAAAAATAACAGAACTGGAAACTTTGCTCGGTGGGAAAGTTGCGTATTCCAGAGCGGGGCAGCCTTCGACGCTGCGAGGGACTTCACGTGTTGAAAACGTGCGCAGTTGTAACTTCAGCATTATAAAATAATATCCGTTACGTTTACCAATAATATAATTGGGATATTGCTTTATTTTAAAAAAATTGTGAATTGTAATGTTTTTTTTTATCACAAAATGTAAAATTGTATTATTTTTACGCTGAATTTCATCGTTTTTTGCAACAACAAAAAAAACGTTCATGCCGATTCACATTATTTCTATTTTGCTTTTAAAGTGCGCGTGACAAATTGAAAGCATTGCAGTAATATCAGATTATAATATAGTCTGCGGCAACAAAATGCTTAATAATAATAACGTCTTACAGCCCAATGATTTGATCAATAGAGTAGTGCGTATTTGCCAAAGCAATACAGAGTAAAAAAGTTAATTTATAATATTACATCTGTGAGGCATTGGAATCAACGCCTCACAGAGCACTATTGTTAACATGTGGTGCAGTATTCATCAACACGTGTTAATTTTATTATATTTAGGTTTCGTTCATATTTCATCATCAACACCAAGACTCTGCTATCTATGAGTCATCTTTCACTACTGGAATCCTCAACAATGGCAGATTATATGCTGTATTGAGGCCACAATTTATTTGGTGCGCTGGTATTCTTGACGAGCCTATCGCACCACAACCCCTAGGCGAGTGAGCTGTGGGTTACGAACTTTTCTGTTTTCAAGGCGGGCTTAATGCAACAAAAACGCAATGGCAAAATTTAAAATGCACTTATTCGCGAACGGGCTGAGACCATAACACCTGTCACAGTACACAGGATAACCTGGTTAACCATTGGTGTCAGCCGTGCTGCTTTTGTACTCCAACAGAGAGGTGACGTGACTCGATACACGTGTCGCAAGATCAATAGGAATCTCTGCACCATTACAGCCATACTCGCTGCAGTGAGACAAATGGCCCTTTGTGTGTTAGTCGACTTGTCATTCACTACTCGTAGGGATTTCCTGCTCATATGAGCAATGAGGCAGTGCTCATCTCCAGTTTACAGCCTGGCCCAGTACCGAAAATCCCACATTCCTATGACGGGGGATGGGAGCGGTCTTCAAAGGGCAACCACTTGAAATCACCACGAAGTCCTGAGTCAAACAAGATTTGAAGTCGCAACCTTCTGACTTTGAGCCGCTGAGTCAACCTTGCCGGCCACCTTGTCGCGAGACAATGCCGTTGGCACACGGGTGAGTGAGTGAGTGAGAGAAGGTGCGATCAACTCTACCTGAACGTGGAAAAATAACGATGCCTGGTCCAACGGAATCAGAGTAGCGCACCTTCATCTTGCACTCCGCTAACTTCTGGATGAGTTCGTGCTCCTTGAAACACGAGGGACGCAACAAGCCAGCTTTCATTCGGAGCAGTAAAGTTCATGAATGTGACACCACATCAAGATGCTGTACAAAAGTGAGGGGCACATGTTGGGAGGAAAGGCAAGAGTATCAGGAAGGTTGGAGTATAATGGAGAAATAACCACAGGTAGACATTGAAGAGGGGGTACAGGCTGGCGGATGACCAGGGGAGTCATTCTCGAACAGTGGTCGGCAACTTTTGAAAGAAGAAGAGCCATTTTTTGGGGTTGTTGGCCAAAATAGTTCGAGAGCCTCATCACACGAAGAGCGACTTCTACATAGAAAGTATACAGCAGATGACAAACACATTCTGACTTCGATAAACAAAATAGGTGATGGAATAAACTGCATATATTTAGGTTTTTCCCGTTTAGTTATTCTTCAACAATATAGTTTGACTATTGTACATTTTATCGTCACCAAGACATTCCACAGTGACACATTCCTTGCCATATTTAATCAATTATCTTTACGGTCAATTTTATTTTTTTATTTTTTTTCAAACAAAAAATAAACGGCTGCCCGCAAGTGGGCAGCCAAGGATCCACCGCATGCTGCTCCAGAGCCGCAGGTTGGCGATTCCCTGTGCTAGAATTAGAAGCAGCAGAGGACAAGGAGCGATCTCCTCCGTGTTACGGGCCGTCCATAAATGACGTCACGCGGTTTTGGACGATTTTTCACCCCCCCCCCCTACGTCACACGGCGTCACAAAAAGTCAACCCCCCCCCCTCAAATATGACGTCACAAAGCTCTGCCCCCCGCCCAAAAAAAAACATGCTTCAAATCGCTTTAAACTATTGTCATTGTAGTGCGTAGTTAATGTGCCACTGCACTCTGATGTTGTAGGAGAATACATTTATTAAAAAGTCTATTTAATTAAGCAGAACGTGTTGCCTATATTTATTTAAAGTTGCGCATTTTGATGTGACGTCACATTTCTCAACCCCCCTCCCACCTCATCGCACATCGTCACAAATGTCTACCCCCCCCCACCTCCTAGGTGCGTGACGTCATTTATGGACGGCCCCTAACGGAGCCAACAATATTTGCATTCGATGCAATACACCAGATTCGTTTACACACACGCATACATGTGAACATGTGATGATTCACTTGCGATGTTTTTGGTTATTGTGATTCGCGTTGGTTGTCAAAGTGCGGGTGCCGTAGCTACAGGACACCACTTTATCTTGACAAATGGGCTCCATGCCAAGTGTGCAACAACATCTGCACATCTATAAGGAACAAAAGGCTAATAATAATGAGGTTGCTTGATGATGTCGATCATGCTTTTGCTTTAGAGTTCACCTTCAGGGAGGAGCTGACAATGACGGGTGCGTCTGCCTCCATACTGATAACCGCGCGTCACCGCAGCTGAAACGTACATGAACGACTCATTTTCACACTTAGATAACTTACATTACATTTTGTTTCCATTTTACCAGGTAAGGCCCACTGAGCCATATAACTCTTTGTCAGAAGCGACCTGATAACAAATGATAGCCCAACGAAGTGGATTATCTTGTGGATATTTAAACAGCCAAATATTCAAACAGCACTAACACCCCATCCCTTCTTCATCCCCATGACTCATTCCCCCCAGTTTCCCATGCCCCATCACCTCTCCTCACCCTTTCTCAACCACCTTTAGGGGCCGTCCATAAATGATGTCACGCGATTTTGGACGATTTTTACTCCCCCCCCCCCCCGTTCGTCACACGACGTCACAAAAAGTCAGAATTCCCCCCCTCAAATATGACGTCACAACGTTCTGCCCCCCCCCCCCCCCCAAATAAAACATGCTTCAAATCGCTTTAAACTATTTTCATTGTAGTTCGTATTTAATGTGGCGCTGCACTCTGATGTTGTAGGAGAAAATATTTATTAAAAAGTCTATTTAATTAAGTAGAACGTGTTGTCTATATTTATTTAAAGTTGCGCATTTTGATGTGACGTCACATTTCTCAAACCCCCCCCTTGTCACACATCGTCACAAATGTCTGACCCCCCCCCCAAGGTGCGTGACGTCATTTATGGATGGCCCCCAACCCAAAAAAAACCTGGATTATATTGGTCGCGAATGCCGACGCGTGAAACGAACGTGTGGTCTCATTAGCGCCCCCTCGTGGTCGCTGGCGATACCAGGCGTCCAACCGCAAGCACTTGCAATTCATCCAGCCTTGAATGCCCTGCCATCAACACCCTCTCGAGCCACGATCCCCGCAACAACTGCCCTGTGCCCCATCACCTCAAGCCAAGGCCGTAGCCATGGAGTCAACATTGGGAAGGACCAATATTTTCCAGGGGGTCTGGGGGTTACTCCCAGAAATTTTTTTTTAAACTAATTTTCTGCCTAAAATATTAAAAAATTCACTAACACATTTGGATGGACTTTTTTTTACAATAATGTCTAATAGTGTATTGTATTACATTGCTCTGTTTTTTCTTTTTTTACCTTTTCTTGCTTCATTGTATGTAATGTTTGAGATTAGGGATTAATAAAGTACAACCATAACCACATTATGGGCATATTTGAATATTGGGGGGTATGTGTCCCCCCCAATATATATTATGATTACGGCCTTGCCTCAAGCCATCGCTTCCTCCCCTCACAACCCATCGCACGCATCCCTCTTCCAGACAACTCACAACATCACTGCTCCACCACCCATCACATCTCCCCCCTCTTACACACCCTCTATACTCTTTGACCCCTTTTAACAACTTCCCTTCCCCCCATCACTTCACACAATAATACTCCTTCACCAGCCATTTGTGAAATTGATAGGACCCTTTGATAGTTGTGAGTCTCGAGAATCGTGTATAGGCTACAGTATTTCAATGTATTTAGTGCTAACATCTGCACCTTGTCTCTCGGACGGCCAACAAGTCTCACAGATCTCGCACTTTTTTAACATCAATATGTCATTGTATTGACATTGGCATTGTTTTATTGCCTTGTGTATTCCTGTTCACATCGTTAGATGTGTCATTTTCTGTCATTCAACAATGGGCACTGCGCTTTAGTACCAAAGTGGTGAGAAAAATAATAACTCCCGTGTCACACAACCCCCACCACTCACCCAGCAACTCAACCTCCTGTGTGGTGAAGCCACCACTGGGTGGAGTTAAACTCATTGAGAAGGCGATTCCAAATTCCTGCGATGGGGAACAGTCTACCCATAACTCCTATTTCCAGGCATAAAGTCTGCATTAATTCTAGATTTGAAGCTTTCGTGACTGCAAGGATTAATATTCTTAGTTTGTTTCGGTAAAGTCACGTAGGTAAAACATTACAATTAATAAAAGTAAACTAAAATAAAATAAAAATCACGACGTTTCGGAGGCAACACAAGCTTCCGTCTTCAGGTGGAACCGTCACAGCCACGACAGCTGTATCAAGTAAATGAGAGATTGCAAGAGCTACCACTCCGTATATATAATGGTTGGAGAGGGGGAAGGGCCAAGTACGGCATTAAACCACACATACTTGAGAACAAAACATGCAAACAAACATTCTACGATAACATATTAACTGATTGGTGTAGGGCAATACGTTTAAAAGGCAATGTATATATTATCATAGCACGTGTGTTTGCATGTTTTGCCCCAAGTATGTTTGGTCAACGCAGACTTGATGCCTTGAAATAGCTTTATTTTGGCGTTTGAACATCTTAACACCCTTGATTTTAAGCTTTTGTGGCTGCAGGAATCCATACTCTTTGGTTCTTTCGGTAAAGTCACGTGGGTATTTTGTATTTGATACCTACGTGACTTTACCGAAAGAACCAGAGTATGAATCTTAACACCCGTTTTATTGTCACGCGTTTGTGTTCATCAGTCTACCCATAGATGTGTCCCAATCTCTTGTGCGAGTTCTACTCGCGACGAGGATTCGTCATCGCAAACTCGACACGAAGCACGCACTGCTGATGAGACTCATGCAGTCGAAATCGTTCTACAGTTTTAGATTTGAAGCTTTCGTGACTGCAAGGGTTCATACTCGTAGGTTTTTTCGGTAAATTCACGTAGGTAAAAACAAAAATAAATAATAAAAACAATAGAAATAAAAATATATTATTAATATATAATAAATTAATTAGAAATAATAATAGAAATAAAAAAAATATTATTTGATTTCTATTATTATTTTTATTATTTATTTTTATTTTTACCTACGTGACTTTACCGAAAAAACCTAAGAGTAATGTTCTACAGTTTTCCTGCTGTAAATACAAACATTGATCCACCTGTGCGCTGTTTAATCAGCGCACTAATTATCCACACACGATTGTCATTCATTCAATTGGACTTGAACACGGATTATCTCTGGAAGTTTTGCACAAGCTTTTGATAATGCCAAGTATTCTATGGAATTATTGCGATATCGTCTTCACGATAAGCTGTTAATTTTCGTGATATGACGATTATCGCGATATCAGCTTCCCCTAACTTTGTTATTGGTAATGTATTGTATTGTTGCATTGGCGCAGTTCAAGTACGAATTAGCTATACATTCACTCAACATGAATCATAATAATCGTAACTTTACAATCTTTGAGAACTCTTATACGCGTCATGGATATTACATTCGTCAGCGATACGAGTGATGATAATGCGTACACGCACTCAAGCATTACATTGTAGAATTTAATCCGCATTACTACCCATTATTTGCCGCGTAAGTAGTGGCACACTAAATACAGTATCGCGTACGATATTTAACACTAAGTAAAAATTAATACCGACTTCTGCGGATTATAAGACGCTCCGTAAAGTAAGACGGCCTCTAAAACTTGTCAATAAATTCTAGATTTGAAGCTTTTGTGACTGCAAGGATTCATACTCTTAGGTTCTTTCGGTAAAGTCACGCAGGTAAAATAAGAATAAAATAAAAAAAATGAGTTATTTTCATCTATTATTAATTTATTATTATTTACCTACGTATAAAATAGTAATAAATGAGTTATTTTCATTTAGTCGTATTTTATTTTATTATTATTATTTTACCTACGTATAAAATAATAATAAAGTAAAATAATAAATGAGTTGTGCGCATTTATTATTATTTTATTATTATTATTTACCTACGTAAAAAATAATAAAAAATAATAACAAAATAAAATAAAAGTAACTAATTTATTATTTTAAAAAATTATTATTATTATTATTTTGCCTACGTGACTTTGTCAATAAAGTTACACAAATTCTGCAAAGTTAAAGATCCCCTCCTGTGTCGCCTGTAACAAACTGTTGGGGGCAAGTGTTGTTAGCGAGCAGCACACGAGGGGGTGGGTGGCCAACACCACGCCCGACCGCCTTTGTCTCCCCAAGTGGCGATGTTTACTACACATTTGAGGCTGAGTCGACCTAGGGGAGGCCCAGCAACGGTTCAGATCATTCGCCACTTGTGTTGACCGTGAGCTGGAATAGAACTTGGGCGTCAAATTTACCTGCGAAATACTTCAACGGTAATGAGGAGACGTCACCTAACTGCAATGTTGTTACTCTATGAGGGAAATGTGTTACAAGGCGCGAATTAAATGTGTAAATATATCAATTGTTTATCACTTTAAGTGATCGTCATACTTTAATTGAAGGCATTCAATGAGGCATTTCTGTCAAGAAACGATATATTTCAGGAATACATACAATTATTGACTGACGATAATCGCGGTTCTTACACAGCGCGATGCAGGACACGGGCGTGCGTGATGACGACACGGGCATGCGTGATGACGACACGGGCATGCGTGGTGACAACACGAGCGTGCGTGATGACGACACGCGCAAACAGCCCAGGAACGTGGCTCCGCCTACGTAACGCCTCCTGGCGGTGATGACATCATGCTACGAGCTTGCGCGATGACATCATGCTATGAGCTTGCGCGATGACATCATGCTACGTGTTTGCGCGATGACATCATACGTAAACAAACCCTAACATTCAACTTTCAATGTAATATACCAGGTCAAATAATTATTTGGTGATGCTGCTTGTGTTGGCAGTGGTGCACAAGCACAAATGGTAACAACTGAAATGCCACATATTTGTCAAATAACACTGTGGCCTTAATACTGCTTCATTATAAAGATAGGCAACTTATTTGAGATTCATATTCTTGGTTATTTCGGTAAAGTCACGTAGAAGGGAAATCATAACATAATAAAAATATAAAACAATAAAAATATGTTATATATTAGAAAATATATTATATATTTTTATTGTTTTATTATTTCCCGTCTACGAGATTTTACCGAAAGAACCAATAATATGAATCCCTGCAGTCACGAAAGCTTTAAATCATAATTTAGTTGAGATTGTAATTTGTGACCAGGTAACTTCTGTAAAATAGCTATTTTAGCTCAATGCGCATTACCTGGTAAAATAAAAAAAATAGTTTAGTGGTTTAATACTTTTCTGCTATAAATTTCCCTCCATGATGTTGACAAGCCACTTTGTTGAGCTGTCATTTGTGGCCAGGTCGCTTGTGAAAAATAAGCTAAATTGTATTTGTACTGTATGTGTTTTGGTTATTGTTTAACTTTCTTGTACTTTGCGTTAACTATCGTATTTTTGTTCTGTTTGTCGTTGTAACGTTCTTACTCGCCCCTACTGGACATCTGTGAAACAAAAGCGCTTTATAGCTCATCGGATTCCTCCTGCAGTCTAAATAAATATTCAGATCTGATTCCTTAAAAGGAGCCGTGACAATGTTCGTTACACGTGATGAAAAGCAATGTTCGTTGAGGTATCTTTGTGGCCAGGTTACTTCTGAAAAAGAGAAAAGCAATGTTCGTTGAGGTATCTTTGTGGCCAGGTTACTTCTGAAAAAGAGATTATAGCTGAGTGGACCTGCAGTGGGTAAAGTAGTGAATTAGTTAGTTAAAGTGCGCGATGACGTCACGAGTGGGGGAGGGCAGGCCGTGGTGACGTCATCACAGTAGCAGTAGGAGCTGCTGAAGAGTGGGTGGTGGAGGGGGTGGGGGCTGAAGAAGAGTGGGTGGTGGAGGGGTGGGGGCTGCTGAAGAGTGGGTGGTGGAGGGGGTGGGGGCTGAAGAAGAGTGGGTGGTGGAGGGGTGGGGGCTGAAGAAGAGTGGGTGGTGGAGGGGGTGGGGGCTGAAGAAGAGTGGGTGGTGGAGGGGTGGGGGCTGCTGAAGAGTGGGTGGTGGAGGGGGTGGGGGCTAAAGAAGAGTGGGTGGTGGAGGGGTGGGGGCTGAAGAAGAGTGGGTGGTGGAGGGGGTGGGGGCTGAAGAAGAGTGGGTGGTGGAGGGGTGGGGGCTGCTGAAGAGTGGGTGGTGGAGGGGGTGGGGGCTGAAGAAGAGTGGGTGGTGGAGGGGTGGGGGCTGAAGAACAGTGGGTGGTGGAGGGGGTGGGGGCTGAAGAAGAGTGGGTGGTGGAGGGGTGGGGGCTGCTGAAGAGTGGGTGGTGGAGGGGGTGGGGGCTGAAGAAGAGTGGGTGGTGGAGGGGTGGGGGCTGCTGAAGAGTGGGTGGTGGAGGGGGTGGGGGCTGCTGAAGAGTGGGTGGTGGAGGGGTGGGGGCTGAAGAAGAGTGGGTGGTGGAGGGGGTGGGGGCTGCTGAAGAGTGGGTGGTGGAGGGGTGGGGGCTGAAGAAGAGTGGGTGGTGGAGGGGGTGGGGGCTGCTGAAGAGTGGGTGGTGGAGGGGTGGGGGCTGAAGAAGAGTGGGTGGTGGAGGGGTGGGGGCTGAAGAAGAGTGGGTGGTGGAGGGGTGGGGGCTGCTGAAGAGTGGGTGGTGGAGGGGTGGAGGCTGCTGAAGAGTGGGTGGTGGAGGGGTGGGGGCTGAAGAAGTGTGGGTGGTGGAGGGGGTGGGGGCTGAAGATGAGTGGGTGGTGGAGGGGTGGGGGCTGAAGAAGAGTGGGTGGTGGAGGGGTGGGGGCTGCTGAAGAGTGGGTGGTGGAGGGGTGGGGACTGCTGAAGAGTGGGTGGTGGAGGGGTGGGGGCTGAAGAAGAGTGGGTGGTGGAGGGGTGGGGGCTGAAGAAGAGTGGGTGGTGGAGGGGTGGGGGCTGAAGATGAGTGGGTGGTGGAGGGGTGGGGGCTGCTGAAGAGTGGGTGGTGGAGGGGTGGGGGCTGAAGACGAGTGGGTGGTGGAGGGGGTGGGGGCTGAAGAAGAGTGGGTGGTGGAGGGGTGGGGGCTGAAGATGAGTGGGTGGTGGAGGGGTGGGGGCTGCTGAAGAGTGGGTGGTGGAGGGGTGGGGGCTGAAGACGAGTGGGTGGTGGAGGGGGTGGGGGCTGCTGGAAAGTGGGTGGTGGAGGGGTGGGGGCTGCTGAAGAGTGGGTGGTGGAGGGGTGGGGGCTGCTGAAGAGTGGGTGGTGGAGAGGTGGGGGCTGGTGAAGAGTGGGTAGTAAAGGGGGTGGGGGCTGCCGAAGAGTGGGTGGTGGAGGGGGTGGGGGCTGCTGAAGAGTGGGTGGTGGAGGGGTGGGGGCTGGTGAAGAGTGGGTGGTGGAGGGGTGGGGGCTGCTGAAGAGAGGGTGGTGGAGGGGTGGGGGCTGCTTTGGAGGGGGTGGGGGCTGCTGAAGAGGGGGAGTTGGTGGAGGGGGTGGGGGCTACTCGCGCGCGCGTGACCGGGTCACGTGTTCCGCCATGGCGTTCCTGCTGCTCAACGCGTTCAGCTCTCCCGTCGGGCAACGCATTGGTGAGAGCGACAGCCGATCCCTCGCTTCACTTCACTCACAACAACAACAACAGCAGCAGCAGCACAACAACAACAATACGGCGACGTGGCAGGAAAGCGTTTAGCGACGTTGGAGCCAGTCGTGGCACTGTGGCTCGCGGCTGTGGTTTTGCAGATAGGAAGCAGCAGCGAGAGCCATGCGTGTTGAAGGTGTTACCACCGCCTATGGCTGCTGCTGATGCTACTGCTTCTGCTACTGCGGTGTGAGTGAGAACATTCGAGTGGCACTGCGTCTAATAGGCGTTGTCCTTTTGGTGTATCTTTGTCCGTGCCCGTCGCTTGTTGCTGCTGATGTTGTCTGTCCGAGGGGATACGCGGCTTCGTGTGCACGTGTCGGGGTTGGATTGTTATTGTGAGCGGTGGTTTTGTGGAGGCCTGATCATCCAGCAGTGGATTTACCATGGCTGGTAGTGATGACGAATCGCGTTAGGGGTGGGGGGGAGGAGCGGTGGCGCAGTGGTTAACGCGGTGCTGCCCCCTACGATGATTTCCGGGCCACGGTCAACATCAGTGGCGAGTGATCGGAGTTCCTCCTCCCTCCGCCTCACTTGCGTGGTGGTGGTGGTGAAGTATGGTCAAACCACCCCCTTGATCGGCATGGCGTGGGCAGCGGCGGATTGACTGTGGGGTTATTACCCCGAATGTTGTCTTCCACGTCAATCGCATGCACAACGCCGTGACGCCTGCTGGGATTGCTGTGTGTAGTCTGGGTCAAGCCGTTAAACAAAAACATAATCATCATCGTCAACATCATCACCATAATTCATCATCACCATCATCGTCGTCGCCATCATCGTCATCATCACCATCATCACCACCATCATCATCGTCACCATCATCGTCATCGCCATCAACATCGTCATCACCATCGTCACCGTCATCGCCATCATCACCATAATCATGACCACCATCATCATCGTCACCATCATCATCACCACCACAATCATCATCATCACCCCCCTGGCGGCTCTGTCGCGTGCACCTAGCCTGGTACACACAGCCTGGTACACACAGCATGGTGCACCTAGCCTGGTACACACAGCCTGGTACACCTAGCCCCCTGTAAGTAAGTGACTGTGGTGTCTGTGTGTGCTGTGGCTGTGTGTGTGCTTTGTGTGTGTGCTGTGTCTCTGTGTGTGGTGTGTGTCCCTGTGTGCTGTGTGTCTCTGTGTGTGTGTCTGTGTGTGCTTCGCAACGACGGCTGCGGCGTGGTGTGTGCTTGTCCGAAGCGCACAGGCTGGGTGGGGCCGGGGGACTTCCTGCAGGTTGACTCGGCCCAAAATGTGTAGGGTTGCTCATCTTGCTTCAGTGTCGTGGAGACACGGCCATGAAACGTCGTACTCGGATTGCAAATGTGGATTTGCTCTCCAACACACCGGTGTAGTGCTGTACATCGTAACGAATTGGCCACGTTCTGTTTACGTGACAACCCTTACTAGTTGGCTGTGTTGGGTGGTAACGACGCATTTATATATTTACGCGATCTACCCAAGCAACCTGTATTAATGGTGAATGTAGTCTCCCCACGTGTATGGTTACACACAACACTGCATTGCACTACAGCGCATCGGTAAAGATGTCATTATCAGTGGCGATCCACCCAGTGGGTTAATGATGGCCTCTCTACCCAGGCTGTCAAGTCGCGTCGCCATCCTACGATGGAACGCATGCAAACCGAGGTGTCGTCTGTTATAATCCGTGAATAAATAATTCGAATTACTGCATCCCGTCATTTGCGTGAGTGAAATGTTGGAAACATCTTATGCGGTTACCAAAAAAAAAAACCCACTTTATTGATCTTCAGCAACGCATGACAATTTAGCTTCAATAATTGTCTTTATTATCGGTGATTGTTGATTCATTCTCGGCCAAGATGTTGACGAACACCTGGGACTCTCAGATCTCAATGCGATGTGTGTCACCAAAGCAGATCCGTGGAGGTTTGGAGATGTGACTCGTGATCAAATCAGAGTGCGGTGTAAGCGGTTAGCGCGCCGCGCTACTAACCCGGAGACCCGAGTTCGATTCCTGCTCACAGTCTTGGGCCCTCCCCTAGGTCTACTCGGCCTCAAATGAGTACCTGGTGCAGTGTGTAGTAAAAACATCGCGACTGGGAGAGACAAAGGCGGCCGGACGTGTTGCTGGCCACCCACCACCTCGTGTGCCGTGCCGGAATTCTTAGGTGCTACGTCGCTAACAGCACTTGCCCCTACAGTCTGTCAAGGCTATCATCATCCTTGGGATGTTTGTCTTTGTACAGTGCCGCATTGTGTTATTTCCCGAGCTCTAACAATGTTGTAATACATTTTCAATAATGAACAGGACCCCAGTTATGGACAACCACACCCCTTGTTTGCTGTGGCAGTTTAATCTATATATATAAAATCGCAAATCTGTCTGTCTGTGTGTGTGTCTGTGTGTCGCCGGACCATACGCAGTTTCATTGGTCGGCGGTTGCCCCTGGCAACGGGTAGCGACGCATTCGCTGCGGGGTGGACGCCATTTTTAATTCCCGTTAAAAATATGCGCACGCATTAACACGCGACTCTGAGGTAAATTCATCAAAGTTTCACGTCCTCTTCACTCCCCTCCCACCCCAATGTGTGCAATTACTATTATAGGGTTGGTAGATAATAAAATTATAGCGATTACACAGTATTATTGTAGCGCGGGGGGGGGGGGTAACGGCCCCTGTACCCAGCCTCAGCCGGGTGGGCAATCTAGGCGAGGCCGGAGGCTCTGCACGGTACTAGGCCTCGACACCCCACCCGTGTCAAGCGACGACTTTGTGGTATAAACTCGATATACCCGGCGTTGCCCGGGGTTAAAATACATTTAAAATCTTCTGAAAACTTTAAAACATTACATACCAATGAAAATACAACTGTGTAATTACTTCTAAACCCGACGCGCCAAGAATCGATTCTCTGAATCGCGCAAAGGAATCGAAGGTTGTAGATTCCTTTAGATTCGGACGATTCCCGTTTACTATAAGTTGGTTAAAGTCGATATAAACTGCTACGAACGGGAAATATTCGGCGTTGACCGGGGCAAAAATGTAATTAAAAACTCCTGAAAACATTAAAACATAACATACCAATGAAAATGAAACTCTATCATTCAAAATGTAAACCCCCAACATGCCAGGAATCGATTCTTTGAATCGCACAAAGGACTAATCGAAGGTTGTAAATTACTTTAGGATCGCGCTTCCTGTTTAATGCAAGTTCGTTATAGAGTTGATATAAACTGCTACGAATGGGAAATATCCGGCGTTGACTGGGGCAAAAATATAATGGTGAGGGCGGTTGTGAGTGGCGATTGTGAGTGGTGATTAGTGAGTGGTGAGGGGAGGTTGAGTGGTGAGGGTGAGTGGTGAGGGTGAGTGGTGAGGGTGAGTGGTGAGTGGTGATTGGTGAGGGTGTGATTGGTGAGGATGAGTGGTGAGGGTGAGTGGTGAGGGTGAGTGTTGAGGGTGAGTGGTGAGTGGTGATTGGTGAGGGTGTGATTGGTGAGGATGAGTGGTGAGGGTGAATGGTGAGTGTGAGTGGTGAGGGTGAGTGAGGGTGAGTGGTGATTGGTGAGGGTGTGATTGGTGAGGGAGAGTGGTGAGGGAGAGTGGTGAGGGAGAGTGGTGAGGGTGAGTGTTGAGGGTGAGTGGTGATTGGTGAGGGTGTGATTGGTGAGGGAGAGTGGTGAGGGTGTGTATATATGTAAGGTTATTAAGAAATATATTTTTCACCCGGGCAACGCCGGGTACTTATGCTAGTGACCTTCTAAAAAAGAGGCTGGCAGTGGGAATTTAAAGACCTCATACTCTTAAGCCTCAACGTTTAAGGTACAGTGCATGGTACGGCGTAGCAAACGGGAAGTGCTTTTAACCATCACCCAAATAGGTGCCCTCAAACGGCGCTTGGCGTACCACCAGGCAGGCCCATTACATTGGTGGATTTTTATCTTCGCGTTCCTGTTTGAAAACCCGTTGTGTTATCTGGGTTGTATAAATGGAACGGTTTTTCTTTGTTCTCCTGTGTGGTCAGTTTACTTGAGGGGATAATCATTGGTGCCTCACCCCCTTCCACTCGTGTCCCGTCATCGTTGCATTGTTATGTGGTGGCCACGTCATGCATGCCACAACAATTCCTGACGCTAATTATTAATTTTATTGGTTTCTCTGTTTCCCCCTCCAGTTTTATATTCCACTTGTGCTATTAATAATTATAGCCCCCGCAAGGTGATGTTACATAACTAATGCGGAGGTGTTGATATCTGTGAAAAAAAGCTTAATAAGTCATCCAATTTCTCCAGGATATATAAAGATAAGAAAAGATTCAGTCATTTCAATAGGCTGCTTTATCCACACTAGGGACACATTTTAAATGCCCTGCAAAGAGAAGAACCACTGTGGAGATGGAGCAATTCGTGAATCAACATGTACGAGATGGATTGTGCTATAGCAGGACATTGGGAGGAGTGGTGGTGACATGGGATGCCTTCAGGCCTTCAGCCAGCATTGGATAAGCATGGTTGATATGATGATGCGTCAAGGCTGGTGAGACAATGAAGCTGGATGGATTCGGTGCACTTTCTACTGCCTCTTAATGTCTGCCCTATGGGGCCTATGAAGTGTTCGCAAGCAGAAAAACCAACAGATCCTCATTTCAGGCTGAATAAGGGATGTTTTAAACAGGTGTGCGCTGTGTGTGCCCTGCATTATTCTAGATGCCTGGCTTGTTATGCCGATAAGTCATACCATATTGTATCTGCTATATTTCACACCAAAGAACATTTTACATTATGAAACGCAAATTCTATCTCACACGTTTTACAAATCGGACGCTTTGTTCAATCGAGAACTTGGTGTGAAGAAACAATATTTTATGTTCTTATTCATATTTTATGGTTTTTAATTAATAAATGTGCCGAATGGGCACACCTTATTTGCTGTACGTGGATGCGAGCTGTGATTATATTGAACCACATGCTGAATAAGCACAGGCTTGAGCTTATTGGACAACACTACAGCTAAACTTACATTTGCTGTTTTGAGCATTTTATACAAAGCAATGTATGAAGAGCTGTCAAAGATTATATTACAGTGTTTGAAAAAATATCAGGGATTGCTTTTTGACTCAATGGGTTGATGTCCAAGCTTGGTATCCTAGCCTTTGTAGAGAATCCTGGCTCTTCCATAGTTCCTTTAGAAGCAGTGAATTTGATGGTAATTGATCATTAGTTTAATACATACCTAAGCGTATGCTAAATTGTAGAATTTTCAGCAGAATAAGCACATTGGTAATGACTCAGAAATTGTGTTGGCAGGCTACATGAATCTAGTCATCGACTTTGTGCAAATTGGCCCGGTTGGGGGGAGTGCCGACCATTCGGCTGCTCTGCTGCTGCCTGTTTGTGCTTAGGAGATCACTGGCAACCTTGAGGCTTCAAACCGGCGAGAGAGCGGCTTTGAAGAAAGTGCTCATTCACTTTGCATGCAGACTTTTCAGCTGGCCAGAAGACACGTGGTCACCGGGTGAGGCATTGGGATGAGGGATGTTCTTAAGGCTGATTGTTGCCCCTTTGCAGTCAACAGGAATTTTAGAATTACTGTTTTCCAGTGACTGTGTGCAGCGCCATGATGAAACACAAAAACATGTTCCTGCTTCGTTGAGTTTGATAATTGTTGAATTTCCATTCAAGGTGCGTGCATTTTCTCTGACGTTAACACAGGTGCTGAAGGGTATCTTGTGATGTGCTCATCTGTAATTAGGTGTCTGGCTTACTCGGTTCATCCGGCATCACCTGACACATCAGACAATCCAGGGTCACTGATCAGGTATCAGTCATAACGCATTCTCATGCTATGTGGGCATCCTCTGCTCATCACCCCTCTCCCTGCCCGCCCCCCCCTGCCCCCAACGTTGCTCTTTTTGGCCGCTATTTGCAATTCTCACTTGGTGAGAGCCAAGTAGCCCACGTGCCCTCGCCGCTGTCCTGAAACACAAGCCTGCAGAGGTAACAGGAGGCAGTGAGAAAGAAGCAGGGCTAGGCAACCCCCCACAGTGACTGGAGAAGACATTATTTAAGGCAAGTTTGTGTGTGTGTTTTTGTTATCTTAGAATCTATCGACATTTTATCGATTGTATGCATTGTCCCACTGTCAATGACTTATTGATGTATCAGTCCATGGGCATGTAGGGTGGCTGTGACCCCGTTTACTGTGGCCAAGAATGTAAAATCCCTTCCTGCCCAAACATAATACACTACATGCATGCCCAAACGTGAACGACATGATGAATCCATCTAAGAATTTACTTAAGTGGCATTAACCAGGGACTTAAAATAGATGTGAGTGACAAACGGCCTGTGTTTTTCACGTAGCAGTCTACAGTAGCTTATCAACCCTCCCAAATATTAACCATCGTTTTTATTATATACAAATTATGGAAATTAAGTTGAAAGTACTTCAACTTTAGTCGACAAAAACCTGCATCCAGGCAACTCTGGAGGGACTAACGTTTCTGAATCATTGGTCAAAATCTTGATAGCAACTAAAGTGAACAGGATGTTTTATTTTGTAGAATGAAAAGGCTAAATTTACATTTCCCATTTAGTATCCCCAATCGCAACCTGGAATATTCACACCTATTACTTGCAGTTTACAGTCTCACATGAATTTTTCATTTAGAAAATTCCGGTGTAAAGAGCAACACTTAGACATTTATATAAAAGTACGTAATGGTCAGATTTTTAAAATGTAATTTCAGCCACAACTCTAATTTATAATGGCTTACTTGTGAATGTCACGGAATCTTTTACATCGGAATAAAATTGTGCTTTGGTGATTGAATGCAGAAATAACCAGGTATTCACACAAAAAGACAAAGCCTCTTACCGCTCCACCACTTGGCAAATGGAGGCAGACAGACTCCGTTAATCCAGCCCCACGGGGTCATTACCAATTGACTATTAAACACAGCAAACCTCAAACACCGCTACAAAGTCTTCAAATCATTCAGAATAATTGTGGAGCTCGACTCATTTAAAATTTACGAGAAATTATCCCACATCACACAAACTCAAACAAATACTTTCTCTGGCTACCAGTCAAATCCAGCCCTACACTTCCAAAATCATCACCATCCTATTAACGTACAAAGCAATACACGACCACCAAGCTCCACCTTGTATCATCAGAAACCTCATACAGATCCAAGCAAAACAACAGATTACTTCGCTTCTCAACCCACACACTCCTCCAACCACCACCAACAACCAAACAAAAGCCATGGGGAACATATCTTTCTCATTTGCAGCAGTGTCCACTGCAGAGGTCGCAAACGGGTTTTGATTCCTTACCCGTACCCGGCCGCACCAGGGTCGCAAATGGGTACCCGTACCCTACCCGATACCCGGCTACCCGTACCCGGCCGGGTATCGGGTAGGGTACGGGTACCCGATTGCGACCTCTGGGATGAAGCCATGTTGCAGGCATGGGTGGGTTGATTCTAGGAACTTGAATTGTGAGAAGAGACAAGACGTTGGGAAATGAGTGACAAACAGTGACTCACCAGTGACTCACGGCCTACCCATTCCCGGCCGCACCAGGGTCGCAAACGGGTACCCGTACCCGGCTGGGTACGGGTAGCCGGGTATCGGGTAGGGTACGGGTATCGGGTAGGGTGTACGGGTATCGGGTAGGGTACGGGTATCGGGTACCGGGTACCCGATTACGACCTCCACTGTCTGGGACAACCTCCCCGAAGCGAATGCGCACAGTCGACTCCGTCATCACCACAGTCATCTCTCTACGCTTGGGTACAACAAATAACTCGCAGCCACAACTTCCTTTCATTTTACGTCACCCTGTCTCACTGTATGAAATAGTTTATTTTTAATGTTTATGGGGGTGTTGATGTGATGGTGCGCTTTAGGTGGCACGTTCGTGCCAGAAAGGCCACCAACGTGTTAAGCAAAAAATACATTGACTTGGCTTGAATACATTCTCATTTCTCATCTTATGTCATGTAAATTCATTTCCTATCGCATTACATCTGTTAGAAATATCAGTAATAGAGGTTGTTATTGACTTTTTACATACAGTGGTCCCTCGGGTTACGATGGCATCGATGGACGATATTTCAATTAACGATCTGCCTCCCATAGGGTCCCCATTGTTTCTATTAGCGATACATTTTGGAGAAATTATGTTTTAGGATATCACGTGGGCTGCAAATTTCGACCAATCGGAGCGCTTCCGAAGTGGACTCGGCAGACCTCAGCCAATCGGTGACCTGCCCTTTTATGAGCATTTTGAGAGCAACTGGCCATCCATCTTCATAGCCTAAGGTAATCATTTGTATTTTATGCTCTATTTAGGCACCTTTTTTTTGCTCTTAATTATTTATCCATATTTTTATATTAATGTCATTACTTTAATATGTTCTTATAACGTTTATTTACTAAACTTACGTGTCTTTAAGGTCAAAAAGGTCAACTTCCGATCGTCTTGGAAGAAATTAAGCCTTTATCATGTATTTGTGACATTCGATCAACGATAATTTCAATTAACGATGTTTTTTGCGGAACAATTAAATATTGTTAACCGAGGGACCACAGCATCAGTAGCTGCCTGAGACTTGTCAATGTTGTCGTCAGTCTGACCCTCGATTGGAAACCCCTGCTCTCTTCCAGTGTAAAGAGCAACACTTAGACATTTATATAAAAGTACGTAATGGTCAGATGTTTTAAATGTAATTTCAGCCACAACTCTAATTTATAATGGCTTACTTGTGAATGTCACGGAATCTTTTACATCGGAATAAAATTGTGCTTTGGTGATTGAATGCAGAAATAACCAGGTATTCACACAAAAAGACAAAGCCTCTTACCGCTCCACCACTTGGCAAATGGAGGCAGACAGACTCCGTTAATCCAGCCCCACGGGGTCATTACCAATTGACTATTAAACACAGCAAACCTCAAACACCGCTACAAAGTCTTCAAATCATTCAGAATAATTGTGGAGCTCGACTCATTTAAAATTTACGAGAAATTATCCCACATCACACAAACTCAAACAAATACTTTCTCTGGCTACCAGTCAAATCCAGCCCTACACTTCCAAAATCATCACCATCCTATTAACGTACAAAGCAATACACGACCACCAAGCTCCACCTTGTATCATCAGAAACCTCATACAGATCCAAGCAAAACAACAGATTACTTCGCTTCTCAACCCACACACTCCTCCAACCACCACCAACAACCAAACAAAAGCCATGGGGAACATATCTTTCTCATTTGCAGCAGTGTCCACTGCAGAGGTCGCAAACGGGTTTTGATTCCTTACCCGTACCCGGCCGCACCAGGGTCGCAAATGGGTACCCGTACCCTACCCGATACCCGGCTACCCGTACCCGGCCGGGTATCGGGTAGGGTACGGGTACCCGATTGCGACCTCTGGGATGAAGCCATGTTGCAGGCATGGGTGGGTTGATTCTAGGAACTTGAATTGTGAGAAGAGACAAGACGTTGGGAAATGAGTGACAAACAGTGACTCACCAGTGACTCACGGCCTACCCATTCCCGGCCGCACCAGGGTCGCAAACGGGTACCCGTACCCGGCTGGGTACGGGTAGCCGGGTATCGGGTAGGGTACGGGTATCGGGTAGGGTGTACGGGTATCGGGTAGGGTACGGGTATCGGGTACCGGGTACCCGATTACGACCTCCACTGTCTGGGACAACCTCCCCGAAGCGAATGCGCACAGTCGACTCCGTCATCACCACAGTCATCTCTCTACGCTTGGGTACAACAAATAACTCGCAGCCACAACTTCCTTTCATTTTACGTCACCCTGTCTCACTGTATGAAATAGTTTATTTTTAATGTTTATGGGGGTGTTGATGTGATGGTGCGCTTTAGGTGGCACGTTCGTGCCAGAAAGGCCACCAACGTGTTAAGCAAAAAATACATTGACTTGGCTTGAATACATTCTCATTTCTCATCTTATGTCATGTAAATTCATTTCCTATCGCATTACATCTGTTAGGAACATCAGTAATAGAGGTTGTTATTGACTTTTTGCATACAGTGGTCCCTCGGGTTACGATGGCATCGATGGACGATATTTCAATTAACGATCTGCCTCCCATAGGGTCCCCATTGTTTCTATTAGCGATACATTTTGGAGAAATTATGTTTTAGGATATCACGTGGGCTGCAAATTTCGACCAATCGGAGCGCTTCCGAAGTGGACTCGGCAGACCTCAGCCAATCGGTGACCTGCCCTTTTATGAGCATTTTGAGAGCAACTGGCCATCCATCTTCATAGCCTAAGGTAATCATTTGTATTTTATGCTCTATTTAGGCACCTTTTTTTTGCTCTTAATTATTTATCCATATTTTTCTATTAATGTCATTACTTTAATATGTTCTTATAACGTTTATTTACTAAACTTACGTGTCTTTAAGGTCAAAAAGGTCAACTTCCGATCGTCTTGGAAGAAATTAAGCCTTTATCATGTATTTGTGACATTCGATCAACGATAATTTCAATTAACGATGTTTTTTGCGGAACAATTAAATATTGTTAACCGAGGGACCACAGCATCAGTAGCTGCCTGAGACTTGTCAATGTTGTCGTCAGTCTGACCCTCGATTGGAAACCCCTGCTCTCTCACGCACACACGTGGTTAGCATGCTGCGCTACGCGTGTGTGTGCGTGAGGGAGCGGTAGTGTAGGGGTTAGCGCGCTGCCCTACCAACTTGGCCACCCGGGTTCGATTCCCGCTCACGGCCAACACTAGTGATGATTATCTAAACCGGTCCTGGGCCTCTCCTAGGTCGACTCGGCCTCAAATGAGTACCTGGTGCGATGTGTAAACATCGCCACTAGAGTGCCGTGCCGGCCTTCATAGGTGCTCGCTAACAGCACTTGCCCCAGCAGTCTGTTAAGGCTATACAGGGGATCTTTGTCTTTGTTGGTGCCGGACTCGTCGGCTTGTGAGTTCGCGGGCGAGCCACACGACTTGCGAGAATTGCCGTCAAACATCGGGCAGCTGTGGAAAACGGAATTTGTTTTTAATTTGTTGATGAATACCGAATATCTTAACAAAGAATATGCTCTCGCTTCGGAGGAACAAACGGCACTAAACCAAAAGCAGGTGGAAAAAATGTGCAGTGTTACTCGAGAATTGTTCAAATGAATCAAATAATGGTCCTTGCCCATGCCTGTGGCAAGCCTCCGGTTAAGTATTATACTTTTGTCAAATAAATTACCTTCGATTTAAAGCCTCGTGTTTTAATTAGGTGCGGTGCCACGCTCCAACCATCGGGAGACGACTCTGCGAGTTCACCTTACATCACGAGTACAGCTGTTCATTCGTTTAGACGACCACCGTTTGCTTTGTTCATAAGCTGCGAGCATGTTACGTATAGGCCGCACGCGCGCCTATATTATCGATGAATGTTCTGTTCTTGGTTGTTTGTAATGCTACAAAATGTTTCGTATGAAGCGAGCTACGTAGTGGGCAGCAGAGGGGGTAGTGCAGAAAAAATGCATTCCTGTGGAGGGGAGCTGGTAGGAACGTTGGGTTGCTCGGTCAATGGCCAGGGTCAACGGCGGCGTGGTGTATTCCGTAAATATGCCCGACTGTGAGGGCGGGTACAAGCTGGCGTGAGTAGGTTAAACGTTGAATTTTATAAGGGCACCACAGTGTGACCAGCCCCTCCCCACCCAGCCCCACCCCTCCCACCCCCCACCCAGCCCCTCCCCACCCAGCCCCTCCCCACCCAGCCCATCCCTGCACGACAGACGGACGGACACAATAATCCCCTGTGGGCTGGTGTAACCAGGAGGTTCCTACCAGTAAAATTGCTGTTGTACTGTGCTTCTGTGCGCCCCCCCCACATCCACACGGTTGAGCTCTCTTTGGTCCTCGAGCGTTTTCTATATTCAGCTCCCGTAGTACGCACTGGGTCATCTTGCCATTCCACAGCCCGCGTACGACTCTGCAGTACATTGTAAAATACTTCTGGGTTCTTGGCAGTATTTTCTGCAGTACATTGTAAAATACTTCTGGGTTCTTGGCAGTATTTTCTCCATTCAATTATAAGGGGCTGTCCATAAATGACGTCACGCACCTGGGGGGGGGTCAGATATTTGTGACGAGGGGGGGGGGAGTTTGAGAAATGTGACGTCACATCAAAATGCGCAACTTTATATAAATAGCGACAACACGTTCTACTTAATTCGATTTTTTAATAAATGTTTTCTCCTACAACATCAGAGTGCACATTAAATACTCACTACAATGACAATAGTTTAAAGCGATTTCAAGCATGTTTTATTATTTGGGGGGGGGGGGCAGAGCTTTGTGACGTCATATTTGAAGGGGGGGGGGTCTGACTTTTTGTGACGCCGTGTGACGAAGGGGGGGGGGTCAAAAATTGTCCAAAATCGCGTGACGTCATTTATGGACGGCCCCTAACGCGCACCGTAAGCGAGTTTAAAAATAGACCCTCGGCCGTCGATTCGTAATCGCTATTTGGGTTAGGCCACGTAATGATCTCACCACATTTGAACAAACTGTTTGGTGATGCTGCTGCTGCTGGTGTTGGCAGCGGGTTGCACAAGGACAATTAACGCACACACAAAAAACCCGGAAAGCGTGTCGACCAACTCTGCTTTTCAATGAAAATAGAATCATCGGCGGACGTTTTGGGCAGCGGAACTTAATGGACTATGAAGAAAGGATGTAGCCCGAAATTTCGACGATTTATTTTCTTTGAATGACACAGTTGTTAACGAAGGACGTTTTTTTTTGTAACCAAACTTGTGTCTTCAAGACCCTCGATAACCCGCCAATTATTTTCTTTCGGCTCAGCAGTTGGCCATATTTGTTAAAACCTTAACGGAAGCATACATCCAACCTTGTATACGCATACTGGATGATTTGTCATGTTTTTGCGTACAATATTTACGGGCTGAGTTGCTAAGGGGCTTTGTGATGCCTGCCCTTTAAAGCGGAGCTTTCACTGCTGTGGTTCTTGTTTTGATTGTTGTTCGGAACAGAGCCAGGGTTATTCTGCCCAGGCCAAATTGACTTTTCAACCAGATCATAGCCTGAACGAGTTTCTTTTTGTAAACCAGCGTCAAAACGTGTGTATGTATGTTGAACATTCTTTCGCACCGTATGTACCCAACCGTGCTGATCGGAGGTGCGGGGAAAGGAACAGAATTTTCAATATAGATTTAAAAGTGAATAGATCCAGTGGCTTCCTAATATCAGAAGGAAGAGCGTTCCGGATGGCTGCAGAAGCACATCTGAAAGCGCGCGATGCGGTGACCGTCTTTGTTCGATGGCCAGTAAAAAGCCGCTGCTGGGAGGGTGACCTGAGATCGCATCAGGGTTTATGCTTCTTGATGAGATCGGCAAGGTATTGTGGTTCACTTGTGGCAAGCACTTGGTGTGTAATGAGTGCAACCTTATACTTCGTTTGGACGGACATGGTCTGATCTTGCAGTACCCATCACGACACGTGCCAGACGAATGTTGTACATTTTGCAGGTTGGTAATGTTTTTGGCAGATGTCCCATAGAGTTGTGAGTTGCAATAATAGAGCATTGTCGATACTATGCTGCATGCCACCGTCTTGGCTATGTCACGACTCGATCGTGGTTGAATGTGTCTTAGAGCCCTGATATCAAAATTGCAGGACCCGACTATATTTTGCACGTGGTGATCAAACGACATATTTTGGTCGAGTATGGTGCCGAGGCTCTATTGGGTTAAGCAGCATTTCTTTTTGTGCAAATCAAGCGTAGATGCGTACATACAGAGCCACAGACGTACACAACACGTACAAATAAACCACATAAATAACACATACACACCCAAGATATATATCCAAAGACAAAGATCCCCCGTATAGCCTTAACAGACTGTTGGGGCAAATGCTGTTAGCGAGCACCTATGAATGCTAGAACGGCACACGAGGGGGTGGGTGGCCAGCACCACGCCCAGCCACCTTTGTCTCCTTAGTGGAAATGTTTTTACGCACCATACCAGGTACTCATTTGAGGCCGAGTCTACCTCGGGGTTGCCAAGGACCGGTTCAGATAATCGTCACTGATGTTGGCCATGAGCAGGAATCGAACTTGGGTTGCCAGGTTTGTAGCGCAGCGTGCTAACCGCTACCCTACCACTCCCACTTGTATATATACACAGATGCACAGACAAGAACCCATTAACAGGAACGTGATGGCGCACACCTGTAATACAGCACAGTGGAGACGAGGATTGGTAGATCTCCATTCCCATGGGCGTTGAGGTGTCATACCCCGGCTCGCCAGGAGGAAGCAGTACAGAAAAAAAATGTGCACGATATTCCACCCGTTCCGTCAGTAAAGGGATATTGTTTGATGCATGTACACATGTAACACCTTAATATGTATAGGACTGCAGAGCGAGGGAAATTGTTGGCACTGGCTCATCACGTGGCAAACTTCTTGCGTGCCTGTGGTTACTTACTCGCCCTGAGTCATTCTGTCTGGGGGAGTGAGCGAGCACTATACTGGTTACACATGGAATTTATAATTACATGTGGAAAGCGGTCACTGGCAGGACAACTGGATGTTATGGTTAATTAACTAGGCTGACTGACAAATGTGACGATAATGATGTCATTTTGTTGCTGTTGATACTGGTAATAATTATAGCATGATGATAATAGTACTGAAAGTAATGATTTAGACATTGCTTCGTCAATATAAATTAGGTCTCACAATACATGCATCAAATGGGTGTGCGTTTTATCAACTGATGTATTTTTGCTCGATGCAGATGATTCAAATCGCGGCGTATAATTCGCAGTAAATAATCCAATTCTCGTGCACACTTTAATTTCTCCATCTGGAACCTCAGGATGGATTTTAATCGATGAGTCATTGGATTGACATGCCTCATGTCGATAGTGCAGGCACGAGGGAGTGTTGTCTGTTTCTTGAAGCCCTGGAGGCTTCACATCGCCAGCTTTCTATTATGATGCTGTTGTGACATCTCCAGGAAGTACGACACTTCCTCTGTGGTCACTCAAAGCCATGGCCGTGTATATCCTTAATCCCAATGTTTTTCTCATTTCCGTTATTGACATCTACCAACAAGACAAGCTCTTAATTTCAGTGCTACAGGCTGTCATGTGTTCACCTAGTTGCATACAGATAATTAGTCAAATTATTCATAATACGACTGTAATACATATTGGTATTGGTGCAATTTTTTAGAGTACAAGGTTATTACAAGCGATTTATGTTTCAAAGACATAGTTTGAGTTTATCAGTATTTTCTTAGTAGGGGCCAATGTAGCTCTGTCGAATTATACTTTCGTTAATTGTAAGTAATTAATTAAAAAAATGTGGGAGGGAAACCAGAGGACCTGGAGACAAATCCACACAATGATAGGGAGAGAGACACGCAAACTCCAAATATACAGCAGGCATTTGGGGTCGGGGTCGAACCCACGACCTCCTGCATACCAGGCGAGGGAGTTCACATCTCGCCACCGTGGCGCTCAAAATGAGGAAATGAATTGGAGAACACAACACAAATATGGTTGAAGATGCCATAACCAGCAGTGGGAACGTGAAAGCACTAAGCCGGAAGTTGATTTCAAATTGCAAATGGTCAAGTCCCCCAAGGGCACAGTGGAACCATAAAGTACGATTGGGACAGAATCTGCGTGGATCTTTACAGAAATAAAAACATATATACTCTTTGGTTTTTTCGGTGAAGTCACATATGTAAAAAATAAAATAAATGAAAACAACTAAATTAAATCACGACGTTTCGGAGGCAACACAAGCTTCCGTCTTCAGGTGGAACCGTCACAGCCTACGTGACTTTACCGAAAAAACCAAAGAGTATGAATTCTTGCAGTCACGAAAGCTTCAAATCTAAAAACATATATTGGTTAATTATTTTCGGGTGAGGTGTAGCCAGGATGCTCCCAAAAGTAACCCCTAAAGAGGCAAGCACTGCTCAGAGCAGATGGAAAAACTTTACACATCGTCGATGTAGGGACCCATTTGTTGTTTAAAAAGCAACGGACATTTGTGGACCTAAAAAAAAAGGCTAATTATGTGTTTACTAATCTCATATATTTTGAACCGTCTTTTTACTTGTTTGTGCATCTCAAATGTTAACGATGTAATGTTAAGTTTACGCATGAAGCGCTGTGTGATTTTGTTATGAAAGGCGCTATATGAAATCAAGTTTGATTGATTTATGATTGACGTGAAATATCTCAATCGTAGAATTCCACAGTCACATTCTTAACCGGGCGGTGGTGGCGCACACGCCCTTAATCCATCACCACACAAAGTGAAACTCCCTTCCCTTGGACATTGAGGAGCCATACCCTTGCCTGCAACGTAAAGGCGATACAGCCAAGTGTGGACTAATCTCCATCTGTTCTATCTATATGGGGATAGTGTTGCCCCCTTCGCACACGGTTGGATTTCTCCGGGTGCTCTCATTAGTTGGCTGAACACCTAAATATGTAGAGGACTGTAGAACCTCGACAATTGCCGGCTCACCGCATCGCTTTTCTCTGGTTCCTCGCGCCCCTGAGTCGTTCTCTTCGTGAGTGAGTGAATACTGTGCATGTTACACGTTTAAATTATTGTCATCTGTTAACGAAGATTGTAGAGTACTAAATGAAATATATAACCGTGCAATTAGGAGTGGATCAGGATCATAAAGAGGGTGATGTTAATGAAATCCAACTACATACCAATGTGTCCTACAGAATATTTTTTCAATAATTTAATATTACCTGCCATTATATATGAATCATATAAACATGAACATATGATACAGAATCTGGAACAAAAGCTGAAAAGTATGAACAGAAGCATTAAGAGATGCATTGTGGGATTTGTACAGAGAAACAGGAATAGCAACATGTGCATCAAGGAGTAAATGCAAATTAAACATCATTAACTCGGCATTGGCGACTACTATACTGATGAGTCCAAATTTACAAGAATATGTTCCACAGTTGTCCGTCACTGCATCAGTGTTGCTGTCAGTGGGTCACAGCTCAAATTTATTTTGATGTAGAACTTGAGACAAGAGGACCACAATGCACTTCTTCAGGGAATGCTGATGGCTTTTTGCACACGCGCAAGTGGCCGTCTGCTGTTTACGCATTTTTGCATCTTGTTTGACTTTTTGGGGAAAAAATGAATGGGCAGCAAACGTCGCTTGAAGCGACGATAGCAGACGGCCGAGACAGATGAGGGCATGGCAGCCGAAGGAGGGAACACACCAGACACAAAACGATGAGACAAATTGTGCCGTCGCAGGACCGCGACTGTTCAGAAATGCACGTGGGCTTGGGCAGAACACGTCACCAGAAGAAGAGTTGACAGTTGTATGGACGAGACCGGTGGACGGAACATTTTCTACCACAATTGACAAGATGATTTTAAAAAATGCATTCGTAGCACATGCATACCGATGCACTCAACACATCATTCACACGGGAAATTGAACCCACCTGTACATATCCAGCTACAGCGATAGTCAAATTACCCTCGCTAAAGACCGGCACTGAAAAGGATGTTAATGCATAATTGATATCCAACCATGTCAATGCTTAACCCGAAATGGCCTGGCACTGACTGCAAAGGATGATAACGTAGTACACAGAACATTGTTCATGCTCACGCACAGAATTGCGCTTGTTTGAATAAAACCGTCGAAATATATTTGTTCCCGTCGTCGTATTTTGGTAGCATGCTTGTTGCGGTCGTCGGCTCAACGCGATAAACGGTGCAAAGTGATGGCGATGACGGTGCAAGTTACGCATTGCCCGTGCTGTGCTCGTTGATACGGATTGCTATTAATAGGGCTTTTGTAAAAACAGGCGAGACGTGAGAGAGACGTTGCCTCTGCTGTGCTCGTTGATACGGTTTTTTTTCGTTGTCCGAGGGTCCACACCTGTGCGGCCAAAATCGCACAACAAACGCGATTGGGCAGATTGCTTGGAAAGTCCCCTGCCTTCGACTGCAAGCATCCGATTGTGCATCTGGTGGCATAGACGTCCACACAAGTGGTCCGGTTGCATGCAACTAGTTGCATGGAGCTAAGTTCCTTGCAACTAAGTTGCAACTAATTTGCATGGAACTTAATTGCTCGGGTGTGGGCCGGCCGTATAGAGGCAGCTGGTTAGCTCTGCCAGGTTATTACCACTTCAGAACCTTGACCGAACACTTCACATCGCCACTTAGGATTCTGTCTGGTTATCAACAGTGAGAAAAGGCTCTTGACATGCTACATTTCACGTCCAGTCAAATTACCAATGGTAATAACATGTACGTGTGTAGCCATGTGTCAGTCTACAGCTGGATGAGGGCCTCCCCATACTGTGCAGGACATGGGAGATATTTGACCATACTTCAGCATGCTGATCGATGCAAGTTGGTGAAGGTGGGGAACATAGATATGGGAGCAAAGAAGAACATTGCAATGGATTGTTGCGCACAACGTAGCACAGTAGCCTATAACACCTGTCATGCATGATGGTTGCCTATCAAAGCACCGTCCCTGCTCGATGCCTACTGAGCTTTTGAGCTGTTATGAGATTGGGAGGGGGCCATTCTGGGTGATTTGGTTATAGGCTGACTGCGTGTAACGTTCATCATTTCACAAGTTTAAAAGTGGCCCGGTTTTGATGTAGTTACGGTTGCATTGCATCCATTTCATCTCCGCAGCGGTTTTTGGACCGCAATTGAACAAGGACCTTTCAGATTCACTTCTGCGGCCATCTAGAACACTCTTCCTTCCGATATTAGGAAGCCACTGCAGGGATGCACTTTTACATCGAGATTGAAAACTAATTTCTTTACAACGGCTTTTTGTGTTTCGTTTGTTGTCCTTCCCCTGCAGCTTCGATGAACATGGTCGGCGAGGTGAGGCGCGAAAGATTTCTACATGCGTGCGGTGGTTTTTGTTGTCAAATATGAAGCTGTGTGCTCTGTTGCTTTGTTTCGTGTCGCCCTGCAGAAAAGGCCACAGATGGCTCCTTGCCGTCCGAAGACTGGAACCTCAACATCGAGATCTGCGACATCATCAACGAGACGGATGAGGGGTGAGTCCTGTCAAGGGAGCAGATTGCAATCAGATTTTAACTCGACCACCAACACATTCCTGCGGAGGGAGCTGGTAGGAACGTTGGGTTGCTCGGTCAATGGCCAGGGTCAACGGCAGCGTGGTGTATTCCGCAAATATGCCCGACTGTGAGGGTGGGCACAAGCCGGCGTGAGTAGGTTAAACGTTGAGTTTTATAAGGGCACCACGGGGTGACCAGCCCCTCCCCACCCAGCCCCACCCTCCCCACCCAGCCCCTCCCCACCCTCCCCACCCAGCCCCTCCCCACCCTCCCCTCTTCACCCAGCCCCACCCCTCCCATTTTTGGATGCACGACGGACGGACACAATTATCCCCTGTGGGCTGGTGGAACCAGGTGGTTCCTGCCAGTATTATCCTGTCCTGTACCTAATCACTATACAGTTTTAACATCTGCTATATAACAGTTGAGTGTAGCCTTGCTTGTTTTTGTTTTGTTGTGTTTTTCAGACTCTTATGAACATCACAACAATGGCACAAATGGGTTAATCAGTAGCAGCTGCATCCAAGCGTGCCTTGTATAAGCATTGTTCTCATATAAGTAACACTTTCTTGATTATTACATTGGTAGTGTGGAATTCATAGAGAAACTTTTTCATATAAGCATGCTACGAATGTAAGCACAGCTGGCCTGGTTCCCAAGGGAGTGGTGCTTGTATATCCAGCTTCCGCTGTACTTTGTTAAAAAAAATACAAAATCTTGAGACAGAATTTGAGGCGATTGGGTGAACTGGATCATTGTCCAGGCACAACAAACATTAAAGTAGCCAAGACCCTGCTTCATTGTGAAATATCTCTTTTCACGTTTCTGTCCTCAGGCCTAAAGATGCCGTAAAGGCCTTGAAGAAGCGCATCGGTGGAAACAAGAATTTTAAGGAGGTCATGTTGGCGCTGACGGTACGCGCCCTGCTCCTACTGCTCTGCACGCGCACACCGCATGCCGTGCGCTGCCCCGAGCGTCATGTCCCACCTTGTAAGCGTCGACGGATGTTTCATTCACCTGCCAGGGGGAGGCGCTGTGGCGCCATCTGTCGCGGCCGTGGATGCAGTGCAGAAGAGTCTTTTAATCTTCGTCACCTATGCAGGAGCGTTCATCGTCGGGAATGCTCAATCCGCTTCCCGAGCCATAGCTGCCACTCGCAGCCCTGCGTAGTGCCAATCCGTCTAGCTCCTGCACACACGAGTTTATTTAATCGCTCCATCTCTGCCGTCGTCCTGCCGTATACTGTTAAATCCTTTGCTCCCTAGTCCGTGCTGAAATCTAACGAACAAGCGCCTTGAGACATTAGTGGAAGGCGTCTTACTAATAAGAGTAAATGATTATTATTAACGCTGTAGTGCAGATGCATCTGACGTGACAAGGCTATCCCATTATGGTCACCTGTCCATCCAGGTGCTGGAGACGTGTGTGAAAAACTGCGGCCACCGCTTTCACGTGCTCATCGCCAGCCAGGACTTTGTGGATGGGGTCCTGGTGCGCATCATCCAGCCCAAGAACAACCCCCCCACCATCGTGCAGGAGAAGGTGCTCAGCCTGGTGCAGGTCAGCGTGTTCACCCACACCTCCGATTAGCGCGGTTGGCTACGTACGGTGCAAAAGAAGTTAAAACGCACGTACATACGCACGTACATTCTCACACCCGGGTCGCGTTGCACGTTACGGTATTCCCCCGTTATTCACGAATCTTCGAGATTTTTGGCGATGCGCAAATCGCATCTGGAACTCACACGACTGCGGGAAGAGAGCGAAATAAAGTGATGAGAGTTAAAGGGATTAGAGAGAAGGTGATTTTTTTTTCGATTTAAACCTTTTGTGACTGCAGGGATTCATATTCTTGGTTCTTTCAGTAAAGTCACGTAGAAGGGAAAAAATAAAATAATTAAAAATAAAACATAATAAAATGAAATTCTCACGGCATTTCGGCCAGCTCTATTTCTTCACCTGAGGACGGCTGCTTGCGTTGTGGCCGAAACGTCGTGAGAATTTAATTTTATTATGTTTTATTTTTATTATTTTATTATTTCCCTTCTACGTGACTTTACCCAAAGAACCAAGAATAGAGAAGTGTAAATGTTTATTTACATTATGTTTATTATAACTACTTATTTGTTTTGATAATTTGCATGTATTTAATAGCTTATTTACGTATTTATTTAAGGTAATTAAAACGATTTGGTAGGCCAATATTATTATCTGTGAAATTTGCAATGTACGATCATCTCCAGAACGTATCCCTCACGAATAACGAGGGAACACTGAATACATGGCTCATTAAGAATAGTGGGAGATGATGCCAATGTTGCTGCTCCTGCGGTACATTGGTTAACACAGAGCACCTGGACTTAGCGACAACTCGTATGACTGCAATAGCATACGTTGGGATGCTGCCATTGTGTAATGGCACGTACATTGTACAGGGTGCTTCTAAGTCTTTTACAGTAATTTTTTATTACTTTAGTATAAATACATGGTAATTTTGATTCGTATGTTGTTTTTTTCTGACTTTATGTGAACGAAAAAACACATTCGCCCATTTTCTCATTGAAAATGGGTACATTTCAAAATATCACTGTCCTGGTCACAAAAGCAAAGTTTGTGGGGAATAATAGCCATTTTATGTACTTTTGAGGCATAAGCAATTAGGAAATAACACTTACTACCCAGGAACAAAAAAAAATTGTTACACAGTGTAATTAGAAAATGTTGTCAATTGCAATGGCGATAACATGATGACATTTAAATGGAAATCATGATCACGGTCTCACCTGCTCGTGCAATTTCAGCATAACCATGCCGCCCTCAGCGCATCATAATGGGCGTTGCAAAATCAAATAATGCTATTTCTAGGTATTATTTTATAAATAGCAATAGTAGTAATTATATTTAAACACGTTCCTTCGGAGTGGGCAGGTAGGAACTTGGTTGGACAGCGCATTCGTGCGATCCGTGTCACGCGGCACAAGCTGCGTGGGGCGGCGCGTCACGTGGTGCTGAGCCCGCCCGAAGCGCTCTATGAAATACAAATCGAGGGCGTGGCTATGCACGACAGACAGACAAATAATCCCTGGTGGGCAGTGTGGAACTATTGTTCCTACCTGTATATTGTACTTGTTGGTCTTGCACGAAGGACGAGGGAACCACAGCGGCTGTTGCGGCGCCATGAAGAGCAGCGATATAAGCACGTCTTTCATTGGTCATGGGCTGCCCAGCAACAGCAGCTCTGATTGGACTAGACGTTTGCCATCGTAGCTGGGCGCGACAATTCGTGATTTCACAAAGGGGGGGTAGATTTTTTAAAATCAAATCTTGAATAGTCACACGAGGCGCGCGAGTGTGTAGAATATTTAGGCTCGTTAGGCTTTCCGAAGATATTAATCGTCAAACATTTGAAAGAAAATAAACAGACAACATGGCAAGTCCAATAAAACTGTGTTATACAAAGAAAACAAAACCCATACACTGTCGAGCATGATTCGGAGTAAGCATACAGAAAAAAAAATTTGTGTGTGCATAGGGAGATGTTTTTTTATCTATTTATGTCACTCATGATCATCGCCGATAGCACAAACATTACGTAATATTTGTTACAATCTATTACGATCACCGCAACTGGGGCCTGTTATCTGGCATTGGCAGATGGGACCAGAGCCTGCCTTGTCTGTGCCTCATCTGATTGACATTGCCTCAAATCTCTCCGCATCGACACTGGGGAGTGTCGCACGGTCGGCTCCATCTCTTCATTAATTGCTCTCGAACAATACTTACCAATAATACACTAGGTCAAATAAGAACTGTTTATCTTGTCCATCACCGGGACTGCCCTCTGACTCGTTGACGATGGGACCCATCCTTCGCCCCCGGGAACTCGGTGTTGCCATGGTTGTATATTTGACACAGTAGTAGGGGGCACAGCTGGTGCATCTGCCATGCATCTCAGTCAGTCAACCCATGGCACCTGGATCTGTCCCATGACCCCCTTCCGGAAAGTGGGCGTTTGACACTTCACGTGGCCTTAGAGGGCACATAGCCACTTCGTGTGGAAATGGCGGTTGTTGTATATTTGAGTCGTTGTTTTGTTGTTAATTTTGTTTTTATTGGTGACTGAGAAGTTGCACTCTCTCCTCTCTCTCCCCCCACCTTGTTTCTCTGCTATAACCACCTCCACCGCCCCATTCTACCAGCCGTCGATATTTTATTTTTAGGAACGCATCCAGAGATGCGATTACATTTGGATGCTATGTGAATTTAAATCGTCGTCATTATTCGTTTTTCAGACATGGGCGGATGCGTTCCGGAGTGCTCCGGACCTAACGGGAGTGGTACACGTGTACGAGGACCTCAAGAGGAAGGGCGTGGAGTTTCCCATGACCGACCTTGATGCGCTCTCCCCTATCCACACTCCACAGCGGGTCCGTGACCACCACAAAGCTCTTTGAATGGTTTACACACATTGTTACAGTTGTTATTTCCCTTCTAATTTTACCCCAAATGGGCCTTGTCTCTTATCATGCAAGTGTCTATCTTGCAAAGTAATCATACGACGCTGTTCTTGCTTGACTCGAATGATTTGGCCGAATACTTGATTTGGCTGAAAATTGCAAGTACGCAGGATTACAAGGTAGTGCGAGAGATAAAAAAAATGTTGACTTTTGCCACCTTTTATTGTTGCAGAGTTAACATTGTGATACAATTTGCCGAAATGCATTTCTAAGTGCCAAACTCCCCTTCGGCAGATCCAGACACTCTTCTCAGCTCTGGCATTGGAGGAGATGGCATTTTGCGTTGCCTTGCTGCTGTAGGCACACTGTGTGCATTATTTGACGATGCGGGTCGGCAATGCAATTTGTTTTTCAGCCGTTGGAGAGTCATCATGACAGTGGGCATGGCTTGGTCGGTATCGGTCAGCCCTTGGTGCCAAGAGTTAAGGGGGGGGGGGGCGGGTCCCCTTTGTGCCGTGGGGCCCCCCCAATGCAGTTGCACCGCCTGCCTGCTCGATAGCAATGTCGCTGGTTTCACGAGCATTGGTCATAGCGGATGCGAGGCTGTGGGGGAATCGATTAAAGTGCGCATGTGTTTCAACGGCCGATAACTCGCGCGTGAGCGTGCGGCTGCCACGCGTGTTCTGCATGTCGGGCTGCTGACCAGCCGGCCTTCGGTATCGTCCAGACATGAACGGCGGCAGGGAACAGCTTATCGGTCAGCGGGCAGTCCCTTTTTTGACTTCCAGGGAGAACTTTATAAATAACCTATTTATCTTGGGAAAAAAAATATTTACTAATAGCTAGACTTTCTTGGAAGCACGTGGTCATGATGTTCCACCTTACAGTTTGCATTGCTGAAAGGTTAGTGTTATATATATTTTTTTATATATGCGTAAGCAGGTTATGGAAATGGATTAGGTAATGTACTTGGGCCGATGAACACGTCTGATTAATCGGCATTGCAATAGGTTAATTTTAAGGGAAATGTTGTACTTATGCTTCAAGTTACTCTTGTAAATTATTGGATGGCATTCATATGCAATATATGTTTGATTCATCTACTGCAGAAAATCTAACGTATAAGCTTAAACTAAAGAAGCATTTTTTAAGCCGTATCATTGTGATCAAAGTGTCTCGCAAGGATGACCTAACAATAAAAGATAGGAAAACTACACAGCACAACAATTCAGTCCTGTATATGAAACAAAAATTCCGCAAACATGAAGAAAAAGCTATTGCTAAAGGAAATGTAAAATAAAAATACATTTGTATAGATTTTATCAGACACCACCTTTTTTTTTACTCATTGCGCCGGTGTACATTGTAAGCTCCCTTTGACGCACGATAGCGAAACGCCGCAGTCTGAGAGTAAACAATGCACTGACCTTTGACTCGGGCGAGGGCGCAAGCTGGTGGAGTGGATGCCGTGAAATGTTCTCGCAACCGCTATCAGGGCAGACAGGGTCAGAGTTTGTAAACTTGACCATGAGCTCAGACACGTGAGCGAGTCTGAGTGAAGGTGAATACTCTGCAATCGAACGGTCTGCAACTATCGAATGTATACATTTTTACATGCAATGTTTCATTGCTAAGTCTTTCAAAAGCACTCCAACCCTTATTCGTATTAATACGCATGTTTACCAAAAAAGCCTCACCGAGTCTTCAGGCAAATTTGCAGCAGGGTCCTGCCAAGTTTTTGTGGAGGGGGGGCAATGTTGCTGTGTGTGATCCCAATTTGCAGTGTCCATTTCCACCACTGGGATATATATACCAGTTGCAATGTATGGCTTGTCTTTAACTCTGGGAGGAAACTAGAGAACTGGAAGGTAAGCCGTGCAGGGAGAGGGGACATACAAACTGCGCACAGAAAATAAGATATTTAAAAATACTTTTAAAAAAAACACGCTTTAATGAAATGTACCGTACTCGTATTGGCAGAACTCCACGACTCCAGGAAGTGGCCCCGCAGCTTGCCATAGCGTAAGGGACCGTGGTGATTTACAGACAACGTGAGTTGAGCATGGACAATTAGGCCCGTAAAAAATATTGTTTAAAAATATATATTTTGAATTTTTAATGATAGAATATAGTATTGTCATCAGTATGACATACGTATACCAAGTTTGCAGTCGATAAGACATTGGGAAGACGGTTGAAATTGAGTTACAAGATTTTTTAAGGATATGACAACAGACGGAGTGAGTTAAATAAAAGCGTGTAATAAAAAAGCACCCGATTGGAGAATCGAAGCCAGGCCCTTGCTACTTTGAGGCTCAAGTGTGACCACTGTGCCACCCTGATGCTCATTCTTAACCCCTTCTTTATTGCTTCACTCTGATTGTGGACTGTCTTCATCCTACTACTACTATTTTTATTTTACCAGGCAAGGCCCACTGAGCTATGAAGCTCTTTTTACGCAGCGAACTGGTCACAAATGATAGCTCAACGAAGTGGCTTATCATGTGGACATTTATAGCAGCCAAATACTCTAAACGCGTGTTTCTAAACGTGGAGGGAAAAACTGGAGAACCTGGAGAAAAATCCACACGATCACGGGGAGAGACGCATGCCAACTCCAAATATACAACAGGCGTCAATGTCGGGATCGAACACACGACATCATGTATACCAGGCGAGGTAGTTAACATCTCACCACCGTGGCGCCATTAGCAACTCCACCAGGTTACTTTGCTTGTGCTAAAGCATGGTTCACCACCGATTATGCAATTTCATTCTCTTCCTGGGGAAGCCTTTCTGAATTATCAAGACTCATTTTCAGGACGGTTTTCACCGGGATATGTTATCTCTCAGTTTTGTGCATGCATAGGATAGACTAGAGTTAATTTACCAAGATAATGAGTTGCACTTTATCGTGGTAAATTAGCTTTTGCACCACATTGTAGGTAGGTCACAGCTGGATTGGTGAGAACCCACACCTACAGTGGAGAACACTCAAACTATGGATTGACATCGAACATGTCCGTTCTATCTCCTGCAGGCATCTTGTGGCCCTTAATATTAACGTATTGAATCCTATGAACGTATTTAATTATAGGGCCACTTTTTTTTGTTTTGGCACTTAGTTTTAGGCAATGCCGTGAGCACACACATCTTAAGGGACTTGTGTTCTTTCTGCGGCTAATTATATGTAGGTCAAAGCCATGCCGATGTCTGAATCCTATTGAAGCTAATCCAGGTTGGATTAAATTGCATCCGCATGAACCCCCGTGTCCTCACTGTCCCATTCTGCTCCCTCCACCCCTCGCTCTCTCCATACTCGCCCTCTCTCTCTCCCCGTGACCTCGTGTTCCACCCTGCGGGAGCAAATCTTCACTCGCAGGAATCTAGGCGGCGAGGGGAGGGGAGCTGTGGTTGGGACGTGATGTTTGGCAACAACTCGTATGACTGTAATAGCGTACTTTGGGTTTCTGTCGTGGTGTAATTCATTGTACTTGTATGTTTGAACTTCTTTTAGAACCGTACGTAGCCAGCCGCGCTAACCGGAGGTACTGGACTATGCTCTCACATTTGTTCCCTACATTCAACCCACACTGACCACACATGGTGTGGGGAAAGGACAACAAACTAAACACAAAAAGCACTTCTAAAGAAATGGTCTAGATAATTTAAAAGTGCATTGCTCCGGTGGCTTCCTAATATCGGAAGGAAAGAGCGTTCTAAACGGCCGTCGGAAGCACATCTGAAAGCGCGCGATGCAGTGACCGATCCAGAGGTCGCCTGTTCAGTCTCCTGGCACGGCAGTAGAAACACTGGGCGAGATTCTGAAATCGCCCTACCTCTGTCCACCCAGCAGCATAAACGGGTACACCACAATTAGTCGATCAGCAGGTTGCATGCAGTGAGCTAAGGTGTTGAGTATTACCACCACTTCCAAGATGTCTGCCCATGGTAGGAGAGTGGGCCAAATGCCCTCTCGAACTCCTTCTAGTGCAGGCCCTTCCGCCAACAGTCGCGTGAGCGAGTCATTTCAGGGCCGTACCTTTACCTTGCCAATATTATTGATGCTATTTTGAATTTAGCTTTTTGTGTGTGTGTGTAACCGCGTAGTCCACAATCTTAACCGAGGCGAGTGGTGAGTGATGATCTCATGATGTCGCGGCGCACTGGGTGAATTAAAACGCGATTGTTATGCTAATGCAGCATTTATGGAAAATTCTGTCTAAGCATCAAAGGTGGTAAAAATTTGAGGAAAAAAATAAGAATGGTGACCCTGAATCGTTATTCTCAATAGAATGGCCGAGGCAGAATATTGTGACACGCGTATTAACCCTTTTCCATTCCGGAACCGGAAGAAGAAATTAAATAATGTTATCGGTACTGAGGCTCCAACAAGGCCATGCGGGAGGGTGTCTGCCACAGTTTGGCACCAGCTATCATAGAGTGCGGTCTTGTCTCTACAGTTCTCTGCGGTGAGTGCAATAACGGCACTATGGCTCTTAACTAAAATGAACGCTGAACTGATTGTGCGTTCTGAGATTCAGTGGTAAAGGGGACCTGCCCAGCAACTTGCAGTCATCTCGGAACGGGGAAAGGGTTAACCGTGCCGCCTGTCATCCTCGTGCCGTCTGTGTGACGACGCTGCAGAGCACGCCGGAGGTGGACCCTGCAGTGAGGAACACCTCCCAGGGGGGTCGGCCGGCCCCGGGCACCGCGGCAATGTCGGCTTCTGCACCCCCGCACCCACTGCCCCCCGCCCACGCCCACGCGGCGTCCGTGGCGGCCGGACCCATCTCTCCCACTCCGGAACAGGTCGGCACATGGAGGCAACAGCATCACACGGCTTGTCTGCATCTTCCTTCTCCCACCTCGTTCTCCATGCTCAGTTTGTCTCTTTTTGTCAAGACGTGCAATGATTCTTTCCCGGCACGATTCGATTAATTGTTGTCCCTACCCAGAACCTCCGATTAAGCGTAGTTGGCTACGTATTCTGCGAAAGAAGTTCAAATTACATTAGCTTTAAAATAAAACATTTTGCTCCGAGTACAGTAACCTGCACCATCACCCTGGAAGATGCAACAACTTTTCCCAGCTTAGGACTGCACTTGACCGTTGTAAACAGTTCCTGGTTTGTGTGCAGACGTGGTTCTCCCAGACACACTGCTGCCCTGTTGTGTTCCAGGTTGCAAAGCTGCGGAGCGAGCTGGACATTGTCGAGTGTAACGTGAAGGTGATGTCCCAGATGCTGACGGAGCTGGTGCCAGGGCAGGTGGAGGATTCGGACCTGCAGCTGCTGCAGGTGCCGATCGCTAGGAGCATTGCGTTCCCCGCTGTTACAAATTAATGTGTGCAGTTGAAGGCATGAGGGTGCCGCGTTGGTGAACTGTTAACTACCTCGCCTGGTATACAGGCGGTCGTGGGTTTGATCCCGACTGTAATATTCCACTGTGATAATAGTGGAATATTACAGGGCGATATATATAAATAAAATAGAATAATAAAATGCACAGTCACTCAGCTGGTGAATGTTAATGTGGTGAAATAATTTAATTTGGAGCATGTTAATTTATTCCTCTCAAAAAAGGTAAGTAAATAATGACATCGTTGCAAATCCTTAGATAAACAGATTTTATTTTAAGGGAAGATATTGCAAGGTCAGAAATATTCCTTTGCACAAGTTTTACATTTAATGACATCGCAGGAGAGTTTTGGTCTACTTCGTAAAAGTCACAACATTTGACTGTTGACAGATAAACCAAATATGCAAAGGCATGAGCCAGCACTTAAAGAGTGTTAAAATGCAGAGCAGTGAACTGGTCTTTGCAAATCACACTGCCTTACAAAACCCCTTCTACATAGCACATATAAAGAATGCCGATTGTCTGAAACATTGGCCAATATATATATATATTTCCCTTTTTAAGTCCGTATTCTTGATGAATGCGAGTTGTTGTTATTTGTGTTTGTGCACCACTGCCAGCCACATCGCAGTGTCGCCAAATGCTCGTGAAAAATTTCAGCGAACGCCTTCGCCCGTTTCCTCGCTGCGCCATTTGCTCGTCAGGCCCTGCATCAGACGTGCCGCACCATGCAGCAAAGGGTCATCGAGCTGGTCCCGCGCGTCTCCAGCGACGAGGTGACGGCCGAGCTCCTGCGGGTCAACGACGATCTCCTCAACATCTTCCTCCGATACGACCGGTAGAGCGTACACCGGGGCAACACCCCGAGCTCGTACCACCGTCCTTGTCCCGCCATAGTTGCGTTCGCACTCGACGGCTCGTTTGAACAAATGCCCGGTTGTGGCCGCTGCTCTACGTGGCGGGCAGCCGAAGGTAGTGAGGAAAAATCCGCCGTTGTACTGCATGTATGTTGAACTTAAATTTCGATTTAAAGCTTTCGTGACTGCAGGGATTCATCTTCTTGGTTCTTTTGGTAAAGTCACCGTTCGTAGCCAACCATGCTAATCGGAGGTTCTGCACTATTATTGCTCTCACGTTTACGCTGCCTACATTTAACCCGCACCGACCACAAATGGTGAAGCGCTTTGACAAAGCGTGCTACAGCGAGTCCTCGTTTAACGCGGTAGGTGCGTTACTGAAAAGTGCCGCGTTAAGCGAAAACAGTTTCCCCATAAATAATGTAACGATAAAGTTTGGCGAGATTCGATCGATGTACTATGCACACCTCGCATGGAGATGGTGGAACAAATACCTGAGGGTACGCCGCTGCGTTACTGTGTCATTCTGCGTACTGTATCACACCGCTCAGCCGCGCAGCTCGGGAAAGAGTAGTTCGTCGTCGACCGCTCAGAAACTGCATCATAACAGTGCGCGTTCAGCGTTATGACGGTGCGCATTTAGCGTTATAACGGGTACATCCCACGTTGTGTATTCCCTAATGGAAGAACCGTGTTATCGTGAAAGCGTGTTGTGTAATCATGAGTTCAGTGAGGACTTACCATGCATGCACATTCTATTCTTTCGCATGGCAGCAATGTGCTTCAGGAGCTAAATGACAACGCCGGAGTCTGCTAGCCACGAGGGAGTTTCAGGAGAAAGCTTCGTGTAGTTTGGGTAGCAGACCTCGATAGTAGCATGCACATTTACCCATTTTGAATCAAATTTCCTACCTAGACCCGTCATAATATGAGCACTTGGTGTAGTCCATTGCCATAAGCGAGCCCTTTGTTTGATGCGATGAAAACCGCGTGCGATGTTAACCTCGTCAAGCACTTGTGCTACGGTGGCCCCAATAGGCGAGGAGCGGTAGCATAGCAGTTAGCGCGCTGCGCTGTGAGCCGTGCAATACGAGTTCGATTCCCGCTCACGGCCAACAACAGTGACGATCTGAACCAGTCCTGGGCCTTCCCCTAGGTCGAGTCGGCCTCAACACATAAGTACCAGGTGTGTAAACACATCGCCTCTCGAGACACAAAGGTGGCCGGGTGTGGTGCTGACCACCCACCCCGTCGTGTGCTGTGACGGCCTTCGTAGGTGCTGCTCGCTAGTGGCACTCGCCCCAACAGTCTGAGTTGGAGGGCGCGTAGGGGGGGGGGGATTTTTCATCTCTGTCAGTTGATAACTCACAAACGGCAGGCACTTTGCCGTGACATTCTATCACGGCAGCGACGAGGCATTTCTCTTTGCCGCAGGTTCGAGAGATACCGGGCGAGCCGGGCGGCGCAGCAGGACCCCATGGAGGGCGCGCTCGCCGCCGAGCCCGGCGCACTCGCCCCCGCCGCTACCTCCAGGCAACCGGCGGCTCCGAGCTCCCAGGCCGTGAGTGTTGTTGGTCCTCCGCGGGTTTTTGCTGACCGACCGATCGTGATGGTGTGATGGTGGTATTCGCTGTGCAAGGCGGACAGACGCGCTCAAATACTTCTCAGCTGAGTCGAGCATCGCCCCCACCCCCCCCTCCCCCCCGTCTGTGTGTGTGTGTATAGAAACCAGGTCAGGTTTTTGTGCATGGTGCAATATCAGCTATGCACCCACGACGTTCCAAACTGTAATTCGCCGGTCGACCTGTACCATTTCTGTGCGTATATCGGAAGTTGCTGCTCTTATGAATTTGTCTCTCCGCCGGCGCTCATCAGCAGAGAGCGTGTTTTGCCGTCACCGAATCGAGTCGCTCACTTCCCGACATTCCTTTCGAACAAACGGCTGCCCCGCAGAGTGCACGGAACGCAACGGGTTCTGAATCTCGACAGCCTCAACACCACCTTTTCGTATCAGAATCAGAATATACTGGAGGAATCTGGTGAGCTATGAAGCTCTTTTTCACAGATGTCCATCCAGTCGGGACAGGTCAGAACGTTACTACAAACAATACAAAACACGATACTAGTGCAAAGTATAGGAAAGGTAAACAAATCAATCTCGATTTGAAGTTTTCGTGACTGCAGGGACCCATACTCTTTGGTTCTTTCGGTAAAATCACGTAGGTATAAAATAAAATAAATTAAATCACGACGTTTCGATTGCAACACAAGCAATCATCATCAGGTGGGAAACCCACAGCAAGAAATTTTTACTTTTTTTATTTTATACCTACGTGACTTTACCGAAAGAACCAAAGAGTATGTAAACAAATCACTTTAAAAAAATACAAATAAAATATTTTTTATTTTATCAAGTAAAGACCACTGAACTATATAGCTTCTTTTTCAGAAACGACCTGGCTTCAAATGATAGCTCAACGACGTGGCTTATCACGTGGACATTTGTAGCAGCAAAATAATCTCGTGTGAACGCACGTTTCTCAATGTGGAGGGAAACAACCGGAGAAAAAAAGAAATCCACGGGACTGCGGAGGGAGAGAGAATAGCTGTCAGCCTGCAGGGTGCACCTCCTCGTAACTACGGGTGGCGCTACGTGGCGCGGCAGTGATGACAGGCGACGAACGCGATGCACAGAGGCAGCCGTTCTGTTTACACACTTTTGTTGCCGCACTGGACTTTGATATAACGTCTCTTGGCATTCGTCTGATTTGATATATGCGTGACAGCTTCGTCTCGCCGTAAGTCATAAAAAGCTCAAAGTGTAGCTGTTTGCATAATGCCATCTGCAAGAACGATTATCCACTTCGTCTAACATGTATCCCAAACTTCTAGACACTAAAGACCCACTCTTAATTGTTTAATATAATATACACGGAACCTGCAGACTTATAACCCAAAATGTATTAATAACCTCATGGATCCCATTATAAAAGCTCATGAAATTACACTTCAATAGTAACCATAATGTTATAATAATATAATAATAGGGTTTTTCCCCTTTTTTCTGGCAACAAAACTCAAACCTTTTTACATGGAATCATGTCTGCATTAACCACAATACTTGTGGTCAAAATGCAAACAAAAAACACTTTTTTCTTCTTGGTTCTTTCGGTAAAGTCACGTAGAAGGGAAGTAATAAAATAATAAAAATAAAACATAATAAAACAATTCTCACGACGTTTCGGCCACAACGCAAGCAGCCGTCCTCAGGCGAAGAATGAGAACATTATCAAGCTAGGAGCTTATATAGGTGTTGCGAGGAGGAGCGCCTTAACAAAAGAATGTGCATATGAAGAGGAATTTAGCATACCAATGGACAATGCGTAGGAGGTGGGCGGAGGGGTTTCAAAGTCCCATTATGCCCATGCATTATGCAGGATCAACAGCACCACGGGGGGGGCGCAAGGAACAGCGTTAATAAAGGAAAGGAATGTTAGTGATATGTAGCTGCATTTACCAAACAACCACGTAGAAAACCAAAGTAAAAACTATATAAAAAACTAAAATATAAACTGAAACTTACTATACTCTACAATAAGCTGAGTTACTAACAACAAATAATAAATTACAATTCTACGTCGTAAGAAGTATATAATATACTTCCATCTAAACTTTATTCTCTTAGCATATACAGTACTATATACTGCCATAGATAAACCCAACATTAAATTATATACTGTATTGCTGTAAACCACCCTATACTTTATACATTTTAATATAACACTATGTTTTATTCAACTCACCCTAATGTGTATCGAAATGGTTTATTACGTCCTTCCAATGATTGCTAAGCCTGAATCCATCTTCTCGGTTAAAATTGTCTCTGTGTTTGTATATGTGAATCGCCTCATGAACGAATCTCTCATGATAGCCAGATGGCTTGCAGAGAACCTCCGTCTTGGAGAAGTCAATGTCATGTGAGCCCACTGAGTTGTAACAGTGGTCTGCCACGGCTGAGGTGTTTGTCCTACCGTGTTTTAGATCAGCTTTATGTTCACGAATGCGGTCTGAGACGTGTCGTTTGGTTTCCCCAATGTAACTGCTTCCACAGAGGCAACTTAGTTTGTAGACGCCAGGGTACTGTATGTCTGGACTCACATCTTTTACAGATGGTACCAGATCACGGACTTTATGTACTGTGTTGAATCGGACCTGGATCTTGTGTTTAATCAGGATTTTGGAGATCTTTTTTGTGACCCCAGCAATGTAGGGTAAGGTGATGGTCTTGAAAGGCTCCTCAACAGGATCTTTCTTGATGGTTGGAGTGATGGCTTTGCGGATTGTGTAGTCGGAGTAACCATTAGCCTTAAGAGCTTGGCGTACGTGTTTGAGTTCACTGGAAATGTGTTCATGGTCGGAGATGCATTGGGCTCTATGATATAGAGTCTTGATGAGGGAATTCTTCTGGGATGGATGGTGGTGGGAATCCAGTTTTAGATAAGCATCCGTGTGGGTGGCTTTCCTGTAGACAGAGTGGCTCATTGAACCATCAGGTCTCCTTTTGATTAGGACATCCAAAAAGGGTAGCTTGCCATCATTTTCGACGTCCATGGTGAATGATAATATATGCATTGTCCTTGAAACTGATTGGTCCACACCAGGGACGGCTGGACGAAGCTGTCACGCATTTATAAAAAAGAAAGGCTGGTGTCGACCAATCAGTTTCAAGGACAATGCATATATTATCATCGTGTGTTTTTTGTTTGCATTTTGACCGCACGTATTGTGGTTAATGCACACATGATTCCTTGTAAAAAGGTTTCAGTTTTGTTGCCAGAAAAAAGGGGGAAAACCCCTATTACTATATTTTGGTACTGGCAAAGGAGGTCTAATGATGAACCATAATGTTCTGAATGTATATAATATTTAATGTTTACATGATGAAACTGATTTGTGTGTGTTTCTTAATTGTTATCTATTACCCACTACCACAAACCGTGGTAGTATATATTTTTTTATGCCGAGTTAGATCCACGTTTCTGCAGATACGTTCAGCAAATGAAATAATTGTATTTCCATAATAGAGGTTCTTTTTGGTTAAATCGCATAAATTTAAATGTGTCGTTCACCTGCTGCCACCCAACTGCCAATTGGGAAGGTTTGTGACGTCAACATAACGTTTCCATGCGTTACTAGTACAGCACACCGGTGTGTTTTCGACTATGAGACATTAACATCACTAGCCCCGCCCACTCTGTTTATGACCCTAGGACTACACCCTATAAATAAGTAATATTTAAAAAAAAAACTTTCTTTTAAACACGCTTTTATGAAATGTACTAGTAATGGCAGAACTCCACGACTCCAGAAAGTGGCCCCGAAGCTTGACACGACGTAAGGGACCGTGGCCAATTACAGCCAACGTCAGTTGAGCGTGGACAATTAGAACCATGCCGAAGCATAACATTAAAAAAATAATGTTTAAAAATATATATTTTTGATGATAGAATATAGTGTTGTCATCAGTATGACATAAGTATACCAAGTTTGCAGTCGATACCACATTGGGAAGTGGGTTAAAATTAAGTTACAAGATTTGAGGATACAACAACGATAACAACAACAACAACTTTGATTGAAAGCTTTCGTGACTGCAGGGATTCATATTCTTGGTTCTAAAGTCTCATAGAAGGGAAATAATAAAATAATAAAAATATAAAACAATAAAAATTCTCACGTCGTTTCGACTGCAACACAAGCAATCATCATCAGGTATGAAATCCACAGCAAGAAAATTTGAAAAACCGCCACTTTTTCAAATTTTCTTGCTGTGGATTTCACACCTGATGATGATCGCTTGTGTTGTAATCGAAACGTCGTAGTTTTTTTATTTGTACCTATCTACGTGACTTTACCGAAAGACCAAAATAATATTATAATTATGGCTTGCTAATTGGTAAAATGTAGAGTACAGTAAAACCCTGGCGAGCCGAATATTACATTTAGCGAGACCAGGTTGGCATATTTAAATTTAATATCAAATGTTAATATAATGCAAAAAAAGTAAATGTAAGGTAATTTACATGTTATAATGCGTAATTATAATGCACTAGAACATGCTATCTTGTGTAAAATGTAAAATATGTGGTTCAACTGTCATGCATGTACTTAGGGAGATACGTATGTATGTTGAACCTCTTTCATACCAATGTTGATTTGAAGCTTTCGCCACTGCAGGAATCCATACTCTTTGGTTCTTTCGGTAAAGTCACGTAGGTAGAAAATAAAGAAATCACGACGTTTCGGGCGCAACACAAGTGTCCATCAGGTGGGAAAGCATGGTCTGCTGTTGAGGCAGACTGTTTTAAAAGGTTTGAAGTGGGTGTAGCTTAAGGGTTATAAAGAAATGGCCGGGGCTAGTGATGTCAATGTGAGAAATTAGCGTGTAACTGTAAGATAGGAGAGCGGCCTCCTCCGTGCTAATCGGAGGTGCGGGGGAAGGACAACAATCTAAACAAAAATAGCAGTTCTAAAGAAATGGGTTTTCAATCTATATTTAAGTGTATGGCTCCAGCGGCTTCCTAATATCGGACGTTGTTCGATGGCTAGACAAGCCACTGCGAGGATGGCCGGAGTTTGCGTGACGGTTTATGCTGCGTGACGAGATCGGCAATGATGACTTAGCAGAAGGGGGGGGGCGGGGGAGGGGGGCGTCTGACCCCAAGGGACATGAGGAACGAGTGCCAGATGAACATCCTGCTGCCGGGCTTGCTGCTACGTTTCTTGTTGGGGATGGCGAGCAGGGGGAGTGCGAAGGGATGGGGGGGGTCGTGACCTCTGACTGACGGACATTAATACCATACAGCACAGTACACACCAGCACATAATGTACCTCAGTGCTTGTTATTTGTTAGTCTGTAACAGACTGTTTCGGCAAGTGCTGTTAGCGATCACCTATGATGGCCAGCACCGCGCCCGGGCGCTTTTATCTCCCCAGTGGCAATGTTTAACACACCGCACCAAGTGCTCATTTGAGGCTGAGTCGACCTAGGGGAGGCCCAGGACCGGTTCAGATAATCGTCACTGGTGTTGGTCGTGAGTGGGAATTGAACTCGAGTCGCCGGGTTCGTAGAGCAGCACGCTAACCAATATACTACCGCTCCCCACACACACATGAATACATTCACGGCAATACATGTATACATTAATACATTGTTATTGTTTCTTGAAAATCGATTTCAATTATGAGTTTAGCAGCTAGCTGGATTTTTCAGCTCACCGGACCCAGGGCTTATCATCACCTATTGATCCGGCTAGCCGGGATTTCGACGTACGCACGAGTGAAGTCGGTGTACGTTAGCGCACAGATTTGCATCTGCATGGCCTGCGGTGGGTAGATAGGGGGCACTGTAGGATCGTACGCTTGGCCGTGTCATTTGGAACGTCGCGATAAAAATCCACTGGTCCCCTCTGTTGAAGTGGGCCTCCACCGAGCCAGCTTGTGATTATCAGGGCAGGTTAAACTCGTGGGGGCCGGACATCAAATCGATCGGTGTGAGATAACAGGAGTTGGGGGTTGACTTGGCTTTTTATCTTTCTGGGGTGAATAAATAAAATGAGTACCACATGTGTAGGGATATTGTCGGGCATTGTCCTATGGATGGGCTCTTCCCAGCCATAGGGATGTGGAGTTTCCACCATTGGCTCAGAACTGTAAACAGGAGATTAACTTTTGCCTCGATGCTCATTTGAGCAGTAAATCACTTGGACATTTTTATACTCTGCATTCATAATAAACATTGACAATATTGAGCTGCTCAGCTTGTTGGCTCACTGATGCCCAGCTTGGCGATGGGGTTTTCGTAGCCTTTCGGTGGCTGTACAACGTGGAAATTGATGGCTGACTCTGGAGTTTTGAGTGTTATCTCATTATCGTGAGAATTCTCTCCCGTTCCTCTGATCTCCGTGAAATGAAAAAAACACGCAGAAAAAATGACGAAACATCCCAAGTGGGGGATTGTCATGAAAATTAATGATTAAACTCGGCGAGGCTGATAATACGTTTTTCCCCTTTTTTCTGCCAACAAAACAGGTGTTAAGATGTTAAAACACCAAACTGAAACCTTTTACAAGGAATCATGTCTGCATTAACCACAATGCTTGTGGTCAAAATGCAAACAAACCACATACTCGGGGACGCTGTGGAAAAAGTATAAGTAGTACAATTTTTTTTTTTATTATTTTAAAATAATATTTTGTTTTAAATTAAGGGTAGTGAAGCCTGCTGTGTTTATCATCGAGCACGATAGAATACCATGTATATATTTGTTTTAAGGACTAACCATACCGATTATTGTCCTGCATATATTCTACATTGCTCTGCGTGTCCAGTCGAGCCGGGCTCACAGTGTGCTTTGCGTGTCCGTCACCATCAGGCGTCAAGTAACACGTTTCCAGACGGGGGCCTAAAAAACCCGGGACCCGGCGCGTTGGCCACCAACCCGGCAGATGTGGCGAGCAACTCCTTAGCCAGCCAGCTGGCCAGCATCGGTACGTTCACCGCAGCAAAGCCTCACTCACAGCAGGGGGACGCTTCTAAGCACCTGTCTTATCACCTGGGCTGCACGCCAGCTGCCTCTGTGGTGACCATGGCAGTGAAGGCGAGCATGTTGAGTGTGAAATGTGTTTTTGTCTGTATATTTCAGGAAAAGAAGTTGCTACTGCATTCTGATCATGTCCTTGGGGGGAGTGCGGGGCCCACTCGCTTTGTCAGACTTTGTGAATGGAATTTGGGCTGTATGAAGTCTGATAGACCAGGATTCGTGCCACTTGTATCAACTGAATTGGGGAATTATTTTCTTTGGCACTAGGAAATGTATGTTTGTTCGGTCACTTACATTGCACAATTTAATCATGCGTTTGCATAGTCCTCGGGAAAGTAAGGCATGGGAGTAAAAAATGGACCCGTGTGGATTTTTAAAAGGTAAAATGAAATATTTGTCGGTCCCCTTTGTGTACAGCCACTTATGTATTGTCGATCTTAATCGCTTCCGTGGCCTTTAATTTGGCTCAGTGTTGCGTTGTGCATGCAATCAAATCATAAATTATGGATTTTTAGACGCACTTATCAATTGACGTGTGCATACGTGAGCATTGTAATTTTTTCAATAAAGATCCGTGCATAATCATTGCTTTGCTCATATGAGCATGAACGCAAATCGACTTGGAGCAGCCGTTGCCCCGTCAGAACCACGGCCTAATTGTGGAACGTTTGCAAGTTTGTGGTTGCCCTGTCGTCGCAGGTGTGGCCGGAGACAGCGTAACGGGAACCCTGAGTGCGCTGGGCGTGTCGAGCGCTGTCCCCGTCAAGGCCGACACGTTCGACATGTTCGCCCAGAGCCGCGGCAGCTCCCTGGCTGACCAGAGGAAACAGTAAGTCTACGGGACGTCGGGCAAAAACATGAGCAAGCTGCAGCGTGTACACAATTCTTCGGCACGTGTCGTGACGGGCACTGCAAGATCTGACTGTGTCTGTCCGGTGTTCACCAAGCTGCATTGGCTTCCGGTTGCCGAACAAATACATTAGAAGGTCGTGCTCATTACACATAAAGTGCTTGCCGCAAATTAACCACAATAACTTACTGATCAGTTCAAGGAGCATAACCAAGAATGCAAACTCCAGTCATCCTCGCAGCGGCTTTTGGCGAACTATTGAACAAAGATGGTCACTACAACGCGTGCTTTCATATGCACTTCTGCGGCCATCTGGAATGCTCTTCCTTCAGATATTAGGAAGCCACTGGAGCTATGCACTCTTAAATCTAAACTGAAAATGAATTTCTCTAGAACTGCTTTGTGTTTAGTTTGTTTTCCTTCCCCTGAACCTTTGATTATCGCGGTTGGCAACGTACGGTGCAAAAGAAGTTCAACATACATACGAACAACATACAGCACAGCTGCGAAAATCTTTGTCAACAAGTTTGTTTTATTGTAGAAGTAACAACATTTGGTTTTTCTTGGTGAAATTTATTGATGCCAAGTCTATGCACATTTTCCTTACTCGTGACAAACCTTAATAATTGGCTGTGTCGGGTGGTGGCTGGTTTAACGACACATTTATTTTTACGCGATCTAACAAAAAAATTACTCCATTGAGTTAAAGTAGTTGGGATGGGAAAATCTGCTCTTCTTCAGTAAATTCCCACCAAGGTTTCTGCTTTCGTCATATAATTGTATACCTTAAAAAAATGCATGTCATGTGAAGACAACACTTTGGCTGGAATGTGTTTACTGCAATAGAATGCATTCACGGGCATTGTATATAAATATAATCTAGTAGCAATTTCTAAAAGAGCAAAGCTTCTGCATGAGGAAAAGAAAAACCGCTGATCCCAAAGGAATTGTGGATCAGCATGGAAAGCTGCGCAAACAGTTGCCCGTGCCCCTTGCGCGCACAATCATCCCTGCGCAATGCCACGACCAACCGCCCATGCTCTGCAATTTACATGACAGCCAGCGGAAAGTAAGTCCACCCCCCTCCTAATAAAGTCACGTTGACTTCCACAAAGCTCACGTGCCTGCCTCTGTGTCGTAGATGCCATTTACAAAAGGACTGCCGGAGTCATTCATCTGCGCTGGTAAACCCAGGGCACCCGGGGCAACTTGACCCGCCAGGGCAGTTCAAGTGCCCTTGCTACCAGATTGGCCCTTCATGCCGATTGGTGGTCAGAGTCCTAAAAAAATTAATAATATTAATGGATAGATTAAGGGGTTGGGGGCCCAGTAACGGCTCGGTTATCGCTCAATTGCGATGTTAGGCACAGCCGAGAATTAAACTTATTTCTAGATTTGAAGCTTTCGTGACTGCAAGGATTCATATTCTTAGGTTTTTTCGGTAAAGTCACGTAGGTAAAAAATTAATAAAAGTAAAATAAAAATAAAAATCACGACGTTTTGGAAGCAACACAAGCCTCCGTCTTCAGTTGGAACAGTCACAGCACGTGACTTTACCGAAAAAACCTAAGAAAATTAAACTTATGTCAGGTTTGTAGTACCGTGCACTAACCTCTGCACCGCCCCTTAACTAACCTTAATTTATTTTAAGTCATGTTTGTTTTTTGTATTTGGTATCAGGTGAGAGAGCTCAATGTCACGTAAGTCCATTGACAAAAGTTGAGATCTCGGATAATATGCAAGTGGGATAGAGTATGGTGCAATGCTGACGCGCTCACAATAAAACTAATAAACAGAATAAATAGTGTCGGCATACAAGGGCAATGGAATGCATCAACATTATTTTGCCACCGATTATTTCTAAGGTATTGTGTCCTACGGAGATGCCGAGAGTGAGATCCTGGTTGCAAACGGAGCGGCTGCCCGTGATTCAATGTCACCTGATGCAATTAGTCATTTAAGAAATGCAAAATGCACGCGAATAGCATCTCTAATGGCGCATTGCTGTCCCGTCACTCCGCGTTCATTCAATGAAACACCGCGCTCTAAGCTCGCTACGGTTAAGGGACACCCCAATCAAGCTAGGAGGGAAAAACCAGAGCACCTGGAGAAAAATCCACACGACCACGGGGAGAGCATGCATGGAATAACCGTGTTGACACTTTACCGACAGAAACCACGAAGGCAATCGTGTGTTGCCTTTTTTGTGTTTATTGTCACCGTTTATTGTCACCGTAACCGAGAGAGGTAATTGGGGTATGGAGACACAAAACAGTTCTATGGATGTTAATTGCCACTTTATTTATTTCGATTTGAATGGCCAGCATGCTGAAACAGCTGCAAGTGCGCTTTTGCATGCTTTTGTTTACCTGCCGGCAGTTCTGGCACAAGCCCGCTCTTACGAAGAGGCTGGGATGACCTACGCTGGGGTCATCGTAACATCCCGAGGCTTGGACAAATGCTTGCTTGAACGTGTCCATTTATTTTCTTTCTATTTGGGTTGAAAGTGCCCGTTATATGTAATTTCGTTTTAATAAAAAGTGAATGCACTTTTTATCAAGGGTATTGTACCCTTATGGTTGTTATTGTTTGACTTGCATCCCATTGGGATTTTTTTGCACACAGCGTTAAAATATGGTGTTTTTTTCTGGAAGACTTTGCTGTTTTTTCCAGGATTTTTCTGTTGCGTGTAGTCACTTTAAAATGTTTCTTGTTCGTGTTTTTCTTTTGTTGCGGTTGCACCCGAGTCAAGAGACGCATGGCTCACAGGGTTATACCTAAAAAATTTAACTTAAATGAAACTGAAACTGTATTTATGCCAGGACACCGTAACTTTGCTGATGTTTGACTATAAGTGTGATTGAGAGGGCAATGCATAAAAAAAGTAATTGTTAGCCTAATGGCTAACCAGTCAACATGCTTACCTGCAAATCATTCCATTCACTTCCCACAGCTGCCAAGGACATGTTACGGAAATTACCAAAGTGTGGCATCTGCTGTAATGTGGACATCTAAGGCCCTGTGTTAACTATTATCATTTGCCTTGTATGCCTATGCCTGCCAGTCTCACATCAACAAATCACAGACTCAAAAGTTATCTGCACTCAATTGAAAATCAATTTAACCGAGTAGCACTTTGTGTGAAGTCAAATTTGTTCTGTGTCGATAGATTCTCGTCATATGAATTTGGAATTACCACCACTGGTTCAAGTCTCTACCCAACAGAGATGAGCACTGCTCAGTGCTGGTTTGAACTTGGAGGCAATGTCACCTCATTTTGAGACCCATATCACCGTGTTAATGCAGCTCCGGTATTGAACTGCATGAGCACCGTCACCGTCTATTGTTTCATTTATCTCGCATCTCTTTCGTTCTTGTTATGTTTTTGTAGCTCAACAGTCGCGAGCGGTATCATAACGAGACGTCACAAGCATGCAAACGCACCTATGTGCGTGTATCACGCGTTCCTTGAGAGGAGTGATGGTCACAGTGCCCCCAAGGCACTGCGATATAGTAACATGCCAACCCGAGCTTGATTGCCAGCCACGGCTAAGGTCATCGGCGAGCAATATCCAAACCAGTCCCCTGGCACCTGTCTCACCAACCTTGCACTGACCATTTTGGTGAAGTACTTGTGACTAAAAGGTGTGGGGGATTGTTTGGATTGGCAATTGGAAGCAATGTAAATAAATATAACTTGCATTTATATGCTTACGTACACTGATATATGTGTGGATAATAGGATGTTTAAACATGGAAATTAGGAAGAAAGTTTCTCACATCTGTAAATTATCTGTGATGCCCCCCCCCAACATAATCTCAGATATGAGGAATTCTCTGTGTACGTATTGTCGCAAGTAATGTTTCGAGATTTTATCTGAAAACCCCAAGATATAATGGTTGGTTGCGTGTGGCAGTTGGAAAAAAGCGCACAAACAAAACGGCATCAAATATCCACCGATCTTGAGAGGAATTTACCTCTGATGCAATCTACAAAGGCTGCACGTGTGTGTGCGGACACGGGCTTGTTTTTGAACATTACGAGATCTCCGGAGAATTCTGGATTTGATTTCAATGGGTTTTGCTTGGCGTTGTTGGGTAGATGTTAACATTTCACACTGCACATTCCCAAGAATTGCACCTTAAATGCATTTAGTAGTCTGCTTTTTTAAGTATCGCACGGCCACACTGTCAAATTGCACCCGCCTTAGCATGTTATTATTGTAAAGCACGTCTAAGTAAATAATTGGCATTACGTGTTTATATATCATGGATTATTTTTTTAATTACAAAAACTCAACACATTAGTCAATAACGCTACTGTAAAACGAAAATAAAAAATGCGTACAACAAAAGCTCTGTTATGCCGGTTAATTGACTGCTCAATTAACCGGCATCTGTCATAGACGGCAGAAACAAATCTTCCTTCGCGTTTCCGGAAAAATTCCTCGAACTATCTGGCATCTTGCTGCCGTGCGTTGATCTGAGATCTGTTGTTTACGGGAGCTTCGGGACACTGCCGAGTGGTGGCACTAGCGACAGTCTGGACAGACGGTACTCTACTACTGCATACTGCACTCTAAACGGCCCCACTGCTTCTGTACAATCAACTTAGAATGCTCCACAGATGACGTTTATTATCTCTTGTAGCATAGTTCAAAAGTAGGCTTAGTTTCTGTCTTGAAAACTTTCATGCACTTAGAAAATTTGGTCGCCCATATGTGTAACTCGGATAACCGGCGTGTCCGATTGCCATCTGTACTTACCATTTTTCACAAATGACCCTTTACCATATCTATTTAATACTTTAATTGCACAATGCATGGTTATTGTATTGCTATGCCGCCATCGAATTATACAAAAAAAATCAAGGAATTATGTATGTTGAACTTCTTTCGCACCGTACGTAGCCAACCGTGCTAATCGGAAGTGCGGAGGAGGAATACACTAAACACACAAAGCAGTTCTAAGGAAATTAGTTTTCAATCTAGATTATTTAAAAGTGCATAGCTTCAATGGCTTCCTAATATCAGAAGAAAGAGTGTTTCAGACAGCCGCAAAAGCGCATTTGAAAGCGCGCGATGTGGTGACCGTCTTTGTTCGATGTCTATCCAAAATCTGCTACGAGGATGACCGGAGTTCGCATGATGGTTTATAACGAATTGTAAATGTACCTCAGCCTGGATCTCGACCTTGTCCAAGGAGGTGAAAATGTCATTTGACGCTGTGTTTCAATAAAACCGGTGTTGTGTTGCAGCATCGTGTACGAGGATCCGCAGGCGGTCACGGGTCTGGCAGGAGCTCTGGACGCCCGGCAACACAACACAGGCGCAGTGAGTACCTCTCCATAACGATCTTAGGAATCTCGGCTGCTTTTACACTCCATTAATTAGCCAGTTGACAATCAACAATGCGTTGATGAAATGTTTCATATTGATTCTTAGCCACGCTATACATGCAGCTATACCCAGGGGGTGCGAATAGGTTCACGTGGACTATGTGAGTGTGTGGGGGTTCATGTCATCCGTGCAGCCTCATCAGGCGCCATCATGCTGCGATGTTACAAAGTGATTTGATTCACGAATCGAATCGCAGCCCTGAATCGCTGTAAATGGTGCACTGATGCCCACTTTATTGAGGGCGTTAATGGCACCTAAAATAATAATTGATTAATTGAATCGCGGATATAGAATCCCTGTAATGGGGTGTGCAGTGAATCGTGACACCCTTAAACTCCCTCGCCTGGTATGGGGGAGTGCGTGGGTCCGATCTCCCACCCTGACGCCTACTGCTGTATATTTGGAGTTTGCATGTTCTCCCCGTGGTCGTGTGGATTTTTCTCCAGGTCCTTTAATTTTTCCCTCCACATGTTGAAAAATGCATTTAGAGTATTTGGATTCTATAAATGTCCACGCGATAAGCCACTTTATTCGTGGCCAAGTCACTTCTGAAAAAGAGCTATATAGCTCAGTGTGCTATACCTGGTAAAATAAAAATAATTTAATAATAATGCAATTTATAACGCGTGCAAATTTGCGAACGTAATGGCCGCAACTCAGAGGCGCGGAGCCAAGCTCAGAGTCGCTCAAAAGCGTGGTTATAGAGGTGAGTTTTTAAGTGTCTCTTGAAGGAGAGGCGATTGAGGTGATGCTGCGAATGTGCAGAGGGGTGATGGCGTTCCAGACTGTTGGGGCTGCCACCGAGAAGCGACGCATAGACGTGACCATCCTGGATCTTGGTATCAAGAGGAGGTCGTGAGTCGCGCTGCACAGGCATCTGCCGTGTGCTGAGCTGCAAGTTGTCAATAGCTTAATACCGACATATAAAGGTCGAAAATAAAACCACGGTAATTTTCCCAGAAGGCATACCGTGTATGGGAGCACCGGCATGCGGGAAAGCAGTATTAGCAAGTAGGTCAAGTGGTTTGAGGATAGCGTAACAGAGATTGCCGGTCAGCAGAGCAGCAGCAGACTAAGAATAGCACGGACTCGGACAAAAGCACAGAGAGTGGAGGAAATGATTTAGACATTGATTGCAGCTTTGATTCCGTTTCTGGATTTTGCTAAAGATAAAAAAGAAGAAGAGCACAGGCCAGTCACAAGTTCTCCTTCTGGGCTGTGTTTGGGCTCATTCCTTTGACCTGATGTGCAGCCAAAGGTTGTTTGTTGTTTTTAACTCCATAAATACAATTGGGAGACCGTTGCTGACAACAAATAGTATTTAAACATTACCGTGGAGCCTCCGATTGTCTCACAAATTTCCGTGGAATGAATGTTTTGCTCGATTTCACATATTTGGTAATATACGGTAGGCGTGTAATTTATTGTCAAGGGAAGTCAGAGGCATGATGAAGCCTTGATCTAGCAGGGGATTGACAAATCTGCTGTAAAAAACAAAATGTTGAATTATCTTATATTCTTGGTTCTTTCGGTAAAGTCACGTAGAAGGGAAATAATAAAATAATATTAATATAAAACAATAAAAATTCTCACGACGTTTCGACTGCAACACAAATTTTCTTGCTGTGGATTTCACACCTGATGATGATTGCTTGTGTTGCAGTCGAAACGCCGTGCGAATTTTTATTGTTTTATATTTATATTATTTTATTATTTCCCTTCTACGTGACTTTACCGAAAGAACCAAGAATATGAATCACTGCAGTCGCGAAAGCTTTAAATCAAAAGTTGAATTATCTATGATGTCCAAATCTCCGTAATTATATCGGCATTAAAAGTTTCGAACAAATTGACGTTCACAGTAGCCAGGCACCGTGTCGATTTCTACTACTTTCGGGTCTCAGATTTACAAGCGGGTCCACCAATATTATTGTACGTGGGAGGTGTTTACTCGTAACATTTCCACGAGTGTGCTCATATGTCAAGCCATTTAACTTTGGCAGCCCCGGTTAAAAAAAATGTACTTTTAAAATATTAAAGTGTACAGTTGCACATCATTCGCCTGGCGTGCTGTATCGAATGTGTTGCTACTCGATTGCCCATTGATTACTTGGCACACCAATGGGGGGGGTGGGTGGGAGGGGAGAGGGGCGAGCCAGTGACTTGATCAATGGAGCTCATCTGCTGTAACAGTCGACCATGCCTTGTATCACTGCCAGAGTCAACATGTCGTGGAGCACTGTAGACACTGCTGCGTTATTCCGGTGTTGCGTTCATTGACTCGCGTCCAAAACTTTTCCCACCCGCACGCCCGATATATTTTCTTTGTCGTTTGCCAGGCATTGCAATTCACATGTTTACGCCGCCTCTGCACGTTGTATTTTTTTTCAGGCTGGTGAAAAATTAAGAGATTGTTGACGGTGGTTCGCAAGCGCAAGTGATTATAGGCAGACGAAAAAAGAACCCGTGACACATTCTTCATCAGCGCCTCTTTGTAACAACAAAATATACCGCCGTAAACAAGGGCCATTGTCACAAATGTTAGCCTGTTTTATGATATTGTTGTGCTTGTGTTTAGGTTGCGTAGGCTTTCACGGTTATGTAGGGGACAGCACTCGTGTGATGCCAAACAACACAGATATCATCACACGGTACAACCAGAAAACATATCCGAGAGCTGCCTTGCAAGGAAATGTAGGAAAAACAATGAAATGTTTCATGTGTTATTGGAATGCATGTTGAAATTATACTGTGCTTTGTAATTTCATCTCAAATCCCCCCCACCTTACATTGACCACATAGAAAAATATCCTCCTGTGTTGGTCGTGACATTGCAAAGTGATTCGCGGTCATACCGGTGAAAAGGTGGAAAAGTGTTGCCAAACTCCTGCCAGAGCTTCTGCTTCCAGGCAGAGCTGTATAAGCACTGTGATGTGACACCAGTTCAGTTCAGTTTATTTATTTGGTATAGCCCTGTGAGCCATTCGGATATTGAATCGGGTGCAACCGCAACAAACAAAAACATGAACAAGAAACATCTTAAAGTGACTACACGCAAACAGAAAAATCCAGGAAAAAACAGCAAAGTCTTCCAGAAAAAGCACCGCATATCAATGCTGTGTGCCAAAATCCCAGTGGGATGCAAGTCAAACAACCTCCGTCCCGACACGTCTCCATTCATTGTGTTGAGCACTGCGTGCAGTCTTTGATCACCGCTCCTCCTCCCTCCCGATACGTTTCCATTCATTGGCTACCACAGCCTGATAAGCTCTCCCCCCCCCCTCTCCACCTCCCTTCAACTTGCTTATAAGGGATTACATCTTGAATCATTGCTTCACTTGATGCAGCTAATTCGGCTGTGACGGTCCCACCTGATGACGGAGACTTGTGTTGCCTCCGAAACGTCGTGAATTTTATTTTTGTTTTGTTTTATTTTACTTTCATTAATTTTAATGCTTTTTTACCTACTTGACTTTACCGAAAAAACCTGAGAATATGAATCATTGCAGTCACGAAAGCTTCAAATCTAGAATTATAACAAACAAATATGGCTAAACCAAAACGTTTTCTAAATCACCAAAATAAAGCAATAAAAACAACGTAACAGTGATCATAGGAACTGTGATTCAAATTTTACAATTAACGATATACATAACATGTACGACCAAACTTTGCAGCCATAGCTGGCAGCATGAGTCACTCCATAACAGTAGGAGTATCAACATTTTTCAATGCACCTTTAAAGACCAGTTGGAGACCACCACCGTTTAGCGCGGTTGGCTCCATACGGTGCAAAAGAAGTTCAGCGTACAGTACATACAAGACGGTGCGCTGACGGAAGAGACAGAAGACAGAGTTTGGCGAGCAAAACGCAGTGTGTGAATATTTTTGTTACAGTACCCACTGAGGGAGGAATGATGCATCGATGGCTATCAATCCTTAATCTCGTGATAACGGGCGTTAAATCGCAGTCGTAATAAAGCTTTTCGCACGGTACGAGTTGGTGTTTAATGAGTTCATGTCGCCCCTGCAGCCACTGGAGGTGCTGTACCGTGAAATGCAGTTGAAATTCTGAAAGGGGGAATATGGGAAGTGGTGGTGGGGAGTGGTAACTCACACAAAACTAAAGAGATATCAGCTGGTGTTAAGACTGAAATGTCTAAAGATTAAAACCAGACAAGATAACAGGGTGCAGGATGACTTACAAATAGGTTCAGATCTTAACTTAGAGTTGTCGTCGAGATAAAGAGTGAAGCTTGGGAGATAAATGAGCAGGTGTACAGTTTGACGGTCTCAGCAAAGATTGATAAAGTGTGATGGCATTTTCAGATAAGCTTTGAAAGCACATCTGCTGGCTTCTAATGCCTTGCAGAGAAAGGTAAATCGGAGCAGGAATCTCACTCCTGGAAGGACTTAAAAGATCTGTGGCTGAGACAGGCACAGTGGTTTCTATGCTAGGCAGGGCAAATGGGTGAGGAGTGAAACTAATGGATGCTGTAATTTAAAGTCCGGGTATTTGCACGATGCTCAGGACCGCTGCTGAGGAATAGAAGGACGAGATACAAGCTATGTTGGACGAGTGACGGCAACAATAAATATATTGTCTTAGGGTTAAAGCAGATGGACAAAGTGAGAGACATTAACAAAAAAATTTGACGCGTCAATTATTCCCTGTAAAAATCTCATTAATGTAGCGTCTAATGCGGCAACTTCCCGCGAAAGCTTCACAGCAGTGGGACAGATTATTGTGTAAAAGCAGCAAATGAAAGCGAAAGTCGAGCAGACAAAAGGTTGATGTCATGTAAACAATTATTAACGATTATTAATCGCGTGCAGAGGAGAAAGGTGGATCTTGGGCAAGGTCTTGTGTAGGGGGGGAGCTCAGCGGTGCAAACAATTAGTGGGAGTGACTTCTGAGCCTTAGGGGCAACAGAGCAGAAGAAGTGACCTCCCGTTGGGCTGAGATTGACTGGTGGTGTCATTCAAACACTTTTTGGTTACTGGAGGATGACTGAGGACGTTCGAGTGAACTCGAGGGTAGAGGAGGGGTGTGTGAAGGGGAAAGTCCATGACAGAATTGAAATACGAAGAAAGTGTTGTAGTCAGGTCTTGAATGGACAGGGCACCATTTTGGTATTTGAAGATGCGGTCACGCTCTTGAGTGCAAGTGAAAAAGTTGTCTGCAGCATTATTGGTCATCAAGACCCATGCCTGTCAATGCTAATTAATGATTTACCCACAATTCACCGTTGCCAACGTTAATACGTGTTTTTAAATAACAGTGTGCCTGACAACCGGACGTATTGGCAGTACACCGGCGCGCGAAACACACCGGTCCTCGTAAAACAGTCTTCAAAAGTTCAACTGACATTCGTCTTCCGACTGCTTCGACATCACGAGAACTGATTTTGACGCATCACTACCCTGCAAGATGTTCTGAGCGGGGTTGTGAATTGCGGGGAAGTAAATAGTTTACACCACTGGAACCTCATTTGCCAGAAGAAAAAATATGAAAATAGTTTTTTTACCCTTTTATCTGGCAACAAAACTGACACCTTTTTTTTACAAGGAGTCATGTTTGCATAGACCACAATACCTGCAGTCATAATGCAAACAAAAAAACATAACTCTGATAATGTATGCACTGTCCTTAAAGTAGATTGGTCCTCACCCGAGACAGCTTTCCTTGTGAGAATAGGCTCTAAGGAAAGTTGTCTCAGGTGTGGACCAATCAACAAAAAACATAACTCTGATAATGTATGCAATGTCCTTAAAGTAGGGTGCATACATACAACATTTAGGAATCTTAAAAACTTAAATAAGTGATATAAAATCTAACTATACTAACGTTACAAAGTATATCTAATACTAACGGGCTAAAGTATATAAAATTAATAATAAGTAGACCATATAAAATGTGAAATGTAAAATATGAATTAGCCGTAATATACAAACTTAAAATACAAAAATACAAATATGATAACACGTTGTAATTATGACAAGGTGTAATTATGTAGATAAAATGTTATAGTAAGTGTAAAAGTCATTTTAAGTCCTTGGCCTTGTTTAAGAGGCCAACAGCGGATGGGAAGAAACTGTTTTTATGGCGTGAGGTTTTGGTCCTGATGGACCGCAGCCTTCTGCCGGAGGGGAGTAACTGGAGCAGAGAGTATCCAGGGTGAGAGGAATCGTCCACAATCTTCCTCGCTCGCCTCAGGGTCCTCAAGTTGTGCAGGTCCTCAAGGGTTGGTAGATTACAGCCAATCACCTTCTCAGCAGTGCGGATAATACGCTGCAGTCTGCTCTTGTCCTTGGCAGTGGCTGCAGCATACCAGATAGTGATGGAGGAGGTGAGGATGGACTCAATGATTGCTGTATAGAAGCGCACCATCATTGTCTTTGGTAGATTAAATTTCTTCAGCTGCCGTAGGAAGTACATCCTCTGTTGAGTTCTCTTGATAAGGGAGCTGATGTTCAGTTCCCACTTGAGGTCCTGAGAAAGAATAGTGCCCAGGAAGCGGAAGGACTCCACATTGTTTACTGGGGAGTCGCACAGGTTGATGGGGTGAGTGGGGCTGGATTCTTCCTGAAGTCCACAACCATCTCCACGGTCTTCAGAGCATTAAGCTCCAGGTTGTTCTGGCTACACCAGGTCACAAGGTTGTCAGCTTCTCTCCTATAGTCAGACTCATCCCCATCAGAGATGAGCCCAATGATGGTGGTGTCGTCCGCAAACTTCAAGAGTTTGACCGACGGGTGACTGGAGGTGCAGCTGTTGGTGTACAGGGTGAAGAGCAGAGGGGAAAGGACGCAGCCCTGAGGAGATCCGGTGCTGATGGACCTGGGGGCAGAAACTTGTGATCCCAGCTTAACGCACTGCTTCCTGTCAGAGAGGAAGTAAATAGTTATTGTGAAAATGTTTCTTATATTCTTATACCGCGCACAACCGGTGTACCGCCAATACGTCCACTGCCAGCTTCAAGTATTACCTTACATAACGTGCAAATGTCGTGTGCTCTTGGCGCATTGTTAGTCGACGTCTACGCGTTGCTGCTTTTCGGTGAACGCTTACAAAATCGGTCCGTTAGGTTCGGTTCTCCAAGAGAAAAAGAATTGCTGCTTACGCGAGGAGTCGTTAGTATGAGCGCTACCGCTGGTACATTTCCTGTGCCCTGTCATTGATCCAGTGTTCAGAGGCTGCAGCGGTCGTGTTGCATCATTGCCCTGTGTGCTTGTGTTTGTATTGTGCGGTTGCTATAGCTTGTCGATGCACGCCGCTCGCGCATGCCGTGTGTGCTGCGTGGGCGCCGGGACGGAACACCAGAACCGTTATCGACTCTGATCAATAGATGACATGGGCCCTTTTTTTGTTGTTGTTTTACAAGATAAACGCAACGTTGAAATTCGTGATGTCCTTTGCAAAAAAAGACATCTGGAATTTGTTGATAGGTCAGGAGAATCATTAATAACGTCGTGATTTCACATTGCTGGGTTTTTTCCACCATCCATCATCAACCCACGATGGCTTCACTCTTTCGCTTTATTGTTACGGCAGACGGGATGCTTTGCTAATTCTCCGTGTGAAAATGACGGGGTGGCCACGTTATATTTCAGCTGTCGACATCATGCAAACTTGTTGGTGGCTGCAAGCACGTCGCCCAGAGGGTGCTCGCTTGCTAGGGGTGTAGTGATTCGTCGATCCATGGATAACTATTGATTCCTGTGCTCACGATGATACAAGCATCACATCGCATGTGTAATACTTTATGATTTTTCCACTGGTATCTATATTGTATGTAGTGGGATCAAATGACCCATACGAGTCTTGAATCGATTTGCACACCCCCCTATAAATTGTGACAGTTAATTGATTTGCGAGGGTCGGGGAAGTTTGTTGACACCCCAGTCATAGCCTTGTGAGACCTTCAGCAAATAAATCTGTGTTAAATGCCAAAATTACATAATGTTGCATATATGCCTTTCCCAAATGTATCTTTAATACCTAATGTTATCGCTTTGGATGTGATTTCACAATTAGCATTTAAAAATTTTTTTATTTTAATTTGATTTTCATAACATCGAAATATAAAAAAATATGCTTCCCCTGTCATGGTCAGGGAGACTAGCATCAACATTGCGGGTCGTTGGATTAAAAACAAAAATCATCGTCTGGAGTTCAAAGCCACGACCGTGAAAAAATTTCTTCGACTTGTACTTAAAGATTAAAAACCGTCTGGTTTTGTGTTTCATCTGATAGTCGCAGAGCAGCACAGAAAACAACGGCCTATTCACGCTGGCCGCTCGTAGACGGCATACGGAACTATTTATTTCAACACCCCGTGGGTTTGTTTTGGTTTCTGTTCATTGCATGGTGGTTTAATTTGCATTTTCTATTTGTTGTGCGGTGTTTTATGTTGTTGGTCACTGTTATTCTTTCTGTTGTGTTTCATACAGATCCCGGTCACGCATGTGTCCTCAAAAGACGAGGTAGATGCATGGCTCTTGGCCGATTCGGTGAGAGGACCTTGGTTCCCCCCCACCCCCCTTCTGATTATTTTCTTGATACGTTGTTTTTTTCCCATCCACCGTGCCAAACGCTCTTTAAACCTGCCACATTTCACACGCGGCCTGCGCGCTCGTGCCCGCGCGCCACAGCCCCGAGTCTGCACGGTTCAAACGCTGCAGGTGAATACACGCGCATCCGCTCTTGGTGAAGTCGGCTTCTCTGGTGCATTGAGTTTTTTTAAGGGCTTTGCTTACCGTAGTAGGCGCCCTGAGACATTAGTGGAAGGCGCCTAACAAATAAATGTAAATGATTATTATTAGTAGTAGACATCTCGATTGTAAAGACGGAATATTTTACGTGTCCCTGGGGACTCTTGAGGTCAGACCGTTCAGCTGGCACCGCTGAGGTCGTGAGCGGCCGTCTCTTCTTAAGCGTCGCAAGTGGATGATCTCAGCCCGATCAACGATGATTGCACAAACAAACGATCACGTAGAATTTGGTTTCTGCACTTAAGTGGGGGCGACATACGGTGCAAAAGAACCTCAACATACATGCAAGTTGGCTAAATGGTAGCTCTGAGAGTTAAACATTGTTTAGACTGCCAAGTGAAGAACGTTACTGTTGTCTGCAGAGGAGGTGGCAAAAGCTACCGGGGGGTCACGAGAAGGGTTCTTAGAGGCAACTCTGCAGTATATCCGCTTCTTCTACTAGCTGTTCTCTAACACGAAGGCTGCCAATGCTGTGAGAATTCCACATGGACTCGCCGTAATGCTACGAGCACAGTCGGGAGTAAAACTGGGGGAAAAACTGGCACATTTATTTGTTGAGTAAAATATTAAATACAAAGATGCATACTTTGATGGACGGACATGTCTCGCGGTCACCGGTTTTGCCGCCTGTGACAATTCCAAATGTCCGGTGACTGAAAGTTGCACACGGTCACTGAACAGAATTTGCAGTTGTGTTGGTTGCACTGAGCTACGACGTCGCCTTACACTGCAGCTGTGGAAAGAGGCCCGCGTGGTGTTGTGGAACTGCGAGGGCAATGATATAAATAAGCACACTTCCGTCAGCCTCGCCACATAACAACACTAATGATTTTCAGCCCATCGGCTTTCTAGATCAACCCCTCCTCAAACTCGCCCGCCTGTTCTCCTAACTGTCACCAAAACTCCCACCGCCACTTTTAATTACCCCGCTCTTTCTTTCAACCACTGTCATCTTACGTACAATTTTATAATGGGTTTAAGCGGCTTGTAATAAGGCCCTATATAAACCTATATAAGATAAGCTGTAACATCTGGTTACCCGAGCAATATTTGTTTATCAAGCCCGACCGCTGATGAGATCCAGAAGTTGGAAATCGGTTCATATGTTGGAACTGATCCTTCGTGTCAAGGAGTCCAAAGGCCGTTGGGACTGAAACATGTTCGCGTGGCGAAACGGAGGGAAATCTTTATTTCACTGCATCGGTGAAGCCGGTGGTTTGGGGTAGTGATTGGAGAAGAGAGAGGCCCTGTCCTTTGTCAAAGACGTCAGCGATCCTGGCCTTCCTTCTATCTACCCCTGTCCATGATATTTGCTCAGGAACTCTGCGTTGGATACTCCTCCCAGTTCCGTCCAATCGTTAAAATCGCTCACGTGACTTAATTAGCCGTGCCTATAATTTCCCAGTCAAAACATCGCATTCGGTCTGTTGTTTTCTCATTAGCATTTCCAAAGGAATATAACTTGCCTTTAACTATTCTTATTTTAATTGTGTACCTTCTATATGTAATACACTTGTGTTTCTCATCTTGTCTATCTATTAAAAGTTTTAACAACCTTCTTAAAAACACACATTTATTTGAAACTGTAGGCTCTTTGTGATTGGCCCGCTTCACATCCACATCGGAGCACAGACCACCGAGTAAAGTTTCTGCAAGTAAAAGTTGACACGAGTAAAAATAAAAGCTTTTGCTTCTGGGGATTCATTTGAATTTGGAAAATATGTGCTTGCTTCCCTCTTCGTTGAGCCACTAAGCCACTTGATGTGCTTATTCCTTGTTTCATTGGCTGTGCACCGCAATGTCGACTGTCTCTTGCCATCACCGCTACCATATTTGACATGCATACACTCGCCACGGTGGCAAGATGTTGACTACCTCACCCGGTGTACAGGAGGCCGTCGTGGGTTCGATCCCAACCCTTACCCCTGTATATATTTGGAGTTTGAATATCTCCCCGTGGTCGCGTGGATTTTAACCAGTTTTTCCCTCTACATTTTGACACGCGCGTTGAGAGTATTTGGCTGCTAAAAATGTCCACACGATAAGCCACTTCGTTGAGCTATCATTTGTGGCCAGGTCGCTTCTAAAAAAGAGCTACACAGCTCCGTGGGCCTTTCTTGGTTAAAATAAAAAATGTTTTTTATAGTTTTAGTTTGATATTTATTATTTTTTGTTTGTCTCTTTTAAATTTCCTTGAATGCAACTAATCGGCTAATCCGTACAATCCCTTCTCTTACTTTGAGTCAATTGCTGGTTATCAACAATTCTCTCAACGTGAACTCTAACCTTTTGTAACCGCTACCCCAAAAAATTTCAATGTATCTCATTGTGCCTCATGCTTTTAATTTATTCATTATCTCCTGGAACGTCGCGGTTACCCCCCCCACATGTAGTTTCCTCGGGAACATAAAATATTCCTTAAAATACGACTTAAATAAATTATGAGTAATCCAGAAAAAGTGTTGTATTTAAAAGAAGGGTCTCTCAATGCTTAAAGTTGTAATCCCCGTCTACAAGAAGGACCTTGCTCCTCGCATTACTCGTTCAATGGCACACACACCCTCATTTTCACGAGAAATGTGCTTTCCCCGCAAGCGATGGTCATCAGTGTCAACCCACGGAGGTCACTTGAGAGAGCCAGGTTTGGTGTCTGTGGGGTGTCGATTGCCCAAATGATATCTGGAATCATGACTAACAGCCCACTGAGACGCAGAACTTGTGAACAGCACGATTGTGTGTACGTGGTGAACACATTCAGCTTCCTTCACCTCTTTGCTCGAATTGCTTAATGCTGTGATTAGGTCTGCATGATACTGCCACGTGATAGCGTATCGCCCTTGTTCCAAATCATCATTCATTATGTGACCGCCCACCATTTGCATATTAAAAAAAAAACGTGAGCCATCATTTGGTGAACAATTTAAAGTCTCAACTGAAGTGGGCTCTGTCCAGCTCAAAAAAAAAGTTGTTGATGGGAGTGATCCGTGGGGATTACACTGGACGCTCTCGTGCTGTGCTTGCTCGAGTAGTCCACGGAAAAAGATTGGAGCCACGTTTTTAACCACTCGCACATCCAGTTAGATTGCACGCCCCCCCCCCCCCCTCTGGCCTTCGCACATGAGGGGTTCACAAGTGACGACATCACATCTATCTCCCTATTTAAGAACGAAACAGGAGGATTTCTCTACAAATCTGGCTGTCACCTGATGATGCTGGTTGTAATTACCGGCAAAACGTCGTACTCTGATTGTTGTGGATTTACTCTCCATAACAACCGTTGTGCTATACTGGTAACGAATTGCAATGTTCTGTTTACGTGACAAACCTTCATAATTGGCTGTGTCGGGTGGTGGCGGGTTTAACAACACATTTATATTTAAGCGATCTAACCAACAAAAAAACCTCTTATGGATAATATTGGTAAGCGAAAGCCTCGCGTGGTATTAAACTGTCCTAGATTTTGTTGGTCCCAATCGAGGAGTCTGTTGGCCGACTCTGGTCGATGATCAGCATCTTGAATCGCCCCATCCCGCAGACGCCGTTTGTTCAACTCCCAAATCGCCGGTCAATACGGCTTGTGTGCAATCATATTTACAGCAACAAAAAAACCAAGCAGTCTCAGAAAACTGATCAGACGATGGTATTCCGTGTATGTACGTTGAACTTCTTTCGCACCGTACATGGCCAACCGGACGTGCGGGGAAGAAGGACAACACAAAAAGCAGTAAAAAATTAATGAGTTTTCAGTCTCGGTTTAAAACCCCATAGCTCCTCCCCAGTGGCTTCATAATAAGATAATAAACTGCATTGAAATAGGTTTGCCGTGCAACATCGTCCACGTTTAAATTCTGCACACACACCGCTTCTTATCAATTGAGTGTTTGTTTCCTGTGTCTGTCATGGGTTTCTTGTGGGGTCATGTCCTTTAACGATAATTTACGGCTGCTCAGAGCTCGGGTTTCTCTGTTTTTCAGTTAACACACAAAACAAGATGATTTCAAACACCTGTAAATAATGATGGAGTTAGACCAGGGGTCGGCAACCAAAATAACAAGAAGAGCCATTTCTTTCCAATTCGGTACAAAATTCAGTATTTCAAGAGCCGCAATGCATCTGAGTACATACTGTACATACGTACATATTGTCAAGAAGCAGCCCGTAAAGAGCCGCATGCGGCTCCGGAGCCGTAGGTTGCCGACCCCTGAGTTAGACCATCGCCGGTGACGTTTTGCCATCTGTGAAAGTAACGCATGCAGCATGTAACTGAACTTTCTCACTTGATGTTGTAGCAGTACCACTTTTATATGGACTGGATTTATTGATCAGCCCTCCTATTATATCAGTTGCCTTAATACCAACCTCGTAAGATCCAACTTCTCTCATTCCACATTGTGAGAGGAGATCAAATGTTACCATAGCAGGTTTCAAAGTCTAATAACAGTTCAACGTTTAACTGTCAACACCATATACATGCTTTACAAGTTTTAATGCGCACATTGTGTTCTTGTTTCAATGAGAGCTTCCCAAACTTTCCCCTGTCAGTGGATCCGCAGCTTTCACTGCTTTTTGTACTTAATTCGTGTCCATGCCACGGACAGTTCTGTGGGCACGTGACCCATCGCATTGTACATCTTGCAGTGATGTTCCCGACTGATAGAAACACCCATGTGTGCCCAATTTGTAACTAACTGTGCACCATAAAGATTACTCGTTTTTTTTGTCACGGCAGAGTTTATTTGGGTTATTGTTTGCTGATACTGCAACAACAGCTCTGATTGTAGTTTGATGTCGTCTGTAAAATCACGCCGAAGGTAGTTCCGCTTACCGGCCCATCGAATGTTCCAGAAAATGCATGCGACGAGTAGAACACCTTCACTTAATTCAAAACACATGCTGTTGGGGAAACTCAACAAGTAACCACGTGTCGGAATTATTTATATTTTCTCACCGTTCACATTTAACGGGAATAGTGTTTCTTTTCGTCACGTGAGCAGAGCGTCTAAACTAATTTTTGAAGCCCTTTAGCATTAGTTGTGGGTGCTGCATTCACATTCATGCAGTTTCTACAGATTTTACACCACATTTTCATCTGAATGAATGAACACACTGATTAACTTCTGGAAACTATACAGAATCGCACATTCTCCAACATGTGTCCTTCCGCTAATAGACATGGAACGGATCGCAGTTCTCTGGCTATTGCAAATAATAATACTTGAAATGTGAGATGCTGTAACTGTGTTGATATAATGAATAGATTGTTCTATGTAACCCTGTATGAATCTACACATGCTGTGTGAGTGCCTGGTGAATGGGGCATGGGTGGTGCAGCAGTTAGAGCGCTGCACTACAAATCCGGTGACGCGAGTTAAATTCCCACTCAACGCCAATGCCAGTGACAATTATCTGAACCGGTCCTGAGGCTCCCCGAGGTCGACTGACCCTCATGAGTACCTGGTGCAGTGTTTTAAACATCACCAGTGGGCAGACGAAGGTGGTTCTGGCCACCCACCCCCTTGTGTGCCGTGCCGGGCCCTTAATTGGTGCTCGCTAACAGCTGTACAGGTGATATTTGTCTTGTTAGTTTGTATTGAAATTCGTTGATTGTATTTTTCAGGGGAAAGGAGATGAGACGGCAGAAGTGGCCACTTCTGGGACGACTGAAGGTAGAGTTCACATCATCGCTTATCTCGTGTGGCATCTCACAGCGTTGGCTTGTATGTATGTTGAACTTCTTTTGCACCATACGAAGCCAACCGTACCTAATAGGAGGTGCGGAGGAAGGACAACAATCTAAACACTAAACGCAGTTCTAAAGAATTTTTTTTTCAATTTACATTATTTGAAAGTGCATCGCTCCAGTGGCTTCCTAATATCGGAAGGAAGAGCGTTCCAGACGGCCGCAGAAGCTCTTCTGGAAGCGTGCGATGCAGTGGCCGTCTTTGTTCGATGGCTAGCCAAAAAGGCGCTGCGAATATTTTGTACCGGATACAATTCAGAACCTCGTCTCTCTAATTATTTTGCTGCCTTTTTTTGTGAGAGCCCATTTTTTGAGAGTTACATTTTATTCGGTCAAATAGTTTCTTCTCGCAACTTGAGTGCCCATTGGGTTTCATCCATCATACTCTTAGTTTTTTCGGTAAAGTTCGGTACCGACAGAACTAAGAGTATGAATCCTTGCAGTCACGAAAGCTTCAAATCTAGAATTTCATCCATCACTTGCCTTTGTTTCGTTTTAACCGAGAAGAGGCCCCCTTGAGATTGTTTATTATTCGGCGTTCTGCGTTTCATAAAATTACCTCGTGTGACACATGCTCACAGTGCTGCCTTCCCGCCGCGGTGGCGAGATGTTAATTCCCTCGCCAGGTATGCAGGAGGTCGTGGGTTCCATCCCGACCCTGACGCCTGCTGTATATTTGGAGTTTACGCGTTCTCTTCGTAGTTGCGTGGACTTTTCTCCGGGTCCTCCACATTTAGAATCAACGTGCGTTTAGAGTATTTGGTTGCTTAAAAATCCACACGATAATCCACTTAGTTGCGTTATCATTTGTGGTCAAGTCGCTTCTGTAAAAGAGCTATGCAGCTCTGTGGGCCTTAAGCTGGTAAATTACAAATAGTTAATAGTTCGGTTAGTTTCCCTGGATGGCACACCCACGTTCCACATGGAGGGGCATGCATGTGAGAGGTCACTTAATAAAACCAAGCCTCTCTGCTCGTCACTGCCTGTCACAGCTGGAACATTTGGGAGCAATCGAGTTAAATGCCCAATGATATTTGCATGTGTTTTCACCTTCAACCCCTCCCCAACGCATCCCACAGATCTGTTATTTGCACGTGTTAGTTGATTTTGGATTCTGCTGTTGTTCCCCCATTACACGCGGTGTCAGTCAGATGTCCAATGTGGACAAGATGTGTCAAACGCGCGCGCTGGAATTTATTGTTAACGGTTTTAAATTTCAATCGTGCTTTTTGTCCAGGAGTCACGCGTCCCTTTCTTATTCCCCATATCCTGCTCGGTAGCGCCGCATTGTTATCCACAATTGCTCCGTCGCACCGGGGCCAGACTTTCCCACAGGATATAAAACTTACCCACGGCACTTTTAATAAAATGTAAGTCTCGGGCGAGGTTACTTTGGATGTATGTTTCTAATATGGATTTGTAACCACCCCACGGAGGAATCTGCGTTTTTGAGTAATTCTCCCCTCCGTCTCCTTGTTTCCCTCCGTCAGCGTTCGACTCGTTTCTGGCTTCGAGAGCGACCGTTGCAGAGAAGCTGCCTGACCTCCCGATGCCCCCGCCGAGCGAGGGCCCAGCTCGCTCGTCCGTCCAAGGCAAGAAGAAGATGGACAAGACGGAAGATTCTCTCTTTGCCCTTTAAAATCACGTCTGCGGCGGGGGTCGGGGGGGGTCAACCGGGTGGTTTTGTGGAGCGAGAGGAGAGCTAAATGCCAACGGGCGTGTTCGGGAGCACTGAACCAACACCACTGGGTTGATGACGTACAAAGCTTCAAACAGAGATTAATAACCACGTTCTCACGTGTGTCATATTTGCCTGGTCACCTGAAAGATTACAGACAAAACATTTTTGTCGCATTAGTCTTTTGGATTTGCACTCAATTCGGTCGAGCTCAACTCTTGAAGGGGGCTTCAGTCTAAATCGCGGAGCACACAGTGAATTACTCGCTCGTCTGCAAACAGCCGCAGTCGCTACATTCTGGTAACGTAGGTCCGTCGAACGATTTCGAGTGGCGGCCTGTCTCTTCTTATTTGTTCCTCCCAACACAAAGAGGACTGGCCTTGGCCTGTAACGCCATCCAGAAATGCAAATCACGTTTTGTATCTAGGTGGCGGTCGTATACGCTGCTCATTAAGAACTGAAAAACAAGCGAAACGTTTGAGGTGAAACAAAAAAAAAGAGATGTGGCCTGGTAAATAAAACCCATCGGAGATGAGTGGAGTGGTTGCTAATACCATCGCTTATTGAGAGGTTTGGTGGTGGGTGGTGGGAGGGTATGGATGTTTATGAAAGGGAAAAGGATGAAGTGGGTGGTCGGGATCATAATTGTGGGAGGAAAGGCAGTGGCAGTAAAGTAATTATTTTACGAATGTGAACATAAGAAATTGTGTTTTATCAGCTGCCAAATTCGCATCATACGCAGATTGTGATGTAATCATTTGTCCGCCGATGAGCTGTATCTGCTTGCCGTGGGTAACCCTTTCACCTGCAGGCCCCGGAGCCTGCGGGCATATCGAGTATTCTCGTGACAAAGAGTGGTGTTCTCCCTCCCCCTTGTGCTTTTCACTGCAGATTTATTTTTTTTGGACGCGGCTTGGCGACGTCGTGGGTTTAGGCTCGGAGCGCCCCGCAGCCTAAAGCGTAAATTATCCTCGAGGCACCGTCTCCAGCGAGATGTGTGCGGCAAGCGCCGTGGCCGTTCTGTAGGTGAATGGGTTATTTCTGTACAGTGACGCGCAAAGCAAGTATGCATAGAATAAGCTGTGTTCGTTACGACGATTATTTGAGTGATTGTTTCCAAACCACAACATCAATTACGTGAATCTGTTTGCTGGAAAAAACGTCTGGTCATGTTTATTTTATTTTGTAATGATCCTACGTGCACACCAGAGCGTTGGTTACAATTAACGCCGCTTATAAAAGGGCCATTTTGCAAGTTGGTGGGCATTGCGGAATTCACATTGGCACATTTTTGGAAGTGAATCTTCAAAGATGCCCGAGTCACTTTGGGTGTTTGAGGGGCACCATGATCAGGACGCTGAGGTCATGAGTTTGACCCCGAGTTGGGAATGCAAATTAAACCGGGTTTTTGCGTGTGGCAGGGTTTGATGGTGGTCACTCTATTTCGACACAATAATCTTGTGCCAGCTCTGATGGCGTAATGTACTTTGGCAGATGGACAGGAAATTATTGTGCTCCGTTCACAATATCGAAGGAGCATTTTTTCGAGCGTACGTGTGATGAGAGATGGGTCAGAGATGACCCGGATTAGTTTCACGCTTTCTCTTCTACATTCCCCAATGACGTGAGCTTCTGCTTTCTTTGACTGCGTAACTGATGATTATTCCACTCTTGTGCAGAAATCACTCATGAGGTAATGATTTGAAATTCGGCATGGCCAGTCACAGATTAGTCATCCAAACAAAACCGTGTCTCCAACGTGTTTTCAGGGTGTTCCCGCGTGTTGTTCGGCACAATGTCTGACGTTTCGCTCCACGTCCTGGGAGCTGCCTGTATGTGTGCTGAACTTCTTTCGAGCCGTACGTAGCCAGCCGTGCGAATCGGAAGGGGCTTCATCAACATCGTGCTGGGAGACTCGCGGGTTCCACCTGAAAACGCGCCGGAGAGCTGACGCAGCAACACAACCGCAAAGACCCTGCCCAGTTGCTCCGAAATGATTCGAAAACGGTCGTATGCCAACATTTGAATGTAGCCATTTTGTAAATTTTGGAAAACCTGTAAGGCTCCAGTGTGCATGTAGCCTGTGAAAAGCATATAAAAAGTTGTAATAAAATATCGCAAGTTAAATGCATTTCATTTCAAAGTTCTTTTTTTACTTGAAATTGACTTGCAAGAAGACGAGGGAAACCACAGGGAAGTAATCATTAAAGGTGCAGCCCTGCAATGTCTGGCCTGCGCCACTCCTGGAGCTAGAGCCTCCACGAGTGAAATCTCGAGAGCCCCCCCCCCCCCTCTAGGGGAGGGTATTTGGCCTACTCTTCCACACTGGTCTCGGAAGTGGTGGGAAGGCCCAAAATTTTACCCCACCACACGTGACCTACTCGTCGACTGGTGTTCACATTTGGACTGCTCATTTGGACAGGAGGTTGGACATTGAAGAGACACTTGCCCATTTCCACTAAAGATATAACTCGACAGTTAACTGATAAGGACGTCTCGACAGCATTGAACTGCGTGCAAACGGCATGAGTGGTGACGTTGCCGATTGGTGAAGCTAGCCTACTCTCAACTAAACTTGCTATTTCACTAAGGCCCACTGAGCTAAAAAGTTATTTTTCAGAAATTACCTGGCCACAAATGATAGCTCAGTAAAGTGGCTTATTGAGTGGAAATTCATAGCAACCAAATACTCCAAAACGCGTTTCTAAACGTGGAGGGAAAACCGGAGGACCCGGAGAAAAGTCAACGCGACCACGGGGACAAGGACACGCACACTCAATATAGAGCAGGCGTCAGGATCGCATTGAGCCCACAACCACAGGTAGACCAGGCGAGGTGGTTAACATCTCGCCACTGCGGCGTGCTCCTTTGTGCTCCTACGTTGCATTTGTGTATGGTTGTAACACAGTCAAAATGGGACTGCATCTTGGTCTGCTCCACTACATTTGCTTTGAACGTTGAAGCAAGTTTGTACATTTAATATTAACATGTCCGTGTCCATATGCTTAAACGTGTGTTGGGCGGTGAACCTATTCATTGGCGACGCAGGTGATCGAAATTCTCCCAAAACGTCTGGCGTGGTAAAGTGTGTTTACTCCTACTCGTCCCAAGACGTCTGGCGTGGTAAAGTGTGTGTTCTCTCACTTGTCCCAAGACGTCTGGCCATTGTGGAAGAGAAGGCCAAAATAAGCTGTCGAGTGGCACTCCAGATCTCTCTTGTTGGGAAACCCTTCTGCCAGCAGTGCCGTGAGCGAGCAATTGCAGGGCCGCGCCTTGAACTTTGATAGCAACTCTGGTCCAATAGAACAACCATTGACTTTCCACAGCTGTTGTGAGTTGTTTTGAAGTCGGCGAGTATGGATGGGATTGAAGACTGGGCATATTTGGGGTGATTTGGCCATAGATGACTTCGTAATTCTACACGGTATTGTAAGAAAGTGTACACATTCAAACAGCAGTCGCTGGTATTTGCAAGCAGGCTACTAAGAGGAGCGGGGACATTCGGAAATTCGAGACAGATTTGATGAGGCTTGGCTGCCACTCATCGCTGGGCTAAAACCATTGCACTGGCACTGCAGACACAGGCAAACACATTCGGCACATGTGATTTTGATGTTCTTTCTGCCGATGTCTTAACTGACAACAGGCGTCCAAGCCCATCGAGTAGCATTACCTACCACGCTGCCATACAAACACTTGCACTTGTGAAGCTTGCGGTTGAGACACTGGACGTGTGTGTGTCACGTGCGAGTTCAGTTTAGTTCACGTGCCCACGTGATTCGTGTGACCACGAGAATACGATGGCACTCCGTGTACCAAAAAAAATGTTCGGCCCTGTGCTGTGCTGTGATTACAAAAAAAAGTGTAGCGCTCGGAAAAATATTGCAGCGATGGGCATACTAAAAGTGCTAGACCAACCTTAACTCAGTAGTATTTATATGTCCTTATTTCATGCATGGCGCACTGAGATCCCGAGATGAATCGCGCCTTATAAATGTAAATTATTATTATCCGAACACTTTAACCGTAAATAAAACTAACCCTGGCGCTATACCTACATCTGACCATAATTCCACCTAACACTTAACTGCAGCTGCCAACTAAAACCCCAATGCTGCACGAGAAACATATGCCAATTGTGATCCCTCTCATGCCAAACATTACAGCATAAATCCGCATCCATTTTTTCAAACAAGTTGCAGTCTTATTTTCCCCGGATTATTCCAAATGTCCTCTGAACGTCACGTCGCACAGATCAGTGTTTTCCCCCCATCTGTCGGCGGACGGCCGGTGAAATATTCACCGAAATTTGGAAATATTCTTTCAAGTGGCCTTTTTATCATATTTTTTAATGACGGGGGGCGGGGGGGGCACCTTACCACACGAACTGCTCCAAGGTTTTCGCGCAACGGGCACGCCAATCATTTATTTTAATTAACGTTCTCAAGAGCTGGAGTTTAGCCAAGTTAAAGTACGAAACTAAATTTAATACGATAGTTTTTGTGTGTGTGTGCATTTATTGATGACCAGCCCGAGACCCGTCAGCTCGCTACATTTCATAAACCGGTTTAAACCGCGAGCCGTTGCCCAGATCTGAACCCAGGATCTCAGGAAGTGCCGGTTCTGACCCTTAATCCACCCGACCACCTGATTTTAATATTGCGTTTAAAATGGAATGTTGTACCCAGTTCTCATGAAGCGGGTTGTTTACACAGCCTCGCTGCACTCCTATATTGTTACCGTGAAAGTCTTGTGCCATGCACGGTATTTGGTACAAAAATCTCAGCCGAGGGAATTCAATTGCCAGATGCACTGACTTCGTTAACAGTGACATGATGATGAGTGCCAGTGAAGGTGAAGCCAGTCCGTCCACCACGTGAGGTCTCAGGGGGTCATGAAACTGTCAAGTCATCGTGGCACAGCAGGCTGGTGCAGATGTCGGAAAGAGAGCCCAAGGAATGGGCCCTCTTAGCAGCCTGTGTTCCGTGGCTTTACGAGGCATCGGCCTGTTAATTGGTGTGCACTTAATTGACTGGCTGAGAATGTGGGACCATTTTCACCAGCTTCGGGACATGTGGTCAACGAGCAGGCCCAAACCAGTTCTGAAGAAAAACAACGTTGCCAACAGTATGTGCCACGCCAAGACCATCGCTTCCTTCACCCAGATCTTGCCTTTGCTGCAGAGTTGACACCCAACCTCAGACCTCTACTCCTGCAATGCGCCACATTTGGCTTCAGGTCTTCCCCGTTCGTCGCCTGCCTCTGGGTCTCCTCTCCAGTTACTTTATTGCTGAAGTGCTCTCCGCTCCTGCACCCTGACCTTCACAATTCAGTTCACAGTGGAGCGGTGTCGTGGTGGTGAGAGCATTGCGCTTTAAACCCAGTGACCTGAGTTTTGATTTTCAGCCAACAAGATGAGTGGTGAACAATAATTGAACCGGTTCTGGATTCAACTGCCCCCCCCTCCCACCTTCCTCAAACCACACTGACCAGCGTGGCGATGTGCGGTCAAACAACCCTCACGATCGACACGGCTATATTGGCATATCATGTCAATACTTTGCATTGTTTGGATTATTGCCAACCCTGCCATCGCGATGTTAAATTTCCATCGACAAGAACGTGCGTTGAGCACTAACGCCATTCAAACGATTGCCTTTGAAGGGACGCAAGTACAACTGAAACGGCGGGAGGGTGGTCTCGTTAGCCTAGTGCAGGGGTCGACAACTAAACGTAACAAGAAGAGCCATTTTTTTTTCTAATTCGGTAAAAACAACTCAATATTTCAAGAGGCGCAATGCCACGTGGTGGTGACTACGAGACGGCGGGTCCTTAAAAAAGTGGCCGTCACGAAGTGGCGCTTGAAGAGCCGCCACGTGCGGCCCCGTTTCCGACCTCCCCAGGGTCCCACGTGTTATCCTGAAATGGCCTTGTTTTGACATATTTTAATACAAGCATCAACAAGCCTTTCTCATATTAAAGATTAACAATGTGCAAATGTGAGAACCGCCCACGGTAGCACAAAAAAACATATTGTGAGCTCGGGCAATTACCAGTTGGCATATGCCGATGTGTTTTTGTTCTGTCCACTAAAATCAGCCGACATATACCACACCGCCCCCCGTTACTCAACTTGCATAACAAAAACAAACGCGATGCCAATACAAGGGAACAGTCTCTCACCTATCACTATAATTGGCCACGCTGATAACTGTGTACCACTGCTCTCAATTAAACTTGGATGGTTAGGAAGCTTTTTTAAAGGGATACAGGTCCTACAATTTTCATATCAGGGCTATACGACACATTCGACCACTATTTCGTCGTGGCATAGCCAACATGGTGGCATGTAGCGTGGTATCGCCAAGGCTCGATTATTGCAACTCACTACTCTACGGGACGTCTGGCAAAAACAACATTAGCAAGCTGCAGCGTGTACATATTTTTTTTGGCACATTTCATGACGGGTACTGCAAGATCTGACTGTCTGTACGGTGCTTGCCAAGCTGCATTGGCTTCCGGTTGCCGAACGAACACATTATAAGGTCGCGCTCATCACACGTAAAGTGCTTGCCACACATTAACCACAACACCTTGCTGGTCTTGTTAAGGAGCAGAAACCATCACGTGAACTCCGGTCATCCTCGCAGTGGCTTTTGGCTAACCATCAAATAACAAATAAAGACGGTGGTCACCGCATCACGCGCTTTCAGATGCGCTTCTGCAGCCGTCTGGAACGCTCTTCCTTCAGATAATAGGAAGCCACTGGAGCTGTGCACTTTTAAATCTAGATTGAAAACTAGTTTTTTTAGAACTGCTTTTTATGTTTAGTTTGTTGTCCTTCACCCGCACCTCCAATTAGCATGGTTGGCTACGTATGGTGCGAAATAAGTTCAACGCACATACATATATTAGCAACAAGGTCATTGGGAGTAAGAGTTGGGTGGAAAAAGGGGGCTATTTGTCCTGAGCCTCACGCAAAGGAAGGCCCCACAATGGGCCTGTTTTTTATTGCTCATAAATCAGGGTGCCCCATGTTACATTCTGCCTCAAGCCTCCACAGAAGTCCTTCTCGACATTCTCACATTGGCAATTCCCAGCAGGACTGCAAATGTGTGCAGAGAAGGCCCTTGGAGGCATGCACTAGTGCCACTCCTGCCACGTTGACTCTCCTCATCCGCCACCCACAATCTATCACTGCTTACCAGCAAAAGCAAATTACAGTAAGGGTAGCAGGATAGTCATGGGAACACCATGCCTCTCCAAGAACACTAGTGGGAGAAAAAACAATCCAAGAGAGGAGAGGGAGAAATATGACACTCGGAACACAACAACAAAAACAACGCAGTGCAGCTCCTAAATGTAATTCTAACACTGAACAGTGACATGGACACAGCAGACACGTGCCCTGACCAAATCCTCGCACAAGGAAACTTCGACAAACGCCACTAACGATCGTGAGACGCCTGTTGCAGAGAGGAATGGGTCGACGTCCTATAGATGCCGGCAACGATTATGAAAAAAAAACGGACTTTTTTTTACGGAGATACAAAACCTTAATTTTTGGTCATCATCGCTGGCACCCACGGGAGTCTTCTTTACATTATAACATTATAATATATACCAAAGTTGGTAACACGGATGTAGGACACTGCTGTGGGCAGGGCTGCCCTCCTTAAATAAGTGTCCTGAGAAGCCAGGATATCCAGTCAGAATCAGAATATGTATTTATGCTGGAGGAATACGATGAGCTATGAAGCTCTTTTTCACAGATGGCTTGCACCATGTATGGAACGACCTCCAGGTCACCCCTTTGTGTATGACCTCCAGCCAGTGGCGGCTCCTGCAAAATCTCTCAGGGGGGGCAAATGTCTGGATGATTTATAAGGATAAGGTCCACCCATGCAAAGGATAAATTAACAGCTTAAGCATGTAAAGGCAAATTCACTTCTTTAATATTAATGAAAAATAAAGTGACTCTTACAATACATCTTGTTTGTTTCTATACTCACTATTATTACAATCCACTCAAGTTTCTTTTATTAAAGATTCCACTAGGTGGCGACAAATAAAATTGTTGACTGAAACGTGCTTACGTATGATGACGTAAGCACGTTAGTGTGAGCCCTCCCGGAAGCCATAGAGAATGCATTGCAGCGCCCCCCGTTCGAAAAAAAACATCTTTGAATGTAAGTCTATGGGAACACTGGGCGATTCTCAGCCGGAGTGAAATCGCCCAAAAAGAGGCGGTACTCCACAGAACGTGACATGACGCTGATTGGACTATATCCAGAGGCACAGTACGGCTAGCGTGACTCTGTGGTTGAATGACATTGGTGGTGCGTCGCCCAATCGCCCTAATGAAGAAACCGCCCCTGCCTCCAGCTGAACATTGAAGGCCCTGGTCCAGGAAGTTGCCACCGCTCTGGTAGAATGAGCTGGAAGGATCGAGAGGAAGCTTGCTTGAACACCTCTCACGGTCCCTGAACCGGACTGAAATTCGCACACTTTAGAGGCCGCGTACAGCATGCTGAGCCGCTGAGACTCGCATCTATTGGTGGTCCTTCATAAACACGAGCGCTTGAGATCTCTAAGCCACAACAAGCGGATGTCGTGCCCCCCCCCCCCCGTTTGTCTAAGGAATATGACGCCCGGACGTAGCATTGGAAGGCGCAGTTCCTGCTGGAAGTGAAATGTAGATGCCACCTACAGCAGGGAATGAGATAACCGTCTGAATACCACTTAGTCTGGTTGAAAATTGATGAAGGGAGGAAGAGCCAGCAAAGCTTTGAGCTCCCTTTCCATGTGGTGGATATGGCCACCAAGCATATGTAGCCGGTGTGAGCTCGCCTGCGATGAATCACACATAATTGTCCACTCTGCTAGTTGCTACGCAGAACCAGGTGCGTTTTTTATTACGATTATTTAAGATATGGCAATTGTGACCATACCTCTCCCTGCCATACTGGCATTGCACCCGCCGGGCTCACTCTCCGTGATCGGATGAGGAGCTTGGTAGTCCGGGAGAGCCTCAGAGTCGAGCTGCTGCTCCTCCGGATCGAGAGGAGCCAGTTGAGGTGGTTTGGGCACCTGGTAAGGATGCCCCCCGGTAGACTCTCCCTGGCTCTCTACCGGGCAGCAGCAACATCCCACTGGGGGAAGACCCCGGGGCCGGCCCAGGACACGCTGGTGGGACTATGTTGCTCAGCTGACCTGGGAACGCCTGGGAATTCCACAGGAAGAGCTAGAATCTGTGTATAGTAGTGTAGTGTATAGTGTAGTGTATAGTCGTGTATAGTGTAGTGTATAGTGTAGTGTATAGTGTGGTGTATAATAGTGTAGTGATAGTGGAGTGTATAATAGTGTAGAGTGTAGTGTAGTAGTGTATAGTTTGGTGTATAGTAGTGTAGTGTATAGTGTGGGTTCTTTCGGTAAAGTCACGTAGGTATAAAATAAAATAAATTAAATCACGACGTTTCGGGCGCAACACAAGCGTCCGTCATCAGGTGGGACAACCACAGCAAGAAACAATTGCTGAAGTTGGGAAATTGTTTCTTGATGTGGTTGTCCTACCTGATGATGATTGCTTGTGTTGCGCCCGAAATGTCGTGATTTCATTTATTTTATTTTATACTTACGTGACTTACCCAAAAGAACCAAAGAGTATGGATCCCTGCAATCACGAAAACTTCAAATCTAGCTCCCTCTTCTCTCCGAGCCACCCGGCGAGAGAGGTGCACGCTGAGTGGCACCGAGCCAATCGGTGCCCACTGCCTCTGCCCGCCAGTCTTGAATGCTTCCCGTGGAACGTGGCGTTTGACTCTCGACTGATTTTTTGCTTCATTGCCATACAATTCTTGACCCACAATGTGCGGATAAAAGGCCTGCGCGTGACAGTACTGGTAATGTGGCTAAATAGTCAAGGAAAGGCATCGGTGTGGATATATTAAAATGTGCGTGGTTAATCTTACGCAAGCTCCAACCGAATGCACTGTGGAGTACATAACTTATTCTCTATTTTTATGTCGTCATTGAAACTTAGAATTTGTATTCTTAATGATTTAATACATTTAGCATATGCACAGAATCATTATTAAGGCAATTACCGATTCCCCAATGAAGCCCTTATATATCGATCATTGGTAAGAAACAGTGCTGTCGGTAACGCATCTCCATTCGAACCATGTTATAGTGACCCCCCCATAGCGCTGTTTCCTATAGTGCTATCGGTAATGCATCTCCATTGAAACCATGTTATAGTGACCTCCTATAGCGCTGTTTCCTATAGCGCTATCGGTAACGTATCTGCATTGGAACCATGTTATAGTGACCCCCCTATAGCGCTGTCGGTAACGCATCTGCATTGGAACCATGTTATAGTGACCTCCTATAGCACTGTTTCCTACAACGCTGTCGGTAACGTATCTGCATTGGAATCATGTTATAGTGACCGCCCTATAGCGCTGTTGGTAACGCATCTGCATTGGAACTATGATATAGTGACCTCCTATAGCGCTGTATCCTATAGCGTTATAGCTGTCATTTGTGGCTAGGTCGCTTCTGGAAAAAGAGCTATACAGCTCAGTTGGCCTTACCTGGTAAAATAAATATATAAATTGTCTCGTTTTTTGTTTATACTGCTCAGATTCAAGTGTTCGATTTCAGCGATGCAGGTCCAGTGCTCTGGTAATGTCAATTTTGCCCAGGGTTACCCGACCACCGGGTAAATGAGCACCGAGTGTTGCGTGGCAACAGGAACCAACACCGAGGGAGACAGCGGCAGCCTAGTTAACCTCTCTCTCTCTGCTCTGAAGAATATGTCAAATATGTCATTCCTCAAAACACCAGGCTCCTACATATTTGTTTGCAGTAAGACAGCGCAATTGACAGATGCGGTAAACTATTGTAGCATTTGCTGCCAATATCCATACAAAAGAAAGTTCCAGTCAACATGTTCTCGGGCTCTGCAAAGACCCTTGGAGACTGGATGAAGCAACACTGAGAACACGTTGCGTATTGCCACCCAGACGCCCCAGACTGACGGTCAAATGGACATTCCAGGCTCCCGCCGCGTGTCCGTCCGCGCTCGTCCGTGTGTTTGCATAAACGTGTTCTTGTGTGTGTGTGTGTGCGCTTACGTCAATGCAATGTGCAACAAGTTGCGTGTGTACGAGTGTATGCAAGGAGTGTGGAGCGGTAGTGTAGCGGTTAGTGCGGTGCACTATGAACCCGGCACCCGCGCTCGATTCCCGCTCACGGCCAACACCAGTGACGATTATCTGAACCGAACCTGGGCCTCCACCCCTAGATCGACTCGGCCTCAAATGAATAGCTGGTGCGGTGTGTAAACATTACCTCTAGGGAGACAAATGCGGCCGGCCGTGGTAATGACCACCCACCCCCTCGTGTGCTATGCCAGTCTTCAGAGGTGCTCACTGACAGCACTTGCCCAAACAGTCTGCTAAGGCTACACGGGGGATCTTCGTATTTGTGGTGTGTGGGTGCATCGTGGTTAGTGCACTGCACTAAGACCATAACGACCTGGCATTGATTCCTCGTGATACAAACCAGTCGTGGTAAATGGTATCCAATAGATCTGTGGCTAAATCGTAGATCGTGGCAGCTAATGAGGGACTAACCCGGTTAGCGCACGAAGCGGCGACCACCAGGGCTTTCCAGGTGTTGCAAGCGCGGCGCTGTGAGGGGACGGCAGTGCTGAGTGTCCCCCCCCCCCCCTCGTAAGCACGGGGTCTCTTCAGGTTCTCCAGTTCAGAATCAGAATATGTATTTATACTGGAGGAATCCGATTCCTCCAGCAGTGTAGCAGTTAGTGCACTGCGCCATGAACCTGGCGACACGAGTTCGATTCCCGGCCGACACCAGTGACGATTATCTGAACCGGTTCTTAGCCTCCCCTAGGTCGACTCAGCCTCAAATGAGTACCTGGTGCGGTGCATAAAACTCGCCACTGGGGAGACAAAGGCGGCCGGGCGTGGTGCTGGCCACCCACCCCCTCGTGTACCGTCCGTGCCGGCCTTTATAGATGCTCCCTAACAGCACTTGCCCCAGCAGTCTGTTCAGGTTATACGGGGGTTCTTTGTCTTTGTGTCCAAGCACACACGTGTATGTGTCCAACTCCAATTCGATTACTGCTCACGGCCAACACCTCCGATTAGCGTGGTTGGCCTACGTACGGTGCGCGAAAGAACTTCAACATACATAAAATTATCAATGGTGTTGGGGAGACAAAGGCGGCCGAGCGTGACGCTGGCCACCTCACCATCTTGTGTGCCGTGCCGGCCTTCATTAGGTGCTACTCGCTGACAGCTATAAAGCTGATAATTGTTTTTTTACCCTTTTATCTGGCAACAAAACTGACTGCATTGACCACAATACCTGCGGTCGGAATGCAAACAAATAACACAATTCTGATAATGTGCGCCTTTTGGCGTCATCTGGTCCAAAACCGTGTGAGACTAGGTTCTAAGAAAAGCTGTCTCGGGTGTGGAATAATCCATTTCAAGGACAGTGCATACATAATCAGAGTTGTGTTTTTTGTTTGCATACCGACCGCAGGTATTGTGTCCAATGCAAACATTAATCCTTGTAAAAAAGGTGTCAGTTTTTTTGCCAGATAAAAGGGTAAAAAAACAATTATCATATTTTGCTACTGGCAAAGGAGGTTCCAATGGTGTAAATGCTTACCCCGAGCTCTCATACTCTGATGGTGCATTGTCTTTGAGTTTTGTACCTTTAGGCGTCATCTGGTCCAACACCATGTGAGACGAGGTTCTAAGAAAAGCTGTCTCGGGTGTGGACCAATCAATTTCAAGGACAGTGCATACATTATCTGAGTTGTGTTTTTTGTTTGCATTCCGACCGCAGGTATTGTGGTCAATGCAAACATGACTCCTTGTAAAAAAGGTGTCAGTTTTGTTGCCAGATAAAAGGGTAAAAAAACAATTATCATATTTTGCTACTGGCAAAGGAGGTTCCAATAGTGTGAGCTATAAAGTTATTTTTCACAGAAGCCCAGTAGTGTCCGGGCACATGAAGCCCCAACACTCATTTGGGAACTTGGCCACCCAGTGTCAATCCATGGAACTCCTGACCAAATAAAAACCGAGTCTGCAGGACTGCGTGAAGCTCTCTGTCTTTGTGCTTTCCCGGGTGAATAATTGGCAGTGCACGCTCGCTATTCTGTAAATCAACATTGACCAGTGCAATGACAACGTGAACAAGTGAAGTTGTGATGAGGCTGGCTAAATAATTGACGTTATTATCATTATTCCCGTCGGTGAACGTGGCCTGAAATGAGTATGTGTAAGTATGTTGAACCTCTTTCGCACCGTACGGAGGCAACCCTGCTCATCGGAGGTGCGGGGGGATTGGACAACAAACGAAACACAAAAAGCAGTTTTAAAGAAATTAATTTTCAATCCAGACGATTTTAAAGTGCACAGCTCCCAATATCAGAAGGGAAGAGCCTTTCCAGACGGCCGCAGAAGGGCATCTGAAAGCGCCGCGCGATGCGGTGAGCGCCGTCTCTGTTCGACGGCGAGCAGCCAACAACCGCCGCTGCTGCTGCTGCTGCGAGGATGATGTGGTGGGTGGTGGTGGGTGGTGGTGGGTAGTGATGGATGGTGGTGGGTAGTGGTGGGTAGTGGTGGGTAGTGGGTAGTGGTGGGTAGTGATGGATGGTGGTGGGTAGTGGTGGGTGGTGGGTAGTGGGTGGTGGGTAGCAGAGGTGTGGACTCGAGTCATGTGACTTGGACTCGAGTCAGACTCGAGTCATGAATTTGATGACTTGCGACTCGACTTGGACTTGCATAACAATGACTTTGTCCCACCTATGAGATGTGGACTCGAGTCATGTGACTTTGACTCGAGTCAGACTCGAGTCATGAATTTGATGACTTGCGACTCGACTTGGACTTGCATAACAATGACTTTGTCCCACCTCTGGTGGGTAGTGATGGATGGTGGTGGGTAGTGATGGATGGTGGTGGGTAGTGGTGGGTAGTGGGTGGTGGTGGGTAGTGGGTGGTGGTGGGTAGTGGGTGGTGGTGGGTAGTGGGTGGTGGTGGGTAGTGGTGGGTGGTTGTGGGTGGTGGTGGGTTGTGGTGAGTGGTGGTGGTGGGTGGTGGTGGGTGGTGTTGGTGGGTGGTGGTGGTGGGTAGTGGTGGGTGGTGGTGGGTGGTGGTGGGTGGTGTTGGTGGGTGGTGGTGGTGGGTAGTGGTGGGTAGTGGTGGGTGGCGGTTGGTAGTGGTGGGTGGTGGTGGGTGGTTAGTGGTGGGTGGTTAGTGGTGGGTAGTGGTGGTGGTTAATGGGTGGTTAGTGGGTGGTTGTGGTGGGTGGTGGTGGGTAGTGAGTGCGGGTATTGCCATGAGCGCGCGAGAGACGGAAGCGACTCCACGCGGGGTGCTGCTCTCGCCGTGATTGCCTTCACAGCATCTTCGTGACGAGTCCTCCGGTATTCGGGAACAGGTTGGCAGAGAGCTCGGGACAAGCCAGGGCAGCGCGCAATCAGCGTGTGGATCGGTAAACGCTGCACTCTAAAAGCTCAGTTACAGGGTGAGGGAACAGCCAACATCGATTTAATTTTAGATCCCCCTTGCTACACACGCATGTGTGTGTGTCCAAGCCCACACGCGTGTGTTCAACCCCAGTTCGATTCCCGCTCACGGCCAAAACCGCCGATTAGCGTGGTTGGCCTACGTACGGTGCGCGAAAGAACTTCAACATGCATACAATTATCACTGGTGTTGGGGAGACAAAGGCGGCCGAGCGTGACGCTGGCCACCTCACCATCTTGTGTGCCGTGCCGGCCTTCATTAGGTGCTACTCGCTGACAGCTATAAAGCAGATAATTGGTTTTTTACCCTTTTATCTGGCAACAAAACTGACTGCATTGACCACAATACCTGCGGTCGGAATGCAAACAAAAAACACAATTCTGATAATGTGCGCCTTTTGGCGTCATCTGGTCCAACACCGTGTGAGACTAGGCTATAAGAAAAGCTGTCTCGGGTGTGGACCAATCAATTTCAAGGACAGTGCATACATTATCAGAGTTGTGTTTTTGTTTGCATTCCGACCGCAGGTATTGTGGTCAATGCAAACATGACTCCTTGTAAAAATAAAAGTGTCAGTTTTGTTGCCAGATAAAAGAGTAAAAAACAATTATATTTTGCTACTAGCAAAGGAGGTTCCAATGGTGTGAGCTATAAAGTTATTTTTCACAGAAGCCCAGTAGTGTCCTGGCACATGAAGCCCCAACACTCATTTGGGGACTTGGCCACACAGTTTCAATCCATGGAACTCCTGACCAAATAAAAACCGAGTCTGCAGGACTGCGTGAAGCTCTCTCTGCCTTTGTGCTTTCCTGGGTGAATAATTGGCAGTGCATGATCGCTATTCTATAAATCAACATTGACCAGTGCAATGAAAACGAGAAGAAGTGAAGTTGTGATGAGGCTGGGTAAATAATTGACGTTATAATCATTATTCCCGTCGGTAAACGTGGCCTGAAATGAGTATGTGTAAGTATGTTGAACCTCTTTCGCACCGTACGTAGGCAACCCTGCTCATCGGAGGTGCGTGGGGTGGGACAACAAACAAAACACAAAAAGCAATTCTAAAGACATGAATTTTCAAGTAAGACGATTTTAAAGTGCACAGCTCCTAATATCGGAAGGGAAGAGCCTTTCCAGACGGCCGCAAAAGCGCATCTGAAAGCGCCGCGCGATGCGGTGAGCGCCGTCTCTGTTCGACGGCGAGCAGCCAACAGCCGCCGCTGCTGCTGCGAAGATGGGTGGTGGTGGGTAGTGAGTGGTAGTGGTGGGTAGTGGTGGGTGGTGGTGGTGGGAAGTGGTGGGTAGTGGTGGGTTGTGGTGGGTGGTGGTGGGTAGTGGTGGGTAGTGGTGGGTGGTGGTGGTTGGTGGTGGGTGGTGGTGGTTAGTGGTGGGTGGTGATGGGTGGTGGTGGTGGGTGGTGGTGGTGGTGTGTGGTGGTGGGTAGTGGTGGGTGGTGGATGCGGGTATTGCCATGGGTGCGCGCGAGAGACGGAAGCGACTCCACGTGGGGTGCTGCTCTCGCCGTGATTGCCTTCACAGCATCTTGGTGACGAGTCCTCCGGTATTCGGGAACAGGTTGGCAGAGAGCTCGGGACAAGCCAGGGCAGCGCGCAATCAGCGTGTGGATCAGTAAACGCTGCACTCTAAAACCTCAGTTACAGGGTGAGGGAACAGCCAACATCGATTTAATTTTAGATCCCCCTTGCTACACACGCATGTGTGTGCCCAAGCGCACACGCGTGTGTTCAACCCCAGTTCGATTCCCGCTCACGGCCAAAACCGCCGATTAGCACGGTTGGCCTACGTACGGTGCGAAAAAGTGCAACATACAGACAAAGGCGACCGAGCGTGACGCAGGCCACCCCACCCCCTTGTGTGCCGTGCTGGCCTTCATAGGTGCTACTCGCTAACAGCACTTGCCCCCAACGATCTGTTCAGGCTATAGGGAGGGGGGGGGGTTCTTTGTCTTTTTTGCATGTTTTGTTCATGCCAGCCAGACATATCACTCAGCCACTGCAAACAGACGCTGATTGTCCGTGGGCAGAAGGTTATGTCGCAGATTTACATCCAAAAGCGATATGATCTGAAGCCAGCCTCCAAGCCAGTTCACGAACTCGGGTGCCCTTTGAGTCTGCAAGGCACAACCCATTAAACACGGGTCGAACAATCACATGCACGGCACGACTGACATTTATTTTTAGGCTAGCACAGGACATTTCAAGCCTCCACGAAACTGCCGATGGAATTATCAGCCAACTTTCAAAAGATACGTTTTACATTTGCCATTTTATGCTTTCTTACCATTTTTTATGTATTCATTTGTGTTCATTTATGTTTCTCTGATGCGTTAGCGTCTGTTACGGAAACGGTGTGTGGTTGTTGTTGATGAAACCCGCAACTCACGGGGTACTTCAAGAAAAACCGAAAAACTGCAAGGGGAGACAATCCTAAAGGACAGCCACAGCGGAGACGGAGCCGTGAGATGAACTCCCCGTGCAGAGGTAATTGCGGACCTTGTGAGACGCCGATGTAACGAGGCCCTTCATCCAGCAGTGGGTAGAACATGGCTGGCGACAGCAGTTGTTTAAAGTGTGCACAGACATACGCATTGGGGTTTATATATTTATAGATTTTAATATAGTAATGGACTACTGTACTACATAATACAGTAGCGATTATTGGTTCCATTGGCCACGCTAAGTCCAAAGTTTAACTTGCGAAAACAAACTGCTCATGAAAAAAACATTCCTGTGATAGGCCGGGGCATAATGCATCGATGCATCTTTTTTGCATCGATTATTGTTGATTCTTGAGCTAAACGGTACGCGCATCAAATCTCACGCATGCGAACCGATGTGTGTTGCATGTAAATGGTTTACGTGACCCCTGCAGACGCTAAATGCCGCTACAAATCTCCGATTAGCACCTCCGATTAGCACAGGTTTCTATGTTCCAGTGCGAAAGAAGTTCAACAGACATGCATAAACAATTACAATTGCAATGTATAGGGACCCTGAATCGACACAATTCTTCAAATCGCCTTTTATAAATTAAGCTACGAAATGAACTATCATCAAATGAGATGAATATTTGGCTCACGTTAGCCAGATTCTTGGCAGACGCAAGATGGTCAAGAGGACATCAGGAGGAAGAAATGATTTATGTTCACAAGAACGGGGACAGAAAGGGAACAATTTATTTTAGCTTGCACGCCCAGTGGTGCGAGGGACATGCACTGTGATTTACTTGCCAAATGGAAATTAATATTACGGGCTCAATGTACAGCGACCCACAATCAGGCTGAGTCCGGACAAATGCCACTGAGCTCTCAGGCGCAAGTTCAAGATTTGAGCCGAGGGTTTAAGCTTCATCTACGGAGACCCTTTTTGCCAGTATCAAAATTTGATGAAAAATAGTAAGAAGTGATTCTGGCAATAAAACAGGCGATGATTCAAAAGCCACGTAGAAGACTTGTTTGCAAGTCTGCATTAACCACACATCCTTGTGACAAAACGTGAAAATAAACACGCTCCCAAAAAAAACGCCTTCATGGATAAGATTGGTCGCGTGAGTTCGCTGTCCTCTAGTTTTAATTGTGGGGAGCACCGCACAACGTCTGGGTCGCACATAAACCACGCACAGCAGTCAGGCTGCATGAGGAACCCCTGTTTTTACGTACACTTATTCTCCCGATTACACTTGTCAACACACTTTTTCTGGCATAAGGTATTCCAACGGTTTTATGTTAATTTTGGGGTGCTGATTCCAAATCTGGCATCAGTTTTTGTCTATCACATCAGGTTTTTGAGATATCAAATATTGCATTTTCAATAAAAACTGCAGAAGAAAAATATTAAATAAATGTGAATATCTACATAAAATGATATTATAAACAGACTATCCTAAAAATACAGCACCATATTTTTTAATTAAAGCAGTCACTGACTCGCAACAACTTGCAATCATAAGTGACAGAGTTAATTTTGGGTAAAATAAATAAAAGTGAGATGTGATAAAGCAAATCTGAGATCAGATTTGGAATCAACACCCTGAAATTAGTCTAAAACAGCTGCAAAAGTCCAGGCCAGAAAAAAAAATGTGTTGACCAGTTTTATCCGCGATTATCCGCAAATTCCTTGCAAAGTAAATTCACAGATGACCACCTACACGCAAAATACAGGGATCCGCTATCACACTTTATAATGCTACACTTACTCTCCTCGCAGCGGCTTTTGGCTGGCCACCGAACCACGACGGTCACTGCCTCGTGAGCTTTCAGAGGCGCTTCTGCGGCTCTTTGGAATGCTCTTTCCTTTCCGATATGAGGAAGCCACTGGAGCTACGCACTTTTAAATCACCTCGGTTGAAAACGAATTTCTTTAGAACTATATTCTCAGGTTTTTTCGGTAAAGTCACGTAGGTAAAAACATTAAAATTAATGAAAGTAAAATAAAACAAAACAAAATAAAATTCACGACGTTTCGGAGGCAACACAAGTCTCCGTCATCAGGTTTGTTTTGTTTTATTTTACTTTCATTAATTTTAATGTTTTTACCTACGTGACTTTACCGAAAAAACCTGAGAATATGAATCATTGCAGTCACGAAAGCTTCAAATCTAGAATTCTTTAGAACTGCTTCTTGTGTTTAGTTTGGTGTCCTTCCCCCGCACCTCGGATCAGCACGCTTGGCTACGTACGGTGTGAAAGAAGTTCAACATACATAGACTCAAACAGAGACCCATACACTCATCACACAGAGACCCACAGACTCACACAGAGACCCATAAGTTTGCTGTCCCTCCCCCCGCACCTCCGATTAGCACAATTGGCTACGTACGGTGTGAAAGAAATTCAACATACATAGACTCACACAGAGACCCATAAACTCATCACACAGAGACCCACAGACTCACACAGAGACCCATAAGTTTGCTGTCCCTCCCCCCGCACCTCCGATTAGCACAATTGGCTACGTACGGTGTGAAAGAAATTCAACATACATAGACTCACACAGAGACCCATAAACTCATCACACAGAGACCCACAGACTCACACAGAGACCCATAAGATTGATGTCCCTCCCCCCGTACCTCCGATTAGCACGGTTGGTTACGTACGGTGTGAAAGAAATTCAACAGACATACACGCGATATTTTCCGCAATGACCCTGCTACCCCTCCTACCCGCACCCCACGTCGTGAACGGATAAAGATTCCTCCTGTTAACTCAATTTCGTTGCCCACCTCCAAATGAACTCGAAACTACGGGGAGGGGAAAACCTGCTGCCCGCGCACTTGTGTTTGTTTGTGTTTAACGAGCTCCACTCTGTATTAGCGAGCGAGCGGATGACAGCGCTCCTGTGTGTATCCCCACAGCCACCCGTTGTCAATTGCACTTCTGCGCGGCGCCTGTGCCGAGTTACGAGCTGCGACAAATTTTGAGTTCAAATTGTCAGCCAAATTCTATTTGCAACTTTGTAATTGTGATGAAACTTATTTCGTAGCTCTCCCCCCCTCCCCCAATTATTTTGTTGGCTTAGAAAGTAAGTAAAAGCTTCGCGTGCGGGGTTTTTTTTTGTTAGCACGACGGCAGAGTCACGCTTGCGGTGGTGCGGTTCGTCCGCTTTTTGTAGATTTTTACAAATTAATCGACAATGTGGCCGGCTGGGGATGGTGCGCAAGGACAATGTAATAAAGGGGAAATTAAAGTAGCACTCGCACATTCGTCAATAGGACCGTGGCCTCAAGTGCAATACAGGGTGCTTCAAAAAGATGTTAACACTTCGTCCGTACGGCGAGGAGAGGAAAACTATTTCGCAACAGCTCTGCGGGTGGCACAAAAACTCTCGCACGGCACGCTCCAGCGTCAACAGAGCTTGAAATGTTAAGGGGCCGTCCATAAATGACGTCACGCACCTAGGGGGGGGGGGGTCAGACATTTGTGACGATGTGTGACGAGGGGGGGGGGGGTTGAGAAATGTGACGTCACATCGAAATGCGCAACTTTAAATAAATATAGACAACACGTTCTACTTAATTAAATGGACTTTTTAATAAATGTTTTCTCTTACAACATCAGAGTTCAGCGCCACGTTAAATACGCACTACAATGACAATAGTTTAAAGCGATTTGAAGCATGTTTTATTTGGGGGGGGGGGCAGAGCTTTGTGACGTCATATTTGAGGGGGGGTCTGACTTTTTGTGACGCCGTGTGACGAAAAGGGGGGGGGGTAAAAAATCGTCCAAAATCTCGTGACGTCATTTATGGACGGCCCCTAACTGCAAGCGCTCCCTGGTAACCCCTGGAAACGACATCGTTCACAATCAGTGAGTTTAGAAGGTCCTTTATATCGTTTTAGGTCACCATACGGATTCAAGTTTCATCGTCGTTATTTTATATTGCCAGATTCATACTTCATTATTCACCAATGACTCTCATGTATAACACAATTTCACACATTTATAAATCACCTCACATATCCTCCCTTCGGGGACAATGCCACGTATCCCCTGGGGTTCCACACACCCCCGGCTGAGAACCACGGCTGTAGATAAACAGTCGAATTGGTGAAGGGTTTCTCGTCCGTGTTTCACGTGAATGAGGCAGACTCGGTGCACATTTTAAATTACCCTTGAGATGTAAACATGTAATTTTCTGGTTGTATCACCAACGATGTCTCACTCAGATACACTATTCAGCAGGAGTATTTACACGGAAATAGCAACGTATGAGTATTTCACGGTATGGATATTTTACAATTAGCAGGTAACTTTTAAATGTAAAATTTGGCAAGCGACACGTAATGGTCTACCCTTGTAAATAACATGTCAAGATATCTCAACTCGATCCGTCTGTATGGGATACAGTGCTTCCCCCTTGCACGCATTGGTTTCCTCTCACATGGGAGGACCCATGAATTGGCTGATAACACCTTGACATAGAGGACTGCAGAGCTTGGGCAATCGTTGGCTCCGTCCCGCTGCGGCGGCTGCCGGCCCACCCGTCTGTGCTTCCTGGGCCCTTTCAAGTCGTTCTCTCCGTGCGAAAGTCGCCAATTACTGTGCGCCGCGTTACAAATTGAAATAATAATTATTATTTTTTAACATCCACACTACTCTCGTGAGATAACCACCAATTTACATGAGCAAGCATATCAATAACATCAGTGCATATAACTACCTCGCCTGGTATACAGGAGGTCGTGGGTTCGATCCCGACCCTGACGCCTGATGTATATTTGGAGTTTGCGTGTTCTCCCCGTGGTCGCGTGGATTTTTCTTCGTGTCCTGCGGTTGTTATATCCACATATAGCATCAACATGCGCTTAGAGTATTTGGCTGCTATAAATGTCCACACGGTGGTAATCCACTTCGTTGAGCGATAATTTGTGAACAGGTCGCTTCTTAAAAAGAGCTCTGTAGCTCAGTTGGCCTTACCTGATTTAAAAAAATGTGTTTATTGTTTAATCTAGATTTGAGGTGTTCGTGACTGCAGAGATCCATACTCTTTGGTTCTTTCGGTAAAGTCACGTAGGTAGAAAATACATTAAATTAAATCACGACGTTTCGGGCGCAACACATATACCTACGTGACTTTACCGAAAGAACCAAAGAGTGTTTATTGTTTAGTTTCAGGTTGTAAACTAGAAGCTTCTTATCCCACCTTACAGGGCAACCAAATGCCAACAAATAGCAAAGTCAGACAAAACAAATGAACAAAGTGAAATAACAGCGAGGGATGGGTAGATGGAGCAGCGGTTTTGCCACGGCACTCACGAGCAGAGACGGCCCCGACTCTCGCACCAGATGGTCAACATGCGAGAGGGTGTTACTCAGAGAGCTCCGCACAGACGGACTCAAGAATCGACGACCGCACTGCCATCTATCTACCGGCCACCCCGCAACGACGACGCAAGGATGGATACCACATTCATTACGACCGTGTCACGCACGAGGCGTTCAGAGGGAGATCCCGAGACAGATGCTATACCCTGCTGCCGATGATTTTCATTTTGAAAGAGACGTTCGTCACAGTTGTGTAAAAAATGACAGCTACCTGGACTACATGTTTTACAGTTGCCGCGCGGTTGGCTATGTACGGCGCGAAAGAAGTTCAACATACGTACGTAGGAAAATTGTAAATCTACAATTTTAAATTAAATATATGCAGGGTCCACTAATACTAATTTTTATTTAGAATTTAACTTGAAATTATAGATCTACAATTTCAAATTAAATTTGTGGACTCTATATACAGGGCTTGGCGACAGTAATGTTGTCGTAAAAAAAAGAAAGCGATTTTTTTTGGTAATTTCCTGAAATAACGATAAAGTCTGCGCATCACCGCTAATATGCACACCATGGGAGGGATCGATGTGAAACGTGAAGTAAATGCAGGCTGTGAAACCGGCGCATGCTGCAATAATTTTTGTACGAGCTGCGTGATATCAGACATTCTCAGTTACAAGACGGGTAGTGGCCACGAATTAAAATATTACACAATAACTGCAACACACGGGTGTACATTAAAGTGGAGCAACCCAAAATGTGGCGTCTCTCGAGTTTTTGTCGCACAGTGAAGAGGATGGAGTGTTTTTTGGAGAAGTTAAGGCATGTGTAGCGAATGTCATCCCCGCACAGGCGACTTTTGGCTGGCCATCGAACCAAGACGGTCACCACATCGCGCGCTTTCAGATGCGCTTCTGCGGCCGTCTGGAACGCTCTTACTTACTTGTTTAGTTTGTCCATCCCCTGCACCTCCGATTAGCTCGGTTGGCTACGTACGATGTGAAATAAGTTCAACATACATACATATACTCACACAAAGACCCATAAACTCACACAGAGACCCATAGATTCATCACACAGAGACCCATAGACTCATCACACAGAGACCCATAGACTCATCACACAGATACCCATAGACTCATCACACAGAGACCCATAGACTCATCACACAGAGACCCATAGAATCATCACACAAAGACCCATAGACTCATCACACAGAGACCCATAGACTCATCACACAGAGACCCATAGACTCATCACACAGAGACCCATAGACTCATCACACAGAGACCCATATAATCATCACACAAAGACCCATAGACTCATCACACAGAGACCCATAGACTCCTCACACAGAGACTCATAGACTCATCACACGAAGACCCATAGACTCATCACACAGAGACCCATAGACTCATCACACAGAGACCCATAGACTCATCACACAGAGACCCATAGACTCCTCACACAGAGACCCATAGACTCATCACACGAAGACCCATAGACTCATCACACAGAGACCCATAGACTCATCACACAGAGACCCATAGAATCATCACACAAAGACCCATAGACTCATCACACAGAGACCCATAGACTCCTCACACAGAGACCCATAGACTCATCACACGAAGACCCATAGACTCATCACACAGAGACCCATAGACTCATCACACAGAGACCCATAGACTCATCACACAGAGACCCATAGACTCCTCACACAGAGACCCATAGACTCATCACACGAAGACCCATAGACTCATCACACAGAGACCCATAGACTCATCACACAGAGACCCATAGACTCATCACACAGAGACCCATAGACTCATCACACAGAGACCCATAGACTCCTCACACAGAGACCCATAGACTCATCACACGAAGACCCATAGACTCATCACACAGAGACCCATAGACTCATCACACAGAGACCCATAGAATCATCACACAAAGACCCATAGACTCATCACACAGAGACCCATAGACTCCTCACACAGAGACCCATAGACTCATCACACGAAGACCCATAGACTCATCACACAGAAACCCATAGACTCATCACACAGATACCCATAGACTCATCACACAGAGACCCATAGACTCCTCACACAGAGACCCATAGACTCATCACACGAAGACCCATAGACTCATCACACAGAGACCCATAGACTCACACAGAAACCCATAGTTTGTTGTCCTATGGTGCGAAAGAAGTTCAACACGCATACATAGAAATGACAAGCAAATATCTCCGAATCCATGCGATTGCTAAACCAATCAGATGTCTCGTAGAAAATCCAATGATGCGTGCCATATGCTCAGCTGGGCAATGTTTTATTGGCTGGAATTGTGGCATTGGCAAGTTCATTAGCGATCCTGTATAGTTGGCAAGCAGCTAAATTAAGTGCATTTTAATGATTTCTTTAAAAAATAAACAACCGTTGACAGATTGGCCAATGCTACTGCCGATGGATTTCACGAGGAATGAGAGAGGGAGTTTGTAATGTAAGAGGAGGTAATGGAGGAGCGGTTGCGCAGTGGTTAGTGCACAATGCTATCAACCCAGCGACATGAGTGGTGGGGGAGTATGTTCAAATAGCCCGTGTGACTGACATGGTATGGTGCAGATGCCTTTAGCGAGCATGGGATTGTGTTGTTTTTATTTAAGCCGTAGGTTGGAACCTGGTTGATGGGTGACGGTGGCATTGTCGACAAAAAAACTTGTTAATGGCTATTGTTGACAAGGCCCAAGCTGATCTCAACCGAGAAGGTATAGGTTGAGAAAGTCGTGGGGTGGAAGCTCAGCCCACAGTGGACGTGGTGATGTAACTGAGCATGGGATGAGTCCTGACAGGATCTCACTGTGAACCATTCCAGAACACGGAACAATTGGCGGAATGTGTTGGGGTCAACGACTGATCGTTTCCTCCAGTATTCTCTGTGAACGTAGCCATTAGGGGTGCCCTCCCGATTTTCATAATGAGGACAAAAATCGAGCCTCGATACAAAAGTTCGAACAATCCAATGCATTTTTCCCCAATTCGGATTGATACGAAAAATATAACCTGACGTCGCAGAAAGCGACGACACTTTCATGACGTAACTTTCACACCACTTTTCCCAACAAAATTGATGTACAGTAACCTGTCACCCATCGGGTGATGTCACTATTGTTGACACGACGATGACACTTCAAAATAATGACGTGTCAACGATGATAAAATCATCCGTGCACCAAAAAAACCTGAAAAAAATCTAAAATTATCCTTAAAAAAAATATCCGAACATCTCAGATGCGATTTAAAAAAAAATCCGAAACCAATCTCCTCCAGCAGCCACTAAACTATGGTGTAACGAAAACTTCCGCACACCGCATGAATTGGACGCGACGGCGTGAATGCGATGGTGCAACGCGTACCCTGGTTGCAGTATTTGTTAACTAGCTGCTCTGCCCCCCCGCTTTCCCTCTCTCGCTGTATCTCCTCCCCTCTCCCTCTCTTTGGGGTTACCGCTGGGCAAAGTCCTGTCCGTGCGTCGATAACTGCCAAGCGAAGGATTGTGCCGTGCGTTTCATGATCGGCTCTCGTGGTGGCCATGGGAACATAGCAATGGAGAGCCCTTTTCATCAAGCCGACGGATCGTTGCCATCATCAATTCATTTTAATTACCCGTGAGTAATCCAAATTTAAAAAAATCACCACCCTCATCATTGCAGCCTCATCATCGTTTTCATTACCAATATCTTCATGATTGTTAGCATCAAAATTATTAAATTATGATTATTGCACGCCAAAATTTGCCCACTACTGGCAGACTAATAATGGCCATTTGCAGGCCACAGCTGAGTCATCTTGTGCCGCACAGGGACAGCTACCACTTGGGGTGCCCCTTTCAGAGGTACGAGATGAGATGTTACATTATGTACGGTGTTTTTTGAGATGCTGAGCCGTTTAAGCAAGCGCCACTGTACATGTGTAATAATAGGGTGACACCTGGCGGCCTGTAGGGGTAATTACAGTTATGGCTGCATTACATAATGCCTTATTATAAGGATTGCATATCCGGGGTAAAGATGAAGGGCGGAGTCAGTCGAGAAGCTCTGGGAACCAGCCGGAAGGTTCTGGAAAGGGGGCGTGGCCAGAGGTGGAGCTTGGTCGCGCCGGACAGATATAAGGGGGACCGAACCAGAGGTTCCGGGCTCTTCTGCGGGTCTTGGGTCCCGGCTGCGTTGCTGCTCGTCGTCATCTCTTCGTCTTCGACCACGTGGCTGTTCTTCTGCCAGACCATCTCCGTCGCCGCCGTTACACTCGTCGAAAAGCTAGCGTAGTGTATGACGGAGATGAGCTGCGTGTTAGGATCACCTATGTGTAGCTGCGTTACGAAGTGTATCGCCCCGCGTGCTCTTAATAAATAAGAAGCCTTCTACTTGACGTCTCGGAAGTCGCTCACTACATTTGGAGTCAGAAGTGGTAAAAAAAATTATTTTGTCATCGGAGGAAAGAAGAAAGAATAAAGAGAAAATAAAAATATGTCGAAGTACCAAAAAAAGCAGAACCCACCTGTGGCATCTTCTGACGATGATGAGAATGAGACACTAGACCTACTGACAACCCTGGGTACCGCAGTTTCTATTACCGAAGCCGAGGCGGGGGAATTGGCGGCACTGGAGACGGCGGGACCGGCAACATCTTCTCCGCGGCAGCAGCCCGAAATTGGATGGCGTGTGGTGCCGGATCAGCTGGAGCTCCTGAGGGCGACGATCTCACAAATGGTGGAGCTCCTGACGGCGACCACGTTGGTGGGGCTACCTGCACGGCCCTCACCGGGAAGAGAAGACCGACCGCCAGAGAGCGGAGCACGGGCGGGAACATCCGCGAGCGGAGCGGCCGCCATTACGCGTGACTCAGAGACCACGCGGGCAGAGGCCGCCATTACGCACAGCATGGGAGACGCGTGGTCAGGGGCCGCCATTTTAGGACACGGGCGTGATTCGCCGGATGCGACGCCTGTTGCTGTCGACGCTGCAAGAGGGTCTAAACAGACCCGCTGACGGCCTCCCGTCAGGGAATGTCGCGGCAGGGGGTGACTGGAGCGCCTTCACCTGGCGCTTCAAGGCAGCTTATCGGTCGGTTAACTGGATCGAGGAGGAGGCGCTGAGTGCTCTGCCGACGGTGTTGGACGATGAAGCCCTCACTGTTTTCCGGGCCATACCACTGCCGGGAAAAAGACGACACTCAAAGATGCATGCCCCGAGATGGCCAAAGTATACGAGCCACCTTCCGACACCTGTAAGAAGTTTTTGCAGCACAGGCGAGGGGAGGCCGAGATGCCCCTCGCCTACCGCAGCGCATTGTTGGCACTGGGAGAGGTGGCGTACCCTGCTATAAAACCGAAGGCCCTTGACTCTCTGGTGATGGAAAGAATGTTGGGACTGGCACGTGAAATGGGGGTCGTCTTGCCGGTCATTGATGAAAATGAGCAGACGTCCTAATGGGCCGCCCGATGTCTGCAGGCCCATGAAAACTTGTGCCGTTGGTCCAAGATGGCGGCATGGACAGGTGACCACGGCCGGGAAGGCGAACCGGTTGGGTGGTCGCCACAGAACATTACGATTAAGGTGACCGTGGACCTGCCGATGGAGGGTGACGTCGCAGCTGCGGTCCCAACATGGAGTCGCAGACAGGGAGAGTTGCCGCGGCAGTCGCGGGACTGGAGGCCGTGCGAGGAGGAGGATCGTCTACTATGGAGGGCCACACTTACCTGCTTCCGCTACGGCCAGCCGGGGCACTTCGCGGGGGGTGTCTGAGCCTGCGTCAAGCCCCGATGATGTCTCCGGTGCCCCCGGCTCCATCGACGGCTGCATCCCAACCCCAACAGGCGAATCGCGACACAGCAGACACTCGGCCTGTGTTTACAACCTCATGCATCTAGGCTCACGGAAGTCATCTCCACCCGGCATCGCACTCATGTTGCCGCCGGGAAGCAGGGCATGATTACACAGGTATGGCCTAGCTCGTGGACACAGTTGAAGAAGTTAGCGCATCGGGTTATCGCAGCTGCTGCGGGGGGCCTCGGTGGTGTCGGGTTCTATTCAAGGAATTGAGATACGGGTGCTTCCACCACCATCATTTTGGATGCGATTTTTGACCTGTTACCAATCAAGGACCGGCTTATTAGGCCGATAGTGAACGCGTGCGTCACGGCGAATAGTGGTAGTGTTGGGATTATAGGGAAAATAGAGGCCCGCGTTGAGATTAGCGAGATTGCAGTTGTTGGGCCGGTACTGATCTCGAGGACGCTGGTGGTGCCCTGTCTTCTGGGCCCCTGTATCTTTTATACAACAGTATAGGCCTCATCTTTATGGCAGGGAATTTGTAGTTCGCTCAGATCATGCGGCCCTTCAGTCCAGCCCTTTGGGCAGCTGTCATGGTGGCTGGAGATTCTCCAGGAGTACTCGTTCCGAGTGATGCACCGTAAAGGAATGCGGCATTTGAATGCTGACGCGTTGTCCCGGTTGCCTCTGGGAAATGGTTGTGCGTGCGCGTTGGGCGCGGGTCGTTGTGCACTTCCGGTGGCGAGGCCCTCGCCTGTCATGGCAGCGCTTGAGGGAGTGGAGCCGAGGAGGTTGCGCCGGGGGATAGTGTATTGCACCTTGTGCATACCGAATGGGGAGGATTGCCATTGGAAGATGTGTCCCTTATGACCTTGCAGCATCAAGCGGAAGCTGGAAGGGGTCTGCTCCCTCTGACGGCCTACGACCAGTCCTAAGGGATGGTCTTTTGATGATGGACGAGGATGGTTTACACCATCACCGTGTCATAGTGCCCACTGCCCTCCACGGCAAGCTGACTTGGGGGGTGCACGAGAACAAGTTGTTACACCTTGGGGTGCGGAAAACATTCCTAATGTTGCAACGCGATTATTATTGGCCGGGGATGTCGAGCGACGTGCACCACTTCATTCAGGGTTGCACGGAATAGGAGCGTAGGAAACTGCCGTTGAGAAAGTCACAGCCTCCATCGCAGTCTATCTCGGTTTCGCGCATCAACGAGTTGGTCGTACTCGACATCCTCGGAACATTTCCTGCCATGCAGAGGGGGAACAGGTTTCTCTTGGTAGGAGTTGAATATTTCTCACGATGGCCTATGGCCTGGCCGCTGCCTGACCAGTCGGCAGCCTCTATTGTGGATGCGTTTCTGCATGGATACGTGTTGGACAAGGGTACCCCCGACCAGCTTCTCACGGATCAGGGCCAAAATTTTTCCTCTAAGCTGCTACGAGAAGTTTGTGATGTGCTAGGCACTAAGACAATTCGAACATCCCCGTACCATCCATAGACGGACGGGATGGTAGAATAGCTGCATAGAACTTTGACATCTATGCTTAGTCAGGCAGTCAATACAACCCAAACTGATTGGAATTTGCATGTTCCGGGAGTGTTGGCTGCGTACAGAACGGCTGCCCATGCTTCCACTGGATTTTTGCCTTCTTTGTTCATGTACGGGAGGGAGATTGAACCTCCCATGGAGATTCAATTGGATTTGTCTGGAAGAGAGGGAAAATCTAAATTGCCTGCGCCCTTGGAAATTACTTTGGAACGTGTTGCGGCAGCTCGAGAAGCGGCGAAATTAAACACCACCAAAGCGCAGGTGGCCAACGAACGAAATTCGGGAAAAAGGGAACATTTGGCTGTGGGAGATCGTGCATGATTGCATTGCCCGCAAGTGCCATTGGAAACGTCCCCCAAACTGTATCGCCCATGGCAGGGTCTTGTGGAAGTGATGGAAGTCAAACGGCTGCAGTGCGTGCGTATACGAGTTGGCCATCGCCGTTGGTCTTTTCATCCGTCGCGGTTTAAGCCCTATATTCCTCCTCAGACTGACACCTCATCTCCAAATTGTGTATGGCAGGTGTCTGTTGTATCCGACGAGCCGGGGAAAATGCAAATGGAGAGAGTGCGCACACAGCTTCCGAACCCATGATCTTGCCGAACGGCGAGATCACGGACACTGTCGGAAGCCGCAACACCCGCCAAGCAGGGTGTGGAACCACCTTCTTTGGGAGTTCGGAAGGAGCCCACATCTTCTGTCAAGGATGCGAAGATTGTCCCCATGGACAGACCGGCATTGAGAAGTTGGTCCAAATGTTTCAAATTTCAATAAACACCGTTGGTTGCGTGTGTATGTGGGAATTTGGGGCGTTGCACTCGCATGTTTACAGAAGGAAAATGTGTTTCTCATCTTTCCCCTCTCTGTTCCTATTGTTGTTCTCTTACCTCTCTGTGTTGCTGGTTGAATCCTTCCCTTTATTGCAGGTCGTTCTACCCTACTCAGAAACGAATTTTGTTATGTTGTTCCTGTTCTGGCAGTGCTTTTTATGCATCACGTGTGTCGTGGTTATTATTATTAGCCGAGACAGCTATTTTCTACCATGGCAGGGATGATGTAATGACAGGGTGACACCTGCCGGCCTGTAGGGGTAATTACGGTTATGGCTGCATTACATAATGCCTTATTATAAGGAGGGTGTATCTGGGGTAAAGGTGAAGGGCGGAGTCAGTCGAGAAGCTCCGGGAACCAGCCCGAAGGTTCTGGAAATGGGGCGTGGCCAGAGGTGGAGCTTGGCCGCGTCGGGCAGATATAAGGGGGACCGAACCAGAGGTTCCGGGCTATTCTACGGGTCCTGGGTTCTGGCTGTGTCGCTGCTCGTCATCATCTCTTTGTCTTCGACCACGTGACTGTTCTTCTGCAAGACCATCTCCGTCGCCGCCACTACACTAGTCGAACAGCTCGCGTAGTGTATGACGGAGATGGGCTGCGTGTTAGTGTAATGCGAGCGTAAACGGGCTTGCGGGATGTGACGTAACAGGTGGGAAGAGTTAAGGTCACGTGGGGAGAGAGAGCTTTTAAGGACAGGAACCGGAAGGGCTAGAGGAGGGTGTGAGAATAAAGACAGGAGGAGGCCACGCAGGGCAGGAGAAGGAAAGTGGCGTGATCGCCACAGGGTTGGGACTCGGCACCGTTGGCCAGCGGTGTCCGGGCACGGAGGCGACGGAGAGCCAGCAGCGGGGCTGCACAGTGAGCAGCCGTGGGCTGCAGGTCGGAGGCAGAGAGGCTGAGTAACGAGCCAGCAGCGGGGCTGCATAGTGAGCCAGCAACAAGTCTGCAGGAGCGACGGCAGCAGTGGGGCTACCGAGCGGGAGACGGAGGAGACTCTGAGCGAGACGCCGTGCGGGCAAAGTTGTACGAACCAATAAAGGACAACGGAGACAGACCCAGTGCAAGAGTCCTTTATTACACTGGTGTCAGAAGTGAAACGGCATGTCAAAACAGCTCAGAAGAAAGAATATCCCCGCACCATCGTCTGCTACATCTTCCGACAACGACGACCTTCCTCAGGCAGTGACGCTGCCAACGATGGAGGGAGAAATCGACGCGGGAACGAGTGACGGCCCGGGGGTGCAAGAGGTCGCCGCTTTGGTGGATCCGCCCGCGCTGGGGGACGCTGACCAGCGATGGAGACAGATGGCGGCCCAGCTGGAGACTTTAAAGACCATCTTGGCGCAACTGTGTGACCTCGTCACGCCAGCGAAGGGTTCAGGGAGGTCCGGGGGTGAATAACAGACCAGGGCCTTGCCTGCACAGCCAGCGCCCTCCGTCACGCGGCACGAGGACGCCATCTTGGGCGTGGCGGGAGAAGAACCGCGGGAAGCCGCCATCTTGCGCCCTCCGCGGCGGGAAGCCACCATCTTTGACACGTTGCGGTGCGACGCCATCTTGAACATGCCACGCGACGCGCCGTCTGCGGAGGACAGCAGAGCGAGGACCCGCAGCCGTCACTTGACAATGGTTAAAGAATTCTCAATTGGAGGCGACTGGAGTGCGTTCGCCTGCCGATTTTTGGCGGCGGTACGCTCCGCCAGATGGACTGACGCAGAGGCCCTTGAAGTTCTGCCAACTCTTCTCGACGATGAGTCGGTCAGATTTTTCCGTTCCATCAAGGTCGAGAAGAAGAAGACACTGAGAGGGGTTTTTGATGAGATGGCGGATGCGTACGAGCCACCGGATGACGCTCACTGACGATTCGTTCAGCGCCAGCGGGCACCCGAAGAGTCGCCGGTGGCATACAGGGGTGCTGTCCTGGAATTGGCCATGGCCGCATACCCTGAGAGAGCCTGACCTATTGGAACCCCTTATTTTGGGCAAAATGCTGGAGCTGTCGAGAGATTTGGGGATCCCTATGCCAGTGTGCGGCCATGAGAAGTTGACGTCACGGGCTGCTGCGAAGTGTTTGGATGCCCAGTTTAATCTGCGCCGTTGGAAGCAGGTGACAGCGTGGACGGAGGGGCCCATCGTGGAGGGGGGTGCCGTGGGTTGGGATCCCAAGAAGACGGTCTACGTTCCTGACGGGGGGGGGGCCCGCGGGAATTGACGGCCGCCTCTGCGCAGTGGCCTGCCCGCGGAGGGCCGGGGCCGCGATCTGCGCCGCCGACACAGGAGCGTCGGGATGGAGGGAGTGCTGTGCGTCGCAACGACGTCGAGTGTTTTCGCTGCAGTCGCAAAGGCCACTTCGCCAGGGATTGTTGGGCCCGTATCCCGGGGCCGCCCCAGCAGGAGGCCTCGACCACAGACGTGCCGCGGAAGGACCCTCCAGGACAGGCAAGTCGGTGCGCACCAGACACCCGGCAAGGCTTGGCACCTCATTCATCACCTTTGCCGCGCGATCCAGGTGTCGTTAACAACGGGAGGCCGCCGTATGGCCTATGTCGCTCGGTAATGCAGTGGCGTAAATTGGCACGGCGGGTTGTTGCGGCCGCTACTGGTTCGTCCACTGTGCCGGGTTCTATACAAGGGGTCGACGTGCGCATTTTAGTGGACTCCGGTGAGTCCGCGACGATTATATCGGATGTCATTTTCCATCTGTTGGGCATCCCGCTGGACGCAGTGCGCCCGGTTTACGATTCCTGTGTAGCAGCGAACGGGGGAAGTATGGGCATTGTGGGCCAGGTGGACGCCAATATCTCCATCGGGGGGGGTGTCGGCCTCAGGAACTGTGTTGATTTCGAGGTCCCTTGCGGTTCCGTGTTTGTTGGGGACTGATTTTCTGACCAAAATGCCCATTCTAATAAGAGTGAATCAAAATTGCATTGAATTACCGGGGGGTCGAATAATTTCATTTTTGCCGTCGCCCTGGGGGCGACCCGCTCCGGTCTGCCAGGTGCAGGCGCTGTCCGAGGTATCTGTTGACATTCCATCTGGTTCACAGATGCTTATCCCCTTGCGATATCGGAAACCGGTGCCTGGTCGGGAAGGAGCGCCTGGGGTTTTGTTATCACCGTCCGCAACCATTACGGGCGGGTCAGCGCTGGTCGGGGCGCAAACTATTATCCGGCCGGACCAGCAGCCGTTTTTGCAGGTGCTCAATGGGAGTACGGAGAATGTTTGCGTGCCGGCCGGAACGGTTGTGGCCCATGCCACGACAGCGTTCACGGCCCATGACGATCTGGGCCGCCGGGATGTGGTTGGCGGAGTTTCGGGCCCTACGGGCCAAGATGATCACTGGGTCGCCGAATTGTGTGGGGAGAATTCATCCCTGACCGGGGAACAGCGATCCGCGCTTCGCGCGCTATTGTTGAGTTATTCCGATGTGTTTAGCTCCGACGATTTGGACTTGGGACGCACCTCCCTGCTTTCCCATCATATTGACATGGGGGACGCTGCTCCGATTCGGTTGAACTCGCATCGGATGAGCCCAGCGGAGCGAGACCATGTTCGTGGAGCAGTGGATGACATACTGGCTGCGGACATAATATCTCCGTCTAACAGCCCATGGGGCGCGCCTGTAGTCTTGGTCAAAAAGAAAGACTGCAAATTGCGATTTTGCGTCGATTTTCGCAAATTAAACAAAGTGTCCGTGGCAGATGCATACCCCCTGCCGCGTATGGATGATTCCCTCGATGCCTTGTCGGGGGCGAAGTTCTTTTCGACGCTGGATCTCTCTTCGGGATTCTGGCAGCTTCCCCTCGATGAGTCCTCGAAGGAAAAGACTGCTTTCCGTACGCCGCAGGGCCTATTTCAATTTAATTGTCTTCCGATGGGGTTGAATGCTGCCCCCGCCACATTTCAGAGGTTGATGGAGCTGGTATTAACGGGGTTGCAGTGGGAGACATGTCTGATATATTTAGACGACATCATCGTCTTTAGCCGCACATTTGACGAACATCTACAGAGACTGGAGGCGGTGTTCGCCAGGATGCGCTCCGCCAATCTGAAATTTAAACCTAAGAAATGTCACCTATTGCAACGATCCGTGCGCTATTTGGGACACATAGTCAGTGCCGACGGGTTGCCACGGATCCGGAGAAGACGGCGTGCGTCCGCAACTGGCCAACCCCGGCCACGGTGGGGGATGTGCGTCGCTTCTTGGGGTTTGCCTCATATTACCGTAGGTTCGTTCCCAATATTGCAACGATCGCTAGGCCTCTGCACCTCCTTACGGGTAAAGGACGGAAATTCAGTTGGGGACCGCCAGAGGAGGCGGCGTTTAAGGGCCTGTGCGATCATTTGGCGACGGCGCCAACATTGGACTATCCCGATTTCGATCACCCTTTCATTCTGGACACGGACGCGAGTGACACGGGCATTTGGGCCATTCTGTCGCAGTCCAAAGGCGGTGTGGAACGCGTGGTGGCGTACGGTAGCCGCGTCTTGTCCCCCGCAGAAACCCGCTACTGTGTCACTCGCCGCGAACTTTTGGCCATTGTCTATTTTCTCCGCCAATTTCGGCCGTATCTCTATGGCCGTTCGTTTATAGTGCGCACGGATCATGCGGCTTTACAATATGCTCTGAAGGTAGACCTGGAGAGCGCGTCCGCAAACGCGGACGCGCTCTCCAGGTTACCGCAAGGATCCCCTTGCGCTTGCGCGTCAGGTACGCATAGGTGTACGCCGACTCAGCAGCCCCCTTGGCCTATTGCGTTAGCGGTCGAGGTGCCTGAGGCTCCAGTGTGCCCGGGACCGGCCGATGGGGTTCTGAACCTTCCACGAGCAGTGTGGATTCGTGAACAAATGCTTGACGACTCGTTGGGGACTCTGCGGAGTCGGGCTGCAAAGGGAGGGGGGGGACTGGTTTCCGGAGGGACGCCAGGGGCCGCTCTCCGCGACGGACTGATGTGGAGGGAGGGATTACATGATCACTGGCGTCTTGTTGTACCGTCGTCATTACGGTACGAATTGATTAGGGCTCTGCATTGCGACACGCTATTACACCTGGGGGTGCAGAAAACCTTGTTGACGTTGCAACGAGACTATTTCTGGCACGGCATGACGACGGATGTCGTCGGGCACGTTCGCGCGTGTCCCGAGTGTGCCCGGCGGAAGCCGCCTAAACACCCATATGTGCCGCCAGTACAGTCTATACAGGTGTCTCGAGTTAACGAGTTGGTGGCGTTGGATATTTTGGGACCCTTCCCGCCATCCGCTAAGGGTAATAAATACTTGCTAGTTGGGGTGGAGTATCCCTCCCGCTGGCCGATGGCCTGGCCCCTGCCCGACCAGTCGGCGGCGTCCATTACGGACGCCTTTCTATTTGGATATGTCATGGACAAAGGGGCGCCGGAGAGGCCGCTCATGGATCAGGGCCGAAATTTTTCTTCTAAATTGTTGGGGGAGGTGTGCGCTGCTCTGGGGACCAAAAAGATCCGGACATCCCCCTACCACCCGCAGACGGATGGCATGGTGGAATGACTAAATCGGACGCTGTCAGCCATGCTGTGTCACTCGGTTAATGAGAAGCAAGCTGACTGGGATTTGCACATCCCTGGGGTACTCTTGGCATACCGGATGACGCCTCACGCGTCCACAGGATATTCTCCCTTTTTTCTCATGTACGGTCGCGAAAACGTGCCGCCAATGGATGTGCAGTTGGGGACGGGAATGAGAGGGCCTACTAAGCCTCTCCCCGATTACATTCAGGACGCCGTTCGCCGCGTCGCTGAGGCGCGGGAGGGGGCCCGATTGGCTACTGCCAAAACGCAGGCCCGAAACGAACGTTGCGCTCGACGCTCGAAGGGGAAGTGCCCCTGGAAAGTGGGGGACATGGCTTGGCTGCATTGCCCGCAGGTGCGAGCAGGAACCTCCGCTAAATTGCATAAACCATGGCAGGGGCCTGTTAGGCTCATTGAGGTTCCTAACCCGCAGTCCGCGCGCGTTCGGTTCAGATCTCGGCGCTGGTACATCCATACGTCTCGGTTGAAACCATACGTGGCCCCTCGGACGGATGCGTCATCTCCTGATGTTGCCTTGCCGGTGTCTGTTGCTGCCGACGCACCCTTGCCTGTGCCTGTTGACCCTGCAAGAGCGCCTGTCGTGCCTTCTACAGACGAACCGGCCGTGACACTGCAGGAGGCAGCGGACTCTGCTCTGGGTGGGCCTACCACGGCTGCGGGGACACCTGACCCCCGCCGTCCCTCCAACCCCACCACAGACACGGTTGCGGGACGCCCCGGACTCGGGTCCTTCGGGGGAACGGGACCTTGGCGTTGACGGGCCTCCAATAGCGACAGGGGGTTTTGACCCTGTCGCTCCTAAAACCCCGTCGCGTTCTCGGTCTGCAGGGGGGCCGCCGCTCGTCCGGGACGGGCCGGCGACCCGCACGCGTTCGAAATCTCTTTCTTTTCGTTGATTGTTGTTCTTGTTCTTGTTGTTATTGTTATTATCGTTGTATTCTCCGTTGTCCGGTCACGGCTGATGGTTGGTGGTCGCTCGCATTACTTGTTCTGTTTCAGCCGAGGATGGCTGGAATTTTCTCTACAGGGGAGGGTGGTGTAATGCGAGCGTAAACGGGCTCGCGGGATGTGACGTAACAGGTGAGAGGAGTTAAGGTCACGTGGGGAGAGAGAGAGCTTTTAAGGACAAGAACCGGAAGGGCTAGAGGAGGGTGTGAGAATAAAGACAGGAGGAGGCCACGCAGGGCAGGAGAAGGAAAGTGACGTGATCGCCACAGGGTTGGGACTCGGCACCGTTAGCCAGTGGTGTCCGGGCACGGAGGCGACGGAGAGCCAGCAGCGGGGCTGCACAGTGAGCAGCCGTGGGCTGCAGGTCGGAGGCAGAGAGGCTGAGTAACGAGCCAGCAGCGGGGCTGCATAGTGAGCCAGCAACAAGTCTGGTAGGAGCGATGGCAGCAGTGAAGCTGCCGAGCGGGAGACGGAGGAGACTCTGAGCGAGACGCCGTGCGGGCAAAGTTGTACGACAGACCCAGTGCAAGAGTCCTTTATTACATTAGGATCGCCTATGTGTAGCTGCGTTACGAGTTGTTCTTAATAAATAAGAAGCCTTCTACTCGACGTGTCTCAGAAGTCCCTCACTACACATGCAAAGTTCATCAGATTATTATGATTAGAATTTCATTGTCATGAATGCCTAAACCTAGTGGAACCTGAGAGCTTAGGAAAATAAATAATGGTGATAAAGTCAAGTGCATTACATTGTGGTCGGTGGCACGCTCAACAAAGGTTGTGGTATACTTTTTTTGTGGGAAATTAACGAACGCACACCATTTATTGTAAAATGTATGTCTAAAGACCTGAGTGACATTGATCATTGTTTTTTTACCCTTCTATCTGGCAACAAAACTGACACCTTTTTTACAAGGAGTCATGTTTTCATTGACCACAATACCTGCTGTCGGAATGCAAAAAAAAACACAACTCTGATAATGTATGCACTGTCCTTGAAATTGATTGGTCCACACCCGAGACAGCTTTTCTTAGAGCCTAGTCTCACATGGTGTTGGACCAGATGACGCCAAAAGGCGCACAACTCAAAGACAATGCACCATCAGAGTATGAGAGCTCGGGGTAAGAATTTACACCATTGGAACCTCATTTGCCAGTAGAAAAATATGATCATTGTTTTTTTACCCTTTTATCTGGCAACAAAACTGACACCTTTTTTACAAGGAGTCATGTTTTCATTGACCACAACACCTGCAGTCGGAATGCAAAAAAAAACACAACTCTGATAATGTATGCACTGTCCTTGAAATTGATTGGTCCACACCCGAGACAGCTTTTTTTAGAGCCTAGTCTCACATGGTGTTGGACCAGATGACGCCAAAAGGCGCACAACTCAAAGACAATGCACCATCAGAGTATGAGAGCTCGGGGTAAGAATTTACACCATTGGAACCTCCTTTGCCAGTAGAAAAATATGATCATTGTTTTTTTACCCTTTTATCTGGCAACAAAACTGACACCTTTTTTACAAGGAGTCATATTTTCATTGACCACAACACCTGCAGTCGGAATGCAAAAAAAAACACAACTCTGATAATGTATGCACTGTCCTTGAAATTGATTGGTCCACACCCGAGACAGCTTTTTTTAGAGCCTAGTCTCACATGGTGTTGGACCAGATGACGCCAAAAGGCGCACAACTCAAAGACAATGCACCATCAGAGTATGCGAGCTCGGGGTAAGAATTTACACCATTGGAACCTCCTTTGCCAGTAGAAAAATATAATTGGTTTTTTACCGTTTTATCTGGCAACAAAACTGACACCTTTTTTTTTACAAAGAGTCATGTTTGCATTGACCATAATACCTGCGGTCGGAATGCAAACAAATAAAACAACTCTGATAAAAAAAAAGGTGTCAGTTCTGTTGCCAGATAAAAGGGTAAAAAAAATTAACATATTTTGCTACTGGCAAAGGAGGTTCCAATGGTCTGCGTGACATTGTTTGTAAGTGTCGTAACCCAAATCCCAATGGGTGTCATAGCCCAGGAGAAATTCTGAAACTGTCCTGAACTAAACTACAAAAGGGTGAATATAACCGCCATGATTTGTCGTCTAGCTGACGGTGTGTAATCAGAATCTGTATTTATACCGCAGGAGTACGATGAGCTATAAATCTATTTTTCACAGTGGTCCAGTTCCAGGCTAAAAGGTAAAGGTGCAGCCCTGCAATTTACTGCTCAAGCAAATGCTGACAGAGGGGCCTTCTACTAGAGCGAGCTCTAGAGAGCCCCTCCAGATGGTATAATTGGCCTACTCTTCCAGACATCCACACTGGCACAGATATCTTGGAAGGGGTAGGAGTAGCCCACTCTTTACCCCACCACATGCGACTTACCGATTGACTAACCGTGGTGAACACATTCATATTCCTGGGTGAACAGAGGCCGGGGTGGGGTGGGTCCGTGGGTGGGTTAATTAACACATTCCTGTGGAGGGAGCTGGTAGGAACGTTGGGTTGCTCGGTCAATGGCCAGGGTCAACGGCGGCGTGGTGTATTCCGCAAATATGCCCGACTGTGAGGGTGGGCACAAGCCGGCGTGAGTAGGTTAAACGTTGAGTTTTATAAGGGCACCACGGGGTGACCAGCCCCTCCCCACCCAGCCGCACCCCTCCCACCCCCACCCTCCCCACCCAGCCCCTCCCCACCCTCCCCACCCAGCCTCTCCCCTCCCCACCCAGCCCACCCCTCCCATTTTTGGATGCACGACGGACGGACACAATAATCCCCTGTAGGCTGGTGTAACCAGGAGGTTCCTACCAGTAAGAAACTTTACCAATGTGGGCGATCATGAGAGCTGGCCTCAATCATGGTGAAGCAGCGTACCGTCCGTAGTTCGTTTTACGGACACTTCAGCTCCAAACTATCGCATGACTGCGACCACCTGCACCATTCCGGCTCGTGAGCTCAGTTTTGCTAAACGGTCCGACCATTCGGAGTCACACTCTTCTGAGAACCAACTGGGATGTCGCAAGCAGCCAATTTTTTTCCCGATGCGATGGTCTCGATCGTGTCGCGGGCGATTATTCCTTCTGAATGCTTAACCAGGTTTTCCCTCTCCACCCCCCCACCCCCCACCACCCTCGCCGCCCATGGAAACTCCACTCGTCGCTGCGACGTAACGGGCAGGGGCAAAGAGAGGGACAACGTGAACTTTGTTGTCTGACACATGTCCGTCAGTAACCTCGCTCCTGTTACACCACCCCCCAACCCACCTCCTCCCACACATATAACCCTACCCCCCCCGCCCCCACCACGACCCTCCCAGTGCCCACACACACAAACGCACACTGCTTCCAATCAGTGATTAGAAACCTTCAAACTGCACATCAAATTGGCGAGGTGCCATCCGAACAAAACGATAAGGGCCGGCCGCGCTTGGCCCCGCAGTCATTGGCCGGCGGCGAGTCACCTCATCGATACCGAGGCTCGCTGATACTCGCTCCGCCCAGTCCCCCTGAGCAGGACTCCTTTTATTGTTTGTTGCAATTGCTCCCAAACGATATACGATCTTGATTGCTAGAGGGTCGCACCGCGCGCCTCTGGAGCGCGCGAGAGTGAGTGTGTGAGTGTATATGTGCGCGTGACGGGGGTTTAAACTTCAGAAGCGTTCGCCACCGCCGCCAGCCTGCGAGCCGTCGTTCCATTTCTCGAGTTGCCGTCAGAAATCCTCCACGCGTCATGGACAACCTGGATGGTAAGGAAACAGTTTCGATAGAAGTTAGATGTTTTTTTTAGATGCGCATTTAACATAAAACTGTAATAACTAAAAACTTCTTAGTATATATTTGAATTTGTATTAGAGGTATTTCTCATTAATGGGGCATGCACGTTGTACGATATCGATGCATTGTCTGAACCGCTGAGTGCAATATGCATTTTTTGAAAATTGAAAATGAGACCTGGATTGATTTGCATAGGATTTATTAATGTAATTATTAATAATATTTGCATGTATATGGTGTTTAATATTATTCATTAATAGTGCATACACATTATACGATATCAATGCCTTATCTAATCCGGTGAGTACACTATGCATTTTTTTAAATTGCAAATGTGACCCGCGTTAGTTGATTTAGATAGGAATTATTGCTTAGAATTTTAGATAACAATCTATGCATGTATATGCTGTTTAATAGTATGACAATGCTTGGTGTTTTTTCATCTAAAACATGGTTGGGATTTGAGCCCTGACGCAAACGACACCGTGGGGCGTCTTTAATGTCCACTTGAGAACATGGTGGTAGGCTTCAGTAGTCGACGGAAATACCTGGCAGCTGCAAAGCCCTCACACCATCGACTTTACGCGAGATGGCTCAGCCGGAGATCGTGCCGGCTGACGGGCCCACGCAGCCTTCCCTGTTGCAGGTCAGATGCATGGCCATGGCAGTTCGAACTCAAATGTCCACATCAATGCGACATCTAGGCCACTGGACAGTGCTTGACTGGGTCCGGAACACTGCGGGAATGATTTGTGAATAATTGTATCTGATTTGTATGAAGCAGTTCATAGGATTTTAGGAACATACTGTACAAAATAGGATTATTATGGATAGGCAGGACATTGTGCCTTATGCCGATAATCCCTACTCCCCAAAGCCAGCCTAGCAGCGTTCGGGAAAAAATCACGTGAGAAATTAAGGCCAAAAGAAATTGTGTAGAAACGAGTCAGGAAAACATAAAAATCAACATAAGTGAGAGAGCGAAAACAAGAAAGGAAGCGTCTATTGAGCAGAATTCTGTCCCTAAATCGTGAAAATTTTGAGTCTCTGTGAGGGTAACTCACTCACAGTGAGAATGTCTGCAGGAGCACGTTGCAAATCCTACAGCCAGCCGTGATTAGACTGTAACAACAACAATCCCCCGTGAAACTTTGGTTTAATTTAATTGCAAGAGATATCACAAATATTTCCGAGTTCATCGCTTGGTTTCATAGAGGACACCAATTAATAACAATAACTCCCAAGATTACTCAAGCATCTGCACCCCATTTTATAACCGTGTTAAGAATGAAATTTGTACTATTTACATAAATTAATTACTAGAAAAAGCATTTAAACAGAGCCAACCACAGACTCAATTAACTTTCAGGCCTTTTGTAACTCCACTGCTGGATGAAAGTCGCCCCATGCTGTGTCGGTCATGGTGATTGTCTGACCATATTTCACGCATGCCGATCAGTGTCAGCACAGGCAAGAGGGGCCCAGGACCGGTTCAGGTGTCTCTCATCGTCGAGTTTAGCTGTGGCTGGGAATCATACTCCGGTCACCAGGGTCACAGCATCGTGTGTTAACCACCACCGCCACCACTCCACAATGACCTTCAGGCTTGGATAATAACTTTAGTTGTAAGGGATGGCATTTCCACCGTGGCCACAGCAAGTAGCCGTGCTTGGTGATGTCAATGCGAAGTTGGCACTTTTCCCACAACACTTGCAATGTGTGCTGACACAAAAGTGCCTCGGGTGAACATGGCTAATGCGTACTAATGCAAATTGGTGGTTTGGTGGGGGAGGTTTTATCTGCAGGCTCTCATAATGATATTGTCAAAAGGTTACAATGCCTCTTCAGTGAAAGTACTTTATGGAACTTAAATTGAATTGAAATGTGTGTTTTAAACTAAATCAAGCTGGGAGGCTCGGGGGAGGGGGGTCTAACCCTTTGGCCGTTTCAACAAACACAGCCATTCGTGTCAAGACCCGTAGTGACCTTTTGCATGCTTACCTTGGGTAAAAACTCTCGTTTCATTAAAGCCGAGAATGGTCGTTGTTTTCAAGTGGAATTAGTTTGTCAATTTCAGAAAGTTTACCGATAGCAGCACACAAATAACAATAACTCGGATTGCCACCTTTCTCGTAATTGTTAAGCGGCCAGCAAAAAAGGGGATTATGTTTCAGACTGGCGCAGGGCGAGCATGCATCCATTCCTTAGAAGTCGCTGCGTAAAGAATGCAGGACAAAGACATCTCTCTCTCGCCTTCCCTCTCTAGAGTCAAACGCGACCTAAAAATTCACCTGTTACCTCGCAACTATGCAGATATGATAATTGGTTCTTTACCCTTCTATCTGGCAACAAAACTGACACCTTTTTACAAGGAGTCATGTTTGCATAGACCGCAATACCTGCAGTCATAATGCAAACAAAAGAACATAACTCTGATAATGTGCACTGTCCTTAAAGTTGATTGATCCACACCCGAGACAGCTTTCCTTATAGCCTAGTCTCATATGGGTTGGACCAGATGACGCCAGATAGAAGGGTAAAGAACCAATTATCATATTTTTACTGGCAAATGAGGTTCCCATAGTGTATGCAGATATGTTTCGACACGCTAGCGCATTCTTTGTCGAATCATTATTACCATTATTGAATCACTCGCTGATCTGCACATATGAAAATAAGAGTGTATAGGTGATGTTATATAAGCTGCGAAGGACTGTGTATGAAAGCAAATGTCTTGAATGTCACTTCATGAGAATTGGACAATGATGTGCATGGTAAACAGTGATGACAATTTAAAATATGCTTTGCACATCGATGCTGAAAGTACAATTAAAATTGCCAAGAGCCTAAAAGGTATAAATACGCAGCCCTGCAATTGCTTTCTCACTCCGTTGCTGGTGGAAGGGCCTCCATGAGTGTAAGCTCGAGAGAGCCTCTCTAAAGAGCATTTGGCCTACTCTTCCTTGCTGGCCAGACGTCTTGGAAAGGGGTTGAGTACGTACATTTTACTCCACCACACGCAACCTGCTGATTGACTAACTGTTGTGTATCCATTTATATTGCTAAGTATACAGAGATGGGGAAATGTAATCAACTTGGAAGTCCAGTGTACTAATCATTATATGCAGGAAAAGAAAACTCCTGGGAAAAAAAAAAACACAGAAGTTAATATTTGTCACGTGCTACATAGATGGACCCAACGACAAGGCTGGAGAATAAGACCACCAATAAACATGGGCCCTCCCTGGCTTCTAGCCTTAAGTAGTATGACATGTAAAAAAAACTCAGTGTTCTCATTAGAGTCTAAAGTACAAGAAATAGCTGACAGCGTGAGATAGAGACGGCTTATCAGCCCAAGTCCTTGTAGTTAAATTGGTTTACGATGCCAAGTAAAATTATGACCGACATTCGTGTCGTCAGTTGTTGCTGGCTTTTAGTGCAGAGCGCTGCCACAGAGCAATTACCCCTGGTGACCACGATTACCGGTGAACGCTGTACGACAAACGTGGCGGTTATGCAACTCCAATTACTTATTTCCAGTTTATTACCGAGATATTAGGGGGAGCGGTGGCCCAGCGATTGTGAACCCTGGTGACCTGGGTTGGATTTCTGCTGGTCACTGCTAACGTCAGTAGCCAGCGATGCTCAAACCGGTCCTGGACCTCCCACTCACTCTACCCCCCGTCATCCGCCCCTACTGACCTGCATGGTGAAGTATGGTGAAACAACCCGCGCAACTTTCACAGCATGGAGAGACATTCATCCAGCAGTGGATTGACAAAAGTGTGGGAAATTAATAGTATTACAGTACTACTCTCTATACAATTACAGGTATTTGGTTGCTATACATTTGCACACGATACGCCACTTCGATGAGCTATCATTTGTGGCCAAGTCGCTTTTGAAAAAGAGCCAAATATCTCAGTGGTGGGCCTTACGTGGTAAAGTAAAACGTTTTTAGTTTTAGGTGAAGTTGAGCCGAGTCACATGCTGGCTTCTCTGGAATGATATATATTTTAAAGTCAGCTCATGAGTTGTTTCTCCCAAAATAGGTAGTTTGGAGAAAGCAAGTCTAAAGTTTGTCTAAAAGTGTTGCCTTTCACAGGCAGGCTTTCGAATCCAATATTCGAATATATTGTTGGCTCAGATCGCCGCGTGCGACACAGACACTATGAGTCAAAGTTGTCACGTGATGAACAAACGTGCATGACGTATCACTGCTGACAGCAGCACCAATCGGCGTGTGGGAGAACAATCATCAGTGACGTAATCAGTTGCCCTGGCAAGTATTGTACCTGACGATGCTGGTTGCAATTACCAGCGAAACGTCGTACCCAACTGTTGAATTTTGTGATGAGATCGCACGCCTGTCAAGCCCTTATCAGTGCCCCTACCTTATTACAGACCAATTCAGACATTATTGGTCATCCCGTGTCCTTATAAATCTCAACGTTCATCCTACAAAGTCCCATCACAATAGAGAAACACAAACAAATAGACAATATTTTTTATTGCCCGCATTGAAACGGCTGTACGCCCTATGGACCTAAAAACTAAATTTCCCTGTACAAGAATACGGGGTTAAACCGTACGGGTTGACACGGTGTTGGATCGCACTCCAACACAACACTTGTGGCGCTGCCGAAGCAAGTTGTTAAAACATCGGGACACGTTCGTTTCATCACACCTGGGTCGGGTGGTGGAGGGTTTAGCGCACACATTTCATGCACGCGATCGATCTCACAGAAACATCGAGTGTGAATCAGGTTGTGGCATTGTTTCGCTTTCTCGATTTAAAAAAGTGACCGCATTTGGCACGCACTAAATGCAGCGTGAAGCCAATGGCATGCCCAAGTTGATTGTTATTTTGGTATATTGGTACAACCGTGTCATTTTAGGTATCGAAGTATTTCTCTACAATTATAATGACAAGCAGCCAGTGGCGACTGCAGTGGTGCAACGTTTCGGCGGGGGAGGCTACTATTAAGTATTTTAACACGAGAAGCAATTAACATTGGAAACAATTAAGCACATTAATTATATACCAACTGTTCATCACCTGCACCATCTGGAAAGATGCTCCTCCTCCTCCTCCAAGGGGCGGCTTCTGATTGGCTATGGAGTTGAACCCGACGCTGAAGCTCCGCCCCTCTCCTCATCGGCCAATGAGAAATTCCCTCTCAGTGGGATCCCGCACCTGAGTCGACTGAACGAATTATTTATTTTTAAATCGATTCTAATCGATTTAAGCATTGTCCAAATAAAGAAGTAAATTACTTATTCAGGATTTTTTTTTAATACACATTCAAAACTTTATTTGTAATTGTTTCAATGAAAAATAAATTACATGTTCAAAGATAATGTTTAGGTGGGGCGCCCATCCCCAATGTATGCTGAACTTCTTTCGCACCGTACGTAGCCAACCGTGCTAATCCCGAGGTAGCCAACCAATCTCCCCCCCCTCCCCATACAGATCAGCAGCCACTGTTAAAAAGAAGAAGCCAAATATCCTCCAACAAGACTGTCAGCTCATGCCCTGACCTTACAACGCCTATGGCCGCCATGGCACCTTGCAGGCATTGACACGCCGTGGCTTCTCCCGAAATCAAACTTGTCTGCCGCTCGTGTCGTCTCTTCTGTAAAAACTCTGCCACTGTAGACGCCTTCCCAATAATGCTCAATACACTTGGAATGTATGGGAAAACTAAGACTAGGTTTTACCCGTTCTGGCAATAAAGCGCGTGTTAAGATCTTGATTTGAAGCTTTTGTGACTGCAGGAATCCACACTCTTTGGTTCTTTCGGTAAAGTTTGTTTTTGTTTTATGTTATTTCTAACTATGTGACTTTAACGAAAGAACCAACGAGTACAGGTGTTAAGATGTTCAAACGCCAAATAGATTGAACCTTTTGCAAGCAATCATTTCTGCATTAACCACACGCACTGGTGGTGAACATGCAAACAAACATGCTCTGATAATAAATTGCATTGTTTTTTTAACTGATTGGCCTACACCAGAGACAGCGGCCTTCTTCATGGCCTCGTCGTCTTCATGGCCTCGTCTCGCCACCATTGTCAGTCCAGAGAGCAACGCCAAAACGTAAACAGCGCAAGTACATTGCATTGCCTTTGTGCTGTTCGCCCAAAGGTTACAGCCTATTGTTATTTTCCATACTTTGATAGTGACAAAAAACTTGGAATGTATCGAACAGCTTTTTGTCAACCCACTGCTGGGTGGAGTCCCCTCCCTAGGCACTGTGGTTGTTTCACCATACTTCACCGCACTGGTCGAAGCGGGTTGTGTGTAGAGCGGCCTCAGGATTGATTTGGACGCACATTTTTCACTGGTGTCAGTTGAATTGTAACGCAGTGTGCTAACCACTATGCCACCGCTCCAAGCCTTCAATAAACGTGCAGTATCTCTGTATAATTGCATGCTGTGTACTATGCAACTTTTTTACGTATTGCCATTTACAGTCTTTTTTTGTTAGGTTCACGACTTTAACCCAGGACCGAAGGTTTGTTGGCTCCGTGTTTTAGAATCCTCAATTAACCAGCAAATGAAACCCTCGACCCAGCGAGACGCATTAACCATCGCCTCTCTTTGCAAGGGTGATCCGGGTTACATCAAGTCTGCTAAAGTGCACAGAATATCTATACTTTAAAACATTTAAAATGTAGCAAATCTAGACTAAACCTAACAATAGTTTCATAAACATTTGAACAAGTATGGTGAATTGCACTTCACATTTATAAATGTTCTTTTTAAAAAGTTTTTTTTTTTAACGGAAAGCTACGAGATTAGAAAAGTGACTAGACACGAACTCTGGAAGCGTGGCCAACCGACCAGCATCAGGACGCGAACTCAGGCGTTGCCGACTCGGTGCCCCGATACGGCTGTGTGAAACACATTGGCAGCCTGCCCCCTCTCCGACGCTCCGATTAATGATTGGCGCGTGGTGAACTCGCATGTCCTCCCCGCAGTGGCATTCCAGCGCGTAACCTTAGACGCACCAACTCTGCTCATCCCAGCGGATTGCGATGCGCATGTATCAAACAATACATGCGCATTGTGGCGAGGGCTTTTAATTCGATGTGGAACGCGTGGAACAAAAATGTCTTTAAGCTGTTGGTGCGCTATTGCAGCTCTCGCTGGAAACAGCGTCGGCTCGGGTCGCCACGATAATTAATTCTGGATTCATGAAATCCACAAAACCCTTTTTGGAAGAAAAATTAATTTTTGGCTTTCTTTATCCGCAGCGTGTCCGTCTTATGCATCACGTTCGTAACAAGTGGCGCGGAATCGCTGTGTAGGATTCCAAACAGCGATGGATCTATTGTATCGAGACATCGGGCTCCACTGTGCTACTCCAAAGTTGTGGAATGGCTCACAACATATTTTTAAAAATACAATTGCAGCCCGTCGCTTTTATATATATCTTTTCCGAAGAAGGAGATAAGATACCTCCCGAGAATATTTTTGTTAACAAATGCTTTGGCTCGACACATTTTGTTTGGCCTTAGTTGCCTGAATATAATCGACATGATTGCACCAATAAAAATTTAATTTTTACCAACCAAAGTGACTATTATGCTCATAAACGAGCAGGGAGGATTGTTTTACCAACCAAAGTGATTGTTATGCTCATAAACGAGCAGGGAGGATTTTTTTTACCAACCAAAGTGACTGTTATGCTCATAAACGAGCAGGGAGGATTATTTTACCAACCAAAGTGACTGTTATGCTCATAAACGAGCAGGAAGGATTTTTTTACCAACCAAAGTGACTGTTATGCTCATAAACGAGCAGGGAAGATTTCTTTACCAACCAAAGTGACTGTTATGCTCATAAACGAGCAGGGAGGATTTTTTTTACCAACCAAAGTGACTGTTATGCTCATAAACGAGCAGGGAAGATTTCTTTACCAACCAAAGTGACTGTTATGCTCATAAACGAGCAGGGAGGATTTTTTTACCAACCAAAGTGACTGTTATGCTCATAAACGAGCAGGGAAGATTTCTTTACCAACCAAAGTGACTGTTATGCTCATAAACGAGCAGGGAGGATTTTTTTTACCAACCAAAGTGACTGTTATGCTCATAAACGAGCAGGGAAGATTTCTTTACCAACCAAAGTGACTGTTATGCTCATAAACGAGCAGGGAGGATTTTTTTTTACGTGGTTTGTACGTTGTGTTTGTTTTAGAATCACAAGTCTAAAGGTAGAGAGACATGTTTTATTTATTTCAGCAGAAAGGGCCAAAAAAGCAATTAGACTCCATGTCATGGGCCTTCAACCCCGGTACAGAATTTATTAGTAGATTGTATTCGTATACTTTCATGAAATTAATATTATTATATCGTAGCAACATGTGATTTTGTGCAATATTTTCGATAATCTGATAAAATATCAACTGAATTAGACAAGACAAACCCTAGTCGCTGATTACAGGCCCAAAAGCTCACACCCCACATGGCCAGGAACAAAGATCGCTCTTAAAGTTTGTCATAAATAAGTGTTACGGACACACATTTCTTTAATTGAGCAAAGGTTATAAGTACAACGGGAGGCAATTGCACATGAAACAGTCAGTGTCTGCAAGACCGAGTCCTCAACATGGGTGGAGGAATCAGTGACTAAAGTTCACAGGAACAGCAATAATGCATAGATATTCTTGTAGAATAAAAACACATTTAGAACATGTTCGGCCTACCTACTCAATTCACATTGCAAAGGCCGATGTAACAATATAACTTTACTAATAATGCGTGCCCTTTACACTGTAGCGTCTCAGATAAGAGTTTTATACGTGATAAGTGACTTACAGCACTTCTAATATCAAACATTTGAAAAGTCACCCCTACCTGGCCTGCAATCTGGCATCAGTCTGACAGCCGCGGGCAATGATTGTGATGTGTAATCACAATTGTGTAGTTTTGTGGGTAATTTTCGAATTTGATAAATTCGGACCATATTGCAGGCCCACACTGGCCTACGAATTTCAAATGACTTCAGGGGATCTTTATGGCCCACTTTGAGCATATGGCACATATTTTATGGTTAATAAAACCTGCAGTAATAACCAGGCCGGCCTACCGGATTACAACTGCGAAGCTTTTTAAACAAGTGCTGAAGGTGCTATTGCTAAGCCATGTCATGGCTGTACATTGAATCAGCCCATCATCCCTCTCGTGTTGATAAAATGAGTACCACATATATAGAGGAAATGGCTGCTGTCATACGAACGCTACGAGATACGGATCAGAAACACCGACATTTAACGGAATAAAAATAAGCAATGACCTGAAAAAAAGTGTGCAAATAGGCGTGGAGAAAAGCAAGCCTAGAATAACACCGAGAGAGAAGACGCGTGATTTAGAGGTCATAAGCAGGATAAATACACCATCCTGACTGTTAAGGAATGTAAGTGGGCTTGTGCAAGACATGTCGTGAGGGGTGATGGACAGATATCAAGACTGATTGTGGAGTGGCAGCCATAGGAGGAAACACACCGTGGAGGACGCCTACCTGTCAACCCCTCATCAGTGCTCCTACCTTATTACAGACCAATTCAGACCTTATTGGTCACCCGTGCCCTGATATATCTCAACGTTCATCCTACAAAGTACCATCACAAGGGAGAAACACAAATTGTCAAAAATAGTTTTTACTCAATTTCCCTCTACAAGAATACGGGTAAACCGTATGGGTTGACATGTACGAGTTTGTATGAATATATGTTGAGCGCTTAAATCATCTCATGGGCAGGTGCCAGGGTTGATTGTTACAGAACCGTGAGGGATCCCGAAGTGGATTGATCAAGGACAAATCCACACTGCATTGCACAACTCAAAAGTGAACCTCGTATTGTGTCCTTACAGACATGCTGCAGTACATCGGCAACCACTCAGACGACTTCCTGGAGCTCTTCCAGCCCCCGTGTCCCATGGACGAGGGGACCCCCGACCTGGCATCTTCGTTCTCACAGCCGTGCGCCATGGACACGGCCTCCCTGATCCCTGCGCCTCCGTCCACCACCACCACCATGAGCAGCAGCAGCAGCAGTTACTACCCAACATCGCTGGCCGCTCTGCTGGACAGCACGCCCTCTGCTCGGCCCGGGACCTCCGCTGCGACCGCACGTGCGTTTCTCGGCAGCTCGACGATTGCGAAAATGCGCACATTTCGAATGCTACAAAGGTGTGCGGATTTATTAGCAAATAGTTGACACTTTGTAGGGAAGTCAAGAGCGGTCGTCGTATGCAGAGACTCACAAATGTCAGAAGAATTTGTCATTTCCACTGGTGGTTCAGTGATGTGCACAGGTGAGCTCCGCCTCAACGCTCACTTGAGCAGAAGAGCACTATTGTGTTTATATTTTAGTGATGATTACAAATATACATTTTAGATACTTTGAAGAAGTGCAAATAGCAACAACAAACAACTGAACACATTCGTCAATAACACTGCCCTCAAGGGGACAACACTTTTTTATATATAATCGATGCTGATTGAGCAATGGTCCTTCCCCATTGCAGTCAAGGGAAGAAGCAGAGGAGCCATTGCAAAGATAGGCCGATTAATAATCAGCATTGCATTGTCATTGTTTGCATGAATCACATCCCTCTCCGATAAGGATAGAGAGAGAAAACAGCCGAGACAAACACTGACAATATGTTCACAGTTCAATCTCGCTGGAGGGTTTTTGAATGATTTGAAACGATTCTTAACATTACGTAATAAATAAATAAATTTTAAATTAATTCACACCATAAGGCGTGTGGTATTCAAAATAAACTCAAGATTTTTTGCTGCCCATTGAGACAGTGTGCATCTCTTGTTGGCAGTCCTGAGCCAGTGGTACAAACTCCACATTTCTATGGCAGGGGCGAGTTGATCCAGTGCTCATCTGTTTACAGCCCTGAGCCAGTGGTACAAACTCCACATTTGTACGACGGGGGCGAGTTTACCCACAGGAAAACCACTGTTGTTGACTACCCCACAAAGTGCTAGCTATTTTATTCACCCGAGAGTGATGATGGGCAGAGTCAACCCCCAACCATGAATTTGAGCTCTCAACCTTCCTTTCGTGAGCCGCTCGCTCAACCGCTGAGCCACCAGGCGCTGTGTAATATTACGTGGCTGTATTTAACGCCGCTGCCATGATGAACACGAGCTGAAGATGTTAATTATTCGGAGCCGCGACATACATTTTTTTACCGCAAGGCCATTCACGCGTTCACTCACGATCTTTCCCCACAGCTCTTCCCACTGGCCTGGCCGCGCCAACGAGCGAGTCCCCGGGGTGTGCGGCACGGCCCAGCGACTCGTTCCCCAGCGCCCCGTCGCTGCCCATCAGACCCAAGCCCACGGCAGCGCAGGCCTGCAAGCCACTCAGCGTCTGCCAACCGCTGACCAAAGCTACCAAGGGTGGGACCCTGCTGCCCAGAACTGACCCACAGCACACCTACAACCGTAAGTTCTATTATAATAACAATAATAAATTTCGATTTAAAGCTTTCGTGACTGCAGGGATTCATCTTCTTGGTTCTTTCAGTAAAGTCACGTAGAAGGGAAATAATAAAATAATAATATTCCTCTTGATATGCAAATTATTTTGTCAAGGCGCCCTTCCCCCCTTCCAACCCAGCTTAAATATACGCTCTAAGCGTGGTGGTGTTTCATTCAGACGGTGTCTCCCCGACAGACCTGGTCTTCATCTGAGGACGGCTGCTTGCATTTTGGCCGAAACGTCGGGAGAATTATTTTATTGTTTTATTTTTATTATTTTATTATTTCCCTTCTACGTGACTTTACCGAAGGAACCAAGAAGAAGAAGAATAAAATAAACATATTTACTCAGTATGGAGACTTTTTTCAGGAGGGTCCTGCAATTGGCATATTTGGGCAACACCGATTGTGGTATTGCTTAAGCCATGTGAGATAACAGGAGAACCCGGAGAATATCCATACAGGACAAGGGGGAGAACAGATAACTTCCACGCAGAAAGGCGCCCGAGTCAGGAATCGAACCGAGGTCATTCTTGCTACGAGGCACACATGACAGCACCGTGCCCGCCACCCTGCTGCTCCCACAATGCCACAGACAATTTCGTTTTTGGCAATCGCCTGCCCAGTCAATTCCCCATTTTTCTAATTAAATTGCTTTTTTTGTAGATAATTGGAAAGTCCATCAGACGCAAAAAAACGTGTGTGTGTGTGTGTACAGACCTGAAACCAGATGATATCAGCTGAAAGGTGTTTGATACAGAAAAAACAGACAAAAGAAAGTCCCAGCATGCGCTATGTACATCAAGAGATGACGGCTTATATTCTTGAGCATATATTCTGCAAACGTGAGTGAGCCACCATCTGAAAGTGAGCCAAGTGTGGCGCTTTACAGGCAGCGACAGGACGAGTGGTTTAAAGTTGACCCCCATGTCCCCGCCAGGGAGTAATGGGGAGGGGAGTTACATTTAATGGCATTCATTTATTCTCTGGGATTGTCAATGTCTGAGCAGTGCACTCAGGTGCCATGGTGGGTGAACCTCTTCTTCCTAGCTAAGAGATCAGGGCTGAAAAAACGCCATTATTATTTACCTATTGCTCAGACCTCATGCGAGAGTGTTCATACGTCTTGTAAGCACACAAACGCACAATAGTAATTACATTGCAATAGACTTAAACGTGTATAATTGTCATTACAACCGTAGCGTTTGGTTGACAAAGACGTAAACCTTCTAGCAATAATATTTGTTGTATAAAAATGTTTCATTAAAGATGTGCTTGAAACGCATGGTGGGACGCAGGTGGCCCACAAGGCTACGAGCCCCTGCTGCAGGCCTTTCCCGCACGAGGTTACCGGCCTCTGCAGGCCCTGCCTGCCCAGCAGCTGCTGCGTTCCTCCTCCTCATCCGCCACCGCCACAGCCACCACCACGCAGCTGGCGCCCGGGCAGTCCTTCATCTCCACGGGACAGCACTTGCCGGTACGGAGGGCCCCTCGCACGACCCCGCAGCGCCATCTCGCTTGAAGGGAGCCACTATTGCGAGTGAATGTGCGACGAATAAAATGGGCCATTGCCCGAAACGTCGCCGATTGGATTTTTTTTTCTATGAAGGCCACGCTGTTATTGTTGAATGTGCCACATTTTTTGTTTAATAGGGGAGGGGAGAAGGTTGGAGGAGGGGGATTTGCAAAAGTTGGTGGCCGCGACCCAATTAATCTTACTTGGATGTAAAATGCCAATTGGAATAAGTAACGATGCGATCTGATATTCTCTGTCGTGCGTACGGCTCTTGCTCTCCCCCCCCCGTTCATCCTCCCCCCCCCCGTTCATCCTCTCTCTCTCTCTGTGTGAATCCGCGCCGAGTTCACTCCCCACTTTAGAACTTGCTTTTTGTGTTAGTAGTTTTTGAGCATTCCCACCCGGCACCTCCGATTAGCACGGTTGGTTACGTACGGTGCGAAAGAAGTTCAACATGCTGTACATACACACGTCTGATTTTTCACTTCCCGCTCCTCCACTTTCCCATTCTCTCCCATTTTCTCTTTATCTCCCCAAGATCTTACAACAACAACAATAATAATGATGATAACCCTTTCTCAAGTCAAGAAACGTGTTACACTCTTCATCTATTACATCAATGGTGCTGTTCGTTGCTGCCCACGTGACATATTGGGCCTGTGCTCAGCACGCCGTGGCTTGTAAAATAAGTAAATAATATAAAAGGCTTTGGCGTCCATCAATTCATTTCACCCATTTGTTTTTTTTGCATAAAAAGTTTTTTACTTGACGACTAAAGTAGAAGGGGGGAGGCTCGCGCCTTGGGCAGGGGGTGCTCAGCCCCCCTCCAGCCATCGACGCCACGGGGCTGCCCTCACCGAGTAGATGTGTGTACGTTGAACTTCTTTAGCACCGTACGTAGCCAACCGTGCTAATCGGAGGTGCGGGGGAAGGACAACCAACTAAACACAAAAAGCAGTTCTAAAGAAATTCGTTTTCAGTCGAGATTATTTAAAAAGTGCACAGCTCCAATTGACTTCCTAATTTGGAAAAGGCGTTCCAGACGGCCACAAAAACGCCTCTGAAAACGCCGCGCGATGCGGTGGCCACCGTCTTTGTTCGATGGCTATCAACCAAAAGCCGCTGCTATTGCGAGGATGCAACGCGGTTCGTGTGATCGTGGTTTATGCTCCTTGACGAGATCGGCAAGATATTGTGGTTCATTTGTGCAAATCACTTTATGTGTCAGGAGTGCGACCTTAATATGATCTTGAGAACCACTATTTGTTATTTGTTACGATCAATGCCCCTTTATAAACAAGCAGCGTAGAGTGGTTTAAGCTCAATGTTGTTACCCAGTTAGAACCCCCCAGCTCCTGCTGTCATTAACACTTAAGAAGGGCCACTCTCTGTCTGATGTGCAACCCAAGTGTATAAGAACAATGAAGTGGCAGCACAAGTATGGCAGGTTGGGCTACAAGGTTTACGTGGGGGAAAAGGCTTTCATGTCCTGGTGCTCAGGATCAGAACATTTATGTACACCGGAGGAATCCAATGAGCTATAAAGCTCTTTTTCACAGACGTCCAGTCGGGGCGAGTCAGAACATGGCAACAGAAAAACAATACAAGGGCACGATAGGAGTGCAAAGCATAGGACAGCGGCAGCAAATCACTCACAAAAATATACAAATACAATGTCACTATTTTATTTTACCAGGTAAAGCCCGCTGAGCTATGAGCTTATTTTTTAGAAGCGAACTGACCGCCACAAATGATAGCTCAACAAAGTGGCTTATCGCGTGGACATTTACCTCAGCCAAAGCACATGGCCACACGTGGTTCGCCTGTTGCGCTGCAAAGTCGAGTTGCAGGGGCCCCCAGAGGACAGCCCCTGGCCGTACTTCGACCAGACGGTGGCTGATGAGATCACTTCTGTCAGCACCAGGCCTAAACAAAAGGCATTTTACTACCCTAAAATCTCTCTCCACGCCTCTCTCTCTCTGCAACTAAGATATCAATGCGACTCACATTGAACGCACGTGAATATATCTGTTGACCAAGTTGGGATGGGTGGTGTGCCCATTATTGTTTCTACATCCTTGCTTTCTCATGACCGAAGGTGCTGGTGCAACCTCAGCTGCTCAAGGGAGAATCGTTCCTCCTGACGGCGATGCCGGGAGACGCGGCGGGCAGCCTGGTGGGCGCCGTTAAGGCCTCCCCTCTGCCCGCAAGCCCCGTACAGCGTCAGCCACTCCAGGTTAGTGAGTGTGCCCGGCCACGTAAGCCAGGAATATCTAAATTTATGACAAAAATAAGAATAGATTTTTACCCCTTCCTGGCAATAAAACACCAAATGGATACCTTTTTCAAGGCATCAAGTCTGCATTAACCACACTTACTTGTGGCAAAACATGCCAGAAAGGGTAAAACCTAATCTTATTTTTCATACATTTTTATATAGGGGAAAGTTCCCGTAGGAATATCTAAATTCATATTTCGAATCTTACGGCTATAACGGTGGTTGGATTAAGTGGCTGGTGGATGGGAATGCATATACAAATAAGGTCATGTGTATTTTATGTTTAGCCAGTTACCCGGCTTTTTTACAAGGGAGATCCGTGGTGTGTGAGCACAGCAGCAACAAGAAAACAAAGACAGAAACGTCATTTTTGCAAAGAGTACTGGGACTCTAAAGGAATATTACACCACTCACAAACGAGATATTTAAAGGTCATAAACAACGTTTATCTGGCATGAAGGTTTATCCGAATTAACACAGCAGCTCCCGAAATCGCTCCCAACACGTGGGGCAAATCGGAGTTTTCCAGAACCAGGATTTGTATTAATCCTGGAGAAATCCGACGAACTATGCAGATCTTTTTCACAGACGTCCACAACCATCCTCGGATTTAACAATCCCCACTATTCCGCACCTCCGATTGGCACGGTCGGCTAAGTACGGCGCGAAAGAAATTCAACGTGCGTGCGCACACAGAGGTGTGCTCACAGACAGCAGCAAGGCCAGACTGCTACCCACGTCTTGCATGCGGTGCCATGTGACCACTGCCACAATTCTCTACCCCCCACCCCCACCCCCCACAGGTGGTCAGCAGTGGCACGATATTTGTGCTGGCCGACAGCGCGGGCCCCGCACGCACCGCGGCCACACCGCCGCCACTGCCGCCGCCGCAGCAGCAGCAGCAGCCCGCCGCCATCGCCACGGTCGCCACCGTCGCCGCGACCGTCGCCGCCACCGTCGCCGGCACCGCCGGGGCGGCCGAGCCTTCGTCTTCGCCGTCGTCGGCAGGGACCGGGAACCCCGTGCCGTGCCGATCGCGACGCTCCTCGCACAACGCCATCGAGCGCCGCTACCGCTGCTCCATTAACGACCGCATCGGAGAAATGCGCTCCATGCTCGTGGGCCCACACAATAAGGTACACGAGGTTCAACAGCAACGAGTTTTAAGTGATTTCCTGCTGCTGTAACGAACACCGAGACGTCGGTGGCTCGTCTCCGGTGAACCGCCGTGTAGAGCACAGTGATGTCAGTCCCACAATGTTTATCTGGCGTAAATGTTCATTCCGAATTTAACACAGCAGCTCCTGAAGTCTCTCCTAACACGTGGAGCGAATCGTCAGCTATAACCCGCTCAGCGTTTTTCAGAACCAGATTCTTTATTCCGGAGAAATCCGATAAGCTATGAAGCTCTTTTTCGAGTACCACCCACAAAGTACCACTTTGAGGGTGGGTGTCTCGTTCACCACCGAACCTCGGAACGCGTAAGCGCCTGCCTCAGCGTTCATTTTATATAGAGGCGTAGCGCCGCTGTTTATAAAGACATTGTACTGAATCGCAGACACCCATAGCGACACGACCGCACTCTACGTTAGCTGGCGCCAAACTGTGCCACGCGCCCTCCCGCATGGCCTTATACTTCCGATTCCGTTCCGATGACGTACACGTACGTCCGCGTAAGTCATCGGAACGGGAAACGGTTAAAGACGTGCCACTGCCTGAAACGTCAACTCTCGTGCACGCTGTTTACATTAAAGGCTGCGGTGTTATTGACGAGCGTCTTCATATTTGAGGCCACCTGTAGGCGAGCGCGGTGGCAAACGCGAGAGCGAGTGACGCCCGGGATCGATTCGCGCTGAGCGCATTTGTTTCCCCCCCGACTGCGTCGCAGCTGAACAAGTCGGCGGTGCTGAGGAAGGCGATTGACTACATCAAGTTCCTGCAGCAGGTGAACAAGAGGCTGAAGCAGGAGAACACGGCGCTGAAGAGGAGCATGCAGGAGAAACGTGAGTTCGTCAAATCAGACAAAAATGCGAGTTGGTAGATGCGTGACTGTGCATGTTAACATTTAAAAAAAGTATGAAGAAATATTTTTTTAAACTTATGAGGCCCCAGGATGTAAAGTGCAGTCTCCAATTTTTGATTACCCACTCTCATCTCTCTGGCCCCTCGATGTGCTGTTGAAGGACGGTGAGGCAGCCCACGGAGTTGGGAAATCCATGACAGTCGACGCACACAGAGTCCAGAGTGTACGCATAGACGCAGAGGGGAGGGCATCACGAGCAACCTGTCAATATTAACTTATTCATTTATTTGTTAAACGTGAGATTGTTCCATCCGGAGTCCGAGTTCATATGGAATCTGTTAACAGCAATTGCATACAATTGTAAGAGTTTTTTTAAAATATATTACTTATTTAACGTGTATTCCTAATCTCATAGCTATTTCAACATTGTGCAGTTTTTTTTTCCATTTCATTACATTTCATGCGTTCAACTTTGAATAATTTACTTTACCAGTTCATTTTATTTGCTACCGGTCTAGTTTAACATAGCCCCTGCAGCAGCCTATGCAATACATGGTACAAATACACTTGTGCTTATACATTCACATAAACTTAAAGAGTTACATTTCTGCCAGAACATTCTGGAACACCTCTTCGGAAATTGTTTCGGCACGTCACGTCCATCTCGCCCTATTTTTTAAAGTATTACTCAGATTTATAGGAACATAGGGTGCAATAATACAGGATTATGCTGAATAAGGCATACCTTGTACTCTAGTGGTAGTGCCTTACGCCAATAATTCCTCCTCTTACGCCAACCCAGTAGCGCTGTGGAAAATATCGAGTGAGAAATTAAAAGCCCTGCTAGTATTTTATCAGGATTAACAGAGAGTTATATTTGCCTAAAGAAGGCAGACTCCAAGTTGCATAATTATCGCAAGAAGAAACGTGATTAAGTCAAAATTGTCAACATGCACTCGCATATCTAGCGCCCGGACTGTCTGCACTGGCTGCATACCAAAAACAAACTCAATCGAAATATCAAAAGTGACTTTTTAAATATGGGTCACATCGTAAAATACAGTGGCATACATTTACTAATGACCGAAATTGGGAAGGAGAGTGCAGTATCTTCAGTAATATGGAATTCCATAGCAACGTGAAAAATATTCCCGTTGTGCGATTGCACACTATGGGAACGCTTGGGCACATATGTACGGTATGTATGTTGAACTTCTTTCGCACTGTACTTAGCTAACCATGCAATGACGTAACTACATTATCAGCTCAAGGGGTGCGGCAAGTGGTCAGGTGGGGCCCCAATATTTTATATGTCTCGTACAGTCGCACCTCGGCTATACATTGCAGCTCCTTTTGCCTAATCACATCATAACGTACATTTGTGTTATTTTACACTATTGAACACATATCTTATTGTGGTTGTCAAGGCGGGAGGGGGGGGCAAGGCACCCCCTGCCCCCATGCTAGTTACGCGACTGCAACCGTGCTCATCGGAGGTGAGGGAAAGACAATTACTTGAGGTTCCACACGCGCTCTTCACGTAGTCTGGGGTGGCTGTTACTAATAGCCACCGTCAGAGCCACTGAAGTACACTGGATGTGGACAGACCTGGCTGAAATAAATTAAGTTGACTCTCTCGCAACTGCACCTATGTCCCCCCTTCGCTCTATTCCCGCCATCCCTCCTCTTCATCCTGCTGCTGCTGGACATCTGTGACGGAAGAGCTCCACGGCTCATCCCGGATGCCTCCGGTCGAACTAAAGACTCCGATATTACGATTTGTGACCTCTGACCCCGTCGTCCCCACCCGTGCTGGCAGTGTCAAGCCGCAGGCCGATCCTGCGCGGAGGAGGAGGAGCAGGAGGAGGCAGCGGCTCTCTGGCGGACGAGCGGCGGCGCGCGACGGGGCGGCTGCACTCCGTCGACTGCTCGCCGGCGTTCTCGGACGGCGAGGCCGAGGAGCTCGCGGGCCGCGGCGCCGGCGGCGACGACGGCGGCGGCGACAGCAGCAGCCACTTTTCGGGCTTCCCGTACCCGTCGCTCGGCAGCCCGTTTGCCAGCGACAGCGACGACGCCGACAGCCTCCGCAGCCTGGACACGTTCCAGTTCCTGCTCGACCCGTGCCTGCAAGCGCCGCAGAGCTGATGGTCATCCCCTTTTACGCTTTGTCAAAATAAAATATATATACCAGAAAATAAACATTTACGTCGTAATAAGGGGAAACAGGTGCTACAGTACTGTGATATGTGAACGTGCCAAGAATGTGGACATAGAAAAAGTTAAGCTTTTTAGATGCTTTGAGAATGTTACTGCTGAGTAGGTTTCGATTTAAAGCTTTCGTGACTGCAGGGATTCATCTTCTTGGTTCTTTCGGTAAAGTCATGTAGAAGGGAAATAATAAAATAATAATAATAAAACATAATAAAATAATTCTCACGACGTTTCGGCCACAACGCAAGCAGCCGTCCTCAGGTGAAGACCAGGTCTGTCGGGGAGACAGCGTCTGAATGTCATTCAGAATAATTTTATTATGTTTTATTTTTATTATTTTATTATTTCCCTTCTACGTGACTTTACCGAAAGAACCAAGAAGATGCTGAGTAGGTTTTTCACAGTTGTGTTGTGTGGCCCCGTTGTCGAGTTGTACCCAGTGTTTCCCTCCCCGACGTACTGGGAGCTTCCTCAGCAGGCGAAGCGAAACGTCGGACGTCGTGCTGAATGTCACACGCTACAACCCGAAAACACAGGGCAGGACGTTGGGCATTTGAACAGAATTTAGACTAATCTCAAATGCTTTAGTTTGGCTTTAGGCAGCTTATGGTGACCCACAGTTGAAAGTGTACTCTGTTTTTAAATCATAATTATTTTGCACTTGCATTTTTGCGCTGATAGCACACGTGCTAGGTGGCTGTAAGTACAGCAGGTGATCACAGGCCCAATTCGAATCGGTGAAAAATCTGGTTCTGCTGTTATATTACCAGAAAAAAAAGGGATATTTTTACCATTAGCTTCCAATTTATCAGTTTTCTTTCAGAATATCAGTGGAACATGGATTACGCCAACCCAACATAATCAAGCTGGGCCTCGCCCCATAGGCCCTCTATCACCAACTTTAATTCCCTCCTTTTTGTAAAGTGGGTTTTGATAAACTATTATACATTTTAATTTAATTTTATTATTTTTTATTTTTATTTTCTATCTACGTGACTTTACCGAAAGAACCAAGAATATTTTCAATGAATATATATATTTTTTTTTAAGAACTGTTTGTGCTGTGATTTTTCAAAGATGATTTTCATAGAGGTACACCCGGACGTTAGCTCTCATTCTTGGGTATGGAGATGCAAAATGTGACGAATACCATCACCTTCTTGTGGGAGAAACTACACAAGGCAACTTGCTACTTGCCCTGAGTAGCGATCCGCTCTGTGTTCGGATCGGTGTCGCGGTTGTCCGACGTTTCGCCCGACGAAGGCAATTCAAAACACATCAGAAAGGAATTCAGGCTACGACAATTCTTCTTTGAATGTTTGCGATAATTAAGTGCATATCGGGGCGTCACATATGTTTTGAAACTACAAAGGTAACAATGTGTGAAGTACTGCCACAATTAAAATCCACTTGTAAGCAGCAGACACAGTATCGATTAGCATCCTGGAGCAATCACGTACACACAGCTACTTCAGCTCGGGTATTGCGCGGCAAAGAAGTGACCAGGGCACTGCCCAAAAAAAATCGAGGTTTGTTACATTCAATGTCGTGTCTCTTCGTCGTATTCGTTTGCCTGTTAAACTGAAGCCACTGCGAAGTTTCGAGTCAACCCCTCAGCACTTACCGGTTTGCTCAACAGAGTTGAGAAATGCGTGAGGGTCAATACGCCAGAGCGTAGTTGGGCACGGACGCAGCGGAGAGGAAGGGAGGAGGGGATCACGAGGGACGTGCAAATACGAACCGAGGAGCATGGGATCCGCGGCGGTTGACGTTTACACCACAATTCAAGGGCGCCTTTCCCACTTGCTTTTGGGTGGCACCCCCTTTCATGCCCACGTCGCAGGTGTAAAAATAAATAATCATTCTGAAGACTCAGATCACTTGCAAGAGCGACTATCATCGTCTTTCGAGTTCTCGCCTGGATCAACGAAATCAAAATAAAGTCCGCTGGGTTTTCTTTCTGGAAAGAAATCTGAAAAGTTCTAGATTTTAAGCTTTCGTGACTGCAAGGATCCATACTCTTTGGTTTTTTCGGTAAAGTCACGTAGGTTAAAAAGAGAAAACGAATAAATTAAATCACGACGTTTCGAAGGCAACACAAGCCTCCGTCTTCAGGTCTCGTCACTTGATACAGTGATTGTTGCTGTGACGGTACCACCAGTCTTCGAAACGTCGTGATTTAATTGATTTGTTTTCTCTTTTTAACCTACGTGACTTTACCGAAAAAATCTGAAAAGGGTCACCTAAATCCACCGCAGTACTCGAATCCCAACTGCAATCTGTTGTAGGATGCCCCCCATCGTTTGGCAACACGTGACACACAGTGGCACATTTTTCTATTTCCCATAACTTGGACACCCTAGTATCCACGTTGCAGTTAAAACAAATAATATTGAAGTCTCAGATCACTTGCAGTTGAGATGTATCATCGTCTTTCGAGTTATCACCTGGTTCAACAAAACAAAATTAACTAAAATCTGCTCGAAAACGTTGGTTCCCTTTCTGCAAAGAAATCTCAAAAGCAGGACTCGAATCCCACGTGCAATCTGTTGTAGGATGTCCTATATCGTTTGCCGACACATGGCACACAGTCGCGCATGCTTATATTTCCCATAAATGAATTGAAAACGTGTATAAAAATGCCCATGTGTAACATAACCTAGGCCTCCCTTACAAAATGAATTGTGTATGACATGTTGATTCTCACATCTGAATAATGTATTTATTGATGATTGTAACACAAATGCAAGCTGAAGTCAATTGTGTACTGCCACAAAACATAATTATTGTGCAGGTTGTAGGAAGCAAGTTTTAGTTTACGAATGCATTCTGTTTAAAACATTGAGCCATAACAATTCGTGTGAATATACTTGTGCTGTGTGAGTTGTTTTTTTAATGTAATATTATTAAGCCAGCATTACGTGAGACCCATAAACCATGGATGTACACACTTGGATTTGTACCCACGTACATGAACGCGTTCACAAAAGTGCTTGGCATCAATTTTGGGCCATCGTCGCTGTTTTTACCAGAAGCCTCGTCCAGCAGCGTTGCTGGATGAGTTTTTGAATTACATATAAAGCATTTCTCGATGTAAACCAAACAATTGTCGTTTTTTTTAAATATATATCTATCACAGCTCCGGAGCAAGGTCCCCTCCCACCCCCCCCAAAGGCGCACAACACCAAGTGGCCAGCAATAAACAGCACTATTGAAAGTAAAAAATAATTCATACGTTTCGATTTAAAGCTTTCGTGACTGCAGGGATTCATCTTCTTGGTTCTTTCGGCAAAGTCACGTAGAAGGGAAATAATAAAATAATAAAGTTATTTGTATTTTATTACGTTTACTTTTTATTATTTCCCTTCTACGTGACTTTACCGAAAGAACCAAGAAGAATTCATACGTTTCTTTAATATCAGCGATTCTAATAAGGCCGACTCAAATGAAAATATATTGTGGACACGTGGCGTGCAAACACAGCTGTTGTATCCTAGCCTTCTTCCATCATTGATATATAATGAATGAAAACACACCAAAGCGCAGCAAACTGCAAAACACCAGGTGTTGTTAAGTAATGAACGGGAGGAGGGCTAGGATGGCAGAATTGCAACCTTGCTTCAAGGAAAGATAAGGCCTGATAAACGGGCACACGTCACCCGTGCAGGCGGCAGAGACAGTGGGAGAGTCAGCCAGACATAGTTAAGGCAAAAAGCCCAACCATCTATGACCTCAGCACATGGGCGAATAATGGGGCAGTGTCAACTCGAAGGCAATGAAAGGAAGCAGAGGCGCCTTTGTCTAAATCACAACCACAGAAAGCCAGGAATCATCACTGATTGTGTGTTTAGGGATTCCGAGCTAATTGGAACACGTGCACACAGGGAGGAGAAATACGCCTTGTTCTCCTGCAGCTGAGGGAGCAAGGATAAACCCAAAAAGGCCAAAGAATTAAATTATTAAATAAGTGGGTCAGCTCAAGGCTGTGTACACAGGGGAGGGAGCTGATTTAAACAACCCTGCACGTCTGAACGTGAGGGGGCCTTTGTCCTGAAATTAATCACACTCCCAGAGCAGAAGGTTGGATGACCACAGTGAGACGAGAATAAGGGTGTTGTGCCTCTCTCAAGGATGCAGGCTCAGCTGAACAGCGAGGCTGCGGGGGTCACCAGAAGTTTGTGTTCGCCTAGTTAAGTCAAAAAGCTCAATTATTCTGTATTGCTATTAAAGTCACGTTAAAGTCGGAATTTAACAACAGGGTAGGCTAAAGTTATTGATATGAAATGTTATTTCCATACTTTAATACTTTATATACAACTCGACCCGAAGCATAACGGGATGAATCACCACCAGGTCGAATATAAAATACATAATAAAAGAGCGATGTTAAACCCAGGGTCGGAGAGAAAGGGAGATCCCGGCCGTCTTTGTATCCCCGCAGCGCGGGATAGGAGTGTGTATACGCTCGGGGAAACACCTCCACTTGAGTCAAGCACCACGATGGGAAATGACAGACCTTAGGTTACATACAGAATCATAACTGTGAAATGGTAAGGGACAAATGTTAAAACTTTTACCCATTTCTTTGTGCGTCAGTGAGGGTCGGAGGGAGTGTGCCCCTCCCTCCAGGTGGTGCAACACGGACAAAGATGCCTATGAGACGATTTGTAACGTCTGTGTTTTGGTTCATGAAGAAGGCCAACAAGAGATAATATCGCACCCAGACAGAGAGACGACCTCGAGGCAATTTGTAACACCTGATTGTTTGCTCGTGGATTTTATGGAGGGAATATGACAACGGAAATACCGTGGGTGAGGCACACAAGGACATACGGACGTACGGACACACACATGGACACACCTACCTACGGACAGATCCTGACACAGTAAATCAAAAGAAACCCCGCCTTGTGGGCAGGGTCCAAAGAGATTTTTCGGCATAAAAGAAAGGACCCTGAGCATTGGAAACCAGTTCGACCGGGAGGGTCGGCTCAGGAGTTCGACCAGCGGGTCGGCTCAGGAGTTCGACCGGGAGGGTCGGCTCAGGAGTTCGACCAGCGGGTCGGCTCAGGAGTTCGACCAGCGGGTCGGCTCAGGAGTTCGACCGGGAGGGTCGGCTCAGGAGCTCGACCGGGAGGGTCGGCTCAGGAGTTCGACCGGGAGGGTCGACTCAGGAGCGAGCTGCGACCAGCGGGTCGGCTCGACTCATCTTCAGTTCGACCGGGAGGGTCGACTCAGGAGCGAGCTGCGACCAACGGGTCGGCTCGACTCTTCAGCTCGTCTGGGACTCAGCCGAGTTCAGCCGGCTCTCGGGGCTCGACTCAAGCGGCTCCCCATCTCCTCTGCAGGCGGGCAAGACCCGCTTGACAGCTCAACTCGGCCTGCGTGGGTCAACCTCTGCTGAGTCGGAGGTCTCTGCTGCCGCCAGCGTCGCGGTTTGGCGACGAGGCGACGACCCAACACTGCACGCTGCGAGCGAGCTGTGGGCGCCACCTACCGACCGGGCATCCAAACCAATTCACCACGGCGACAGGGGAGCGACTGATACGTATGACGCGCACCGCCCCCTCACCACACGACCACCAGGCGTCTGTTTGACATAAAGAACCGACTCCGAACACTGACTATTCAAGACAACTCTTACCACTCAAAAACACTCGAGACCGAGTGATGGCCATTTGTCGTTTATAAGAGTATTCGTAATTTTTATCTTTAATATTTAGTGGGCTGTACTCTTAATCGCATAAATTCCCAACAGATCCATCAATACGAATTGATTCTTGGCACCTCCTTCCGCCGAGCCACGCTCACGTGGGGAGTGGTGGCCCACCAGATCCTTATCAGGTGATCTGGTCCCCAATTAGTAAACTTGGTATAAGATAACGATCTTCGGGAAAGGAGCACCGTCGCGGGCCCTTACTCCGAGCCATTCTGTTGTCAGATAACCTGCCGATGTATCTGTTGAGATTGGTGCCTTTAAGAATAATAACTGTTTTTGATTGTGTTTTTTTATCGCCGTATAATCTTTCAAGTATCTTTCAGTCATAATCGCCGCACGTACTCGCATCCTCTACAGAATATTCAACTGTCCCGTGACCCAAGGTGCTAACAACGTGATAAGGGTTGCGTATGATCAATAAGGAGTACGGTACTGCGTGAACAATATTGAGTAATCATTCATTAACGTTAAGGTTTTTCTTAGCATAGTATTTGCATGTTTTAACGACTCTCTCTCACTAACAACCATCGCGTTATGCGGGATCCATGTGCCGTTGTCAAAGTGAAATCAGACAATCGTTGATGATACTGTATTGATGCCGTGTTGACGTTCCGGGATTGAGAGTTCGCATACTATATCATAGTTGAGGTTGAATTAGTAATAAATTGATTAATACAGAAGTGGTTGTGTGATTCTTTCCTGAAATCTATGCATAAGATCTGCTTCTGCGTTGAGATCTGAACTTGGTGACCTTAATAAACACACTAATACATACTCAGTAAATGTTAAAGGGATAACGGGGTGAACCGGGGACCTAAAATATAAGCGAGAATGAGACGAACCTAGACAACGATGCCGAGTTAATCTAAGTTAATCTTGCATACTTACACCACACCTGCATAACTGCATACGATTAATTGCCTTATTCCGATCGATAACCCACCCTCGTCACCGAGGCGGGGTCTGGTTATCATAACGACTTGCATTATCGTAATTACACCCACTCGCATAATTACTACGATTACCTCTCGAATTGGCATAATTAAATGTGCATAATTACATAAATTAACATATTTCCGGATAATTACACATTTGGCCAAATTTCATTTGATTATTATTATTTTCACTGAATATTCATAACCCACATATACAACATAATAAAATCACCCACGCACGCATACAACACATCAAAATTTTGATAACCAACATATACAACACAGCCTTAGTTGTAAAACCATCACTGTGCTTTGTCTTATATTGAAAAAAAAATCCAAGCTCAGCTCATTGAGGGAAAATTACCTTAATGATCTTATGAATTTTGTGGATACCAAAGGCAAAGACCCCCCGTATAGCCTCAACATACTGTTGGGGCAAGTGCTGTTAGCGAGTAGCACCGATGAAGGCCGGAACGGCACATGAGGAGGTGGGATGGCTAGCACCACCCCAAGCCGCCTTTATCTCCCCAGTGGCGATGTTTACACACTGCACCAAGTACTCATTTGAGGCTGAGTCGACCTAGGGGAGGCCCAAACCGGTTCAGCAGCGTTGCCGGTGTTGGCCGTGAGCAGGAATTGAACTCAGGCCGGCGGGTTCACTGCGCAGCGCGCTAACCGCTACACTACCACTCCCCACCGGTGTAGATTTGTCAACATGCACAAACAGCGGTGGGATAGTCTCCATTCAATCGTCACAATAATCATAAGCCATGGTCAATCCACTGCTGGATCAAGGCATCCCCAATGAGCCGTCCTGCGATGTAACAGTCCGCACAGTGCCTGCAACGTGAGAAGATTTTATCGCAACATTATTAAGGCGTGAACTAAATTACAAAAACGTGCGTGCGATCACCTTTAAGTAGATTCACAGACAGTGCCGGATTAAGCTAGTGCGGGACCTGTAGCATGTGATGTTATAAAGGGGCCCTAAATAAAAAAATTAAAAAACCCATAAATATTAAAACACAAATTTTCGACTTGCATAGTAAAGTAATTGTATTTTTTCATTTGCTATACAACCAGATAATACGACAAATCGCTCATCTAAAACACCCAGTCGTTCATAAAAGTTGACGGCGGTATAGTACTATAGTAATAGAGCAAGTGCAGAATCACTGAACCGGAATTGATAGCTTGAAAGCATTTATCGCGGGGCCCCGTAGCATATGCTACTTTTGCTACTAGGATAATCCGGCACAGGTCACAGAGACGTTAATCAACACCGATAAGCTCACGTTTAGTGGTGTGGTGTCATTGAGTGAGCTTGTTGACAGCAATTGTGAAGCAGCTTCTGATGAAGCAAACTGGAATTAACTGTTTCTGCAATAGACTTTTCCGAATGTATTTTCCCCCACATGTTAAATTAGTTTAAACTCAGGGATGTAACGATTCCCAGTCCCGATCGAGTTGACGGATTCACGATCGCCATTCTATTGTAGGTTACATTTTTTTCATATTGTTTGGCGGATTTATAGCTGCACGAGGAGTCACATGGACCCATCAATTATAAAAGCCCAGCGTTCCGTTTATCCGTCAAATACATGAAAATAACCTTTCAAAAGGCCTGAATCAAAACGTTATAGAAAGTGGACCCCCCCAAGATGTGGGAGTAAAAAGTAGATACAACAGATCTTCTTGGTTCTTGCGGTAAAGTCACGTAGAATGGAAATAATAAAATAATAAAAATAAAACATTTTTAAATAATTCTCACGACGTTTCGGCCACAACGCAAGCAGCCGTCCTCAGGTGAAGAACAGGTCTGTCGAGAAGACAGAGTCTGAATGACTCAGACCTGTTCTTCACCTGAGGACGGTTGCTTGCGTTGTGGTCGAAACGTCGTGAGAATTATTTTATTATGTTTTATTTTTATTATTTCATTATTTCCATTCTACGTGACTTTACCGAAAGAACCAAGAAGATGAATCCCTGCAGTCACGAAAGCTTTAAATCGAAATTTAGATACAACAGATTTCCAACAATTGTCGACCCCCACTCCCAATGGCGGAGCCAGGGTTTTCAGGTCGGGGGGGCAACCCCTCCAGCAATGAAAAATGATAGAGAAGTTGTTAGTAAGTAAGGACTTGTCCCTTGCTTTTTATTCGATGCGTGTGCGGCGATGGCACAGCCATCGATCGAGGGTCGAATTCGAACCGCGCCGTGTGATCGGCATCGCGCTCACTGAAGGTGAATGACTTCAGGGAAGTCGTGTTCTGTATACCCAACTGCGCACAATTATGAGTCACTTATAACTGCTTTGACGTTACTTATTGCCAATTATGGACTCGGACTATTGTCCTATCATCTCAGAGTCCCTGGCACGTAATAACATGCTACACAGTGGCAGTGGGGGTCGCAAAATGCCGATGTATTACTAACAAACCACAATGATCCGATCGAAATTAGGGATTTCGATTGGACCATTGGGGGGGCATGTGCCACCCCCCCCCCCCTACATACAATAGAGTCAGCAGTATCTGTAACATAAAACGCATACGATTTTAAAACTTTAACGCACACGTGATCCGATGCACATATCGTGAGAAGAAATTATTTTAAAAGATGAATCGAGGCTTTGTTTGACCTCTCGTTAAAGTGCTGATGTTGCACTGTTAGGGGTTGCCAAGAAATAAAAACTCAACGCAATATGGTGGGTTTACAATGGCATACATTTAGCAATGCTACTTTTATATGTATATTTTAATCACATTATATAACACGGGTGAATGAGGCAACGGATGGGTACATCAGATCGAGTGGCTTTGCCGGCTTGCCAATAAATCCCCTTTGTGCAATTGCTGATCTGCCATTGGCCGCGTGAATGCCACACCTCGACGTAACGAAACTCCACGTCGCGCTGCGTGCACGCGGCCAAAATTCCAAGATATAATATCGCAGGAGAACGGGGACCACGAGGGGGCATGGCGGGCCACGGTGGCGTATCACCGCTTACATAACACGCGCGGTAGCCAGTTGCCAAGGCGCGCAGCGCAGCAACGTGGAGGGCCTCTGCCAAAGCCGAGATCGAAATTCCTGGTCACGGCTCAATGTGAACGGCGAGTGGGTGATCTGGAAACCAGACCCAGGGGTCTCTTCCCCTTCGCCAAACCACGCTCGCAAGCCGTGAAGTATGATGATGATGATGATAAATGACACAATAAAACCACCCCCCCCCCTATTGACTGTCACGGTGCAAGAGGTCGGGAGGCTTTAATTATTACAAATGTCTGAGCCATACGAGTACAAGGGGGCGTGTGACAGAGTCCATGATTGTGATATAGCGCGCAAAGTGACTGACCTTGATGGAAATGTGTTATTGTTGGGATAGATGATGCGTGTATATCGTGTCCCGGAAGTGCCCTGCACTAATATCGTTGACCAATTCTCAAGGATCTTCTTGCCAAACCGCGCGCGTTTCAACATTCCAGTGGCAGGAGAAAAAGTCCTCCATCACAAGTTGTGCCGCTCGGCTCAGCAGGGTGGGGAGGGGGGCCTCACCGGTGGAATTAATAAAGTCTTAGAGTCCCATTATTTCACTGCGAAAACACGTGGAGGCGGCCACTGGCAAGCCCGGTGCATTGAGTGAGAAAATCGGCCGTGTCAACTGCCCCGACCGCCCCCCATAGTCGATAAATGACATGCAATAATGATTATCTTTTTTGCAATCGCGTTTTGTGTGATGCAAACTCTTGTTGCTAACGTCTTCTTGGGCCAAATAATCGGCGTGATTCCATCTGCTCGCTATAAAACGAGGGTTCGCCGCCACCGACGCCGCCCGCGAAGGGTCAAGCTAAACATAGAAATTCGTTCGGGGGAGGGGGGACACACGATCCACAGTTCCCATTGATTACCTCCCTGACCTCTGGATTTTTTCCCTCCCCCAATCAAAATGTTGTGTTTTCAATTCCATAATTAAATCGTGCCGTAAACACCGTGGGCACATGTTGTCGATTGCACCGGCACTGCGGCGGTAGGGGCTCTCCTCGCCGTCGTGAGAAGATCTAAAACGTCTAAAAAAGATCTAATTGAAAAAAAATCGTTATTCATGACAGATTCATCTATTGTAATGAAACGTTGCTCAATTTAAACGTTACGAATATCAATCATTTTACTCAACAGCCACGGCCTGGGGTTGTTGAATCGCATACTTGTCAATAATCCCCGTTTTAGTTGCGAGGACCTTCTAAGTTTCAATTTATGAGTACCCACTAACCAACGGGGAGCGAGATCTGGATTCCACGGCAGTGAAACTTTTTTTATTTATATTTTACCAGGCCAGGCCCACTGAGCTAAATCACCACAAATGATAGCTCAATGCAGCAGCTTATCACGTGGAAATGTATAGCAGCCAAATTGTAAATGTGGAAGGAAAACCCGAAGCACCCGGAGAAAAATCCGCGCGACCACGTGCAGAACATGCAAACTCCAAATATACAGCAGGCATCAGGGTCGGAATCGAACCCACGACCTCCTGTATACTAGGCGAGGTAGCTAACATCTCGCCACCGCGGCACCCCAAGTTATCCTCTGAAACACGATTGTTGACACAGATGCTAGCTCTGGATTGAGTCGACCCGAAAGGGAGATCCAGAAGTATAAATCAACATTGATGCGCGTGACCTCGAGTTGAACCTACACTGGTGGGCAGTGGCAGCCCTAGGCACAAGCAAACCAAGCAAGCAGCTTAGAGCCCCAAGCAGCTTAATGGGAACGGATTCGTGAAAAAAATGGGCCCATCAAAAATCAGCTCGATTTCAAATCACAATGAACACAAAATAATTGCCATGAAATCCAATTGATTTATGATCTCTATATCGTCTGCATTTCAGATATTATCTCACTGCATCTCTATTTGTGTCTGCATTTCCCTCCTCTGACCCACATCTCTCTCTCGTATGTTTCTCTTCTGTCATCTCACTACATATCCCTACATTTGTCTCACCGCATCTATCTCTACTTGTCTCTATATATCTGCTGTCGTATCACGAGGATTGTATAGATAGACATTGGAGGGGAGGTGGCTCCCAAAAATAGTTATTGATAAAGTCCCCTGAATCAGTGACACCGTTGCACAATGAACTGACACCCACACAGATAAAGATCCCCCGTATAGCCTTAACAGAATATATCTTTTTAAAATGTATTTTACCAGGAAAGGCCCACTGAGCTATGTAGAACGCTTCCAAGAGCGACCTGGCCACAAATGATAGCCCAATGAAGTGGCTTATCACGTGGAAATGTATAGCAGCCAAATACTCTAAGGGCATGTTTCTAAATGTGCACGGCAAAAAACTGGAAGACCCGGAGAAAAATCCACACAACCACGGAGAGAGCCTGCAAACTCAAAATATACAGGTGTCAGGGTCAAACCCACGACCTCCTGCATACCAGGCGAGGAAGTTAATATCTCACCACCATGCTGTTAGCGAGTGTCTATGAAGGCTGGCACGGTACATGCGGGAATGGGTGGGCAGCATCACGTCCTACCGGCTTCGTCTCCACAGTGCCAATGTTTTTACACACTGCACCAGGTACTTATTTGAGGCTAAGTCGACCTAGGGGAGGCCCAGGGCCGGTTCAGATAACCGTCACTGATGCCTGCTGTGAGCGGGAATTGAACTTGGGTCGCCGTGTTCGTAGCGCAGCGTAGCGCCAACCGCTACGCCCATTGCCTCCACCGCCAATCGTGAGCAATGTGGATCATCTCGCACCGAAGTGAAAAGTGCACAGTGGCAGCCTCTTCGTTACGAATGGAAACCCAGGGGTGTGGCTCTCCACAGCCAATGTAATTAAGTGGCCCCCAGTGATGAGGTTTGACTGACTTACTTTGGCAAAAACAGAAAATGTTAACCCTGCGATACTTAAACGTCGTCTTTCAACTGTATTCGAATATGACTGCGTGGTGTGTCATTCCCGATTACAGATGGAACACGCATTTTCATTTAGGCTGTGGTAACCTGAAATCTGATCTGTGGAATTTAAGCTGCTTTTATAGCAGCAAATGCAGCCAATACTGCCCGGATTAAATGCGTGCCATGCTGACCTTCATAGGTAGCAGCACTCGCCTCAACAGTCTGTTAAGGCTATACGGGGGACCTTTGTCTTTGTTCAATTCCGTGTTGTTTTCACAGAACCTGCCTTTTATTGCTCCTGTTTACATTGCATCGCAAGTCCATAAAAAAAATCAGATTCCGAGCCGTCTTCGTGTGATGTCAAATGCTGATTTGAATGCCATCAGAGACGGGAGTGCGCCAGGTGTTTATTGTGCATTCGTCTGGATTAGGGGCTCCGATAAGACCGTCGTGTCTTGGCGCGTTCTGTTTCATCGCGCGGCGTCGCCAGGGCAAGAGGGCAGGGCAGCCGGAGAGGGTTTTGTGGGAAGTAATGGAAAGGATTTGGTGGCGGGCGTCTCTCGGGTTCCCATCAGGGTTTTTTTTTAAATCCTCTTTCCTCCATCCCACCGCCATAGCGGCGAACCGCGAAATAACACTTGTTGAATGTTCCATTGTGAATCCACGATCACCCCCCCCCCCTTCTATTTTATAATCAATCATCTTGTACGATGTGCGAATTTTTATTAATTAGAAATTGAGTACCGAAATACACGATGAGACCAAGAGATTAATGGACCTCCCTTGTCAGCATCAAAAATATGAGAATAGGTTTTACCCTTTCTGGCAATAAAACAAGATGAAGATGTCATCGTGGTCGGAGCCACAGTTGTCGCCCACGCCTCGCGAATGCCGTCTCCCACGATCCTCCTCGTTAACCCCTACAATGTGTTACCCCCCCCACCCAACCCCCCTTTATTCCAAGGAGATCCAAATAGTACCCCGAGAATTTGCCGCCTACCCGTGGTCAAGGTGAGCGGCGCTCCGTCACCACACTCACGCCACTCACCTCGCCACGCTGCAATAGCCAGAGACAACGTGACGGTGCTAATCTCCTGTTCACAGCGCTGAGCCAGTGGTGGAGATTCCATGTGCCTATGGCAGGGGCGAGTCCATCCGTGGCACAACGACAGAGCGGCATTCATTGCATCAACTCCGGAGAGACGATGGGCTGCATCAACCCCCAACCTGGATTTGAACTCGCGCCTACCAACTTGCCAGCCGCTCGCTAAACCAACCGATTCAGCGGTAGAGCCATGGCTCACTCACATCACTTGAGGTGACTATTTGAGTAGGGGATCGGCGGTGTACTGCTGTCGAACGCTGAACAGCTGCGTTGTTTTTCATGTAGTTGCGTGGTTATGTGTTGTTGTTGTTGTGTCTTACTGTGTGTCCCTACGGCAGAGGAATGCGTGCACTTGATTCAAGACTCCTGTCGATCATGGCGTGATGCTAACTCTAACGAGCAATGAATATAATTCCAGAGCAGTGGTTACACTTTAAAATAAAGCTCCAAAATTAAGATTGAACGCATATTGATCTTTCAACGTATCGACCTTCTGCACCATTGTATTCTAGTAAAATTATTTGAACAGGCAAACTCTGGATCGGTTTTGATTTTCTGAGTCTCATCAGTAGATTGTGGCCTCTTAAACAAGTGCTGTTGGGCCAACAGCGAAGACTTCATTATTTCTCGTCGCACGTTTTGCCTTGTGGCACTTTCGCAGCTTTCAAGAGGTGCCACAGTCAGCGAGCCTCTTCAGGGGTGGTGTGAAAGGTCAGACAGGATGAGTCTCGTAACCCCCTGCCACACGACCGCGTGCGCCCAGTGCTCGCCACGCTGCATTGGCTTCCGCTTGCCGAACGAAAACATTAAAACAGTGCTTCTCAAACTTTACTGCAGCCTTGCACCCCTTTGGTTCTCAATCATAAAATACATAGGTTTGATGAAACAAAGTAAGTTGTATTTCGATTAAAAGCTTTCGTGACTGCAGGGATTCATATGCTTGGATCTTTCGGTAAAGTCACGTAGAATGGAAATAATAAAATAATAAAAATAAAACATAATAAAATTCTCACGACGTTTCGGCCACAACACACAAGCAGCCGTCCTCAGGTGAAGAACAGAGCTGTCGGAAAGACAGCGTTCTAATGAAGACGGCTTCATTTGTGTGTCGCGGGTGCGTGCACCCCAGGTTAAGAACCACTGCCTGAAAAGGTCGCAACTCATTACACACCAAGTGCGTGCCACAAGTGAACCACAATGCCTCGCCGATCTCGTCAAGGAGCATAAACCATCATCACGCGAACTGCGGTCACCCTCGCTGCAGCGGATTTTTGGCCAGCCATCGTACAAAGACGGTGGCTTTCAGATGCGCTTCCGCGGCCATCTAGAACTCGATTCCTTCCGATATTAGGCAGCCACTGGAGCTACGGACTTTCAAATCATCTCGATTGAAGACGAATTTCTTCAGAACTGCTTCTTGTGTTTAATTTGTCGTCCCCCCGCACCTCCGATTACTTCGGTTGGCTACGTAAAAGAAGTTCAACATGCATACACATACTGAAGCACCAGTTTAATGCATCACTGATTCAACTTGCGTACAGGGAGACCGACTGGAAATCTTCGCTTCCTATTTTAAACTACTTAATAAACAATAATTCACCGCCCTTTGTCTATCGACTGCTGGATGTTGGCCGTGGATGTTGTTTGACCAGATTTCGACACGCTGGAAAGTGGATCAGGACCGATTTGAGCCATCAGTTGCCACTGATGATGCCAACCCACCAGGCCCTCTGAGTTTTACAGCTGCGCAGTTTAAACGTTACGAACAATATTTACACTTTACTTACATCTCACATGACCTGCAATAACGGCAAGTACAGGAAGACATTGTGTTTGAAGAAGAAAACAGATTTTTCCGTGTCTCCTAGGAAACAAAAAAAAATATTATCAATGTCCCCCTGGCTGTATTTAATGACGGTGTGAAATAAGCATTGTTAAAGTTTCTCCCGCAAAACAAACAACACAATGCTTATCTTCGCGTGCCTTTTCCTGGTTAAACCAACGAATATTAGTTGAAGGCACTTATCAACAACACTGTGGCTTTAAAAGAAAAAAATATATTTATGATTGATTACATTTGGGCCCCTCCTTCACGCGCCACTTTCTAACTCTCTTTGTAATGCAACGATAAAAATGTCATCAGCGTCATTGTGGAGCATTTAACCAATGACATAAATAGGCAGACGATACGGGTCTCCTTCACATAATCTGCCTCTCCACACACCAAAAAAACACAAAAGTATTTCCACGGACACGGGAAATTCTCCACAACAACACAAATTATAATATGTTGTGCGTGTTATCATTTAGGTTTGCGTCGAATGAGAACCCATATCTAACAGAGATGATCCTTGCCTATCCTATGAACATCTTGACAGCTCCCCAGCATTGGTTTGAGCAAATCAAACGTCGCAGTTGAAGGCATCGAATGTTAAGACTGGTCCAGAGTGTTGCTTGTCTTGAAACAGTTTTTTTTTTCAGTTTTCAGTTTCATTTATTAGGTATAGCCCTGTGAGCCATTCGGCTCTTGAATCGGGTGCAACCGCAACAAACAAAAACAACGCTGTGTGGTTGATGGGATCCATAAAAAAGATCTATATAGTGACATTTTTTTGGGTTCATGTGGAGATAAAAATATGGAAATGAGGCATTAGGTCTGCTTCAGTCATTTCGCTGAATCTCGTTGGCCACACACCGAGATACACAAAGCAGACTGAGAATTACTTTGGCGCCATCTGTCGGTCACATTACAGAGGCCCAAAGCACTCTTGGCATCACCATCATCACTATTTAAATGCTTAGGGATTTTTTTTTCTCCCCCCCCCCCTCCTCCTTCTTTCAATTGCCTTTGGAACATGCGTTTATGCCGAATGACAGGTATTTCCAGTGGCACCTGAACGCACTCTCCCTTTGTAAGGGGGGGCTCTTTCAGAGGAGGAGGGGGGAGGGAGGAGAGGCGGTTCTTGGTGCGGAGTTGGGTAGGGACCTCATCTCTCAATGACCACTTCAACAGCGGCTGCTGTCATCCCTCCACGTGGCGCCGCGGCTCGCACGGCTGACACGGACCTAACGACGACACGCACAGGTGAGTTCCAGGTTTCACGTTCAATTCGTTTAAACTGGCTGATAACTCACGAGACCAAAGCAAGTCTCGCTTTGCACGAGCGCGTGACCCCGGGGATGATCGCTCATCTGTATGAATCCCAACCGAGTCATTTGCCGATAGATTTACGATTCGGCAAATTCGAAACCCGCCCGCGAATTCCACCGGTGGGAACCTCTTGCCGTCCACCGCGGCTGAAGCGGACGGCGCGTCCTGCCATTGCCAATACACGCAGCCGCAGTAGTAACCGGGGCGGCCGCTCGAATGGGAACCGCGGAGAGCCTTTGCAACGAGGGGCGAAACGCCGCGGTTTCTACCGCTGGGCCGCCGCATCACCGCCCATTGAGGCAGGTGTCGGCAGATGGGCGCAGTTGTCGCTCGGCGGAAGTCATCTCGCCGTGAACCGCCGTTGATTCCCTGCACGGTCAGGAGGTGGGCACGGGGCTCCGTCGGTGGGCGGTTTGAAGCACCCCACTGGGATTTTTGCGGACAGCGTTGGTGTACGGTGTTTTTTCTGCAATATTTTGCTGTCTTTTCTTGGATTTTCTGTTTGCACTTAGTCACATATTCACTTTAAGATGTTTTTTGTTCATGTTTTAGTTTTTTGTTTGTTGCGGTTGCACCCGATTCAAGAGCCGAATGGCTCACAGGGCTATACCTAATAAATGAACTTGAACTTGAACCCACAGCCACGAGTTGTTAACTGTTTCGCGAGGCGATTGTTTTCACGAGAGCAAGCGGTGCGTGCCAGCTGGTGAAACTGCGAGAGGGTGGCCGATTGTTCACGGGGGGTCTGCATGCAAAGCCCGTGTCTGACCTTCCGCAGTGAGTAGACTACTAAACATGGCAGTGTATGGACGTTGAACTTCTTTCGCACCGTACGTAGCCAACCGTGCTAATCGGAGGTGCCGAGAAGGTCAGCAAAACTAAACACAAAAAGTAGATCTCAAGAGATGAGTGTGCCCAGCTAACGATAATTTTTCACAAAAACTGGTCGTTCAAGTTACTTTAATCAGATGAAAGGCCAGATAGACCTGCCAAAGGTGATTCAATATGGACGAGTTACAGTATTATTACCGTTACATATTTCTAATTAATCTGTAAAACTATGGCTTTCTTGGGTGTATGCCTACAGAATATTGTTCGACATGTTCAATGTATTTCGTTTTACGATACTGAATGTATAAGTATTTGATTAACATATGACCATCATTATCATATGTCCCTTCTGTCAGCTCATTAGCAAACGATGGGGGCCCAAGCAATTTCTGCCACGGTTCTCCAGCCAATGTCACTGCTTCGCTCAACATCAATCCATTCTCTTCTGCACGGACGCCACGGTGGCTAGGAGATGTTAACTACCTCGCCTGGTATACAGGAGGTCGTGGGATCGATCCCGACCCTGACGCCTGCTTTATATTGGGTTTTTCTCCGGGTGCTCCGATTTTTTCCCTCCACATTTAGAATAAACGTGCGCTTAGTGCTTGGCTGCTATAAATGTCCAAGTGGTGATAAGCCCACTTCGTTGAGCTATCATTTGTGAGAGCCAGGTCGCTTCTGGAAAAGAGCTACATAGCTTAGTGGGCTTCCTTACCTGGTAAAATTAAAACATAATTTTAGAGTTTTTTTATAGTTTTGCCCCTGCCACCTCTCCACCTGCTTTCCTGTCGTTTCCCTCTCCTCCTTCTCCTCCTCCTGCACCCTTCAGCCTCTGGTGTGCAACCCCAAGTACAGCCTCCAAGCCCGGGGTTCAATCTCGTGTCCCAAATCACTGTGGTCGTGGCTCCTTGTGCATTTGTGGATGCGCGTGCATCATCGTGTATTGCATGTTCATTGTTGTTGTTGTGAAAATGTGAACAAAAACTGTTTAAGTTACTTTCATTAGATGAGAGCCCAGATAGATCTCACGCACGAGCCGCCAATCGTGGTTAAATAGGGACACGTGTTATCACAACATTGTATTATTACCGTTACATATTAATAATTAATCTGTAAAATGATGGCTTACTTCAGTATCATGTATTAGGTATAACCCTGTGAGACATGCGGCTCTTGACTTGGGTGCAACCGTAACAAACAAAAACGTGAACAAGAAACATCTTAAAGTGACTACAACACACAACAGAAAAATCCAGGAAAAAACAGCAAAGTCTTGGGTGTATGCCTACAGAATATAGCCATGTGTGTTTGATTATTATGTGCGGGATGTTCTCCTATAACACGGTGGTAGTTGCGTTCCTGAAGAACACCGCCTTTTGAAAAAATCGCGTTGTTAATAAATAATAGATACTATAGGGGTAAAGCACGCTGAGATGCGTACGCAGGCTGAACAAAGACTGAGGCACGTGGGTAGCATCTAGAAGCATCCAGCAGTATCCCACTGCCTTGTGTGATGATGCTACGCAGAGGCAGCCGTACGGCCGCTTATTCCGACTCGCGCGACGTCGCTCCGTTCGCTCAATCACGTTATATCCAATTCGCGTCCGCGTCATAAAAAATGTGTTCCCTCATACATTCATTGCGTTAAATACAATTCGCGTTATGAAAACACGCGTTATAGGAGAACAGACTGTGTATACATATTTTTTACAATGGACCAATTGATAGATAAGAATGGCACGCTCGTGATATATCCATGCAGTGGGGTGCTGCTGTGGTGTTAATAGTTTATCACGGAGGACATGCAATCCAAGGGTTGGATACAATGGCGGAGCCAGGATTTTCAGGTAGGGGGGGCAACCCCTCCAGCAATGAAAAATGATAGGAGTTGTTAGTAAGTAAGGACTTGTCCTTTGCTTTTTATTCGATGCGTGTGCGGCGTGATCGGCATCGCGCTCGCTGAAGGTGAATGCCTTCAGGGAAGTCGTGCACTGTATACGCACAATTCTGTGAGTCACTTATAACTGCTTTGTCGTTACTTATTGCCAATTATGGACACAGACTATTGTCCTATCATCTCATAGAGTCCCTGGCACCTAATAATATGCTACACAGTGGCAGTGGGGGGTCGCAATATGCCAATGTATTACTAATAAACCCCAATGATCCGATCGATACACCACAGCCGATCGCGAGGTCACACGTTTTAGCGGGGGCAAATTATGGGTACTCCCAAACCTCTGCCAGGTTTTCCGAGCGGTGCGGAAGAGTAGGCCAACGTACCTGCTGCAGGGCATCTCTCGCGAGAGCTTCCTCGAGTGGAGGCCCTTCTACTAGCAGTGGCGTGAGCAGGCAATTGCAGGGCTGCGCCTTCACCATGTTTTGTTGCTGTTACACGCAGTGCACACCGAGAACATTTCGTGACCACGCTCACAAAGGTTCTACTCTTGTTCTCTGCTGCTGTGCGGTGCACTGCGCTCAACTCTCAACATCAATGCACTGCAACGGATGAGAAGTGCACTGAGATTGGCTTTTAAAAAAATCAGCACGTACTTATTTAGTGCGAGTTGCAAATTATATTGTACTTTAACCGTCTTTTTACATCTTACGTACGCAGGTGTATTGTGGTCAGGGCTTAGACTCTCGCCGGATATTTTCTGGGTGACTAAACTGCGGTAGGCACGTGACTGGCAGCCACAGCCATAGGGAGATGCATGGTGGATGTGGTGTGCCGGATGTGAATGTATTTTACAGGTGACAACTGGACGACATGGGTAGGCACGTGACTGGCAGCCACAGCCGTAGCGAGATTTATTGTGGATGTGGTGTGCCGGGTGTGAATATATTTTACAGGACCCTGACCTTGGAAAACCATCCAGCTAAAATTAGGCCCGGGTTATAGACTACATTTTCTGGGGAGTACAGCAGAACGTCACGTACCCGACTCACGGGGGACTGAGATTTGGGCGGATAGGTAAACATTTCGGATTTGTAAACATCTTCCTCTATATGAATCTATCGAAAATGACAATCCAAAAAAACTCAACTAGTCTGTCAATAGCCCTTTGTGTGCGGGCTTCAAAGGAAGCCTATCAAGTAGGCGACGTTTCAGGCAACGGCCCATTCTTTATGGTACATATAGAGAAAGCGTGGATAGTAATAATAACAAGAGACGGACACTGCACTTTACACCACGGGATGTGATAAGAATTAAGCGTTAATAAAGAAAACGGCAGGAGCACCACGCACATGCGCTACGATAGTTACATTTGTCAGTGGGGATATGTGACGGTTCAGAAATGCGATGTCTTACGACATTGACCTCATCTGTCTTCCCGCCCCAGGACTTCTAGCATCTGGCTGCGCAATGGACAGGGGACCACCACTCCATGCTGCTGCAGCCGCTGCTGCTGCTGCTGCCTGCCTTCACGTGGCGATCATCTTCACCTCGATTCCACTCGCAGCCGCGAAATCCAACTGCCAAGGTAGAAGAAGGGGGCGGGGGGAGGGGGGGGGGTCTCAGCTACATGGGCAGCTCGTAGGACGCCTGCAATTTGGATGATTGGACGTTTTGGAGGGCGGGAGATTTGTTGTTAGATGTTAGGAGAGCACTTTCTGTAAATCACTTCAGGGGGCCGTGGAGGATGTAAAGGTGCCTTCAGAACGACTGTGCTCACAGTCCAGGGGTCGCCAACCAAAATAACAAGAAGAGCCATTTTTTGTTCGAATTCGGTAAAAACAAAATCCGAGATCCGCAATGAACTCCCTTAATCACTAACGTCACGAAGCAGTCACTTAAAGCGCCGCATTTTGCCGACCCCCTGCGATAGTCGTTGGTGATGGTCCGAGACTCTTTACCCTTGAGAACCTTTTGGACCCATCATCTCAGCAGTGCTGCCCCAGGGCTCTAACACTGCAGTTGCCCCTGCCTGAGCCATCAGGCTCATCTCTCTATGCGTATTGTCCACATGAACAGTCCTTCTTATCAATCCACTGCTGGATAAAGGCCTCCCTATTCCGTGTGAGTTGTGGGATGTTATTTGACCACACTTCACTCTGCAGGTCAGCGTGAGTTGGGTGAAGGCAGGGAGTTTACAGGGTGGCTCCAGATGTCTCGTGAGCCCCCATTTAATTGACCCCTAACATTTTTTTCCTTTGCATATTCGTTTCTGTTTGAAATGAACCTTACGATAAAAAAGAAGTAAGTTTTAGAGAATTAAATGGGGGGGGGGGGGGGGGTCACAATACATCTGGACCGCACTGTGAAATCACAGTACAATAATGGATGTTGCTGCTCTACGCTCTGATGATCACGACTCACCATATACCCGCACGCATGGCCTATGGCAACCTGCTGTGCACGACAGTCTCCTCACAATCAAGCACTCGCCAGGCTCAACCACGCTGAGTTCTGATGACATTGGGGAATTACGGGTACTTTGGCCTGTGTAGTTTAACATCTGTCAAAGAAAACTACTCTCAATGGCCCTGTGTCTGTCCCACAATCGTCTCAATTGAATTGTGTTTTTCATTGCTGAGTAAAAGACCATTACATGTTTGTAAGTTTCGTTTTGTTTTCTTGTCTTACTTGCAGACGGAAATGTTGATTGCCAGGACCAATCTCGAGGTCCCCTAGGTGCCTTTGGGCCTCCTGGCCCTCCAGGCTTAGACTGCGAGCGTGGGATGAGTTGCTGCAACGCTGTCAAGGGAGAAAAGGGGGATCCGGGCACCGTAGATGGACCCTTCCATTTGGATGCGTGTCCTGGCGGAGAGAAGGGGTACAGTGGCGCGATGGGTTTCGCGGGAATGTCAGGCCCTCCCGGACCCAGAGGTGTCCCCGGGCAATTCGGGCCTAGTGGGAGGCCTTGCAAACTCGCGCCACCAGGGCTGAACGGGAACCCAGGATCCCGTGGGCAGTCAGGGCCTCCGGGACCCACGGGATTAATGGGACCACCGGGATTCTCTGGACAGGAGGGGTTTAAAGGTATCACGGGACTGAGAGGCGTTGCGGGCGATGGCTGCATACTTGGACCGCCGGGCCCTCCAGGCGTTCGAGGCAGAAAGGGAGCTCCTGGGCTGTGCGGCATCATGGGAATGACTGGGCCTCTTGGCACAAAAGGAGAGATTGGAGCGCCCGGTTTTCCAGGACCCGTTGGCATTGATGGGAACTGTGGAGTGACTGGCCGGCCAGGCCCTCCGGGCAACCCCGGCATCATGGGCTCAATGGGATTCCCGGGAACGCCTGGCTTTCGTGGGGGTGTTGGACCAAGAGGGCCGGTTGGGGATCCAGGTGGGTTGGGAATGTCGGGTGGTATTGGTTCTCTGGGCCCCCCCGGTGCAATCGGAGAGCCCGGAATCATGGGGCCTCGTGGAATGGGAATTCCTGGAGATGCGGGCCCACAGGGACTTCCAGGAGACGCAGGCCCGCCTGGCGCTCGCGGACCGTGCGGGATGATGGGTCCTCCAGGTTTCATGGGTCCTGCTGGACCGAGAGGATATGCGGGACAGTGCTCGGCCAGCTGCAATCAGCCGGGGCCTCCGGGGCATCGTGGAATCCCAGGTCCTCCAGGACCCCCAGGCTCAGCACCTTCACCTGCAAATAATCCGCGACATCCCTGCGAGCCAACCGATTATCCGCGACATCCCTGTGAGGCCGCGTACATTCAGCCATATCAATATTTCAAATGTTCCACCGACTACACTGAGCGCATTCCTTATGTACAAACCACCTATCGCCTGCAGCAAAACCCCAATGGCACGAACGTCGGCAAGTTGCAGCGCCCCCCGTCCAAATCATTGCCCAAGGACATCTACCGGTTCAAAGATGAGACCAAGAAGTCCAAAATGAAGCTGACTGACTTTGTACGCAAGGCCTCTGAAGCGAAAAAGAAAAGATCCCTGCGGTCCATCAACGCCGGCCGCGGCGCGCCCTTCCCAGCCTTCACCGTCAAGTCCCTGAATCTGCAGCCCGCGGCAGGCCAGGCAGTCAGGTTCGACAGCGTCATCTTCGACGCGAAGGCTCAGTACAATCGATCGAGCGGCGAGTTCATGTGCATGATCAGCGGCATCTACAACTTTGCCTACAGCCTGAACACGGAAGAGCGCGTGTGCGCGGGACTGCACAGGAACGTCGCCTCCGTCGTCGTCACGGAGAGCTGCAACGGCGCTCAGGAGGGCTGCCCCGCAGGTCGTTTCTCAGAGAACGTTGTCCTGGAGCTGCGGACCGGTGAAACCGTATGGATGGAGTTTTACTCGAAGGCTCCAGCGGTCAAGCTGGCACCTGGCAAGGCGCAGCTTACTTTCTCGGGACACCTACTGCACGAGCTGTGAGTCAACATCTCGCCATAGTGGCGAGATGTTGACTCCCTTCACCTGGTATGCAAGAGGTCGTGGATTCGATCAAGACCCTGACGCCTGTACACTTGGTGTTTGCATGTTCTCTCTCTCTCTCTCCATGGTCGTGTGGATTTGTCTCCGGGTCCTCCGCTTTTCCCCTCCATATTTAGAAACATGCATTTGGAGTATTTGGCTGCTATAAATTTTCACATGACGATAAGCCAATTCGTTGTGCTATCATATGTGGCCAGGTCGCTTTTGAAAAAAAGAGCTTCCCAGCTCAGTGGGCATTACCTGGTAAAAAAACAAAACTGTTTTAGTTTAATGAGTTGAAAGATTCCACGATGATGCTTTGCTAAACCCAATGGTTTATGGTGCGCGTCATATGTACGCTAATGTGTATCTCGCGTTTCAATATTGCAACTTTTAACCGGATTTGAATGGTGCTAAAACCTTTTTTTTTATTAATGTATTACAGCGATTTCCCTTTTCTTCAATCAAAAAACTGTTTTGTCGTTTATGTTTTGTTCGTGGAAGAAATACTTTCAGGTTAATGTTCTTAAATTGTTTAACACGAAGGCTTTCGCGACCAATATCATCCATAATAGGGGTTTTTGGGTTAGATTGTGTAAATATATAAATGTGTCGTTAAAACCCACCACCACCCGACACAGCCAACTAGTAAAGGTTGTCACGTAAACAGAACGTGGCCAATTCTTTACTAGTACAGCACACCGGTGTGTTGGTGAGCCAAGCCACAACATTTACAATCTGAGTACGTATGGGACGAATGATCAGCACGAAACTAAAAGAACATCAGAGAAATATTAAATTATCCCAAATACAACTGTCAGCAGTAGCAGAAAACGCATGCCAACAAGGACACAATCAATTGATTTTGATCATGTTGAAGTTTTGTGCAAAAAATAGCTACTACTGGCCAAGACTAATTAGAGAATCTATCGAAATTGAAAGAAATCAAAATAACTTTAACCGTTCGGATAGCTACCGCCTTAGTGCTGCGTGGAAGCGAATCATCAACTAATACATTATGTAAATGCATGCCTACAAAGGGCAGCGTACTTCAATAGGGATTACCGTTGGTAAGGCTATTTTAAGAAACACAATAGACATGAAGCACAAGTTCAAAGGGCTCGCATAATGCACATGCATCATGTACGTTGCCTCATTAGTCCCCACCCCCACCACATTGTGCAAGAGCGCAGAAGCGTGGTCAACACATCTACGCCTCTATATAAGGAACGAAACAGTAATACTTCTCCGCAAAAAGTTGTAATTACTGGCGAAACGGCATACTCAAATTGTAAATGTTGTGGCTTGGCTCTCCAACACACCGGTGTGCTGTACAAGTAACGAATCGGCACGTTCTGTTTACGTGACAACCCTTACTAGTTGGCTGTGTCGGGTGGTGGCGGGTTTTAACGACACATTTATATATTTACGCGATCTAACCCAAAAACCTCTATTAAGGATTCTTAAATGTTGTCCGTAGTTTTGATGTTCCTACATAAAGTCTTTACACCACGTTGTGCACATTGAATTTATATCAAGAATCTTTCTGCCGGATTATTATTATTGTGGTTTTGCACATTTACCAGTTATACCAAATCATACGTTCTGGCTTACCAGTACTCTATCTAGACACCCCAGTGCATTATTCAATTCCCATAACCAAAAAGTGACATTGATCAGTATTCTGTCTGACTTGCCCTCACTCCTCACCGTCACATTGACATCGGCACCCAACACCCGAGCCACGATCTCGTCAAGTAATGGCTAAATGTGCAGCCCTGCAACTAATTGGCTCGTCCAATTATGCACTCGACATATATCACTGAAAAGCAAAAGAGTAAATCGGCGTAATGGGAACTAAACCAATTATTACGTGTTCTGATAAAAAAAAACACATTTATACAAAAATTTTTAATGTTTTCAATATTCATGAAAACCAATACATGGAATTGTATGAGGATTTATTTTACCACTGATGTCATTTGGGTGGTAAGTGTATATTTTAAAACTCAAATATACCAAAAATGTACAGCGTGTAGAGTCATTTTTTTCATGTACCAAGGACGTACTTTTTTTTTACACAAAAATCTTCGACCTAATCCTATACTTTTAATTCTTCCTACTATTATTTCATACTGTCTATAAAAACAATCTCATTATAAAAATTACAGAGAAAAAATCACAGCACCTCCAATTAGCACGGTTGGCTACGTAGGGTGCGAATGACGTTCAACATAAATGCATACGTACAATCTTCAAAGCCAACTACACTACATGTCATTCATATATTGCAGTAGTTGTTAACCTTTAGTGCAGCCTTGCACCCCTTTGGTTCTCAATTGTAAAAACATATAATGTTAATAAATGCAAAGGTTTGATTAAACAAAGTAGTGAAACTTATGTGCTCGTGCTTAATTTGTGTTTCGATGATTTACCTTAAAAAAATCTGGCCGTGTCTCGCACCCCCAGAAAGGACATCTCACACCCAAAGGAGGTGCATCCTCCCCAGGTTAAGAAGAAGAACCACTGGAATATTGCTACTGAAAAACATATATAAACTCTGTTAAATATTGCTCAAATGTTTTGTTACCACCTTACAGAATGTAAAAATAAATAAAAGTACAAACAAACACAAGGACAGGGTGAAAAATGAAGAAGTGAGAGGTGGTAGACATCACAGAGAAGATGAGAGAAAAAAGTAATATTCTAAAAAACTTTTTTAAAAACACGCTTTAATGAAATGCACCGTACTAGTAATGGAAGAACTCCACGACAATGGTGATTTACAGCAAACGTCAGTTGAGCGTGGACAATTAGACCCAAACCGAAACATAACATATACAAAATAATGTTTAAAAATATGTTTTTTTATGATAAAATATAGTATTGTGATCAGTATGACATAAGTATACCAAGTTTGCAGTCGATACCACATTGGGAAGTGGGTTAAAATTGAGTTACAAGATTTGAGGATACAACAGACAGAATGAGTTAATACAAAATGTGTAATAATAAAAAAAAAGGCTGGTGTGATTCTGTTCATGTGCAGAGACAACAGGGAAATGATGTGAGTCAGAAGGTGCAAGTGATGCAAGTAGAAGGAAAGAAATCAAGAGGAAGGCAGAAGAGGTGGGGGGGGCAATGCGGTGCGATCGTACCACGATGGCCCGAGGAGCGGAATAGAGAGATGGCGCAGGACAGGGCAGCGGAGAAAGTTGGCAAGGACAGCGGACATCCCACGTGAGTGGGACAAACGCGTAGAAGAAAAAGAAGACGACAAAAAATACATCGATAGACTATCAACTCAGAACTAGGATTTTAATTCAGAACCCGCTGCTTGTCAGGAATCCGTTCTACCAACGGTGCCGCCTGGTCAGGTGAACGTCGCCACCAATGGCGGAGCAAGGGATTTCAGGTAGGTGGGGCAACCCCTCCAGCAATGAAAAATAATAGGAGTTGTTAGTAAGTAAGGACTTGTCCCTTGCTTTGTATTCGACGCGTGTGCGGTGATGGCGCAGCCATCGATCGAGGGTCGAATTCGAACCGTGTTGTGTGATCGGCATCGCGCTCGCTGAAGGTGAATGCCTTCAGGGAAGTCGTGGACTGTATACGCAACTGCGCACAATTCTGTGACTCGCTTATAACTGCTTTGCCGTTACGTATTGCCAATTATAGACTCGGACTATTGTCCTATCATCTCATAGAGTCCCTGAGACATAACAATATGATACACAGTTGCAGTGGGGGTCGCAAAATGGCAATTTATTACTAATAAACCCCAATGATCCGATCTAAATGAGGGATTTTGATTGGATCATTGGGGGTCACGTGCCACCCCCCCCCCCCCCACTGGCGGAGCCAGTGGTCGCCACAATATTTAGTTCATTAGCGACTCATTTCTCGACTGTGATAACTTTTTTGTTCTTTGCGTCTTTTGTTTTTGGTGCCGACACTTAATTTCTCGATTCCATTTTTTTAAATATGGCTTGCCAGTAGGGTTTTAATTGGCTTCGTAGTAACCGCATACAGGATTTGGTCCCTGCATACACGGTCGTAAAGGCGCACAGCGTAACTTCCAAATCGCTCACTACGAGAGTTGCGAGTGAAATGAGCTAATCGCCAGATTCAGTTTAACACGCACTAGTAGGCTTTCGCGACCAATATTATCCATAATTAAGTTTTGTGGGTTATATCACGTGAATAGAAATGTGTCGTTAATTCCGCCACCACCCGACACGGCATATTAGTAAGGTTTGTCACGTAAACAGAACGTGCCAATTCGTGACTATTCCAGCACACCGCTTGTGTTTTGGAGAGTAAACCCACAACATTTACAATTCGAGTCCGACGTTTCGCCAAAAATTACAACAAGCATCATCAGGCGACAGCTAGAGTTGTGGAGACATCCTCCTGTTTCAGTTCTAATTACTAGGGAAACGTCGTACTCGAATTGTAAATGTTGTGGGTTTACTCTCCAACACACCGGTGTGCTGTGCTAGTATCGAATTGGCATGTTCTGTTCACGTGACAAACATTACTAATTGGCCACGTCGGGTGGTGGGCCGGTTGAACGAAAAATTTATATTTACGCAATCTAACCCAAAAACTGCCACAATGAACGTAATATTCACAGCTACAGTACCCAGAGATAGGGACCGCCGCGATGCAGCGGCGTAAGGGTCAGCACACTGGACGCGCGACCCAGGTCACCTGTTCGATCTCCCGGCACGGCAGTCGAAACGACGGTGCGGGTTCATGAAATCTGCCGCCCCACCCGCTCCCCCGACTGCCTCTGTCCACCCAGCAGCCCGCAGTTGGTCGATTGGCAGGTCTCGTGCGGCGGGGTGAAGTGTGGGTACTTGTCCACCTCTTCCACGACGTCTCGCCGGTGTCGGAAGAGTAGGTCGAAATATCCTCGAGTGGAGGCCCTTCTGCCAACAGTGGTGTGAGCAAGAAGTTGCAGCCTTTAACTCTTAGCCAGAGATAAGAGAATGATAGCCTGGGAACAGGACAACAACGGCGACAATCATGGTCACCACTGCCACAACCACAGAGAATGATGATGGTGGCGATGATGATGATGATGAGGGACGATCACGGGTCCATGAGGAATTGCTGTGGTTAGAAGCAAATGAGTGGGCGAGTGAGCAGATGAGTAATAAAGCGGTCGTTAACGGACGACAGTGGTGATGATTCTTAACAATGCTGCTGCTGATGATGATGATGATGACGATGATGAACGATGGTGATGACCACAATGATGATGACGATCTTTGTCGCCTCCATCGATGGGTGATGCTGATCTACCAAGTCATCACTGCCAAACGATAAAAGCGGTAAAGGGTTATAACGACGACGATGTCAGCGATGACGGTAATGGTCCTCTTTGGCAAAATATTTATTTTATCGACTAAAAAGTGGTGGATGACAGTGGTTAGGGGTCGGTGTGTTTTAGGGTTAACACCTCACTCACCAAGCAACGTGTGCGCACACAACGGCCGCTGTGTGCCGTATGTATGTTGAGTTTCTTTCACACCGTACGTAGCCAACTGTGCTAATCGGAGGTGCAGAGTGTGCGATGTCTCGACCGCACGCTGTACTTTACACAATGAGGTTAGGGATAGGACCATCATGACACTCGTGCAGCGGTTCTCAACCTTATAGGTACGATGGTCTCCCAATCAAGTTCACTGGTCCCAGTAATCTCCCCCCCCACAACACAACTAAGGTTACTATGGCCACGCGATACATGTAGAGATGACGTCCACGCCTCTAGTCAACGTGATGTAAGGCACTTGTTTCATGTTGTGCATTAGTAGGGCGATTTGACGCTGCACATTTTAAAAATTATCCTGCATGGTACCCACGTCGCAGCCCTGTGCTCTCCCCCCTACCAGGCCCCCCCCTACCAAGCGCTCCCCCCCCCCCTACCAAGCGCTCCCCCCCCCCCAACATTCTCATTTCCCGCACTCGCTCCGGGGCGTCTACATGCGTACGGTGACGAAGTGCAATTCACCAGATCCCTAAATCCCATTTTTCCAAGATTGTAAAATTGAGATGCAGAGCAAGCGGTGGATACATGTGGAGGCACACACTCATTCCCATTAAATGGCGCCCAATTCCCAGTCACTCCTCTAACCCCAAGGTAAACGTCGCAAATACGATGAATCATCGCTTCTGGGTCACCAGCTATGGCGGCTCTTGTCCGTAGAGAAACGTTTCAGTTTTCAGTTTCATTTATTTGGTATAGCCCTGTGAGCCATTCGGCTCTTGAATCGGGTGCAACCGCAACAAACAAAAAACAAAAACATGAACAAGAAAACATCTTAAAGTGACTATGCGCAAACAGAAAAATCCAGGAAAAAACAGCAAAATCTTCCCGAAAAAGCACCGTACACCAACGCTGTGTGCAAAAATCCCAGTGGGATGCAAGTCAAACAACAACAACAACCACAAGACAACTTAGATTAAAGCTATCATTCTAACTCCGTACTACAACAAACAAACATGGCCAAACCAAAAAAAGTTTTCGAAATCACCAAAATAAAGCCATAAAAGCAATGTAACAGTGATCATAGGAACTATGACCGAAATTTCACAATAAACGACATAAACAACATGTATCACCAGACCCTGTAGCCATAGCTGGCTGCATGTGTCACTCCACAACAAACGTGAATATAAGAGGACGAAATCATTGCCACCTTTGGGGGGTCACGCCGCATGACTGTGACAAAACGCGTAGAAAGCATCAATCCATCCATCCGCAGATTATAGGATATTTCATCCATTGAATTGTTCGGGGCCACCGATAATGGACGCCATGGGTCATACGGCCACAGATTAGATGAGGGTCACCGCACGGAGAGGAACGAATCTCCCCCCCAGTTTAACTCGTCTGGGGTGTCGCTAGCAACCGCTTGTTGTTGCTCTCTCCGCATTGTCGGTGCCGACGAACCACGTGGCTGACTGCTCGTGGTTTTGGGGGCCAGCAACTGTGAGGGCAGGTATGGCTACAAACGACTATTATACACAACCATCGCCCCCCCTATTTGTTTAATACGTGCTCACTCACGCTCGTGCATCGCACGTATGTGTTTTATTTATGTATGTATTACTGGGGGCGTAGACTGGAGGAAATGGTACGTGACGAGCCATAGCCACAGCCATCGGCGGGAGCGAAACTGGATGCGGTGTGCCGGGACCGGCAATACTTTTGCAGGTCATTGACGCGGATAGGCCCAGTTGAGTTTAATAAGCCCCCGCGAGGTGTAATGATACATCGATTGATCGATTAATATGGACGCTTAGGCTCACGATACATACAGGGAATTCTAGATTTGAAGCTTTCGTGACTGCAAGGATTCATACTCTTAGGTTTTTTCGGTAAAGTCACGTAGGTAAAAAATAATAATAATAAAATATTTATTTCATTATTATTTTATTTCTATGTGACTTTACCGAAAAAAAACCTAAGAGTATATGGGGAATTGCGTGTGTATCGATCAATGTTGGCGAGCTTGTATGTCATGTATTGGGATCAGGGCCACCCGTGCAATCTCTCTAGGCGCTAACATTCACCGCAAGTGTTAAAACACAACAATCGGCCGTTCAACGAAATCGTGAGCCTGAATTGCAACAATCTGTCGAATCCACAATTTTGGGCGACTCAGCCGGCCCCCCTGGTTTACACGAGTATCCCAGTGTTTCCCAATCACCTTCGCGCGCGCCCGGTTGTGCTCAGTGTTGCGGGAGCAGCGGGTAAGAGCCGGCGTTTATAGCCCTGGTGACCCAAGTTCAATTCCCGGACGGTGCACATTGTTCAATTGGTATCCGAACCCTTTGCTTGGCCGCTCTCTGGTTGACTCGACTGAAAAGGGGCATCTGTTGGGGGCGCATGAACACCACACCAACCACCGGGGCAGCGCTTGCATTACCGCCCCTCTGCATTACACAATCTGTACACGCAGAACGATATCTGGGAAGAAAGAAAGCTCTCGGTTTACAGGTCGATCTACATCCTCACTCTAGATTTGAAGTTTTCGTGACTGCAGGGATCCATACTCTTTGGTTCTTTCGGTAAAGTCACGAAGGTATAATTTATTTTATTTTATACCTACGTGACTTTACCCAAAGAACCAAAGGGTATGCATTCTCACTCTCACGTATTGTCATGAGCTTTTGGTAATGATCGCGGGTACAAGGGGCCGAAATGAGGTTTTTCCGTAGAGTTGCCGGGCTCACTCTCCGTGATCGGGTGAGAAGCTCGGTCATCCGGGAGAGCCTCAGAGTCGAGCTGCTGCTCCTTCGGATCGAGAGGAGCCAGTTGAGGTGGTTCGGGCACCTGGTATGAATGCCCCCCGGTAGACTCCCCCTGGTTCTCTACCGGGCAGCAGCAACGTCCCACTGGGCGAAGACCCCGGGGCCGGCCCAGGACACGCTGGCGAGACTATGTTTATCAGCTGGCCTGCGAACGCCTGGGAATGCCCCAGGAAGAGCTAGAATCTGTGTATAGTAGTGTAGTGTATAGTGTAGTGTATAGTGTGTGTATAGTAGTGTAGTGTATAGTGTAGTGTATAGTCGTGTATAGTGTGGTCTATAGTAGTGTAGTGTAAAGTGTAGTGTATAATTTATTGTAGTAATGTATAGTAGTGTAGCGCTAGAGTCCGTCGCCAGGGAAAGAGAGGTCTGGACCGCCCGACTCAACATGCTGCCGTCGCGACCTTCACTAGGACAAGCGGACTGAGAAACGAACGAGAAACGAACGAAAAAAACCACACAAAGTTCGATTACGTACGGCCCCTTGCCGGTCCAGTGCTGGATGAAGGCCTCCCCCTGCCATATCGGTTGCGAAGGTTATATGTATGTACGTATGTTGTACGTACGTATGTATGTTGCATGTATGTATGTTGAACTTCGTTCGCACCGCACGTAGCCAAACCGTGCAAATTGTAGGTGCGGGAAGACCATACTTCACCGCGCCTGGCAATGTGGGTTGGTCAAAGGGGGCCGCCTAGAGGACACGAACTCGGAGCTCGGCGAGTGAACGACCGCGCTGCCGCTCCACCCCAAACAGGAATTTTACTCCCAAAGATTCCCAAACGTTGCTTTCTCCGCTCAAGTAAATTGACTTCAAAAGAAGCGTCGGTTATCTAAGCGGACAAACTTCCTGCCACGTTATTGGCGAGTGGCTCGCACGGGGGGGGGGGGGTGGGCAACCTGCACCTCCGGATCCGCATGCGGTGGCCCTTCCTTAAGCACCGCTTGGTGACGTCGTCCACACACGCATTGGCGACTCTTGAAATATTTTTTTTACCAAATTCGAAAAAAATGGCTTTTCTTTTATTTTGTTTTCCGAACCCCTGGGCTAGGACCAGAACAAGATTCGCGTGAGCAGCGCCTTCCCCAACAGTCTACACAGCCAAGCGAAGATTTATAAGTCGTTGCAGGTACAGCCAGGGACTGGCATGAGTTTTTTGACAGGTAGAAGGTTGGCAGCAAGTGATGAGTTACATTCCTGGCTCTTGAAGGGAGCCAGTGATAGGCATCGCAGGCCCTTTGAGATAGCGTCTGCTGCTGTTATCAGCCACTGCTGCAGACTGGAAGACTCAAATCAAGGTACATACTGTTCCCTTTACGTTTGCTATGTATGCCTTTATTTTTTGATCTTTACGTATTCACAATGAACAGCGGCCTTCATTCATTTTCCAACCACCAGTTTGTGTTCATTAACACCGCAAGTGAAATGTATTTTGAAACACAAAGTAATTATGCTTCAAACATTCAGTGCGATACAAAGTCATCTATATATTTATAGCGGTTTTGCTGAATTGAGCGATGGTGTAAAACCTCTATTTAAACTGGGCGATAGCCCTTTCACACGACGTGTCAATTAAAGAGACAGGGAATCATCGACTAGATGATGAATTCATATTTTTAGCGATATTTACCAGAATATTTGGTGGATTTGTGGCATTTTTCAGATACATCTCGTCGATTTTGGAAATGCATTTGGTGGACTTTAGCATTGTATATGATATATGCCGTTAAGCATAGATGCTCGATTTTTCATTTTTTTCAAACGTATGTGATAACAAAAAACATTGATAGTAAAACACTTATTCTTGGTTCTTTCGGTAAAGTCAAGTAGAAGGGAAATAATCACGTGCAATAAAAGAAAATTCTCACGACGTTTTCACAAAACCACAGCAACAAAATGTCTACATTCTCTTGCTGTGGTTTTCACACCTGATGATGATTGCTTGTGTTGCAATCAAAACGTCATGAGAATTGAATTGTTTAATTTTTATTATTTTATTATTTCCCTTCTACGTGACTTTACCGAAAGAACCGAGGTTATGAATTCCTGCAGTCACGAAAGCTTTAAATCGACAAGTAAAACACACGTATACAAATGAAGCACAGCAACACATATCACGCCATACATTGCTGTACGGAAAAAATACAATAACGTGCAATCCAACAATCCTCAAATCCCCGTTGATCGCCACTTCTCCGGTAATCCGCGGTGCATCGAAAACGCTTCGTGGCACCGAAATCCGCGATGCGTAGAAGTTGCCCGGGGCATCCGGCGAGCTGCAGGCACGGGGTTTAAATCACACAGTCGAGCTGCGTACGACGTCCTTTGTTAAGTAGAGAAGGATTTTTGCATTATTATTTGTTTGATATCAAGTCGAAAGAGGCCTTTGACATAGGCCCATGAGGCAGAGACGCGCACCATTTCGCTCTTAGGGAAAGAAAACTCATAACCTCACAATCGACAAATGTTTTCACAGATGACCGGAATTGCGTGATAAATTCCTCACATAATCCATAGGTCAACCGCTTCGGAGAAAACATCTTCCGGGGATTATAGAACGAACGTCCGCGGTACTCCTGCGTATTACGGGATCTGCAATACCGCCCGTATCAACGCGGATGATTGGAATCCTGCTGTACTGCATTCCAGATAATACAAATGAAACATGTGCTGGACACTGCACAAGGCCGGCAGAAGGAATCACCCCCAACCCCAGCGATGCTATGAATTGTCGCGGTGTACAGTGACTATTTGACAGATAATCAATTTAGATTTGAAGTTTTCGTGACTGCAGGGATCCATACTTGTCACCTTTTGAACCCCATCAACCACAGCAAGAAACAATTGCAAGAAGCAATTGTTTCTTGCTGTGGTTGTCCCACCTGATGACGGACGCTTGTGTTGTGCCCGAAACGTCGTGATTTAATTAATTTTATTTTATACCTACGTGACTTTACCGAAAGAACCAAAGAGCAGAGAATCAATTGTACGTTTGACATTGCGGTGAAGGTTATCCGCCTCTAGTGGCTGCGGCGGGGGTAACGCAAAAATTCCAAAAGCGATGTGTTCCCCACCTCATGACGCAACTCCAATACTGCACCTCCTGGGATGTAAACGGTGATCTGAATTCATGCGGATTTTTTTTATGACTCCGAGGTCAACGTCCAACCATCCCGAACGCAGCTGCTTGCCAGGTTTAAAGATAGCGCGCACATTTTGGGATGCTGCCATTGGACTAGCGAAAGAGTCGGAAAGTTGACAGGGTTCAAAAGGTGACAATTTTACCCCACGGCCCATTTCCACTGTCTGGTTATCTAGCCTGAATAAAAGGAAATGGGAAAACACTGAAACTTGATCTAAATGCTGGTCAGCGTAATGTGGGCATCTCCTTATGGGCTTAATGGGGGTATTTTTAAGAAGGCACCTGCACCAAACATTCTATGAGATGCAAGGTTTTGGATCGTAGATATCTCAAGACAAGGCCTGTGGTTGTGAGGTTTGTGCCGAACAGTCCACGTGTTTACAGGATAATAAGACAACTGTTTAGTTGCTGGGACATTTTGTTTAAACAAAAGAAGGAACATCACTTGGTGTCTATTTTGTTGTGGAAACGAGAGGTGCTCTGGCGCGTGTGTGGTTGTCGTCTTCTCGGGCGTGTACTCTCCTTTGACTGCAGTTTAGTCACCAGTATCGCAACATTGGTCATCCTCCCTTCATCGTAACGTGTCCTGCCCACGCTGAATTACTTTCCTTAACTGCCCATTTGATGTGTCGAATTAGACATTTGTTTTCCGTCTGATCATCTGTGTTTCCCTCTCTTTCTCTCAGTGTAATCCCCAGCATGCATCTCTCCGCGCCCTCTTTGCACACCCTTCAACTTGTCTATCATTCGCTTTGCCAATGTCCATGAGCAAAACGCTGCAAATGGTGCTGAAAAACCCCACGGTACAACCAAGAAAATCCATTCAAGAGTTGCCCAAAGCAACTGAGAAAAACCTACGCAGTTCTATCCTGTGACTTCGTTCATGAAGTCAGGCTCTTCATCATGCACCACTGCATTAAACCTACATTTCAAATATGAAAAATATTATCCAACCTTAAGTTTTGCTTTATGTCCCTACATAACTGTGTGCATCAAGACTGCAAGGTGTACATCATACATTGTACGAAACTATTTTTTTTATTTTACCGAGTAAGACCCACTGAGCTATGTAGCTCTTTTTCAGAAGCGACCTGGCTACAAATAATAGCTCAATAAAGTGGCTTATCAAGTGCAACTTTATTGCAGCCAAATACTATAAATGCGTGATGTTGGTTCTAAATGTGGAGGGAAAACCCGGAGGAACCGGAGAAAAATCCACATAACCACAGGGAGAGAGACATGCAACCCCCAAATATAAAGGTGTCAGGGTCGAGATCAAACCCACAACCTCCTATACACCAGGCGAGGTAGTTAACATCTCACCACCGTGGCACCCACTGTGTGTATCTAGACTGCAAGGACACATCATACATTGTACACTCAGTGCCTAGTTAAATAAATGAATAAATATATAAAACTTTGGTTTGTTTTAATGCACTCATTGTTCACCTAAAATCGTACACAGTAAGTACATGTACACACACACACGACCGTACTGAATAACCGGCGTTGAAAAATCAAATGCTAAATGGAGTAAACAGTCATCACACGCAACTACATTGGATGGGTCCTGCTCGCAACACTGGCAAGCACAGACAATGCTGACTATGGCGTGATCATTCGTCCTGTGACCGGGCAAGGGCAGCTCAATGGTCGAGTGAGCAGCTTATAATTGGAAACGGTCGCGAGTTCAAATCCTGGTTTCAGATTAACTTGGCCCATCGAACCCTCTGGGGTCAATAGAAATGAAGACCACTTTGTCAACTGTTGCTTGTCCTGTGGAGAGACTCCCTCCCGCCATACCAATAGGGAATTTCCACCACTGGCTCTGTAGGACTGTGAACAGAAAATGAGCACCCAATGCCTCAATGCTCTCTTTTTTAAATATATAACTTGAACTGTTACTGTGCTCAACTGCAGATAATCCTAGCAACCTGCCACAGCCCATTTGTTTAGCTTCCATCCATATGGGGATATTTTGTCTGCCGTGCATCCCACTGAACAATAACAGTGGCTGTTGTGTTTACAGCAACCTTTAAACCGCCTGCTATCACGGCTGAGAAATGAAAATAAAAGAATATATATAAACAACGATGAGTGTCGTATTTAGTCTAGGTGCAGTACTTGTGGGGTTTTTTTTTCTCATGACATGCGGCGCGTGTGTGTTTGACGTCATGGGGCGGAGGGTGTCCGTGCCCGGCTGACTCTGTGTCGGCACGATCGTATTTTATGAATGCAAATGAAGGGGCCATGATATTTTGCATTCAAAGCCATGATTCAAAGTAAGAGTGAATTTGCTGCTCACAATGAGCATTGAGGCAGTGCTCATCTCCTGCAGTGCCAGTGGTGGAAATTCCACATTCCCGTGGTAGGGTGTGAAAGCAATCCATAGGACGACCACTGTTAGTGACCCCCCCCCTTCCCACATTGTATTGACCCCCACAGAGATGATGGGCTGAGTTAAGCCCCCAGTCAGGATTTGAATTCGCAAACCTTTCTTCACCTGCTCTACTACTGAGCCACAAAAGCCTAGTCCCACCTTATGTAATCTCACATTCCATGTGGTGAATATGAAATATATCACAATGCATGACGGTTATGACACACTTTGCACAGGTTAAAGGTGCAGCCCCGCAACTGCTTTCTCGCGTCGCTGTTGGCGCAAGGACCTCCACGAGAGGAAGCCCCTCTAGTCCAGAGAGTATTTCGGCCTACTCTTTCAAATATTTAGCATCGGACCCTTTGAGTTGGATATGGCAATTTGGATTCACAAAATGTCTCAACACAGTGACACGCAATTATCGTACAATAATTATCTTATGATCCGCATAGAATATACTGTTCGCGATTATATTCTATAGTTGAGCATGATGGCAATATTCCCATGAGCTAAATGCCAATGCTGAGGGCTGTTAGTCACGAGAGGGCTTTCGGAGTTCGCGTAGTTTTGATATCCTTCCTCTATTAAATGAGTGCAGACGACAGTGGCTTTTACGCATTTACCAAATGACTCCTCCCGTTCAAATTAACACGTTCCTTGCTGCACGCGCCGAATCATTGTTAATCATCGTTGTTCAAATTAAGATTGAGATCTCAACGTTTGTAAATTTGGCGAACGCGGAGAGACGGAGCGCACTGGAGTTTGTAAAACCCTCTGCGGGATTTACCAAATGAGTGCTCCACGTTTGGCCTTGCAGACAGGCGGCTGGAGATACGTACACACATCTGTGTGACACTCACTCGAGTGACACTCGGGTTCTTGACCCGCGCCTCCGACTCGAGTTTGTGAGGCGCCGCCTCATGGATTTTTTGCGCCACGTTATGAATCGGACTTATGATGATTCCGGTGCCAATTGAGACATTGCACGAGCCTACCCCCCCCCCCCCCCCCCCGTGGCACTGGTTTAGCAAGCTGTGCCCCTTGCTGATTAAACTCGGCCGAGTCAAAACATGGTACGGCCTGAAAGTACATTATTATCCACAAAAAATAATACGAATGGTATTTGCAAAATAAGTTTTGTTTTTGAAATTCTCAATAACGTTAATAATATTTGTGAACCCCAACTACTGTAATTGGATTGATTCAAAATGTCCCAAATGAGAATGCATTGACCACTATCTATCCATAAACAAAACGTGTATGCTCTGAGACTGCTTATCTGGGCTATGTGGGATATCAGCAGAAATCAGCAAAATCCATCGCTGTACCGTACTTGTGTGCTCCCACGTCTAAGCTACCCGCCTTAAAATATTGTTCACGATACTGTACTGAGTGGGGAGGCCCTCATGCACCAGTGGGTTGACAACAGAACTGTATTTTTCACGGAGTGGGGGGAGTGCTTAGGACACTGCACAGTGAGCCCAGCGACCTGCGTTCGATTCCCAGTCACGGATAACATAAGTGGCGAGTGGTACCTGAACCAGCACTGCCTCCCCCAGTACCCGGTACTCTCATCCATCAGCAAAACATACAGACCAGCGTGGCGATTTATGGTCAAACAACCCACCAAGACGCCATGGTGATGAGATGTCAACTACCTCGCCTGGTATGCAGGTCATGGGTTCACTCCCGACCCTGACGCCTGCTCTGTATTTGAAGATTGCATGTCTCTCTCTCACCGTGGTGCTGTGAATTTTTCTCCGGGTCCACATTTAAAAACATGCATTTAGACCAGGGTTTCTTAAGACTTTACTGCAGCCTTGCACCCCTTTGGTTCTCAATCGTGAAAACATTTACAATGTTAATAAATACGTAGGGGTTTGATGAAACAAAGAAGTTGTGCTTACGTGCCCGTGTTTAATTTGTGTTTTGATGATTTACCTTTAAAAAAAATCTGGCATTTCTCGCACCCCCAGAAAGGGGAACTCACACCCCCCCCCCCCGCCCAGGGGGTGCATGCACCCCAGGTTAAGAACCACTGGTTTAAACTTTAGACAATTTCTAGATTTGAAGTTTTCGTGACTGCAGGGATCCATACTCTTTGGTTCTTTCGGTAAAGTCACGTGGGTATCGGTTCCACCTGATGACGGTCGCTTGTGTTGCGATCGAAACGTCGTGATTTAATTTTAATTTAATGTTTTATACAAACGTGACTTTACCGAAAGAACCAAAGAGTTTAGACAATTTGGCTGCTATAAATTTCCACATGATGATAAGCCGTTTCGCTGAGCTATCATTTCTGATAGTCTGATCGCTTCTGCAAAAGAGGAATCTAGTAGCACAGTGGGGCCTTACTTGGTAAAAAATGTTTTATTTAGTTTATACTTTAAGACTGACAGGACGTCTTAGCTGAGCAGCGGTGGCTACGCTGCACGTGGCCTGTGATCCAGCGCTGGGGAGGTCAGCGAGGGTTGGTGGATGGCCAGACAAATGTTGTGAAACTTTCCTCCCATGGCCGTCGAGGAGGTGCCCATACACTGGGCTGGAGATGCCGGGATGGCAAAGTCTGTAGGGGATAGAGCGTTGTCCCCTCGCACACGTGGGGTTTCTCCCGAGTGCTCCGGTTTTTCCCCCTCATGTATACACGTTCATTAATCTGCGAAAAAAATCTAAATATTATAGAGAACCACACAGAGCTTGGTTACGCTGGCTCACTGCCTGGCTGCCTTACCGCCCGTCTGCAGTTTCTGCTCGAGGCTCCGAGTCATTCTGAAGAATGCTAAGATGATTTCGCGCTATGTCCCTATAGAAATGGAGGTGAGGACTGCCGGGTCGTCATGCCCATTTTTTTTCATGCATGAGGGTTGGCAGCAGTTGTCAAATTCTCGAAAGAATGTCGTTGTCTGATTGGCATTACACACAGGTTTGTATAAACCCATTGCGGGAACACAAAGACGTGAAAACAGCATTGCTGTTACATGGAGCACGCCCATGGAGTAGAACCATAAGCCGTGAGTTATCAATGGAAATACTTTGCTACCACAGCATCCACCTTGTCTTGATCATTCATCACCATCATCATCAGCCATGGTCAATCGACTGCTGGATAAAGATGTCCCCAAGTGACTGCCACCCTAATACGGTTCAAATCATCATCATCATCGGCCATGGTCAATCGACTGCTGTATAAAGATGTCCCCAAGTCACTGCCATCCTTTACCGTTCACATCATCATCAGCCATGGTCAATCGACTGCTGGATAAAGATGTCCCCAAGTGACTGCCACCCTTTACCGTTCACATCATCATCAGCCATGGTCAATCCACTGCTGGATGAATATCTCCCCAAGTCATTGCCATCCTTGACGTGTTCACATCATCATCATCATCGGCCATGGTCAATCCACTGCTGGATGAAGGCTTCCCCCAAGTCACTGCCATCCTCGATGGTCCACTGCAAGATGAAGATCTCTCAAAAGCCGTCGCCATCTCTCATGATCCTCAGCATCATTAGCCGCGGTCAATCCACTGCTGAGTGAAGGCCTCCCCAACCTGCCGTCACAACGCAAGATCTTGCGATGCAACAATCCACCCGGCACCTGCCCACGAGCCGATATCACCGCTGCATCTCCTTCCCGGTGGATGCCCCTTGGACGCATTCCAAGCCTCAGCTGCCACTCCGTCTCGACCATCGGCCGTCGTTCCTCGCTCGCGAGGTGCCCTGCCAAAGCCCCACTTTACTCGTTTGTTAGCAGATTGATGATTTCATTTACCTGTGTCTGTTCTCCACTGTACGTGTTCGATTATTAATGATACAAAACAAAAATAAACTTGTTTATTTTTTACCAGGTAAGGCCGATTGAGCTCTTTGTTAGAAACGGTCTGGCCACAAATAAGAGCTCAACAAAGTGGTCGATCACGTGGAAATTGAAAGCAGCCAAACTCTTAAACGCATGTTGATTCTTAATGTGGAGAGAAAAACCGGAGGACCCAGAGACAAATCCACGCGATCACGGGGAGAACGTGCAAACTCCAAAAATACATCATGGGACATTTTTTGGAAGTATCAAAGTATGAAAAATAAGAATGGGTTTTACCCTTTCTGGGAATAAAACAGGAGGTGTTAAGCTGTTAAAACAGCAAATAGATGCCCTTTGCAAGGAATTAAGTCTGCATTAACCACACGTGCTTGTGGTGAACTTGCAAACAAAGCCATGCTCTGATAATATCCGGCATTGTCTTTGAAACTGATTTGCCTACACCAAATATACAGCAGGTGTCAAGGTCGGGATCGAACCCACCACTTCCTCCATCACCCACTACAGTACTGCGAAAACTGGACAGGGCCCTTCTGAAAAAGAGTCAGGAGACTCAGGCTGTCCTGGTTAGACCGGTTGGCTACGTACGGTGTAAAAGAAGTTCACCATACAAACAAGTGCCGTATGAATAATACTCCAAATCAAGGATCTGACGCTCAATGTGAAAATAAGAGGAGCTGTGCGCTAATTCTCCCTATTATGTGTGACTATTAACATCTTTAGTTAATTCAAGGGTACCCAGCAGTCAGTTGAGATATGGATTATCATACAAAGCCTGCATAGTCATTAATGCTGAGGTTAAGCTTATACGTGTTCATTTGATTAAGAAAAGTACAAGTAGTCAAGCCCTGTGGTCGGATTATGTTACTTTGAAAACACCAAATGTAGGATTCTGTTCCATTACTTCTAAAACTCACAAGCAATCAGTCATTAATCCAAGTAACCAGTAATGAGAGTGCTTGTCCTTCTAACACTTAATGTTTTTTGCTGCATGTGCCAGAGCATTGATTAACACAGCAGGCAAGTAAGTGGCGCAGCGAGGGAAACTAAAGGCTGGCTCTGAGCATCACAGCGTCTGTCATGAATGCCTCAAACTAAATTGAGTTTATCTATTTGGGGTGTGAGCGAAAGACAAAAAAAACCAGCAGTTACATGTTTTGTCTGTGAACCACGCCGTTATGGAATGTGGTGCCGTGCGGTAAATAAAAAGAAAACATTAAAATGCGATCATAAATATTTCAATTCCTTGACACACATATATATAAGCCACTCACTGCTAAGTCAATCTTGATAACCCGCATCTCGCGAACAACTTCCCACACTTGGCTTTGCCAAAACGGTGATGCCTATTTGGTTGCTAATAAGTTCAGGGACGAGAATGTGAAAAGCTGATGGGGGGTGGCAGCAACAAAAGCCTCCGGGTCCTCGGTGACACGGGCTGAGTCTCATTCGACCACAGTTTGTGCGATAAGATAAGCCGCCGTTAACATTTACGAGGGATGGTAGTAAGGGGTGTGCGAGGAACGCATCCACAATCGACAACAACAACAAAAAGGAGGCATTCAGCACGGGCAGCGCCGTGCGTCGCCATTGCGTGAGAAGCATTTGATACACTCGAGCAAGTGAAAATAAGAATCTCTGGCTTTCTCACGATTTTGGAGAGATAACGAGCCTCCCATTGTCGTGACGGGGCTACAACAAACAAGAGGCGGCGGAAGCATGGTTCGCTGTCTCTCTCTCTCACACACTCGCTCTGTCTCTCTCTCACACACACACACTCGCTCTGTCTCTCTCTCACACACACACACTCGCTCTGTCTCTCGCACACACATACTCGCTCTCTGTCCGGTGTGTGCAATGTGGTTGGCCCAGCTCCACACCCGGGAAAGCTACTTTAAGTTTCCCATTACTGATGGGCACGATACAATGTAGCGTGGTGGGCTTTTATTTTAGTTTTTTGGTTATCGAGCGTCAATAAAGTTGAGGTTATCTCGAGACGCTACATGTGTCGTGCAAGCTCGGATGGATGTGTCTGCTGTGTGAGGCTCGTACCAATGCCAGCGTCCAAAACACAAGGGACAGCATCGGAGGTCGAGTGTCAGGATGCGCTTGTGGTCAGCAGCGATCAAACCGGACGCTCGGGTTTCAAAACGAATTGACAGGTTTCGGTACGGGGCAACCGATGACGACTCCACAGGTAGATTCCATCCACTGAGTGAATCCAGTAAGATGAGCGAACCTATCCGCTCTATCGCCACCTACCGGCACATCGCAGACTCACGGTCTGCAGCAGCAGCAGGAGCAGCATCCGGTGCACGACTGGGCGGTCACCCAAGCGAGCAATTCCCTCGCCTCGACCGTGCTTATCTTCGCTAGATCCCACCCAGATTGGACCACGTATTCAGGGTGATGTGGTCATCTGAGGCCAAGGCGAGATCCCAGAGTGCCATGATCGTACAGGTTCTCCAGACAGTCGGTTTGGCACGGCCGGTTTCTGGTAGACTACACAGACACCTTCAAATAACAGAGGCCCGTCAGACCTTGGCGTGGAGAGATGGATAGTTTCAAGGCGGGAGCCAAGCCTGCGCTATTCGGCAAGACGGCTGAAAATTGTCTATTGTCATTTTTTTTCTTTTATTGAGATCGGTTAAACGTTTCGTCATTATCAGAAGCCACGATTAATCCTGTCCAAGCTGCCACCACCCCCTCCCCACGATCCCACAATGCCACCATCCACCCAGCACCTGGACATTAACGGATGTCATATCTTAGACCATTTTTACAACAAATGTCATTAATTATTATTTATTGGCCCAAATTGACGCTGAAACTCTAACGACAACTGGACTCCCTGGGGTCGCGATCCACAGATTGAAATGTTTTGCTGCATTGTGCCAGTGCAATAGCGCCTGCCTCTTTTATTATAAAAGCCCGGCGTTCCGCTCGTCCATCAACTAAATGATAAGGAGCCTTTCAGAAGGCTCCTTATCATTTGGTTGTGGAAGAAGAGGACATCAGTGGGGGGCGACGGGCGAGGCGAGGCACCGAAGCTTTCAAAAGCCCTCTGCAGGAGCTCAAATGAGGCAGTCGTAGGCTGTCGAAATTCCAGTTAATAAAAAAAGGCCTCCTGAAAACTGTTACCGACAGGAGGAAGTGCAACAATTACTGTGCATTTGTGTCAGGCTGGCTGGAAGTTGACTCTTTGTTCCCTCCTATGCGTGGGCTCTTGTCTCAGCAACTAAAGTTCCCGACTTGGGGAAAAGCCCACATTAGACGAAGGCAGCCATGCAGCACGAGGTGGGACGTTTATCCCACTACTCTTAGGGCCTTCGATAAATTGTCTCACTCTGTGCTGTTGGAACCTTAGGATTTATAATCTTGTAAAAAAAAAACAGATACAAAGGCCGTCGCAATTGCCAATGTTTGTTTGTTGTTACCTTTCACCTGGAAATTTGCGTTGTCTCCAGCGTTACCTATCCGATGTACCATTTACAATATCCCCCTGATTTGTGAATCATACAATGTATAGGTGTGCGCCTGTCGAAGGGGCGTTCCGTCGCTACCTGAACGCCGTACGACCTAATTTAGTGGCGAGAGGGGTAGGGGGTCAGGTGAGTTGATGACCGGCGAGTGGGTGGCGATTCGTGATCGAGGTTTTTTGGGGTTAGATCGCGTAAATATACAAATATGTCGTTAAACCCGCCACCACCCGACACGTAAACAGAAAATGCCAATTCGTTACTAGTGAAGTATTGGAATGACGGCAGGAAACCACTTGACGGGTAGCACACTTTTTATTAAACCTTGACTTGTCACGATACAACGTGTGGTCACTATTCCTCTGACTACACACACTTCACTTGACACGTGTGGTCACTATTCCTCTGACTACACACACTTCACTTGACACGTGTAGTTACTATGCCTCTGACTATACACACTTCACTTGACACGTGTAGTTACTATGGCTCACACTGCATGCTCACACTGCACTCCGCCCCGTAACGTCCGTGGAGCCTACAGGCCCACCCCAGCTTGGGCGTGGGCCACAACCTCTGAGTCCCAAGGGCCGGCCCTCTCACGGACGCTCGGCCCCGGGTCCCAGGGTTCCGCCTCTGGGTCACACAGAGCCCCGGCCCCTACAGGACAGCGGGACTAGGTACCGCAGGGCCCTATCTCTTCCTCCTCCGTCTTCAGTCTTCGCTGGTCACTCGCTCCCCGTGCGCCTGTGCGCACCACCTTATATAGCCCCCGCTCACGGGAGACGGAGCGTATGCGGACCTCGACGTGAGCATCCCCCTTAGTTGACCAATCCCCGCGCGCTTGCCCCAGGATCCCATCGCTGTCAGCGCGCGTCACTGATACCCAACCAATCACTGCCTCATAACCCCCGACCCCGCGCTGACCCCTGATCCTTCACCGTCAGCGCGCGTCACCAACACACACAGCCAATCACTACGCGCTGGCACACGATCCCTACCCCAGCGCGTATCACCACTACATCACCCCCTCCCACAGCTCGCAGCCGGCCCGGCTGCTAAACAACACAACACAACGTCAACACAACAAAAACCCCACCCCCCAGTGTGCCCCGTAACGCAACAACAACAACACAACGACACAATACCCGACAACAACCTATGTACAAACCGACAACCAACACAATAAAAGTCAACAACAACACACAACACCTAGACAACAAGCTATGTACAGCCCGACGAACAACACACTAAAAGCAAATCCCAGAAAATGAACGTGTCCAGTGTCTCTGTGACTATTGATACCTCCCCCCTCCGCTCGCTCCTCCACCGGGGTGATAGAGCGGTCGAGCGGATGAGGAACGCAGTGACGAGGCGCTCCGGCCGCATCGGCTCCTCATTCGGTTGGTCATGAAAAGTAGCGCGACTTAGCGCGAGTCCGCCTGGCCAGTCCATCGTATGGGACGGGACGCTGACGACCGTCCGGTGGCTCCGGCAGCCCTGGACGGCGCGGATCGGGCCTGGAAGGACCGGCCGCGCCGCGAGGATCCGGCCGCCGGTGGTCGGCTTCTGTCAGTTCCGAGACACCTGGGAGCGGATCAGGCGGAGACATGTGAGGATCAGGCGGAGACATTTCCCCCCTTGGGTCGTCGGTCACGTCACATGCTCGGCCCTCACGACACACAGGGAGGCCATATGGAGGCGAGAACGGTTTCAGTCGGGAGGGGTGGACGTACCAACGGCGCTTTCCCCATTTTATTTGAACACACTGGGGGCGTGCAACCCGCACGACCTCCACGGGTCCCCGCCATGGCTTCAACAATTTAGGCGACGTAGCCAAAGGTGCCTGAGGGCAGTGCAGCCAGGCCCTATCGCCTGGTTTCCAGTCGTGCACGGACACCTTCCGTGCACGCAACCGCTCGTTGGCAATTTGGCGAGCCCGCGAATTAAGCCGTGCGGCCTCCCGTGCCTCGGTCAGCTTATGAATGTTAAATTTAATATGTTCTGCCAATTTCGAATTTGTTTGTGGTGCGGACAGTCCCAGCTGCGTTTCCATGGGCGGGTCGGCTTCCCGACCATACATCAGATAGAATGGGGAAAATCCCGTTGCTGCATGGGGGGCCATTCTATACGCGGCGAGGACCCCCGGGACCTGCAGGTCCCAATCAACATGTGCCTCACACACCTGCTGGCACAGCATAGAAGTCAAAGTCCTGTGGAGTCGCTCCACCATCCCGTCTGTCTGTGGGTGGTACGGGGAGGTACGCACCTTCTTAGTACCCAATAGGTCGCACACCTCTTGCAGCAATTTACTTGAAAATTTTTTCCCTTGGTCGGTCAGCAAGCGTTCGGGAGCCCCCTTGTCCAGGACGTAGCCCTGGACAAAGGCGTCCGTCACAGCCGCCGCCGACTGGTTGGCGAGTGGCCACGCCATAGGCCACCGGGTAAAGTATTCGACACCAACCAACAGGTACTTATTACCCCTAGGCGTGACTGGAAAAGGCCCCAAAATATCGAGCGCAACGAGCTCGTTAGTGCGCGAGACCTGAATAGATTGCAGCGGTGGATTTGCCACATCACTCCCCATCCCCGGCCAATAATAGTCACGCTGAAGCAGAGCAAGCATTTTGTTTACTCCCAAATGCAAGAGGCGTTCATGTGCGGCCAGGACAACTTTCCCCCGCACAGCGGAAGGCACCACGAGTGCGTGCCGCCGGGACAAATTGTCCCATCTCATTAACAAGCCCTGCTTAAGTACCCAGGAGCCAGTTCGCTCCCGGCCCTCCTCGGGACCCCCCACCCTGCGGCGCAATGCTAGCAGGGAGCTGTCAGCCATTTGGAGACGGCCCCACTCAATCAGCAACAGTGACAGCAGCGAGTCCTCTCCCTCAGGGGTAGCAGGAACATCCCCGATTGGTGCATCCGCGGTCGCAGCCAACGCCCCCATACTTTCCGCAGCTGGCGGTTTACAGCGCGCCGATCCCATTAAGCACGCACATTTGTGACAAGGCGACAATCGCGACAGGGCATCGGCGTTAGTGTGGCGCAACCCCTTACGGTATGTGGTCGTGAACTGATAGTCCTGGAGGACTTCCAACCACCGTGACAATTGGCCCGAGGGTTGGGCGACCCTCAATGAATACTGAAGCGCCGCGTGGTCCGTCCGGACCGTAAAGTGACGGCCATAGAGATACGGTCTAAATTGCTGTACAAAAAAAACAATAGCAAGCAACTCGCGACGGGTGACGCAGTAGCGCTGCTCCGCCGGCGACAAGACCCTGCTACCATAGGCGACCAGCCTTTCGACTCCCCCAACGACCTGTGAGAGCACCCCCCCAATGCCCGTGTTGCTAGCATCCGTGTCTAGCAAGAAGGGACTTGTAAAGTCAGGATAACGCAAGGGCGGGGCACCCACCAAGGCGTCCCGGAGGGAGCAGAACGCGGCCTCCTCCTCTGGTCCCCATCGGAACTTGACTCCTTTTGCCGTTAGAGCGTGCAAGGGTTTTGCAATGGTGGCGAAATGCTCAACGAATCGGCGGTAGTAAGAAGCAAAACCGATGAAACTGCGCACGTCCGACACCGACGTGGGCGTTGGCCATGAACTGACACAGTCCGTCTTCGCGGGATCGGTAGAGATCCCCGAAGAATCGACAATGTGGCCCAAGTATCTCACGGACTTACGAAGAAGGTGGCATTTGGCCGGTTTAAACTTTAATTTAGCCGATCGCATTCGCAAGAACACCCCTCTCAATCGCTGGAGGTGTTCCTCAAACGTTTTACTGAAAACAATGACATCGTCAAGGTAAATCAAGCAAGTATCCCATTGCAAGCCCGACAAAACCAATTCCATAAGGCGCTGAAACGTCGCGGGAGCGGAGTGAAGTCCCATGGGTAACCGGTTAAACTGGAATAGGCCCCCTGGAGTCCGAAATGCTGTCTTAGGTTTAGACTCGTCGTCGAGTGGCAGCTGCCAGAATCCCGATAATAAATCAAGAGTAGAAAAATATCGCGCACCAGACAATGCATCGAGGAACTCGTCCATTCTGGGGAGCGAATACGCGTCAGCCACGGAGATTTTATTCAGGCGACGGAAATCTACGCAAAATCGCAAGGACCCGTCTTGCTTTTTAACCAGCACAATAGGTGCTCCCCAAGGACTGGAAGAAGGCGAAATAATGTCGGCCGCCAGCATATCGTTGACGGCCGACTGAACGTGTTCCTTCTCAGCAGGACTCAGCCGGAAGGGATATAGCCTGACCGGTGCCGCATCGCCTGTTTCAATATGGTGGCGCAACAGGTCCGTGCACCCAATGTCATATTTATGCTTACTGAACACATCAGAAAATTCTATCAGCAACGCACGCAGCGCACCCAACTGTACCGTTGACAAATCGTTCGAGTCCGCGCACAGCGAATCGACCCATTCAAGGTCCTCCCTCACTGGATTGTTCTGCGTTGGGCTTAGATCAACGTGCGCAACCAGCCGCTCTTCCGCAGGGACCCGTGCCGCGTGAGCTAGCACAGTGCCCTGCTGAATAACGGCCGGCCGCGACCCAGCGTTTAAAACCATCACGAACGGGTCCTTGTCAGCCAGAACCAAAGTGTGAGCCACCGACAAATCGAGACCTCCGACAGCCCTATTTGAAGGACCCAAAAGCATGCTCTGTTCCGAGGTCTCCCCCACCCATGGTTTCCTCAACCGGAGGGGAATTAACATCTGTGAACCCGGGGGCACGTGCACGGTCTGTGTCGCCAGCGCTTGTATCGTAGCGCACGCCGTCCGAATTCCGGTAGGGTTCGTCAAAAATGAAATACGGCGACCCGATGGTAGTTCAATGCAACGCTGATCGATGAGAATTTTAATGGGCATTTTAGCCAAAAAATCTGTGCCCAACAGACAAGGAACCGCCAAGGAAGAAGAAACGAAAACGGGTCCCGACAATTTGATATCTCCAATGCAAATGGACGCCCTAATCTGACCGACAATGCCCAACGAGCCCCCATTAGCCACGTAAAATGGCACGTCCACCGGGAGCAGAGGTCGACATTGGACGGGGAGAATGTTGTAAATGAGGTCCGATATAATAGTCGCCGACGCCCCCGTGTCCACTAACACCCTGACCTCGACCCCGTCAATGAATCCCGTAATGGCCGATGATCCCGCCGACGCAGCCACTATCCTGTGCCCCAACTCCGACCATTTAATGTCCCCTCGGTCCCGCACGAACCCCCCTCGCCGAACCGAATCCCCGATCCCTAACCGGCTCTCCTCCGCCGCAACGCGACGGCCCATGTGTGTCGTGCATGTAGGCCGAGCATGTGAAGCGCCGCGACTTGCCGGGGTTAGTAGGGATGACTTGGGGCCTTGGTCGTCGTCCAGCCGAGGTCCCATGGCGCGCTGACGTGGAGCGCGGCAACCGGACACCACGTGGCCCCGGAGGCCGCAGTTGTAACACGTGATGAGGGTCGTCGGAGATCTCGGTTGCTCCAGCTTGCGGGCCGATCGCAGAGGCGAACGACCCCCCGACCTCCAGTCCCCCGGTCGTCCCGCGGTGAACGCCTCCTCTCGTGGGCTGACGACTTGGGGCTCGGTGACCACCGGGCCCGGAGCTGAGGCCACGGCAGCATTGCAGACGACCCCCTGTTTACGCTGGAGGACCTCGTGCGCCTGTATACTTGTTGCGACCCGCAAAGAAGAAATATCGACCTCGTCGGCCGTGTTGATGGGGACCCCCAGGTCCTGCGCCAACTTGAGCAGTTGCTCCAAGACCATCGCGTCCTGGCCCTCCTCGTCCATACGAGGGAACGCGGCGTCGGCGAGAGCCAACAACGCCGTGCGGTAGGCGAGCGTGGTCTCCGTGTCCGCCTTCCGCCGGGCGTAAAAGTGATGGCGACACGCCGAGGGAGGTCCGTAGACCTTGGCCATGAGACCCAGCGCAGCCTTAAGCGTGGAGCGGTCCGACCTCTGTGCGGACGTGAAGGCCGCGAGCGCGTTGTCGTCCAACATGGCAGGCAGTGCCCGCAACGCCGTAGCGTCGGACCAGGCGGACATTTCCTGATGCGCCAGAAACCTGCGCTGGAATGCGCCCCAGTCCCCGCCTTCCGCCTTGAAGGCTGACAATGTGGGAAGGCGCTGTTGAAAGATGAAGTCGTCCTCTGCCTCGTGGTTCCTCTCCGCCGCACCGTCGGTGTGCGAGATGGCGGCCCCAATGGCGGGTGGCTGATGGCGGTCCGCAGCGCGCGTTGATGACGTAAGCGGGCGCGCTTGGAGAACCGCCGCCACGTGGTGCTCGCCGTTCCCGCCAAAAGATGTCCGCTCAGTTGAAATGACGGGAATCGCCCAGTCATTTTGGCGGGAATCTGCGGGGCGACCCTGTTGAATGTCCGCCGACGTCCCCGCTCCTCCCGACGTGCTGATTTCCGCCAGGATGGACGCGGCGGCGAGCAGCAGCTCTGCCAGACGGGAGTGCGCCTCGCGGAGTACGGCATCGGTCCCCAGTCGCTCATCCGGCGCCCTCGGCGGATCCTGCGGCGTCGGCATTTCTTCGTCCTCTCCCCCCGATGCCAGCTGGCCCGAGTCGTCAAGGTTATCCTCGCGGTCAATCCCGTGAGTCCGACGGGTCTTCCTTGTATCCATGCCTGGAAGACTGTTTCACTTCTGACGCCAGTTGAAGTATTGGAATGACGGCAGGAAACCACTTGACGGGTAGCACACTTTTTATTAAACCTTGACTTGTCACGATACAACGTGTGGTCACTATTCCTCTGACTACACACACTTCACTTGACACGTGTGGTCACTATTCCTCTGACTACACACACTTCACTTGACACGTGTAGTTACTATGCCTCTGACTACACACACTTCACTTGACACGTGTAGTTACTATGGCTCACACTGCATGCTCACACTGCACTCCGCCCCGTAACGTCCGTGGAGCCTACAGGCCCATCCCAGCTTGGGCGTGGGCCACAACCTCTGAGTCCCAAGGGCCGGCCCTCTCACGGACGCTCGGCCCCGGGTCCCAGGGTTCCGCCTCTGGGTCACACAGAGCCCCGGCCCCTACAGGACAGCGGGACTAGGTACCGCAGGGCCCTATCTCTTCCTCCTCCGTCTTCAGTCTTCGCTGGTCACTCGCTCCCCGTGCGCCTGTGCGCACCACCTTATATAGCCCCCGCTCATGGGAGACGGAGCGTATGCGGACCTCGACGTGAGCATCCCCCTTAGTTGACCAATCCCCGTGGGCTTGCCCCAGGATCCCATTGCTGTCAGCGCGCGTCACTGATACCCAACCAATCACTGCCTCATAACCCCCGACCCCGCGCTGACCCCTGATCCTTCACCGTCAGCGCGCGTCACCAACACACACAGCCAATCACTACGCGCTGGCACACGATCCCTACCCCAGCGCGTATCACCACTACACTAGTACAGCACGCCGGTGTGTTGGAGAGCCAAGCCACAAACAACATTTACAATCTGGAGTACGACGTTTCGCCAGGAACACACTGGTGTGCTGTACTAGTAAGGAATCGGTGAGTTATGTTTACGTGACAAACCTTACTCGTTGGCTGTATCAGGTGGTGGCGGGTTTAACGACACATTGATATATTTACGCGATCTAACCCAAAAAAACCCCCGCATTATGGATGATATTGGTGGCTAAAGCCTACCACGTGTTAAACTGGGTGGCGATTGTGGGGTGAGTGGTGGATTTCATGACGTCACCCCCCCCTACCTGCCCCACTCATCACTGCGTTAGGGAGTTTAGAGGATTTGCCTGCTGCTATAACAATGCCCACGTGATGATGATGACGATAAGCCACTTCGTTGAGCTATCATTTGTGACAGCCAGGCCGCTTCTGAAGAAGAGCGACACGTCAGCTCAGTGGTTGGGGGCCTTTACCTGGCAGCATAGAAAAAAAAAATGATTCGTTAGTTTTAGACAACAACAAAAAACCCATGCGCGCACGTACCAGCTCTGTTATCCCCCGAAGCGCACAGACACCTGCGGGAGCCAGGTGCGGGCGAGGCGACGTCACGGCCCCCGTGCACCTGACGTGTGCGGCGTGACAGCACGAGGCCCCCTCCCCCACCACCACCACCCCCACCAAACCCGCCGTGTCTCAACCCGATCTACAATCGGCTGTGGGTGCACTTGTGGGCACGCTCCCCTCTGAGATTGGGGGCTCCTTTCTGATCTCTCCTCCGAGCTGGCGCGACCATCAAAAGCACTCAGTCGGGTAATGTCCTTTCCCCCCGTTTTTAAACGCTAATAATGTTGTTATTCTTCTCATTCATCTAAATGAGATTTGTTTTTCATGAATGTATACTTTTACAGAAGGTGGTGGGTGGAAATGATCATTATTATGGGGTCTGTGCATTGCTGAGAATTGATGTATAACTCTGCGGGAGATGACAGAGGATTGTGTGGTTCAGTTGTGGAAATGATGTGCTCGCCTTTGATTAGTACAAAATAGAAAGCAGATGGAAACAAATACATCGATGTTACATCAGTAATATATTCAGTTCACCAGTTTGCTTTAATCAGTGTCGGGTTACCCTAGTAGCAAAAGTAGCTACATATGCTACGGGTCCCGCACTTTCAAGAGCCCCGCGCTAAATGCTTTCAAGCTATCAATTCCGGTTCAGTGATTCTGCACTTGCTCTATTACCATAGTACTATACTGCCTTAAACTTTTATGAACGACTGGGTGTTTAAGGTTAGCGATTTGTCAAATTATCTGGCTGTATAGCAAATGAAAACATACAATTGCTTTACGATGTAAGTTAAAAATGTGTTTTAATATTTATGTGTTTATTTATTTATGTAGAGCCCCTTTATAACATATGCTCCAGGCCCCGCACTAGCTTAATCCGACACTGGCTTCAATCAGTACCGATGTGAAAGCCTAAAACAGAAGATGAAAGGCGAATGTAGCTTTTATTCTGATTGCCAAGTTTTTACAGTGGAATGGCGAAACGTTGTCGCCTGAATCTCGCCCTCTCGCATCTCCACGCATTACCGCTTTGCTTTTACAAGTAATGTAAATGCATTCTAATCGACGCTTCCACAGACAGTTTGGGATTTCTTAACGGAGAAACGTGCAGTGAAAAGCGTTGCCTAGGTTATCAATGCCTCGGCGTAAATACTCATAATAATATATAACAAATTATAATATTACGGCATTACGTTCACTGACATCAGATTACGTGCAAAAGTTGATATTCATGGTAATGACAACTTCCATTTGGCATTTGCAAAAGCTACGGTACATTTCAGCAGAGCCGAATGGCCACAGTTCAATAAGTTGCAATATTTTTTATAAAAATGTGGAGTATTCCAGCAATGAAAGTCTATTATTTGTTTGAGTCGTCGAAGCTTAAATGACTGCCTGCACGTTGAGTTTGTGAAACAGATTTTGGAATAATGGGCAATATTGAGGCATCATGTATATTAATGCCATGTTATTAAGCGGCCATCAATTAGTTTTTTTATTCTCCAGCAAATGTCCAGATTGTGAAAAGTACCGTGAGGTGATCTCGTTCCGATGTAAAGTCTCAGTGATAAATTCTGTGTACTACGTCGACAACAGGAGCAACGCGAGTGACCGAAGAAACATAAATTTATCCACAACTAACCACATGACTCATCAACTTGTCCACGCACCGACCGACAACGGCAGATAGGCAGATGTCACCATCCCACCAGTGTGTGTATCAGTACTATTTTACAGAATTTCTGATGCAATGCTGTTTACCAGTCATATCGCGCGCTTTCAGATGCGCTTCTGCGGCCGTCTGGAACGTACATCCTGCTGATATTAGGAAGCCACTGAAGCTATGCACTTTTACATCATCTCGTATGAAAACTAATTTATTTAGAACTGCTTTTTGTATTTAGTTTGTTGTCCTTCCCGTGCACCTCTGATTAGCACGGTTGCCTAGGTACGGTGCAAAACAAGTTCAACATGCATACATAGATTTATAAAAAAAGCAAACACTGTAAAAACAAGCACATCCATCCGTCACGAGGCCAACGTAGGCTTCTTAATTCGGAATATTTTACCCCCCCCCCCAAAAAGCAAATGGCCCGCTTTATTTTTCCAGTTGTATGCGTTACACCTCGCCTGTTCCAGACTTTACCCCATACACGACGTGCCCTTCTGTGTTTTACAAATGAAAAACTTACCGAAGGTTGTCTTCTCAGAGCATTCCTCCACACGTTATGCTATTGCAACGTTGTCTGCTGTCTGCAGAGCTGTAAACTACGGCGTAACGTTTTGTCTGGGTGTTGCCCAGGATGCAGTCTATCAAATTACGTGGAGGGCTAATGGCGCTTTCCACAGAGGTGGAGGTCTCAAGATATCTGCTTCAGAAAATTACGTCTGAAAAACTGCTGTTGGTGTCATGGTCCATCACACACTGGACTTGCAATCCAGAAGAGATCGCCGATTCAATCTCTAGGCGCGGTAGTTGAAACAATGGTTTCTTAAATTGCTAAACCTCAGTTAGCCGACGGGCAGGTCCGCGTGTGACGGCGTGGGTACACTCTTCCAAGATGTCCGGCTGGTGTGGAAGAGTAGGCCAAAATAACCATCTAGAAGAGCCTCTCTAGAGCTCTCTCCAGTGGAGGCCCTTCCGCCAGTAGTGGCGTGAGCGAGCAGTTGCAGGGCTGCGCCTTTAACTTTTTTTTTTACTCTGATAACAACATTTGCTTTGAGCACCAATTTCCTGAAAACAAAGATTGTAATTGTCGCATATGAGAAACATTTTCAGACTTTCATAAACGTCTTCATTTTTTTGTGCTACCTTGTGCGTTTTTCCACCTAATGCTTATTGTGGTGAATGTAGCGACCTCCAGTGGTTGGCAGGGGCTGGGGGTGGGTAAGGAACCCATCACATGAAATGCATACGGATCTAAACATTGTAAAAGATCATTGCACAGGTGACTTGATGTCTGCAGCGTGAGCTTAAGACTCTATAATAATTACAACCAATAATGTCGTGGCCAGGTAGCTCAGAAGCCAGATGGCTGAGCTGGCACCGCTCGGTTCGAATCCGGACACCCGCCTGTGACCAAAACGCATTGTTGTCAAGTGTAACAATTTAATGGTCACAGGCTGCAGGAAATTAAAAAAAAACATCACAATAACTTTGGTTCTACACTTATTCGTCTAAATTCTAGCGATGAGAATTTAAATAATAGTTTTGACTGTCATGCGACGGACGTTGCTTCTCTGATGCAGAATGGGAAAGTGCTGCCCTCTACTGTGTGTGGATCAGAGGCCACTAGAAGGCAGAACTCCAAGGTAGCTCTGTGATATCCGCTTCCGCGGGCCGTCCCCCAACGCCAAGGCCAAGGCTCGGCACTGCTCTGCAAGAGATCCGAATGGATTCTACGTCTCGTGACGAGACACCATTTCTCACAATCGAGAGATAAAACTGGGGGCAAAGACAATCAATGGGCGGTGTAGTTGAACCCCGCAGTGTACAGCAGCCGTAGCCATATGGTGCTGTCGCCATCTCGCCACAGAGATTGAGGGATGCATCCTCTCCATCGAAGCTGCACGAGTTTGGCCAGAAGGGGCCCAGCCACCCCCTTGCCACTCCTTCCACTCACTCCCTCTCTCCAGCCGCTCCATCCATCCATGAAATTGCTGTTTCTCACCACTCCAAAAGCAAAATTTGTGGGGAATAATAGCCATTTTCTATACTGTTGACGCATAAGCAATTCGAAAATAACACTTACTACCCAGGAACAAAAATGCTGTTACATAGTAATATAATTACACGACTCCAGACAATACGTTTACATTGTTACTCTTTGGTTCTTTCGGTAAAGTCACGTAGGTAGAAAAATAAAATAAAAAATAATATATCACGAGGTTTCGATCGCAACACAAGCGGTCGTCCTCAGGCGGAAAAATAATCCAGCAGTGGAACTGCTGAACCAGCGAGAGAGCTGTTACAACAAGAGGTTATATATGTGGCGAAGGGCAAGCAGGTGGGGTCTGAGCTGTAAAGGAATTCCATCCCCGCACGCAAGCACATCGGTCGTATTAATGGGGGAGATTAGAGAGAGATTCGGGAGAGAGATCAGCATGAAATGAGCTTCCGTCACCACATAAGAAAATCGTCCCCGCATATGCGCACAACAGCAGTGTTAATGGGAGATTAGCACTTTGTTGATGGGAGAGATTAGGCAGAGAAATTAGAGAGATTAGCAAGTTAATGTCATGTCTATGTGTAACAAGCTGCGGCGCTGCCAACTGCGCTGTGAGAGGCAAGCGCATCCACGCAAGAGAACCACTGCAACGGTGGTCGTGCTAGTGAGACACGCAGCCCATCACACAGCCAGAACCATCGGTACATCGAGGCTCAGGGAGCAGAAGTGGCCATGTTAGTGAGACCCCAGCCTGTTAATGCAGAGGCACCCAACAGGGCAATGCAACTAAGAGAGTCGTAGATAACAGCCAAACGGCAGGAAAGGATGCAAGCACCACAGCAAGTTACGACTTTGCTTGGTTAATAACGTCCTTCCAATGATTGCTCAGCTTATGCCCATCTTCTCGGTTGAAATTGTCTCTGTGTTTACAAAGTTCTCCCGTCTTCCAGCATTGAGAGATATTCTTCTTTCCTTGATTATGTCCTGCATGTGTTGTACCTCAGAGGTGGCGACCCCAGAGTGATGATGATGCACCGCACGTTGTTCATGTGGCATCTGCTTTTGTTGGTTAATAAGGTACCCTTCTGTCCATGGCTGTTGCACAGATCCTCACGATGAAGAGGAAGGAGTTGGTCTATGCTTTGCTGCTGAGCGTCACTTTTCACTGTAGCCATGGAGCTACATATCTAGGTAAGAAAAACGGCCTTCCTCAATGCTGTCCACCCATGTAAACACTCATTCATTGGGCAATCACACCTCGATATATAGAGGACAGCAGAGCTTGGGCAGTTGTTGGCGTCAGCTCATCGCATCGACGCCTTCTTGCATATCTGTGGTTAGTTTAACATGTGGGCTTTCGTGACCAATATCATCCATAATACAGGTTTTTTATGGGGTTAGATCGCCTAAATAAATGTGTCGTTAAAGCCGCCACCATCCGACACAGCCAATTAGTAAGATTTGTCACATAAACAGAACATGCCAATTCGTTACTAGTACAGCACACCGGTGTGTTGGAGAGCAAAACCACAACATTTACAAACTGTAAATGTTATGGCAAATTTTAAAATTTCGCCTGCGGCTGCTTTGCCATATCTGTGCAAGTAGTTGCGCAACAAGGAAATCAGACGGGGTATTCAAGATTTTAACGGCCAATCATAGCTCACAAATGTGCAGCACATGATGAAGTACGCGTTACAAATTACAGAGCAGATCGACTCTTGATTGTTCAGCATAGTTTGTTTCTACTGTGAGCAGCCAGTTGCACAACTGCTCGCAACTGGTTACATAAACATGATTGTATGCAAGTGATTCAGTTGCATGCAACCAATTTGCGCGACCGATCACTCAGTTGCGGATCCAGCTCAAATGCCACGATATCCAAGGACAATTTTTAGGGCAATCGCTGCTCACAAACGTCACCAGCACGAGTGGCCACACCATTTCCCCACGGAGTTCAACTCCTAAAGATGCCCGCAGTAGTTGCGAGGGGACAGCTTCTAGAATAGATGCTCAACACGTGGCGTCACCTGGAAGACCACACTTGGATTGCGAGCAGCTGAGAAAACGTAGGTGCTTAATTGGAAGAAAAAAACATGTAGTTTCCCAAATGTCGACAAATTTGATTGCTACTCCCCCGAGTAGGAAAACTGGGATGGCAACTTTGAATCGCAACCACGGAGGTCACGTGACCACCGAGTGTCGTGTGCTCTGCAGACCAATCACTGTTCATAGACTACGCTTATCGACAACGCTGTCTTTTTTTATCGGCTCCACAAAACTTCGTCACCATGCCACTGCCTTTCCAAGATCTCGTAGATACTAACAGGGGATGCATTTCCCATGACATCACCGCAAGTAATCCAAAGAGCTGTCACCATCGCATTTTAAGCCCCCTCGCAAGCATCACATGGTCATCACATGGATACGGGGCGAGGAGCATTCGTTCATCGCCACGTTCACCCCCCCCAACCACAGGCAAAAACAAAAACCGCACGTAAACATGCATGCATCACAAAGGCACGCGCGCAAACCACACACAGGGACAAGCTCATCGAACGCAAACACAACACAACAGGCAAATGGGGGCACAAAAGTCCACACCAGCACCTTCTGCTTTCCCGCTCAGCGCCCTTGTCGGCCGTAAGAGTTAATGGACCATTCTTCACCACACTCATCAGTGTCGGTCAATGAATTGGGGCCACCCACGATGAGTGCAAATATCACTCTGCACTGATATGGCCATGGCCAGGAATCAAACTCAGACCATTGAATTCGTAGCGTAGCGCGTTAACCGCTGTGTCAGTGCTCCAAAAGAAATCAGGTATTAGCTATACAAAACACCCATGTTGGTGGTGGGGGCGGCACACGCCTCTAATCAAGCCCTGTAGAGGCGAGGATTGGTGGGTCGCACAATTGTTGTGAAACTCCCTTCCCATGGGCGTCGAGGTGCCATACCTTGGCTCGCCAGGAGAGGACAGTGCAGAAAAAAATTGTGGACTCCACTTTTTTCCATATGCCCCCTTGGCACGCGTGGGGTTTTCTTCGCGTGCTCAAGTTTCCTCCCACGTGTAAACACTTATTAATTGGCCAATAACACCTTAATATATAGAAGAAGGCAAGGGCTTGGGCAAGAGCTAGCAGCAGTTCACCGCATGGCCTGCCTTCTTACTTGGCTGTGCTTTCTCTTTGCACCCCACTCGTTCTCTCTCTTAGAATACTGTGCACGTTACAAGTTGAAATTATGTAATAGACCATCTTATCTGGTACAATCAAGAAGATCGTTTACTCCCCTCCCCGGGTTGTTCGTTCCGTCTCCTCTAGGCTCTGCTCTCCACCCCAAAAGTATAACTTAAAACCACTAGTGGATGAGCTTTCTCATGCGCAGCCCCATGCAGTCTGGAATATCCTGCCACTCGACATTCGACAAATCAACTCCATCATGTTATTAAAATCTGAATTAAATGCCTTTTTATTCATCTAGGCATGTGCTGAAAGATAGGTAATCACTTTTTGGAAATTGATAAAAATGAGTCGTAACTTTTTGGCCACTCCACCGCCGCCCCTCCTGTGAAGGTTTCCTGGCTTGGTTGGGAAGTTGGGATTGTGGTCCGGGATGTGTAGACCTCGTAGACTCAATTCTTTGTTGTGATAACCCGTGTTGTTGCTTGTGCTCTGTGTTGTTGCCGTTTCGTAATTTGTTTATTATTTTATTCTTTTGCTTGGTAGTAGGTTTATCATTCGCTTGGTGTGTATGTGTGTTGGGCTTCTTTTGCGCCGTGCATAGCCAACCGCGTATATGGGATTTGGTCCTCTTCTATAATTAATGTACAACATTGTGGGATGCTGTTGGCAGGAATAACACCGCTATATGAAATGAAAGTATTATTATTAACAACGTGAATTACTGGTTTTGTCACTTTATTTATTTGTTTCAGATCCTCGCTGCCAGGCCAATGGCTACCGGGACATTGGCTTGCCCGGCTACCCAGGACCTCCGGGGCCCCCTGGCTCGAATGGGGTCTGCAGGGCGAATGACTGCAGGGGACAGAAAGGAGACAAAGGAGACCCCGCGCTGGCACAGCCATGCGTGAAGGGAGCAAAGGGCGAGAAGGGAAATTCGGGATTGATGGGATTCCCTGGCGACAGTGGCTCGACTGGTCCACGTGGACTGCCTGGTCCACCCGGTTCCCCAGCCGCACCTGGAGAACCTGGGCCACCGGGGGCCAAAGGAGAAAAAGGCACCAAAGGTTGCTCTGGAGCACTTGGAAGTCAAGGTCTGCAAGGTCCTGTTGGTATCCAGGGGCTGCCCGGGCCAAAGGGAGACACGGGTCCGAAGGGCCTTCCCGGAGGGGATGGTATAATGGGACCTCCAGGAATGGAAGGTCTAGAGGGAATACAAGGGGACCACGGGGTTCCAGGAGATAGAGGACTGCCAGGTGGTCCAGGCTTGAAAGGGCATCCGGGGAGATCCGGCCCACCTGGAAAGCCGGGTGGCGGAGGGAAGGAAGGGCCTCCCGGCCCCGTGGGTGCTATTGGGCTCCCAGGAAGGCCAGGGCCAGCAGGGATGCAGGGGCCGCTGGGTGTACAGGGGGAGTGTGGACTCTCTGGGCCGCCGGGTAGTTCTGGCTTTCCAGGCCCGAAGGGAGACCCAGGGCCTCAGGGTGACCCAGGAATCCCAGGGCACCCTGGGCCCTGTGGGCCTCCTGGAAAGGGACCATGTGGACCTCCGGGAGAAAGAGGGAATCCAGGAGCATCAGGTATGACGGGACTGATGGGGCTGCCGGGACCACCGGGGCTGGTGGGGCAAGTTGGACCGCCGGGACCAAGAGGTGTGTGCAATGATAACTGCTACTGCCAGCCGGGGCCACCCGGCCTCCCCGGCCCTCCAGGCCCACCTGGCAATAACCACACGCCAAGTCCGTGTCCTCCAGTAACTCCCCAACCGCCAATTAGACGCGCTTGTGAAGTAAATTTCTCGTCACATTGTCCTCCGTGTCCCACGCGTCTGACGGGCTCGGGTAGGAAAGCTAGGCGTAAGGCGTTGTCGACGAGTGCACGTGCTTTCTTAAACCATTCCAGATCTTCTTGGCCACCAAAGGTGACCGAGGTGGCGTTTAACCAAAGTCGCGTCGGAGTTGGTGAAAGGCCGAAGCTGAAACGGGCTCAGGGTAAATCCAAGGGCTGCTGTCCGGACTTGGCAGCGTTCACGGTCAAGTCCTCCATGCTAAACCCCCGCGTCCCCTCCCGCATCAAATTTCGGGAGGTCATCTACAACAGGGGAAATCACTACAACAGCACCTCGGGTAAATTCCAGGCCGCCCTCGCCGGCGTGCACAACTTCGCCTACAGCTTTAACAGCGACATGGACGTGTGCGTGGGCCTCTACAAAAACGGCGAGGTCGTCTCCCAAAACTGCAACGGGCCAAAGCAAAGTTGCAGCGTGAACGTCTTTGCTGAGAGCGTCTTGCTGGAGGTGGAAGTGGGCGACAGCGTGTGGCTGGAGCTGTCGTCGCAACGAGAGAACACGCAAGGGGGGGCTGAGAATAAGCTGCAGGCCACATTCTCCGGAGTGCTGGTGTTCATGGGGTCAAGCGTATACAGAGATGGTTACGTTTAAGGTGCCCACGCCTTGTGTGCTAGCCCAGGGGTCGGCAACCTTTCAAAGAAGAAGAAGAAGCATTTTTGTTTTTGTCTTTGACCAAAATAGTTCCGAGAGCCGCATCACACGCAGAGCTACTTGTACACAAACACAGCAGCAGGTATTCAACAGATGACATTTTTTTACTTAAATAAACTAAATAGGTGATGGAATAAACTGTGCTATTTTAGTTTTCCCCCTTTAGTTATTCTTTAACAATACAGTTTGACTGCACATTTTGTCATCACCAAGACCCATTCCCTGCCATATTTAATAAATTATCTTTCCGTTAAATTATGTTTAAGATTTAATAAAAGATTTAATAAAAAAAACGGCTGCCTACACGGGGGCAACCGAAAAGCCGCGAGGGGGCATCCAAAGAGCCGGAAGGGAGCAGTCAAAGACCCACAAGGGGGCATCCAAAGAGCCACAAGGAGACAACCAAAGAGTCACAAGGGTGCATCCAAAGAGTCTCAAGGAGACAACCAAAGAGTCACAAGGGGGCATCCAAAGAGCCACAAGGAGACAACCAAAGAGTCACAAGGGAGCAGTCAAAGAGCCACAAGGGGGCATCCAAAGAGTCGCAAAGAGGCAGTCAAAGACCCACAAGGGGGCATCCAAAGAGCCGGAAGGGGGCATCCAAAGAGTCGCAAAGGGGCAGTCAAAGACCCACAAGGGGGCATCCAAAGACCCACTAGGGGGCAGTCAAAGACCCACTAGGGGGCAGTCAAAGAGCCACAAGCGGCCAGCCAAATGGCCACCGCATGCGGCTCCGGATCCGCCGGTTGCCGACCCCCTGTGCTAACCGGTCCCCAGGAATCATCAACAGCCTTGGGGGTGGTTATACCAAAAGTGCCTCCTCCCTGTCCTTCCAGATGTGTTTTGATCGAAGCAGCCAAAATGACCATCGCCTCCCCCCATCCCCCCCGCGTGATGACTCGTGGAAGGAATATATGCTACTGGTGATCCAGAGCATGTGTGTTAACACGTGTTTTGGGTGGTTGTGTATTCACCGGCACGTGTGTTCCTCTTGTGGAAAGTTGCGTTTGTTGCGCTCTTTAAGAAAAAAAGTGATTTTGCTGATTATTTCTCCATAACTTGGAAGTGGCTCGGGCTGTTAACCGTCTAACACGACTGCGTGGTGTCACGCGCTGCCCAAAATTGACGTCACCGCAGTGCCGTCAATTATCGATAGGTCGACAGATTCGACGGGCAAACGCACATGTCAGGCTGAAATAAGCGTTAAGTGTTTTTGCCACTAAATATGTCGCCTAATATTTAACTTCGTTTCATAAATACAAGAGTAAAAAATATATATCAATTTTAATCACAGAAATAATGATAGGCCTTTGTTAAACTCAGCTTAAACACAATAATAATCCCATCTTTGGACAGATATTCCATCAGCCTCATGCTGTTCTTTAAATATATACTTTAAATTTAAGTGGTACATTAAAATACTTCATCATTAAATCATCAATCTTGATCTGAAGCTTTCGTGACTGCAGGAATCCATACTCTTTGGTTCTTTCGGTAAAGTCATCATTCGTCAAATAAACACGCATGCAATCTATATTTTAATATTGATAAAAAGTTAACTTGCATTATATCAATGTTCTTTTTTTTCCTACATTAACACATCAGGAGGGTGGCACAGTAGTTTGCACATTGCGCGATTAACCCAGCAACGCGAGTTAGATTCTCGACCGCGACTATCATCAAATGGTGAATTAAATCTTAACCAGCCCTGGGCCTTCCTCTTTACCAACCCGCACTGACTATTACGGTGAAGCAGGGAAGCTGCCATCCAGCAGTGGATTGAAATAGGGTTTGAGAATTATTATTCATAGTGAAGAGTCTTGAGTTAAAAAGACGCTTAAGTTGATTGACGCCTTCACGTTATTCATGTAAGTTCTCATTCTGAGCGTTACATATTATAAACTGCCTCTGCTTTGTATTGGCTTTATTTGCAGGTGTAATAATACTAATGGTGCTAATACGAGTTATACTTGATGGAGAGCTTGTTGCCGAGGGGGATAGACAACGCTCACGATTCACGGTGCACTTCGCAAAAAGTTGACGGGCCGGGCGCTGCTTCCATCCAGCCGTGTCACCTTGGCAGAGAGAGTTGTTTCAAAGATTGCACACGCAGGGGCGGGGGAAGGGGGGTGGTGGTGTGCTCTGTCAGGTGGAAATGGCCAACACGGTGTCACATGGCTTTGAACCCCCTTTAGACCTCTTTTCCACTGTGCAAACCGAGCCACACCGGGGCCATTCCAAGGCAGCTCGACACAGTGGACAGGTCGAGACACTTGTAGATGATGTACTCATGCTGTGTTCGAATAGCACCGACTGACGTCGCACGCAATAAACTCCTGAGCGAGATTCCAACATCTCGTAAGGCCAGCGCACATCACTGTTTGGTTCTGGATCGGTTACAGAACATAGCAAGCGGAAAACAGCCTGTACTATGTGGGGTCCATGCACTGGCTCGGATGTGCCAGTGGAAAAGGTGTACCGGTGTGAACTGGTGCTATAACATGTACACACACGTATACCCGATTCCTACTTAGGGGTGGAACGATTAACTACTGCCGGAGCGTCAAAGAATTGTCACAATTCAGGATCGCAGATGGATTAAAGAATCCACTTCATTTGAAGCATTGTGGTGAATGGTAGCACCCACCTCAAGTAGCAGCAGACGTTATGTGCACCGATTACATACAATATATATGAATATTAAAAAAGAATATCTTTACACTCGCGATTTCATGCATGTATATCGTGAGCTCATTTCATCACTTGTCAGCATTTGTTGATTTCGCCCTGTCGATATGAATGATGTTTTCCTTAGAATGTCTGTACGATTTTACAACATATTTTGCCGCTTGATAGGGAAATAAAACGTATATTTTCCCCCAAACTGTTTAGCCCGTTATTTTATTATGCACAACATAAGACACTGAATTTGTTCATCTGAATGAATCTGAAAGTCACAACACTGGGGAGTGCAATGTGTGTGTGTGTGTTGCACCATACTGGATTAAACCCAAGGATCGTCGGCACATGGATAAGTATCATCTGCACCCGTAAATGAACCCACTTCCTGCCAATCCGCTGATCTCACCACTGACTCCCAATCTTGTTCAGAGTCGACTCCAGGATCAACTCTCACCAACAACTTTAACATCTAAACCCAGTGCTTTATTTCATCCAGAAAGAGTCCGGAAAGCTGTTCCGGGAATGGATGTTGCACCCAGCCACATCCATTTCGCCTTAGTTTGTCTTCATGTGTATTAACCTGCTCGTAGGATTATAGAAATAAAGGGTACAATACTTTAACATAAAATCAGTAAAGATAGGTAAAAGCTTGTACCCTAGTAGTAGTGCCTAAAGTCGATAATCTCTACTGCAAGGCAGCCAGCCTAGCAGCGTTCTGGAAAGTAAATGAGTGAAACATAAACCTCTAAGACGATGTTGATGCCAACGGTTAATGAATGGGATCATGGCATCTCTCTCGCTTGTGTCACTAGGAACTGAGAATGTGGCACTCGTCTTGAGCTTGGCGCAAGACAGGAGGGACACTGCATTGCCCATTTGCGCGTCAAGCAGATCGGCTTCAGAAATATGGGGAGCCAATCTGATTTTGGAAAATATCTCTGCACCGTTCAAAATCTGCTCATTACGAAACGCTCTTAATCTTTGCAACAACAAAAAAGTTCCACGAACGACTGCGGGTGCATTGGACCACGTGCAATTAAAGACGACGTGATATGATCTAAACGAGAGTAGGCCACGTATGCCCGTGTCGCAGTTACAATCTGCTAAAGTTGCCCGTAAAATTTTCAATCGGGAAACCACAAAAACCCGCAGACTACGCGTGTGAAGCATTGTGCCTCCATTCGCGATATCCTTGCGCCTTAAATATGTACGCGAATACCAAACTACTGATGATTTTATTTGACGTGAACATGTCCACGTGTGCGCGTCCTGTGACGTCACGACACGGACAGAATTTCCCTTACCTCACCCGCCCATTCCCCGTGATTGGTCAGCACCTTCAGAGTACACACGTGATCCACCCAAGCGTGCGGGACGAAACAGAAAGGTAAAGGTTCAGCCCTACAATTTCTTACTCACACCGCTGCTGGCAGAAGGTCCTCACACGCAAGAGAGAGGGCTCTGGAGAACCCGTCTAGAGCAGCGATGGACAACCTAGGCCAGTTAGTGGGCCACGTGATCGGCCCTCCTTCACCTCGGTGGGCCACAAGCTTGACACCGTTGCTTGTGCACTAATCGTGACCCCCCCACCCACCACGAGACACACAACCTAGACACACTGAGACCAGGCCACCACCAGGGACTCTACGGGACACAAGCTGCCCACAAACTGGTCTGGAGCAGGGGTGGAGAACGTCTGGCCCGCGAAATCATTTGGTGTGGCCCTACCAAGGCAACCGCAGGCGGGACTCGAAATTCAATAAATCGAGGAGCAAACCTGGAAAAGCAGTTGCGAGTAGCAACATCATCAATACCAGCTAACATCACACGCCTCGCCAATTAAGAGAAGCAGTCCCAGACCATCACATTAGGGGTGAGTTAATTAAATGTTTGACCAAATATATAGCGGGCTAATTTTTAAGTTGATAATTTTGTATGGCCCGCGAATGATGTTATAAATATCCAAATGGCCCTTGGCAGAAAAAAGGTTCCCCACCCCTGATCTCGTGGGTGCATTATTGGTGCACTCTTTCACAGTGCCTACACTTTACCCCACCACACACGACCTGTTGATCGACTACCTGTGGTTATACCCATCCATGCTGCTGGCTGGACAGACGCAGGGGGGGGGGTCTAAGAAACGTGGCCATTCTTTCGACGGCCGAACCCAGAGCCTGAGCCGCAAACCTCTTGGTCGGAAGTCCGGGGCGCTAATCGTCTACACTGCGGCAACATCCCCATTTGGAAATGTTCTAGCTGAGGTTGTTGGTTCAGTGCCTTCTCAATATTTGCGGGTGGCAGAAGAAAACGGTCCTTGGAGGAGCTCCAGCTAGTACGAGTGCAACATACTCAAACTTCACAGGTAGGTTAACGACCTACTTGATGTACTGCATCCTACAAGAACCCGGTTATGTTGCAGGTGTGTATGTGTATGCCACGTGATCCCCGCAAAATGCACCGACACCAACAATCATAGCACTGGAGTCAGGCAATATAAACTCCTTTTAAAAAGTGTATTTTTAAACAACGGTCTTATTAACAACTTCGTTTAACTCACGGTCGAGAAGTACGTCAATGATGCGTCGCCTGCTCCCATATCAACGCTTACTTTAATTAACTGATGACTTCCTTAACTCGTTGACACGGAGCAGGCGTGGCGCCTGAGACACGTGGCGCCTGCTTCTTGGGCGAGGCGATTCGGGAGTTTAGGGACCGCGGCGTTTTTGACCTACACACAAATATATATATATAAATAATAAGGCGTCCATACAAAATGTTAATTGCCTTAAAGTGGTGAATTCATTGACTAATTGACGCCGATTTTTATACAGGCACGCATTGTCACCGGATCTGAGTACGTGTGCAACATTTGGAATTGATTGGACAACATGAAGTAGACTACATTTTGATGACAAGATTTTACCACGACACAGAAATAAAGTTAAGTAAAACCATTGAAAAAAAGCATCACGAAGTACAGTACTGTACAATGTCACGTATCTGACTCGCTTTGGGACCGGTGGATGTGCGAAAAAGTCGGATAAGTGAACGTCTGTAGAAAATAACAACTGCACCACCGTGCACGAATACTGCACTGCGTGTGGCCTGTTACTCGGTCAGGGAGGATATTCGACATTCAGATATGTGATGGTCTGATATGGGGCATTGTGCTGTGGAACCCATGGGAGGGATTTTTAAGACCATCAAAACGATCGTCATAGAAACAGGAATCACAGCTGCGCGAAGGCGACTCGCGTCATTCAATCTTTTTGTTTCTTAGTGTGTTGTGGCTCATGCTCGTTGTCAGCTGACGGCACTCCATCAGAACGAAAGTATGTTACCTATTTGTCACCCCAGATTGTGCAAAATAGCTCGTGTCGATAACGGTCCTGTCCTATTCATGGGCAAGAAGTATGCTGGATATAAAATACCAGATTAGAAAAAGATGCGGGCCCACTCTTACAGCACATACGTTCATGTTCATTGAGCTCTAAAGCCACATGTTCACACACACGCTCATGCTGTTCTTTATTATCCACGCTAGAAATTCAAGATGATTTGCGACCGATTAGAGCTGGCTGGATGATCTTAAACAACGTTTTTGGGTTGTGGCCGGGTTGCTGAGAGGTCAGAGTGTTGAGCTGGCACTGTTCAAAACTTGGGTTCTTATCCAGGTTTCAGCCACCTGTGATTAAACCAAAACTCTTAGCATACGCCAATGATAACAGCCCTTCTTCACACGATTCAACGAGGTACTTAAGTGCAGCAAGTTAATGGTCTTAGCCTGGTCACCAATGACTACACAAAAACAAATCCCATCAAATTTGTTCTGTAATTAAATTTATCTGAATTCCAGCTCTAAAAAAATAAAAACGTCGGTTTGACTGTCATGCGTTCGTTACTCACATGTGCAGAGTGGGTGGGGAAGCGATTCCCTCTGTTGTCTGTAGACCAAAGGTCACTTGAATGGAATTTCAGAGGTAGCTCTGTGACATATGCTTCTGCGGGTCGTTCCCGAACGCGAGGGTTGCACTGCTCTGCGAGCGATGAAAATTGATGATTTGTAACATTCTAGATTTGAAGCTTTCGTGACTGCAGGAATCCATACTCTTTGGTTCTTTCGGTAAAGTCACGTAGGTATAAAATTAAATAAATCACGACGTTTCAATTGCAACACAAGCAATCATCATCAGGTGGGAAAATCACAGCGAGAAAGATTTTTTTAAATTTGTAACATGCTGCCAATACAAGAAATTGGGGAGAAATTACAATAAAAAATTGGCTTTTCAATTCGCTTGTCATTTTCCAGCGCTGATAAATAAAAATAGTTTACTTCATTGATGTGCAAAGAACACTAATCTGGGGGATATCTAAACATTGTGCCCCTTGTTCATATACAGAGGCTCGTGGATAAAACAGAAGCCCTCTTAACGGCGGTACTTGGTTCCACAAAACCGGTCGTTAAGTTATTTGGTCGTTAAGCGAGTATAGGAAATACACTTTAAAGGCGTCAATCGTTCCCAACAAAAAAAACTATTTTAAAGATTTAAACAATGGATATTAATACATAAATATACTAACAACATTATAAACACATACTGTAATATTAAAAGCATGGTTAATCAATGAATTAATTAATATTTACTTTACCTACAACAGCCCGTCGTTAACAGGGGAATGATTGGGCTCTACGGAGGCCAGTCATCAAGTGATTAGTCAAGATGGGTTTTACTCTACACTACACTGCTATACTCTACTATACACTACACTACTATATACACTACACTATACACTACGCACTGGGCTCTATGGAGGCCGGTCGTTAAGCGAGTAGTCACTAACAAGGGGTGATCGTTAAGAGGGGCTCAACTCAGAGGCAGTCACGTGACATCATGTTACACGGCCGTTCTTGATCATGGGGTGATGCACTGCCGCGAGGATTCTGAATGGAAGATGTTTCGTCTCACGACGCACCACGTGTAGCACAAATGGAATATAATTGGGGGGGGGGTGTAATTGGAAATAAGAAAATTACCTTCGAGAACCATTACACATACATGGATCCCATAACTGTCAACCCATACGATTTACCCGTATTCTTGTGAAGGGAAATTGAGTGTTCAAGTCCGTACGGCGTACAGCCGTTTTAATACGGGCAGAACATTTGTGTTGTCTATTTGTCCGTGTTTCTCCCTTGTGATGGGACTTTGTAGGATGAACGTTGCGATTTATAAGAGCGCAGAGTGACCAATAAGGTCTGAATTGGTCTGTAATAAGGTTGGCACTGATAAGGGGTTGACAGCCATGGGATCCAAGTACGTTGGTTGATGCCTGCGATGGCGTGGACTCGCAATTCGGATCGCACGAGTAAGAGAATGACGTGCCTGCAACATCCACCTATAGAGAAATGGGATCATCCTTCAGGACGCAGTACAGAAAGTAGATTTCTGTTGACAGCCTGCGTGTGGAACAATGAGAGTTGTTCCCTAATGCTCGTTGGGTTCTCTCTCGGCATTGTGAAAAAGCAACTGGGCCAAGAATGCCAAGTGGAACCCTCCATAAAACTCTCAAGAATGATACATGCATGTTAAAATAGGGTAAATTGTTTAATCACACCACTGTACTTTATCACACGCGACCCGCCAACAAATGAATTGTAGTGTGGCCATTTAGACTGCTGGGTGGACAGAGGCGGGAGGGAGAGTTTTAATTATCATGGCTGGAGATCAAACTGATGGCCTTTGGATTGCAAGGCCATTATCCTAACCCTTTCGCCTTTCTGGACCCACGGACTCTCACACAATTTTCTTGGACGACCATAAACCAAGAGCATATTTTTCAAAATTAAAAACGACCCTCAATCGTAATGTTTGCAACAGTTTCCTGGACCACTTTCCCACAGCCTAGCGGACCACCGGCAATGTACTACCATAAAAAAACGGAACATTTTAGCTCGGTACAATGTAAGCATCGATGCTATTTACTGACTTTAAAGTCCCACGCAAAAAAAAAAGCGTGCGTGACTGCCGCGTGTTCCCTTCCGTAATCATTTCAGGAGGCCGTTGTCCGTCTCAATGTGTCAGTATATCTCCATCACGCTCGGAAGGATCTGCCCATTGAGCGACTGCAAGGCTCCGTGACCTGCATTGGTATCTCCGGCTATCGGGCTGGGCGTGCGAGCAAGGCGTGTGGTCTACAAGGACGCAGCTGTCACAACACTCGAGTTTCTTTGGAACAAAAGAAAAATTTTGACGCACAAAAAATAACAACACCAACAACAGCCAGAATTGTCTCCTGTGTTCAATGTAGAGATGATCTGGATGGCAAATCAGATTTTAATGAGGGGTTGGCGTTTGAATGTGTCCGAGGTCTTTTAGGAGGCGTCTTCGTAAATTTGGTTTGGAGAAGCAAGGAAAAAAAGATATTTATCAAGGCAACGTTCACCGTGTCAGAGTTTTGTTTTTCTTTCTGACAACAGTCATGATCGCATCCGATGGGGGCACTTATCTACAATAAATATGACGTAATGAAGATGGCTGCAAAGTGGCGTTCTAGATCAAAGTTGTGCAAAAGTTTGATAATCGACTGGAAATATCCTCTACGCAGAGGGACACAGTAGAGAATGTGTTCCTTGGGATAGTCATTGAAGATGGAATGGGATTAAAAAAAAACAAGATAAAGAGACGGACGAGAAGTAGATTGGCGCACTTTTGTGGAAGATGCAATTGCAAAGCAACAGGGCACAACGTTGAATCCGTGCTATATGACACGTGGATCAGAATCGTGGACAATGACACATAAAATTTGATAAAGTTGAGTAGTGTACAAAGCACACTTGGAATCATACCGAGACACGAGGAAAAACACGTGGATTTGAGAACTTGCGCAGGCTAAAGGCAGCACATTCGCTGCCAATGAAAGCAGTGAGGCTTGGACGGGACACGGCGTAGCTGGAATATTTGATTGTCAATTCATCGAGACCAGGGGTCGGCAACCTGCGGTTCCGGAGTCGCATGCGGCTCATTAAGGACTGCGTCGTGGTGCCATTTATGAAGTACCGCCATCTCGTATTCACCACAGTACATTGCGGTTCTTTAAATATAGAGGTTTTTTTTTTTTACCGAATTCTAAAAAAAAATATCTTCTTGTTGTTTCTGTTGCCGACCCATTGATCGAGAAAACCGCATGAGTGATATACAGGGGGTCGTGGGTTCGATCCCAACCCTGATGCCTGTATAATTGGAGTTTACATATCCTCCCTGTGGTCGCGTGGATTTTTCTCCAGGTCCTCCAGTATTTTTCCCTCCACGTTTAGAATCAAGAGCGGATTTCAGCAACCAACATGAGGAGAGCCATTTTTTAGAATTCGGTAACAAAAAACAATATTTCAAGTGCCGCAATGCATGTAAATACAAGACGGTTCTGAATAAATGACATCACGAAGCACGCGGCCCTGGAGCCGCAGATTACCAACGCCCTTTGGTTTAGAGGATTTGGCTGCAATAAATTTCCAGATTAAAAGGCCACTTTCGTTCAGCTCTCATTTGTGGACAGGTCGCTTCTGAAAAAGAGCTACATAGCAGATCAGTGGTCCTTACCTGATCAAACAAAAATAGTTGATAGTTTACATAAACTGGGCCAATACTCACCCAGTTATTTAGTAGATGCTCGTGGAAAAGGCTGAACAACCCGCATGCACTGTCAGACCACTTTCATAAATATATATATTATACGCCTATTTTATATATATATTTATATGAAATGCCAATTCCGCATTTTTGGAAAGTGTTACGCGTGCGGTGAACAAATGGTGCGGACCAGCGGGGGCGGCCGTTATCTGGGAGGTGCGAGGGCGGGCGGGCCGGCGGGAGCGCACGGGCGGCACGGATTCCGTCTGTTAACGGCGTGACGCTTGGGCCCCCCCCGCTACGTGACGCACGGCCAAGGGACGGCCGCGAGGAGACGGAGGCGTCCGCCCGGAACCCAGGGCTCCGTCTCCTGATCCCTATCGCGGCCGTCGATGGGCGACCGTCGCCGCTGCACGAAAAAAGCGACATCCTGCGGAGTCGCCACGTGTGCTGAGCGGAACGGGCAGGTGCTCACGCTGAATAATACTTCACAACAACAAACCTCCGCCGCTTTCTTGACAAAACTGAAAACCGATGATAACAAGATTGCGGTCTTCTGTGGAACTTTTTTTTTTACATGTTATGTTAAATGTTTGCAATGTTGCTGAAAGAATGACAATTGCAGGGCCGTGAGAAATGGTGATGGCGTGGGGGAGCCCTTCATCGGGCAGTTTGTACAAAAGGACTGCAAATGGTTATTTACAGCTATTACTGCTGTGTATCGTGCAATTCAACACGGATCCTCAAAGCCCAAGGTGACTAACAGGAGACCGCACTGCCGCAAATCCGCTTGAACTCGATCCGCAATATCGACCACCAAAATTAAAGTGTTAAAGATTTCAGGATGTACCGGTGGTGGAGCTCAGACTTTGGCCCAGGCAAAGCATCCACCCTATAGTACTCTTCTTTTGGGCAATTCCTCCCCTTTTAAATTGCGCAATTAATAAGATAACAGGACGGTGCAGTAATGTGGCCTGCGTCGCGAGTCAGAACAGCGCCATAGAGGCCACCGCATGTTGACAAAGTTGGTAGGCAGTGCCCTCTCTAGCTGCTGGTTTAGCGCACCCACTCATGTACCCTGGGCCCCCTCGCAAACCAGGTGGTCTATCTCAATGGGCCACAATATTCTCTACGCTCTCTCCTTATTTATCTCTCCGTCTCCCTCTCAACATCTGTGTCCCTCTGTAGAGTTCTCTCTAATTCTGCTTTCTGTCTCACCAAATGTCTCTCTCTCCCCATCTTTCTGTGCAGGTATATCTGTGTGCATGTCTCTTCACATATCTATCTGTCTCGCTCAATGTCTCTCTCTGCGTGCCTCACGTACTTGGCGCCGAGTTGGTGTTGAGGGCCATGCTGGCACGGGGTGACCAGCAGGTCAACCTGGGGCCCTTGTCCGTTTCCTCCTTGAGCGCTGCGACCGCCTCTCTGGGTTTAGGCTCCGGGCGCTTTGGCGCTGCGGTGAGAAATCAAACCCCAGAGAATCGAGGTCACAATCAGCAGGGTCCTGGACCAACAGTAGTCCATTGTCCTGAACGAGAGGAGGGGAGATCAAGAGATCAAGCAGCTGAGGGACAGAATTATTGAGCCTTTGGCAAGCAGATATAAAAGTGGATTGTCAAGCGCTTGAATTGTTCCTATTTTCTGAGAATCTGATTCAATTGCTGACGAGCAACTGAGCACCTCTTGTAGATTTCTTAGCTCGGCGTATTTAGGGATTGAAATGCACTCTTGTCACCGTTTGCTGGTCCAGGTCTCCCTCGTCAGGGAGACTTCGTCTCAATTGAGTTCTCACCTGGTGAAATAGAGTCGACCAATCGTAAGCAGCCTCGGAAGGGATTTCACGGAGCTGGCTCGGGACCACCAATGGATACGGTCGCATCTTGAACCTCGCTCGGTCGCGTTGGCGAGATGTTAACTCCCTCGCCTGGTATGCAGGAGGTTATGGGTTTGATCCCAATCATGACGCCTGTAGTTTTCGAGTTTGGATTTTCTTGAACTTGGACTCGCAAACACAACAAAACCCATAGCTGTTAACCCACACGGTTTACCCGTATTCTGTTGGGGGGAAGTGCGTTTTCAGGTCCGTACGGCACACAGCCGTTTCAAAACGGGCAACATTTTTGTTAAGTCTATTTGTTTGAGTTTCTCCCTTGTGATGGGACTTTGTAGGATGAACGTTGAGATTTATAAGGGCCACGGGGTGACCAATAAGGTCTGAACTGGTCTGTAATAAGGTAGGGCACTGAAAAGGGGATGACAGCAATGAAATAATTCTAGATTTGAAGCTTTCGTGACTGCAAGGATTCATATTCTTAGTTATTTCTGTAAAGTCACGTAGGTAAAAAATGAAATTAAAATTTATAAAAAATAAAAATAATAAAATCACGACGTTTCGGAGGCAACACAAGCTTCCGTCTTCAGGTGAAACTGTCACAGCAAAAAAAAATCTACGTGACTTTACCGAAATAACTAAGAGTAGCAATGAAATAATAGAGCAGGCAGACACGGGCCTGACTTCATCCACAGATGCCTTGTTGAGTCTCTAATTTTTAGAATTCTGCTTGGGACGTCTTGCCAATTCCTCACCAAATGATGTGTACGTGGGAGTAACCAGACCTACCTGAGATCTCAAGCCTCGTAGAGAGCCAAAATAACTATCGTACGTTTATAGATTCCTCGGAAACCTACGTTCAATGCTGCCATCTCCTGGCCAAGAATATGGCATGTAGATGCTGCCATCTGCTGGGCACTAATGTAGATGGCAGCATGGAGGGTATTGAATGCGGTCGTTGAAATGAGTTTTGATTGGTGAGATGAGTGAGGTTGGTGCAGTGGATGAATGAGATGGGTGCAGTCAGTATGGTGAGTGTGTGGTTGGTGTGGTGAATGTCGTGGGTGAGATGGGCGCCATTTGTGCGGTGAGTGGAGTTGGTGTTTGGTGAGTGAGGTGAGTGTGGTGGGGTAGTAATTATATTTCGAAAAAAACTTTCGTGACTGCAGGGATTCATATTCTTGGTTCTTTCGGTAAAGTCACGTAGAAGGGAAATAATAAAATAATAAAAATTCAACATAATAAAACAACATTTTTCTTATTTTATTATTTCCCTTTTACGTGACTTAACCGAAAGAACCAAGAATATAGTAGTGTTTCATTTTTCGATTTAAACATTCAGACTCTGTCTACTTGACGGACCTGTTCTGCACCTGAGGACGGCTGCTTGCGTTGTGGCCGAAACGTCGTGAGAATTATTTGATTATGTTTTATTTTTATTATTTTATTACTTCCCTTCTACGTGACTTTACCAAAAGAACCAAGAAGATGAATATAGTAGTGATTATAGTTAGTGCGGTGAGTGCGGTTGGTGAGGTGAGGTTGATGGGATGTGATTGGGGTGGTGACGTTGGTGAGGTGTGATGGGTTGGTGAGTCAGGTTGGTGAGATGCGTGGTGAAGTGTGTCGGTGAGCACGTGGAGGATTCTCCTCCACGGTCGCCTTTGTCTCCCCCAGTAGCGATGTTCACTCCACACCGCACCAGGTACCCATCTGAGGCTGAGTCGACCTCTCTCTCACTGTCTCACTCACACTCACGCACTCACTCACAAGCGCGAGTTCGCGTTGTCAGGCGATATAAAATAATTAATATTTCATGTCAGTTGGTTCTGAAGTGCGGCTATTTGTAATTTGGGCGTTCGTAAGTCGAGGACTGTCTGTAAATAAATATTCCTATTGTGGATGTGGGGCTTTAACCGTGGGGTGAGCTTGGCCCGATCCGCGGGGGCGTGGCCTGACCAACAGTGGGCGGGGCATAGCCGCGAGGGGCGTGGCTTATCCAGGAAGTGGGAGGAGTCTCGCGTCTACGTAGGGGCGTGCAATAACAAAGGGGGCGTGGCGTCTCACCCTGCGCTGACCATTCGCAGAGGAGAACGCGAACCCTGGACTCCAACCCCGAGAAGCGCGCTCCTTTTAAAGTTAACAACAACATTGTTAAATGTAAGTAGCGCCTCTCTACTTTATTATTGTTTTATTTGCTTAATACATTACTTGTGGTGCCGTGAGTCGAGTGATATGCGTCAATAACCTTGCTAGACACGGCTAGGCTTTTAATCAGGGGCGCCGCGGTGGCGAGATGTTAACTACCTCGCCAGGCCTACAGCAGCGTGGAGGTTCCATCACGACCCTGACGCCTGCTCTGTATTTGTATATTTTTATTTCCCCCGTGGTCGCATATATTCTTCTCCTGGTCCTTTGGTTTTCCCCTCCACATTTAGAAACGTGAGTTTAGAAGAGTATTTGGCTGCTATAAATATCCACATGATATTAGCCACTAAGTTGAGCTGTCGTTTGTGGCCAGGTCGCTTCTGATAAGAGCTTTAAAGCTCTGTGGACCTGACCTGGTAAAATAGAAATAGTTTATAGTTTAGTTTATATGTTCATAAGAACTCGTGGCAAGGGTCAGTGTCCACTTCAAATATTGTTAAGGCTCCGCAGACCTCCAAAGTTATTCGTGATGTTATACATTTGGTTCGTTTTGAGCATAATCGCGACCTTATATAATTATTACGTGATACACACGCTGAATATACGCACACACACATCGTGTACACGTGTGTCGTGCCCTCTATTGTCTACAACTCTACATACACACGCTGAATATACGCACACACACATTGTGTACACGTGTGTCGTGCCCTCTATTGTCTACAACTCTACATAGACGGCTCGTGCTGACTAGAGAACGGTCTTAACGAACAATGTCGTGACATGTATCAGCCCTTTGTCGATCCGGCGTTTTGATAGAGGCCTCCCCCACACCATGTCGTTCGTGGGAGTTGTTTAACCATACTTCACCATGCCGGTCAATGCGGGTTTGGTGAAGTGAGGAGGCCCAGAAACTATATGCAGACACGAGTTTGCCTGTGCTTGCATCTGCAGAATTACATTCTCACACATCTTCAAGTATAGTTTAATACTTCTAGAAATACATTTATTCTTGAGGATTCCATAAAGCACTGTGGTAAAAAGAATACAACTTGATTTGAATGCTTTGTTGAACAGGGAATGCTTTGAGTTTGTGGGTTCAATCTGTCTGTGCGGAGTTGTGTTATTTCCCCATATGCAAGGTGGGGTCTCTCTGGGTTCCACTCACACACACATCTCAATGCAATGGGACCTTTCTGAAAATGCAGTACTTAGACTCAATGAGGCTTTCCTGGGTAACGAGTTAACATTGTAATAATTATCATGAGAGATAATGACGGTCACTTATAAGTACCATTAATAGTACTATACTGTACTGTTATTGAAGAATATTTTACGTAGTTGTTTGAAAAAAGTGTCCATTCTCAAAACTTTTTGACGGGCCCTCGTACAGGAATGATATTACAATCTTCTTTGGAGATTGCGAGTCAGAGTGTTGTGAATAGTGGACTGAACGTGTGGTGCCACCATTATACTGTTGGTGTGTTTATACAGAAAGGCCTATTTGGTGGGTAACATTAGGAAAATGGAGGTAGTTAGTCATTGTTGTTAAACAAAATCTTATTTGGGTGGATGAGAGTAATAAAATCGTACATGATAGGAACTGCAATATTGTGGAGATCTGGTATAATGCGTTCTAGTATATATGAATTGTATGTCACCTTAAGTATGCCTTTGTGAGTACACACATGACACGGGTGACCTTTGTCTTTTGTTTCAGATGTGCGAGAACAACTCCGCTGCGAGTCATAGTGGTGCTGGGAGAATCGCCTTAACCATCGATGGTGCTTCACCAGCACCCATCTTAACAACCCCAGCTCAATCCGATCGAGTTACGAGAGGGAATAAACTAAGTTCTTGTGACGTTTGTGGGAAAAAATTCCAACTGCCATGGTGCCTACATTCCCACGAGAAAACGCACAAGGAGACCCATGAGCAATGGTGCGGCACATGCGGACGGAAATTTGATCAGCCAGGAAAATTCAAAAGGCACATGAAGACCCACGAAAAGGATTATTTGATAAAGGGTGCACCAGGCTTGGTGAATAACGGCAGTTTTGCCAATGCGGTGTTGAAGCCACCGTCGCCTTATGAGATGTGCTCAGTCTGCGGATTTTTATGTCCTATTGAAATCCTGAAAACTCATGAAAGTCTTCACGCACAGTTTTCGAACAGACCGAAGCCTGAACATGATTACGCTTCGATAAAAGATAGTGGCGTTAAGATAAATGACGTGAAATCCAATTTTCTTGAATGCTTTGGCCTAGTTCCACGTCAACAAACTGCTTCACCAGTCAGCGAGAATAAACCATACGCTGCTCTCGATCCTATTACGAGCATGAAAGTGTTGATGGCCTTGCAGCAGAAGAAGGAAAAGCGAAGTGGACGTAAGTCTATTAAAAGAAGAAAGACCACCACCAGCGTAACCAATTGCAGCAGTAGCAACAGCCAGAATTCGGACATCAAGAGGATGGACTGCACGGAAGCAGGAGACTGCGTGAAGCAGAGCATCCCCAAGGTGGATGAACCCAACCTGGCACCTTTGGGTACGTCCGAGTAATGCACACACTACATTTGGATGTAATTGATAATTTCACAAATTAAGTCATGTACGCATATGTTGATCATATTTGTATGTCTGTGCTGAGGAGTGTAGAGATCTGATGTGGTGCTGCTCGGATGTTGGGTTAAACTCTGGGTTTCAGTCACCGAGCCATGATTAAACTGGCTTCTCATTGATGGTCTTATCCAGTTACCAAACACTTCTTCCAGCAAACACTTCTGTTGTTGCGTGGCATGTAGGAAATTGCAAAACCTCCGAGTGGATAATAAACGGCCACGAAGGGATGTCATGAGTAGTGCAATGATATCTCCTTCCACGAGCTGTTCTCTTACTTGAGGTGGTTCACTGCTGTGTGAGAGTTGCACAGGGATACTTCATCTCATGACATGGAGCCAATAGCACGATTTGAATAAAACTGAGCAAAATATATATACAAATTCCAAAAAGTATCTGTTTATTTCTTAACCAGGTTAAATTTAATTTAAACAAGTGCGTCAATTTAGGGAACATGGTTAAATGTATAGACCGAGTCATTTCCATAATGGGAATTTCCTCTTCATTGTACAAACACCTAACTTCCATGCACATTTACTCGTTCTATTGCAGGTAATTATTGCGTAATTAATGAGCTGTAATAGAATAATCTGGCTCAACCACCTCAGTGTTAAATTATAGTTGTTGCTTTGCATCAATATCAACCATACGAAGAAGTGCAAAATGTTGTGGCTTCAAAATAAGCCCCAAAAATGTGTTCTTTTGATATTTTTCTGGAAATCAGTATCTTGCTTTTCTACTATTTGTACGTATGTTGAACTTCTTTCGTAGCATACGTAGCCAACCGTGCTAATCGGAGGTATTTGTTGCTGGCTTTTTGGCATTTTGGGCCTTTGGGCCTGAGGTTAGCAACCGTGATTGATAAAACGTCCCATGTACATAGTGATGTTATGGCATCCACTGCATGGTGATGAATAAATTATGGATTATCGCGTGTGTGTGCTCAATGGTGGATGTCTTGTGTTCCAGAGGAAAAGCCCTTCCCGTGCAGTGACTGCTCGTACAGAGCGACACAGAAGTCGCAGCTCAAGAGACACGTCCTGAGCGTTCACCACGTGCCCTTCGATAGCGCGCTGGACTCCGACTGCCCCAAGAAGAGAAGTCGGCTGGCTGGGTGCCAAGACAGCGACCCAACTACGGATTTGGAGCGCGCACGATGCACACTGAGAACTCCCTGAGGATGTATTTCATCCTGAGGCTGAGGTACCACGTGTGGGGCGATGAACTCAAGGTTTTGTGCAGCGGACATTTCCATGATGAAATTCCGTCACTTTCACTGCTGCGAGGTAACCTCTATTCGCCGAATATTTTTAGTCAATTGCCGTATTTTCTTGTATACAATATATTTAATAAATTGCCCTAATTTAATAACAAAGGTTTTTGGGTTAGATCGCGTAAGTATAAATTATATAATTGATTAGTAATAATTTAATTAGTATGTTTCCTCTATAAGTAATGATAAATGTAAGATGTCTTCTTCTTCCACGCGTTTGTCCCACTCACGTGGGGTCCGCCGTCCTTGCCACCTTCTCCACACCGCACCGTCCCGCGCCATCTCTCCCTCCGTTCCACGGGCCACCACGTTCGACCGCATCACCACATTGCCCCACGTCTTCTTCTGCCTTCATCTCCTCATCTTACAATCACGATTACTTAATAACACGCTTCCAGCTGCACTAAGCCTGTAGCTGTCAGAGCGGTTAAAATTATTTGTATTTCTGTCAGTTTTAATGGATTCGCGAATTTGTCTTGGCCAGTAATAATTAGTTTTACACAAAACTTCATTGTTATCAAAATAGTTTGAGTGTCGTTGTTAGAAAGCATGTTCTGCAACTTCCAACAGTTATGTTTGAGAGTGTTTAATATTTATTTGGTGTTTTTTTAGTCTTACGCTAATGTTATGTCCCTTCTGTCCAATATAACATCTGCCACATAAGCAATTAATCCGATAAACACCACATCTTTAGTACCAGATAAAACTTTTAAAATTTTGTGTACCATTCCAAATCTTACTTACATATTTTGCTTTTCCAAAACTAGAACTAATTTGTCAGTTACTCCTGCGATATGTGGTATTTTAATTGTTTTAATAATCTGATCGCTTTCAGCATTATTGCTGTTCGATCTAGGTTTTGTTATTCACTGCTCTGTTAATTTGAGCATTATTGTAGCCATTCAATCGTAGCTCTTCTTTGACATGTTTAATCTCTCTCCTCAGACTTTCACCATCTGACATTGTTTTAGCCTGATGTATGAGCGTCTTGATGAGAGATGATTTCTGTGCGGGGTTCCCTATCGGTAAACGCAGTGTGTTATTTTACCATTTAGGCCTCGTCCGAGCAAAATATCCATGAAAGGGAGTGTGTTATTCACCTCAATTTCCATGGTCAACTGTATGGCCGGGTTTTTTTAACTGAGATGATTTAGACATTAATTCATTAAGTGTATCCTTACCATGTGGGCAGACAACAACTAAACCAAAAAGATGGTTTTAATGTACTTGAAGCAAGTGCTCTTGCTTCAAAGTTTTCCATGTACAGATTCGCTATAGCAGGAGATAAAGTAGAGCCCATTGCTGCTCCTTCCTTTTGTTTAAAGAAATCACCTCTCCATAGGAAATAAGTCTGTTAGAGGCCACGGAGGGGGGGGGGGGAGTTTATCATTATGTTTGTCGCTGCGAGCAGACGGTGCGCAATGGAGAGCTTGCTCAGAGCGGAGCTGGGCACGGACTCGGCGAAGCCGCTGGGCGCTGCGGCCGGTGGAGGCTGCATCAGCGCCGGGCAGAGCTACGAGACGGGGCGCGGACACATGTTCACCAAGATCAACGCCAAGAGCGGGGCACCCTCCTCACCACCTCCTCACCACCTCGCTTCACCCTTCATTCAGCCCTATAATTAATATCTTTCCACGCGCACCAGTATCACTCTTTTTTTCGCTGCGACTACTACCACCACCGTGGTGAATGTTGCAGTGAACTTCATCTCGTTGATTCCCCCCTCCACCCACGTTAAGGGACTCGGTCTACCAGACACTTTGACCGCTTCGTCTCTTCCACTCCGCCTTCAACCACCATGCCACACTGCAGTTCACAACAACGCACTCAACTAAACAACTCGGTCACCCACTCATCCAGTCACCCACTCATCTCAATCACCCGCTCACTCAATCACCCTATCACCTACTCAACTCGTCACTAATTCAATCAAACACTCATCCAGTCACCCACTCATCCAGTAACCCACGCATCCGGTCACTGACTCAATCACCTAATCACTATCTCATCCAGTCACCCACTTATCTCAATCACCCGCTCACTCAATCACCCTGTCACCCACTCAACTCGTCACTAAATTAATCACACACTCATCCAGTTACCCACTCACTCAATCACCCAATCACCCACTCATCCAGTCACTAGTTCATCCAGTCACTAAATCATCTAGTCACTCACTCAATCACCCTATCACACACTCATCCAGTCACCCACACAATTACCCTATCACCCACTCATCCAGTCACCCACTCATCCAGTCACCCACTCATCTAGTCATCCACGCATCCACTCACCCACTCACCCACTCCCCCCACTCATCCACTCACCCACTCATCCACTCACCCACTCATCCAGTCACCCACTCATCCAGTCACCCACGCATCCGGTCACTGACTCAATCATCCTATCACACACTCCTCCACTCGTTTACTCAAACACTCACCCATTTACTCACCCACCCGCTCACCACCACAGGGGGGGGGGGGGGAGAGTTTATCGTTGTGTTTTTCGCTGCGAGCAGACGGCACGCAATGGAGAGCTTGCTCAGAGTGGAGCTGGGCACGAACTCGGCGAGGCCGCTGGGTGCTGCGGCCGGTGGAGGCTGCATCAGCGCCGGGCAGAGCTACGAGACGGGGCGTGGACACGTGTTCACCAAGAGCGGGGCACCCTCCTCTACACCTCCTCACCATGCCACCTCGCCTCCTCACTACGCCACGTCACCACCTCACCTCCTCTACCCTCCTCTTCGCCTCCTCACCCACTCACCCACTCACCCACTCATCCATAAACCCATTAATCCAGTAACCCACTCATCCAGTCACCCACGCATCCGGTCACCTCACTCTTCTTTTCAGCTTCATCAATTTGCACTGCTCCACTTGAGAATCCCAACCCGGTCTTCCTATTTCCCCAAACTCTTGCAACAATAAACTTGATCAATTTAAGGAACGTGTTTCTATGATCTTAATTATCTAATTACTCATTGGATAGTTACGTATTTTTTGTTTTTGCTGGCTGCTTGGCGTTTTGTATTGTGTGGGGTTTGCATAGCTGGCAACCCCTTATCATTGCCTCTCTTATTACAGACCAATTCAGACCTTGTTGGTCACCTCGTGCCCCTTATAAATCTCAACGTTCATCCTACAAAGTCCCATCAAAAGGGAGAAGCATACACAAATAGACTTAACATAAATGTTGCCCGTTTTAAAACGGCTGTGTGCCGTATGGACCTGAAAACTCACTTTCCCCCAACAGAATACGGGTAAACCGTGTGGGTTGACAGCTACCGGTTTTGTTGTGTTTGCGAGTCCAAGTTATAGGACTGCACCCTGGGTTGTGTGTGGTTCTCATTGGTAGGAGATTCCCTTCGCTGCGTTGCACGCCAGTGGCTGGGGACTGCCTGGGCCCAGTGACGTGTGAGCCGGTCCCAATGTGCACTGGCAAACATTTATCGCTAGGTGACCCCAGTGTTTATTGCCCGTCTACACGTGAATACCTGAAGCCCATGTCACTCCACTGCTGGATGAGTCCCGCAATGAAGATACAATCAGTACATCCACTTTGCTTTTGCACTCTACCTGTGTAGTGCCATAAGAGGGGAGGGGCTGCTGGGGGCTCTGGGACCCTAGACAGATAAGCCCTCGGCGCCAGGCGCTAGGATCCCAGGCACCCCAGACAGTTAAGCCTCTTGGCGCCACCAACGGGGGGGGGGTTGTGTGTGCTCTGTGGGATATCTGGGGGCGCACACAACCCCACCCCTCGCTGGGAACGAGGCATAAAAGGGCAGCTCCCTGGCCGATCGGGGCCAGTCGCAGCTCAAGACCCAAGACCCGCCAGCCAGCCAGCTTAGGACCCTGGACCCCCTCGTCCCGCTTGTCCTTGTGTAATAAAAGACTCGACCACGGTATCTGGCTTGGTGGCCTTTATTCGGGTTCGTCTACTTTTCCCACACGGCTCTTTCCCTCTGAGACCCTTCGCTCGGCGCCGACACTGCTGTCGCTCCCGTAGCCGCTAGCAGCCTCGCTGCTGACCTCCTCGCGCAGCCTCTCCGGCTGCCCTCGCTGCAGCTCCACCACTGCTCTCCCTCTCCGAGCAGTCCCACTGCTGCCTCTTCGTGCAGCCTCGCTGGCTGCGCTCGCTGCAGCCTCGCCGCTGCTCCCTGGGTTGGTCACCGCTGGCCGACGGTGCCAATCCCCTCTCCGAGCGTGTGTGGCGATCTCGCCACTCCTCCCAGCCTTCGCCCTGCGTGGCCTCACCCTAGTCCAGTCTCCAACAACCTCCCTTCCTCTTCCGGTTTCTCCCCTTAAAGACCCGAACCCTTCTCCCACGTGACGTAACTCCTCCCCCCCGTGACGTCACATCCGGAAGGTCGTTTACGCCCGCATTACACCACCCTCCCCCGTAGAGAAAACCCAGCCGACCTCGGCTGAACAAAACTCCGAACAGTAATGCGGGCGAAACCGACCCTGACACACTAAAGGACACGAAGCATGCAATAATTATAACAGTAAGAACAACAACACAACATAACAATCAACGAAACGTAAGAGATTTAGAACGTGTGCGGGTCGCCGGCCCGTCCCGGACGGTCTGCGGCCCACCCGCAGAGCGGGAACGTGATGGGGTTTTAAGAGTGACAGGCCGCAATCCTGTCGCTGTTGGAGGCCCACCAACGTCCCGTGTCCCCGAGGGCTCAGCCCCGGAGGTGTCCCGCGATTGTGCTTGCAGCGGGGTCGGAAGGGCTGCAGGGCTCGGAATTCCCGCAGTCCTGGCAGGCACCCCCCGAGCAGGGCCCCCCGTCACCTGCGGTGTCACGGCCGGTCTGTCTGTCTCGGAGGCTCCTTCCTTGGCGCGTCCGTTGACGAGGCCTCCTGCTGGGGCGGACCCGGGACGCGGGCCCAGCAGTCCCTGGCGTAGTGGCCCTTACGTCCGCAGCGGAAGCAGTCAACGTCGTTGCGCCGTGGCGCAGGCCCTGCGTCCCGCCGGGCCCGTACCGGTGGTGCAGCGCGCGGGGCCGGCCCACCGCGGCCCGACCATGGACCAGAGGTGGCCGTCAGCTCCTGAGGGCCCCCCCCATCCGGCACATAGACCGCCTTCTTAGGGTCCCAACCCAAGGCGCCTCCCTCGACGATGGGCCCCCGCGTCCACGCCGCGACTTGCTTCTACCGTCGGAGGTTAAACTGTGCATCTAGACATTTTGCTGCCGCCCGCGAAGTGAGCTTCTCGTGACCACACACAGGCATGGGAATCCCCAGATCCCGAGACAGCTCGAGCATCTTACCTAAGATGAGAGGCTCGAGCAGGTCAGGCTTCGTCTCCGGATATGCGGCCATAGCCAACTCCAGCATCGCACCCCTATATGCCACCGGCGATTCCTCGGGCGCTCGCTGTCGTTGAGCAAATCGGCGATGAGCATCATCAGGTGGCTCATAAGCGTCCGCCATTTCGTCAAAAACTCCACGTAATGTTCTCTTCCTTTCGGCCGTTATGGAACGAAAGAATCTGACCGACTCGTCATCAAGAAGAGTCGGCAAAACTTCCAAATCCTCAGCGTCGGTCCACCTAGCAGAACGTACCGCCGCCAAAAATCTGCAGGCGAAAGCGCTCCAATCGCCCCCGATGGAGAATTCCTTGACCGTAGTAAGATGCCGACTGCGACTCCTCAGCACGCCGTCCTCAAGCGATGGTTCATCCGGTGGTAGGTTGAAAATGGCGTCGAACCGCGGCGTGGTCAAGATGGCGGCTTCCCGCCGCGGAGCACGCAAGATGGCGGCTTCGTGCCGCGTGGCTGATGGCGTCGACAGCGAAGGCAAGGCGGCGGCCTGTGGACCACCCTCGGCTCTCCCCATCGCCGTCCTCGGCGTGAAGAGGTGACATAACTGCGCCAGGACGTCCTTGAGAGTCTCAAGTTGCTCCGCCATCTGTTGCCATCGGAAATCCGCGTCCGTTGGTGCTGACAGGCCCGCCACCGCGGCGACATCTTCAACTCCCGTACCCGCACTCGCTTCAGCCGGGCTCTCCTCCACCACCGCAGCTGAATCCATCGTTGGAGGAAGGTCGTCGTCGTCGGACGAAGAAGCAGATGCTGGCGTCAGAATATTCTTTTTTCTTACTTGCTTCGACATGCCGTTACACTTCCAACACCAGTGTAATAAAAGACTCGACCACGGTATCTGGCTTGGTGTCCTTTATTCGGGTTCGTCTACTTTTCCCACACGGCTCTTTCCCTCTGAGACCCTTCGCTCGGCGCCGACGCTGCTGTCGCTCCCGTAGCCGCTAGCAGCCTCGCTGCTGACCTCCTCGCGCAGCCTCTCCGGCTGCCCACGCTGCAGCTCCACCACTGCTCTCCCTCTCTGAACAGTCCCACTGCTGCCTCTTCGTGCAGCCTCGCTGGCTGCGCTCGCTGCAGCCTCGCCGCTGCTCCCTGGGTTGGTCACCGCTGGCCGACGGTGCCAATCCCCTCTCCGAGTGTGTGTGGCGATCTCGCCACTCCTCCCAGCCTTCGCCCTGCGTGGCCTCACCCTAGTCCAGTCTCCAACAACCTCCCTTCCTCTTCCGGTTTCTCCCCTTAAAGACCCGAACCCTTCTCCCACGTGACGTAACTCCTCCCCCCCCGTGACGTCACATCCGGAAGGTCGTTTACGCCCGCATTACACTTGTATAGGCGGGACGCTGTGAGGGCCAGTGGTGGGACTCTGGGACTCCCGGGTCTACGTCCTTCTAAGGGCGAGTTCCGAGGAAGCCAGAGTCCAGACCCGCACCTTGGCTAGGTCGGGTCAGGTAGCCCCCCCTAGGGTAATTGTAGCCGAAGGAGTAGTGTATCTAGGCTGTGTAGCTAGGCTGTGTACCTAGGCCAGACATGGGCAAAGTACGGCCCGTGGGACGTATACGGTCCGTTGGGCTTTTTAATCCGGCCCGCCGAACTTGTCCAAATATTATTATTAAATTAAATTTTACCTTCCTCCTGTAATGCCCCCATTTCCCCAATAGATGGCGCACTTTGACCGGGAGAGAGAGAATATTTGTATGAGCAATTCATGTTTCTATTGAAAGTAAGTTAATAGTAATATTTGGGTACAGTATTGTTTTTGGAAGCATTCACTATAATATCGTATGAACGTTTACTTCACCGCATCATCGTATGAATGATGCGAGAAGAGATTAACGGGTTCTTATGTTAGCGATTTACGTACTCGGTGCTTTCGCTCTATAAAAATTACGGCTTGAATGAGGGGGAGGGGTATGACTACATCATAAAATTAATATCTTACTAGGAATTTTATATAACAAAAGTTATATACATAACTGTTACGCTTTGTGTAATTCAACAAAACAAACAAAACTTAACTCCGAGTTCTCTCCGAATTTCACGAGTCCGTTCGAGACCCCACAGTTTTTTTAAAGAGTTTTAAGCACAGAAAACATAATTAAAGTTTGAAAAATCATTAATTATACAAACTTTTCAATAATTTCCTTCTTCACTTCGATTTCAATTTTCTGTAAAAACTTCTTCTCACCAACATTACCACTCATTACCACTTTCTCCGAAAGCAAGTTTGTAAAAGAATACATGGTACAGACAGCAGACATCTTGTGTCCGGAGATCAAATGCAAATTTGAAAATGCCAGTTTATTACGCAGGACTGTGACTCGCCGTGTGGAACTGATTGATAAAAATATAGCCAGTCAATTAAACAAAAAGTCTGATTCCTTTGAATTATATTCACTAGCACTGGATGAAAGTACGGACGTAAAAGACACTGCTCAGCTCCTCATTTTTATCCGAGGCATTGACGACAGTTTTGCGATAAGAGAGGTGTTTTTGACCATGGAGTCCCTGAAAGGAACAACGCGGGGAGAGGACTTGTATAACCAGGTATCTGCTGTCATCGAAAGAATGACGCTACCTTTGAGTAAACTTGTCAATGTCACAATGGATGGATCTCCCAAATTTTACTGGAAAAAATGTTGGGCTGCTGAAAAGAATCCAGGATAAAGTGAAAAAGGAAAACCCTGTCCAGGATCTTATTTTCCGTCACTGCATCATCCATCAGGAATCCCTGTGTAAGTCTGTATTGCAGCTTAATCATGTCGTGAATCCAGTCGTAAAACTTGTGAACTTTATACGTTCCTGGAGGAAACTGATGCGGATCATCAGGACTTGCTGTACTACTCTCGTGTCCGCTGGTTAAGTTTGGGGAAAGTATCACAACGAGTGTGGGAGCTGAAAGAAGATATCGCATTTTTGGAGTTGATGGGGAAATCTGACGAATTCCCTGAGCTAAGCGACAAGAACTGGCTTAGTGAGTTTGCGTTTGCTGTGGACATATTTTCACACATGAATGAGCTGAATGTGAAACTGCAGGGGAAAGATCAGTTTGTTCACGACATGTACAAACATGTGAAAGCCTTCAAATCCAAGCTCACTTTGTTCTCCGGACAAATTGCGAACAAATCTTTCGCTCATTTCCCCACACTTGCCATGCAGGAAGAGGCACCGCGAAACGCAAAAAAAATACAGCAAATCACTTCAGGAACTGCACGGAGAATTCTGCCATAGGTTCTCTGATTTCGAAAACATTGAACAGTCACTTCAGCTGGTGTTCTGTCCCCTGTCACAAGACCCTGAAACAGTTGGAACTGATAGATCTTCAGTCTGGCTCCGTCCTAAAGGAGAAGTTCAACTCTGTTAAACTGAATGACTTTTATGCTTCACTTAACAGAGCCACGTTTCCAAACCTCCGGAGGACTGCACAAAAGATACTGACTTTGTTTGGCTCGACTTATGTGTGTGAGCAGACATTCAGCGTCATGAACGCCAACAAAGCCCGTCACAGATCAAAGTTAACGGATCAGCACCTCAGATCTATCCTGAGAATTGCCACAACCAAAATAACTCCAGACTTTGATGCACTGGCAAAAATGGGAGATCAACAACACTGTTCCCAATGAAACTAATAATAAAAAATAATAAAATCACGACGTTTCGGAGGCAACACAAGCTTCCGTCTTCAGGTGAAACTGTCACAGCAAAAAAAAATCTACGTGACTTTACCGAAATAACTAAGAGTAGCAATGAAATAATAGAGCAGGCAGACACGGGCCTGACTTCATCCACAGATGCCTTGTTGAGTCTCTAATTTTTAGAATTCTGCTTGGGACGTCTTGCCAATTCCTCACCAAATGATGTGTACGTGGGAGTAACCAGACCTACCTGAGATCTCAAGCCTCGTAGAGAGCCAAAATAACTATCGTACGTTTATAGATTCCTCGGAAACCTACGTTCAATGCTGCCATCTCCTGGCCAAGAATATGGCATGTAGATGCTGCCATCTGCTGGGCACTAATGTAGATGGCAGCATGGAGGGTATTGAATGCGGTCGTTGAAATGAGTTTTGATTGGTGAGATGAGTGAGGTTGGTGCAGTGGATGAATGAGATGGGTGCAGTCAGTATGGTGAGTGTGTGGTTGGTGTGGTGAATGTCGTGGGTGAGATGGGCGCCATTTGTGCGGTGAGTGGAGTTGGTGTTTGGTGAGTGAGGTGAGTGTGGTGGGGTAGTAATTATATTTCGAAAAAAACTTTCGTGACTGCAGGGATTCATATTCTTGGTTCTTTCGGTAAAGTCACGTAGAAGGGAAATAATAAAATAATAAAAATTCAACATAATAAAACAACATTTTTCTTATTTTATTATTTCCCTTTTACGTGACTTAACCGAAAGAACCAAGAATATAGTAGTGTTTCATTTTTCGATTTAAACATTCAGACTCTGTCTACTTGACGGACCTGTTCTGCACCTGAGGACGGCTGCTTGCGTTGTGGCCGAAACGTCGTGAGAATTATTTGATTATGTTTTATTTTTATTATTTTATTACTTCCCTTCTACGTGACTTTACCAAAAGAACCAAGAAGATGAATATAGTAGTGATTATAGTTAGTGCGGTGAGTGCGGTTGGTGAGGTGAGGTTGATGGGATGTGATTGGGGTGGTGACGTTGGTGAGGTGTGATGGGTTGGTGAGTCAGGTTGGTGAGATGCGTGGTGAGTGTGTCGGTGAGCACGTGGAGGATTCTCCTCCACGGTCGCCTTTGTCTCCCCCAGTAGCGATGTTCACTCCACACCGCACCAGGTACCCATCTGAGGCTGAGTCGACCTCTCTCTCACTGTCTCACTCACACTCACGCACTCACTCACAAGCGCGAGTTCGCGTTGTCAGGCGATATAAAATAATTAATATTTCATGTCAGTTGGTTCTGAAGTGCGGCTATTTGTAATTTGGGCGTTCGTAAGTCGAGGACTGTCTGTAAATAAAGATTCCTATTGTGGATGTGGGGCTTTAACCGTGGGGTGAGCTTTGCCCGATCCGCGGGGGCGTGGCCTGACCGACAGTGGGCGGGGCATAGCCGCGAGGGGCGTGGCTTATCCGGGAAGTGGGAGGAGTCTCGCGTCTACGTAGGGGCGTGCAATAACCAAAGGGGGCGTGGCGGGTCACCCTGCGTTGACCAATCGCAGAGGAGAACGCGAACCCTAGACTCCAACCCCGAGAAGCGCGCTCCTTTTAAAGTTAACAACAACATTGTTAAATGTAAGTAGCGCCTCTCTACTTTATTATTGTTTTATTTGCTTAATACATTACTTGTGGTGCCGTGAGTCGAGTGATATGCGTCAATAACCTTGCTAGACACGGCTAAGCTTTTAATCAGGGGCGCCGCGGTGGCGAGATGTTAACTACCTCGCCAGACCTACAGCAGCGTGGAGGTTCCATCACGACCCTGACGCCTGCTCTGTATTTGTATATTTTTATTTCCCCCGTGCTCGCATAGATTATTCTCCTGGTCCTTCGGCTTTCCCCTCCACATTTAGAAACGTGACTTTAGAAGAGTACTTGGCTGCTATAAATGTCCACATGATTAGCCACTTAGTTGAGCTGTCATTTGTGGCCAGGTCGCTCCTGATAAGAGCTATAAAGCTATGTGGGCCTGACCTGGTAAAATAGAAATAGTTTATAGTTTAGTTATAGTTCATAAGAACTCGTGGCAAAGGTCAGTGTTTACTTCAAATATTGTTCAGGCTCCGCAGACCTCCAAAGTTATACGTGATGTTATACATTTGGTTCGTTTTGAGCATAATCGCGACCTTATATAATTATTACGTGATGCACACGCTGAATATACGCACACAAACATCGTGTACACGTGTGTCGTGCCCTCTATTGCCTACATAGACGACTTGTGCTGACTAGAGAAAGGTCTTAACGAACAATGTCGTGACATGTATCAGCCCTTTGTCGATCCGGCGTTTTGATAGAGGCCTCCCCCACACCATGTCGTTCGTGGGAGTTGTTTAACCATACTTCACCATGCCGGTCAATGCGGGTTTGGTGAAGTGAGGAGGCCCAGAAGCTATATGCAGACACGAGTTTGCCTGTGCTTGCATCTGCAGAATTACATTCTCACACATCTTCAAGTATAGTTTAATACTTCTAGAAATACATTTATTCTTGAGGATTCCATAAAGCAGTGGTAAAAAGAATACAACTTGATTTGAATGCTTTGTTGAACAGGGAATGCTTTGAGTTTGTGGGTTCAATCTGTCTGTGCGGAGTTGTGTTATTTCCCCATATGCAAGGTGGGGTCTCTCTGGGTTCCACTCACACAAACATCTCAATGCAATGGGACCTTTCTGAAAATGCAGTACTTAGACTCAATAAGGCTTTCCTGGGAAACGAGTTAACATTGTAATAATTATCATGAGAGATAATGACGGTCACTTATAAGTACCATTAATAGTACTATACTGTTCTGTTATTGAAGAATATTTTACGTAGTTGTTTGAAAAAAGTGTCCATTCTCAAAACTTTTTGACGGGCCCTCGTACAGGAATGATATTACAATCTTCTTTGGAGATTGCGAGTCAGAGTGTTGTGAATAGTGGACTGAACGTGTGGTGCCACCATTATACTGTTGGTGTGTTTATACAGAAAGGCCTATTTGGTGGGTAACATTAGGAAAATGGAGGTAGTTAGTCATTGTTGTTAAACAAAATCTTATTTGGGTGGATGAGAGGAATAAAATCGTACATGATAGGAACTGCAATATTTTGGAGTTCTGGTATAATGCGTTCTAGTATATATGAATTGTATGTCACCTTCAGTATGCCTTTGTGAGTACACACATGACACGGGTGACCTTTGTCTTTTGTTTCAGATGTGCGAGAACAACTCCGCTGCGAGTCATAGTGGTGCTGGGAGAATCGCCTTGACCATCGATGGCGCTTCACCAGCACCCATCTTCACCCCAACTCAATCCGATCGAGTTACTAGAGGGAAAAAACTAGGTTCTTGTGACGTTTGTGGGAAAAAATTCCAACTGCCATGGTGCCTAGATTCCCACGTGAAAACGCACAAGGAGACCCATGAGCAGTGGTGCGGCACATGCGGACTAAGATTTGATCAGCCAGGAAGATTCAAAAGGCACATGAAGACCCACGAAAAGGATTATTTGATAAAGGGTGCACCAGGCTTGGTGAATAACGGCAGTTTTGCCAATGCAGTGTTGAAGCCACCGTCGCCTTATGAGATGTGCTCAGTCTGCGGATTTTTATGTCCTATTGAAATCCTGAAAACTCATGAAAGTCTTCACGCACAGTTTTTGTACAGACCGAAGCCTGAACATGATTACGCTTCGACAAAAGATAGTGGCGTTAAGATAAATGACGTGAAATCCAATTTTCTTGAATGCTTTGGCCTAGTTCCACGTCAACAAACTGCTTCACCAGTCAGCGAGAATAAACCATACGCTGCTCTCGATCCTATTACGAGCATGAAAGTGTTGATGGCCTTGCAGCAGAAGAAGGAAAAGCGATGTGGACGTAAGTCCATTAAAAGAAGGAAGACCACCACCAGCGTAACCAATTGCAGCAGTAGCAACAGCCAGAATTCGGACATCAAGAGGATGGACTGCACGGAAGCAGGAGGCTGCGTGAAGCAGAGCATCCCCAAGGTGGATGAACCCAACCTGGCACCTTTGGGTACGTCCAAGTAATGCACACACTACATTTCATTTGGATGTAATTGATAATTTCACAAATTAAGTCATGTACGCATATGTTGATCATATTTGTATGTCTGTGCTGAGGAGTGTAGAGATCTGATGTGGTGCTGCTTGGATGTTGGGTTAAACTCTGGGTTTCAGTCACCGAGCCATGATTAAACTGGCTTCTCATTGATGGTCTTATCCAGTTACCAAACACTTCTTCCAGCAAACACTTCTGTTGTTGCGTGGCATGTAGGAAATTGCAAAACCTCCGAGTGGATAATAAACGGCCACGAAGGGATGTCATGAGTAGTGCAATGATATCTCCTTCCACGAGCTGTTCTCTTACACGAGGTGGTTCACTGCTGTGTGAGAGTTGCACAGGGATACTTCATCTCATGACATGGTGCCAATAGCTCCATTGGATGAAAACTGAGCAGAATATATATACAAATTCCAAAAAGTATCTGTTTATTTCTTAACCAGGGTAAATTTAATTTAAACAAGTGGGTCAATTTAGGGAACATTGCTAAATGTATAGACCGAGTCTTTTCCATAATGGGAATTTCCTCGTCATTGTACAAACACCTAACTTCCATGCACATTTACTCGTTCTATTGCAGGTAATTATTGCGTAATTAATGAGCTGTAATAGAATAATCTGGCTCAACCACATCAGTGTTAAATTATAGTTGTTGCTCTGCATCAATATCAACCATACGAAGAAGTGCAAAATGTTGTGGCTTCAAAATAAGCCCCAAAAATGTGTTCTTTTGATATTTTTCAGGAAATCAGTATCTTGCTTTTCTACTATTTGTACGTATGTTGAACTTCTTTCGTAGCATACGTAGCCAACCGTGCTAATTGGAGGTATTTGTTGCTGGCTTTTTGGCATTTTGGGCCTTTGGGCCTGAGGTCAGCAACCGTGATTGATAAAACGTCCCATGTACATAGTGATGTTATGGCATCCACTGCATGGTGATGAATAAATTATGGATTATCGCGTGCGTGTGCTCAATGGTGGATGTCTTGTGTTCCAGAGGAAAAGCCCTTCCAGTGCAGTAACTGCTCGTACAGAGCGACACAGAAGTCGCAGCTCAAGAGACACGTCCTGAGCGTTCACCACGTGCCCTTCGATAGCGCGCTGGACTCCGACTGCCCCAAGAAGAGAAGGCGGCTGGCTGGGTGCCAAGACAGCGGCCCAACTACGGATTTGAAGCGCGCACGATGCACACGGAGAACTTCGTGATGATTTATTTAATCCTGAGGCTGAGGTACCACGTGTGGGGCGATGAACTCAAGGTTTTGTGCAGCGGACATTTCCATGATGAAATTCCGTCACTTTCACTGCTGCGAGGTAACATCTATTGCCGAATATTTTTAGTCAATTGCTGTATTTTCTTGTATACAATATATTTAATAAATTGTCCTAATTTCATAACCAAGGTTTTTGGGTTAGATCGCGTAAGTATAAGTTATATAATTGATTAGTAATCATTTAATTAGTATGTTTCCTCTATAAGTAATGATAAATGTAAGATGTCTTCTTCTTCCACGCGTTTGTCCCACTCACGTGGGGTCCGCCGTCCTTGCCACCTTCTCCACACCGCCCCGTCCCGCGCCATCTCTCCCTCCGCTCCACGGGCCACCACGTTCGACCGCATCACCACATCGCCCCACGTCTTCTTCTGCCTTCATCTCCTCATCTTACAATCACAATTACTTAATAACACGCTTCCAGCCGCACTAAGCCTGTAGCTGTCAGAGCGGTTAAAATTATTTGTATTTCTGTCAGTTTCAATGGATTCGCGAATTTGTCTTGGCCAGTAATAATTAGTTTTACACAAAACTTAATTGTTATCAAAATAATTTGAGTGTCGTTGTTGGAAAGCATGTTCTGCAACTTCCAACAGTAATGTTTGAGAGTGTTTAATATTTATTTGGTGTTCTTTTAGTCTTACGCTAATGTTATGTCCCTTCTGTCCAATATAACATCTGCCACATAAGCAATTAATCCGATACACACCATATGTTGATAACTTAGGCAATTCATCTTTAGTACAAGATACAATTTTTTTTAAATTTTGTGTACCATTCCAAATCTTACTTAGATTTTTTGCTTTTCCAAAACTTGAACTAATTTGTCAGTTACTCCCGCGATAAATGGTATTTTTATTGTTTTAATAATCTGATCGCTTTCAGCAGTATTGCTGGTCGATCTAGGTTTGGTATTCACTGCTCTGTTAATTTGAGCATTATTGTAGCCATTCAATCGTAGCGCTTCTTTGACATGTTTAATCTCTCTCCTCAGACTTTCACCATCTGACATTGTTTTAGCCTGATGTATGAGCGTCTTGATGAGAGATGATTTCTGTGCGGGGTTCCCTTTCGGTAAACGCAGTGTGTTATTTTACCATTTAGGCCTCGTCCGAGCAAAATATCCAAGGAAAGGGAGTGTGTTATTCACCTCCATTTCCATGGTCAACTGTATGGCCGGGTTTTTTTAATTGAGATGATTTAGACATTCATTCATGAAGTGTATCCTTACCATGTGGGCAGACAACTAAACCAAAAAGATGGTTTTAATGTACTTGAAGCAAGTGCTCTTGCTTCAAAGTTATCCATGTACAGATTCGCTATAGCAGGAGATAAAGGAGAGCCCATTGCTGTTCCTTCCTTTTGTTTAAAGAAATCACCTCTCCATAGGAAATAAGTCTGTTAGAGGCCACGGGGGGGGGGGGGGGGGCAGGGGTAGTTTATCGTTGTGTTTGTCGCTGCGAGCAGACGGTGCACAATGGAGAGCTTGCTCAGAGCGGAGCTGGGCAAGGACTCGGCGAGGCCGCTGGGCGCTGCGGCCGGTGGAGGCTGCATCAGTGCCGGGCAGAGCTACGAGACGGGGCGCGGACACGTGTTCACCAAGATCAACGCCAAGAGCTGGGCACCCTCCTCTACGCCTCCTCACCATGCCACCTCGCCTCCTCACTATGCCACGTCACCACCTCACCTCCTCTACCCTCCTCTTCGCCTCCTCTACACCACCTCGCATCCTCGCCTCGCCTCAACCTTCATTCAGCCCTGTCATTAATGCATCTTTCCACGCGCATCAGTATCACTCATTTTTTCACTGCGACTACTACCACCACCGTGGTGAATGTTGCAGTGAACTTCACCTAGTTGATTCCCCCCTCCACCCACGTTAAGGGACTCGGTCTACCAGACACTTTGACCGCTTCGTCTCTTCCACTCCGCGTTCAACCACCACGCCGCGTTCAACCACCACGCCTCACTGCAGTTCACAGCAACGCACTCAACTAAACAACTCGGTCACCCACTCATCCAATCACTAACTCAATTACCCTAGTACACACTAATCTAGTCACGTACTCAATAACCCTATCACACACTCATCCAGTCACCCACTCACTTAATCATCCTATCACGCACTCATCTCGTCACTTACTCATCCAGTGACCCCTTCATCCAGTCACCCCTTCATCCAGTCAACCAATCATCTATTCACCCATTCAATCACCCACACATCCACTCATCCACTCACCGACTCACCCACTCATCCAGTACCCCATTAATCCAGTAACCCACTCATTCAGTCACCCACGCATCCGGTTACTAACTCAATTACCCTATCACACACTTCTCCACTCGTTTACTCAAACACTCACCCATTTACTCACCCACCCGCTCACCACCATGCAGGTCACCTCACTCTTTTCAGCTTCATCAGTTTGCACTGCTCCACTCTGGAATCCCCACCCGGTCTTCCTATTTCCCCAAACTCTTGCAACAATAAACTTGATCAATTTAAGGAACGTGTTTCTATGATCTTAATGATCTAATTACTCATTGGACAGTTATGTATTATTTTTTGTTGTTGCTGGCCGTTTGGCTTTTTGTATTGTGGGGTTTGCATGGCTGGCAACCCCTTATCATTGCCTACCTTATTACAGATGAAGTATTGGAAAATGACGGCAGGAAACTCCTTGACGGGAACACACTTCTTTTATTAAATCTTGACTTGTAACAATACAACGCGTGGCCTCTCTTCTTCACACCGCACTTCTCTTGACTCAGGATTCTGTGCTGCCGGCTCTCTGTGCCTCGTGTAGACTCCGCGCCTCGGCTACACTCTTCTCTCGCCTCGTGTAGACTCTGCGCCTCTGCTACACTCTTCTCTCTCTCTCCTCGTGTAGACTTTGCCTCTCTCTCGCTGGCTACACCGTATGCATACTCGGCTCGTGCAGACCGTTCTCTCTCGCTGGCTACACCGTATGCATACTCGGCTCGTGCAGACCGTTCTCTCTCGCTGGCTACACCGTATGCATACTCGGCTCGTGCAGACCGTTCTATCTCGCTGGCTACACACTATACATTACTCAGCTCGTGTAGACCTTTCTATCTCGCTGGCTACACACTATACATTACTCAGCTCGTGTAGACCTTTCTATCTCGCTGGCTACACACTATACATTTCTCAGCTCGTGTAGACCTTTCTATCTCGCTGGCTACACACTATACCTTACTCAGCTCGTGTAGACCTTTCTATCTCGCTGGCTACACACTATACCTTACTCTCTTCCACTCTCCATTTCTCTCCTCTCCGGGCTCTATCTCTACACCTTCGTCTTCATTCTTAGATGGTTCCACTTCTGCCCCTTGCTCCTCTGTGCATCACCTTATATACCCCTTCTTCCCGGGAGACGGAGCGGATGCGGACCTCAACGTCGGCACCGCTCCTCCGTTACCCAATCCCCACGCGCTATCCCCACGATCCGGTTCCGCTCAGCGCGTGTTTCCACTCTCCGACCAATCACACCGCGCTGCTACCCGATCACTCCCTCTGGGCGCGTCACCGGCACACAGCCAATCAGCAGCACTACCCCCACCCGCGCACTGACGCCTGCTCCTCCCCGTCAGCGCGCGTCACCACACACACACCCGTACATACGCGCTGGCACACGACATATACACCCAGCGCGTATCACCACTACATCACCCCCTCCCACATAGCTCGCAGCCGGCCCGGCTGCTAACAACAACCAACCACGACGATAAAACGACAACCAACAAAAAAAAACCCCATAACCCCCCGAGTGTGCCCCGTAACATAACACAACAACAACAACAACAAGAATAACTATGTACAGATTGACAATGAACGCGAAAAGTCAACAACAACACGATACGAGCAAATACGAAACGAACGCGCCCCACGTCCCTGCGACTACACGCAGTGACGAGGCGCTCCAGCTGCCCCGACTCCTCACGAGGCAGGTCATGCAAAGTAGCACGACCTGGCGCGAGTCCGTCTGGCTGGTCCATCGTATGGGGCGGGACACTGACGACCGTCCGGCGGTTCCGGCCGCTCCAGACGGCGCGGAACGGGCCTGAAAGGGCCGGCCCCGCCGCGGAGATCCGGCCGCCGGTGATCGGCAGCTGTCAGTTCCGAGACACCTGGGAGCAGATCAGGCGACAATACGTGTGGATCAGGCAGAGACATTTCCCCCTCTGGGTCGCCGGTCACGTCACACGCCCGGCCATCACGACACAAGGGGAGGCCATATGGAGGCGAGAACGGTTTCAGTCGGGAGGGGTGAACGTACCACCGGCGCTTTCCCCACTTTATCTGAACGCACTGGGGCCGTGCAACGCGCACGACCTCCACGGGTCCCCTCCACGGTCTCAACAATTTAGGCGACGTAGCCAAGGGTGCCTGAGGGCAATGCAGCCAGGCTCTGTCACCTGGTTTCCATTCATGCATGGACACCTTCCGTGCCCGCAACCGTTCATTAGCAATTTGGCGAGCCCGCGAATTAAGCCGTGCGGCCTCCCTCGCCTCTGTCAGTTTATGAATATTAAACTTAATATGTTCTGCCAAATTAGAATTAGTTCGTGGAGCGGACAGGCCAAGTTGCGTTTCTATTGGCGGGTCAGCTTCCCGACCGTACATCAAATAGAATGGGGAAAACCCCGTAGCTGCATGGGGGGCCATTCTATACGCGGCAAGGACTCCCGGGACCTGCAGGTCCCAATCTACATGTGCCTCGCACACCTGCTGGCACAGCATGGAAGTCAAGGTTTTGTGGAGTCTCTCCACCATCCCGTCAGTCTGCGGGTGGTACGGGGAGGTACGCACCTTCTTGGTACCCAACAGATCGCACACCTCTTGCAACAATTTACTCGAAAAATTTTTACCTTGGTCGGTCAGCAGGCGTTCGGGAGCCCCCTTGTCCAGGACATAGCCCTGGACGAAGGCATCCGTCACAGCCGCTGCCGACTGGTTAGCGAGAGGCCACGCCATAGGCCATCGGGTAAAGTATTCGACCCCCACTAACAAATATTTATTCCCTCTCGGCGTGACTGGGAAGGGCCCCAAAATATCGAGTGCAACGAGCTCGTTGGTACGCGAGACCTGAATAGATTGCAGCGGTGGATTAGCTGCCACGGCCGGTGGTTTACGCCTGGCGCACTCAACGCACCCCTTCAGAATATGCACCACATCACTTCCCATTCCCGGCCAGTAATAGTCACGCTGAAGCAGGGCAAGCGTCTTGTTAACTCCCAAGTGCAAGAGGCGTTCGTGTGCCGCCAAGACAACCCTCCCCCTCACAGCGGAAGGCACCACGAGTGCGTTCCGCCGGGACAAACTGTCCCATTTCAATAACACGCCCCGCTCAAGTACATAGGAGCCGGTACGCTCCTGGTCCCCCTCGGGACCCCCAACCTTGCGGCGCAATGCTAGCAGCGAGCTGTCCGCCATCTGGAGGCGGCCCCATTCGCTGAGCGACAGCGAGAGCAGCGAGTCCCGACCCTGAGAGGCAGTGGAATCATCCCCACTCGGTGCGCCCGCTGTCGCAGCCAGTGCCCCCATCTCCCCCGCAAGCGTCGGTTTACAGCGCGCCGATCCCGACAAACACGCGCATTCATCACAAGGCAACAACCGCGACAAGCAATCGGCATTCGTGTGTCGCAACCCCTTACGGTACGTAGTCGTAAACTGATAGTCCTGGAGGACTTCCAACCAACGCGACAACTGGCCCGAGGGCTGGGCGACCCTCAATGAATACTGTAGCGCCGCGTGGTCCGTTCGGACTGTAAAGTGACGACCATACAGATATGGCCTAAACTGCTGCACAAAAAAAACAATGGCAAGCAGCTCGCGACGGGTGACACAGTAGCGCTGCTCCGCCGGAGACAACACCCTACTACCGTAGGCGACAACTCTTTCGACCCCCCCAACGACTTGGGATAGCACCCCCCCAATGCCCGTGTTGCTAGCATCCGTGTCCAGCAAAAAGGGACTGGCAAAATCGGGATAACACAAGGGTGGGGCACCCACCAAGGCGTCCCGGAGGGAGCGAAACGCGGCCTCCTCCTCCGGTCCCCATTTGAACTTCACTCCTTTCGCCGTTAGAGCGTGCAAGGGTTTTGCAATAGTGGCGAAGTGCTCAACGAACCGCCGATAATAAGAAGCAAACCCGATGAAACTACGCACGTCGGAAACGGACGTAGGTGTCGGCCATGAACCGACACAATCCGTCTTCGCGGGATCGGTGGAGATCCCCGAAGAATCGACAATGTGACCCAAGTATCTAACGGACCTACGAAGGAGGTGACATTTGGCCGGTTTAAATTTCAACTTAGCCGATCGCATTCGCAAGAACACCCCTCTCAATCGCCGGAGGTGTTCCTCAAACGTTTTACTGAAAACAATGACATCGTCCATATAAATCAAGCATGTATCCCACTGCAAGCCCGACAAAACCAGCTCCATAAGTCGCTGAAACGTCGCTGGAGAGGAGTGAAGTCCCATGGGTAACCGGTTAAACTGGAACAGCCCCCCTGGAGTCCGAAATGCTGTCTTAGGTTTCGACTCTTCGTCGAGCGGCAACTGCCAAAACCCCGATAACAAATCAAGAGTCGAAAAATATCGCGCACCAGACAATGCATCGAGGGACTCATCCATCCTGGGGAGCGGATACGCGTCAGCCACAGAGATCTTATTCAGGCGACGGAAATCAACGCAGAATCGCAGGGACCCGTCCTGCTTCTTAACCAGCACAATAGGCGCTCCCCACGGGCTAGAGGAGGGTGAAATAATATCGGCTTCTAGCATATCGTTAACAGCCGACTGAACATGTTCCTTCTCCACGGGACTCAGTCGGAAGGGATTTAGCCTGACCGGCGCCGCATCGCCCGTTTCAATGTGATGGTGCAACAAATCCGTGCACCCAATGTCATACTTATGTTTACTGAATACATCAGAGAATTCAATGAGCAACTCGCGCAGCGCACCCAACTGCGCCGCCGACAAATCGTCCGAGGCGGCACATAACGAATGGACCCACTCAAGGTCTTCCCTTGGCTCAACGTTCCGCGCGGGGCTCGAGCCCACCTGCGCAACCAACCCATCATCCCCAGGAACCTGCGCCGCGTGAGCCAGCACGGTGCCCTGCGGGATGACAGCTGGTCGCGACCCCGCGTTCAAAACCATCACAAACGGATCCCTGTCAGCCCGCACCAAAGTGTGAGCCACCGATAAATCAAGACCCCCGACAGCCTTGTTAGAAGGACCCAAAAGCATACTCTGTCCCGAAGCCTCCCTCACCCATGGTTTTCGCAACCGGAGGGGAATCAACATCTGTGAACCCGGGGGCACTTGCACTGTCTGCGTCGCCACCGCTTGTATCGTAGCGCACGCCGTCCGAATGTCAGTAGGGCCCGTCAAAAATGAAATCCGGCGACCCGATGGCAGTTCAATGCATCGTTGATCGATAAGAATTTTAATGGGCATTTTAGCCAAAAAGTCAGTGCCCAAAAGACACGGAACTGCCAAGGAAGACGAAACGAAAACGGGTCCCGATAATTTGATATCTCCAATGCAAATGGACGCCCTAACCTGACCGATAATGCCCAACGATCCCCCATTAGCGGCGTAAAATGGCACATCCACTGGAAGCAGCGGACGACATTGGACTGGAAGAATATTATAAATGAGGTCCGATATAATAGTTGCCGATGCCCCCGTGTCCACTAACACCCTAATCTCAACCCCATCAATAGATCCCGTAACAACGGACGAACCCGCCGAAGCAGCCACAATTCTATGCCCCAATTCCGCCCATTCAATGTCGCCCTGGTCCCGGCCGAACCCCCCTCGCCGAACCGAATCCCCGAACCTTAACCGGCCCTCCTCCGCCGCAACGCGGCGTCCCATGTGTGCCGAATAAACAGGCCGAGCGTGTGAGGTGCCGCGACTTGCCGGGGATTGTAGAGATGACTTGGGCTCTCGGTCGTCGTCCAGCCGAGCTCCCATGGCGCGCTGCCGCGGAGCGCGGCACCCGGACGCCACGTGGCCCCGGAGGCCGCAGTTATAGCACGTGACGAGGGTCGGAGTAGATCTTGGTTGCTCCGACTTTCGGCCCGATCGCAGAGGCGACCGGGCCCCCGGCCTCCAGTCCCCTGGTCGTCCCGTGGCGAACGCCTCCTCTCGTGGGCTGACGACTTGGGGTTCGGCGACCACCAACCCCGGGGCTGCGACGACAGCAGCGTTGCAACCAACGCCTTGCTTCCGTTGTAGGGCCTCGTGCGCTTGAATACTCGTGGCGACTCTCAAAGAAGAAATATCAATGTCGTCAGCTGTGTTGATAGGGACCCCCAGGTCCTGCGCCAACTTGAGCAGCTGCTCCAAAACCATCGCGTCTTGGCCCTCCTCGTCCATCCGAGGGAACGCAGCATCAGCAAGAGCCAGCAACGCCGTGCGATAGGCCAGCGCGGTCTCCGTGGCCGCTTTCCGTCTTGCGTAGAACTGATGGCGGCATGTAGAGGGAGGCCCGTAGACCCTGGCCAACAAACCCAGCGCATCCTTCAGCGTGGAGCGGTCCGACTTCCGTGCAGCCCTGAAGGCCGCGAGCGCATCGTCGTCCAGCATGGCGGGCAATGCCCGCAGCGCCGTAGCATCGGACCACGCTGACATCTCTTGATGCGCCAAAAACCTTCGCTGAAATTGGCCCCAGTCTCCGCCTTCCGCCTTGAAGGCTGACAACGTGGGCAGGCGCTGCTGAAAAATGAAGTCATCCGCCTCGTGGTTCCTCTCCGCCTGTCCGTCGGTGTCTAAGATGGCGGCTCCAGCAGCAGACGTAAGATGGCGGACCCCCTCGCGCGCTGATGAAGTCGATGCGCGCGCTTGGGAACCCACCACCACGTGGCGCTCGCCGTTCCCGCCAAAAGTAGGCCCAGGCGCAATGGCGGGAATCCCCCATTCGTTTTGGCGGGAATCTGCGGGGCGACCTTGTAAAATGTCCCCCACCGTCCCCGCTCCTCCCGACGAGCTGATCTCCGCCAAGATGGACGCGGCGGCGAGCAGCAGCTCCGCCAGTCGGGAGTGCGCCTCACGAAGCCCGGCGTCTGTCCCCGGTCGCTCGGCCGGCGCCGTCGACGGACCCTGCAGCGTGGGCAAGTCCTCTTCCTCACCCCCCGCCACCAGCGGCTCCGAGTCGTCCAGGTCTTCCTCGCGGTCAATCCCGTGGGTCCTACGGGTCTTCCTCGTCTCCATACTTGGAAGCCCGTTTCACTTCTGACGCCAGATGAAGTATTGGAAAATGACGGCAGGAAACTCCTTGACGGGAACACACTTCTTTTATTAAATCTTGACTTGTAACAATACAACGCGTGGCCTCTCTTCTTCACACCGCACTTCTCTTGACTCAGGATTCTGTGCTGCCGGCTCTCTGTGCCTCGTGTAGACTCCGCGCCTCGGCTACACTCTTCTCTCGCCTCGTGTAGACTCTGCGCCTCTGCTACACTCTTCTCTCTCTCTCCTCGTGTAGACTTTGCCTCTCTCTCGCTGGCTACACCGTATGCATACTCGGCTCGTGCAGACCGTTCTCTCTCGCTGGCTACACCGTATGCATACTCGGCTCGTGCAGACCGTTCTCTCTCGCTGGCTACACCGTATGCATACTCGGCTCGTGCAGACCGTTCTATCTCGCTGGCTACACACTATACATTACTCAGCTCGTGTAGACCTTTCTATCTCGCTGGCTACACACTATACATTACTCAGCTCGTGTAGACCTTTCTATCTCGCTGGCTACACACTATACATTTCTCAGCTCGTGTAGACCTTTCTATCTCGCTGGCTACACACTATACCTTACTCAGCTCGTGTAGACCTTTCTATCTCGCTGGCTACACACTATACCTTACTCTCTTCCACTCTCCATTTCTCTCCTCTCCGGGCTCTATCTCTACACCTTCGTCTTCATTCTTAGATGGTTCCACTTCTGCCCCTTGCTCCTCTGTGCATCACCTTATATACCCCTTCTTCCCGGGAGACGGAGCGGATGCGGACCTCAACGTCGGCACCGCTCCTCCGTTACCCAATCCCCACGCGCTATCCCCACGATCCGGTTCCGCTCAGCGCGTGTTTCCACTCTCCGACCAATCACACCGCGCTGCTACCCGATCACTCCCTCTGGGCGCGTCACCGGCACACAGCCAATCAGCAGCACTACCCCCACCCGCGCACTGACGCCTGCTCCTCCCCGTCAGCGCGCGTCACCACACACACACCCGTACATACGCGCTGGCACACGACATATACACCCAGCGCGTATCACCACTACACAGACACATTCAGACCTTGTTGGTCACCCCGTGCCCCTTTTTAATCTCAACGTTCATCCTACATAGTCCCATCACAAGGGAGAAGCATACACAAATAGACTTAACTCAAATGTTGCCCGTTTTGAAACGGCTATGTGCCGTATGGACCTGAAAACTCACTTTCCCCCAACAAAATACGGGTAAACCGTGTGGGTTGACAGCTACCGGTTTTGTTGTGTTTGCGAGTCCAAGTTATAGGACTGCACCCTGGGTTGTGCGTGGTTCTCATTGGTGGGAGATTCCCTTCGCTGCGTTGCACGCCAGTGGCTGAGGGCTGCCTGGGGCCAGTGACGTGTGAGCCGGTCCCAATGTGCACCGGCAAACATTCATCGCTAGGTGACCCCAGTGTTTATTGCCCGTCTACACGTGGATACCTGAAGCCCATGTCACTCCACTGCTGGATGAGTCCCGCAATGAAGATACAATCAGTACATCCACTTTGCTTTTGCACTCCACCTGTTCCATTGGCGGCCGAATGCAGATCTAAATGTGCATACGTTAGAGACTGGTTTATTTGCATAGAAATCAAACCAATTGACCAACGACTTTTGCCCCATAAACTTTCGACACTCAACACGTGGTAGCCTCAACGTCGCCTAGGCAACGCCGCCCCGCCCCCCTCTGCCTCTGCCCGCCTCGCTCTGTGCACGCGAGGCGCCAATCCGTGACGCGGCACTGAACGCGGCGCGTCACCGCTCAGCGTGGGTTGGGCCCTCAGCCACGTGCACGTCAGTCGCACGCTCACTAATATTTACACTTTTACTCGTGTTTGTGTTCGTCGTCGTCGTTGTTGTTAAAGGTGAGGTAAATAATGATGCTACGCGACGTGTGTATTGATGTATACGTGCAGTTTATATGTTTAAACGTGATAGTAGTTTAGGCCCCAGAGCCGTTTTTTCCTAAGGAGCTTTTTATGCACCAACCTCAATTATTGCGCTTTTGTTAATCTTCATTTAACAGGAATAATTTACTTAAGATAGATGATCAAGCTACGATATTTTGCACAACAGACGATGGCAAAACTGGATATTGTGCGATATGTGCCACTGAAACCGCAAGAACTCAATAATGATGACTCGTGTTGAGTGTTTAATCTGCAAGCAATGAGCCCACCACAGGTTCGGAAATGTTAGAATGGAAACTGAAAATAATGAAACTCTTTTTGCTCTGCCATTTGATTTGAAGATACGACTCTTCAAAGGGCTTTGGTTGTAGTTATCAATATTTGAATTTCTATTTGGTTCTTTCGGTAAAGTCACTGAGAAAGAAAAGCAATTAAATAATAGAATACGACGTTTCGATTGCAACACAAGCAATCATCAAGTACAAATGAAAGATAAAACAAACCTAGTGAACTTAGAAATACAATGCAATCCAACACAGAGAGTCGGCTAATACAACAGTCAGCACCTCACCTGGTTGATTACGTTCTTCCAAAGATTACTACATGAGAGAGATACGAAACACAGACAGAGAGACACAACATAGACACACTGTGTGTCTATGTTGTGTGTCTCTGTGTTGTCTCTCTGCTTGTGTGTCTATGTTGTGTGTCTCTGTGTTGTCTTTCTCTACTTGTGTGTCTCTGTGTGTGTCTATGTTGTGTGTCTATATTTTGTGTCTTTGTTGTGTGTCTCTGTTGTCTTTCTCTGCGTGTGTGTCTGTCTGTGTGTCCCCTGTTTGTGTTTCGTATCTCTCTAAAATTTAGTAATCTTTGGAAGAATGTTATCAACCAGGTGAGGTGCTGACTGTTGTGTTAGCCGACTCTCTGTGTTGGATTGAATTGTATTTCTAAGTTCACTAGGTTTGTTTTCTACCTGATGACGATTGCTTGTGTTGCAATCGAAACGTAGAATTCTATTATTTAATTTATTTATTTTTCTACGTGACTTTACCGACAGAACCAAGGATATGAATCCCTGCAATCACGAAAGCTTTAAATCAAAATAATGTTCCAGTTTCTCGTTCAGTTTTTTAAATATAGATTTAAATAAATATACATGAAAACATCCACAAATCTGGCTGCCTCCTGATGATACTGGTTGCAATTACTGGCGAAACGTCGTACTCAGATTGTAAATGTCGTGGCTTTACTCGAACACACAACCGGTGTGCTGTACTGGTAAGAAATTGGCATGTTCTGTTTAAGTGACAAACTTTACTAATTATCTGTGTTGGGTGGTGGTCGGTTTACCGACATTTATATATTTACGTGATCTTACCCAAAAAA